>NC_070603.1:39408958-40024166 GCF_027172205.1 Podarcis raffonei
ACATTCTACTCATGTAAAAACACACTGATTCCCAGGGAGTCCGTGGGCTGGATAGAAGGCCTTATTTTGCCTACCCATGCTTTAAAGCATAGCTTGACTTTAGGCAGTTTACTGGAATATTATGAGGAATTTTCACCTTTCTATAGATGTATCATCTGGACAGGTGCTAAACTTTTGCATTGAGGAGATGATATAGTAGGATAGGACAAGTAATGTTCTTCAGGTCAGTTGGCTGGCATCCATCTGTCTTGGGAGACAATGGTGCAGAGCACCTTTTGGGATGAACTCAAACCATTGGAGAGTTACTCTATAGTTGTGGCTGTAGAGACTGATATGGGAGAGACATGTTTTGTTTTGTTTTGTTTTGTTTTGCATTGGGTAGTAACTGGTGGAGTTGTAATTTTCTTCAGTTGCTTGTATTCAGTTGCTTGTATCACAGTGGGAGTGCAAGGGCAACTGGATATATTTTATGAAACAATGAGGCCTCTTGGCATGTTATGACCACCATCTGGAAGCCTCTTGAAACAGCCTGTGCATGATGGCTGCACCATATGCCAGTGGCCTGCCACATGGACCGTGCCCATCATGAAGAGTTTCTATGCTGCCACCAAGCACTTCCAGAAGTGTCTGGTGATGGGAGGGGAAACTTCATACAAGTAAGGACACTCTACATGTTTTGATCACCATGTGGAGCAACATTCAGCCTGTTTCCACTGGCCTTCACATGATGCGTGGCCACTTTGAGAACTGGGAATTCCAATTGCCATCTTAATATAACACCAAGGAATGACTACCTGGTAGACCATATGTTATTCTGAAAAGGGATGAATTGGGTCCAGCACACCAACAAATACTTTTTAAAAACTAAATACAGAGACTTTTAATAAAATGCATTCCAGCCCATAAAGGAACAGCACATTGATTTTCTTGAGACATGTACTATTTAGAGTCTCTGCAAAAACAAATAAAATGCCCATTACAAAACAAGTACTTAGAAGAAAATGCTGTGGAAAACTCTCGGGAGAACACTGTGTTTTAATATGGTCTGTGTACAGTGCATCATTGCTGGTCTGCTAAAAACTGTGCTCTAACAGAGCAAAAATGCATCTGCATTCCTTCAGGGTAAAAATATTCATG
The DNA here is from genome assembly GCF_027172205.1 of Podarcis raffonei. NCBI lineage: Eukaryota > Metazoa > Chordata > Lepidosauria > Squamata > Lacertidae > Podarcis > Podarcis raffonei. Next base: position 39,410,096 of record NC_070603.1, read on the forward strand.
TGCAGACATCATAGTGAATCACAGAAATTTTTCCCCTCTCTCTTTTTCTCCTGAAGCTTCTAGAAGTTCATCTCACTTAAACTAGTGGTAGTCATTGTTGTTCAAAGTACCTGCTGGGACCTAGCTTGCTGAATGAACAGTACTGTTGCATCTATTTTGTCTCTATGCCTTATATATCATACCATTGATCTATCTAGCCCAGTCTTGTCTACACTGGTTGGCAGCAGCTGTCCAGGGTCTTGAGGTATCTCGCATAACTTGGGATTTTCTTCATAGACTTACCACTGGACCTTTGTGAAAGTATGTGCTTCAGTTCTTTGGGTGATTAATAACTGGGAAATCATGACTGAATGCCTGGTTGGAATCAAACAATAATAGCATATTCTTCCTGCAAACTTGGTGCAGTGCCATTACTAAAAATGTGACCTATTCCTGATTTGAAATCTCACTTCTGCTTGGTACTTGCTAGAGAAATGTGGCTTCACTAAGACTAATACCCCAACTGATCTGCAATATTATGCTAGCCTACTTTAAAGTGTCATTATGAGAGAGAATGATTGTGAAGTGCTTTGAACACTTGACGTGTACTATATGAGTACAAAGAAATATTATTCTGCTGACCTTTTCCCTGTTTTTCTCAAAACTCTTTACTGCTCAGCTCCTTGGTCCCATCTCTCTCTGCTCTCTTTCTCCAAAAGTCTCATCGAAGCTAATTGTTGCCAACTTACATCTCTTGGCTTCACAATCCAGAGTCCTAGTCTGGATTCATAGCCTTTTTTTACTTTTGCAGTCATCTTGTGACTGAGTTCATCATGAGTAATTTAATAATTGGCTAGACCAAGACTATTAAATGTAATGTAATGATCTCTTTGTGGGGTGCCCTTGAACACTATTTGGAAATTTCAGTGCAGTTACTTGTAGGTTTGTGAAGGTAGATATATAGCTGCTTTGTTGTTGTTGTTTGCTGTTTACAATCTTCCTGTTTGGTTCCATGCTCTGTTCCAAGTGCATCTTACAACATTTAAAGTCCTACAGATTATGGATTTGATATATCCTATGGAACACCTTTTCCTAAATGGCCTCTCCATTCGCAATTGCTAGCTAGAAAAATCAGGCAACAGGGAATGGGAAAGAAGAGTTTGGATTTGATATCCCACTTTATCACTACCCTAAGGAGTCTCAAAGCGGCTAACATTCTCCTTTCCCTTCCTCCCCCACAACAAACACTCTGTGAGGTGAGTGAGGCTGAGAGACTTCAGAGAAGTGTGACTAGCCCAAGGTCACCCAGCAGCTGCATGTGGAGGAGCGGAGACGCGAACCCGGTTCCCAAGATTACGAGACTACTGCTCTTAACCACTACACCACACTGGGAAAGACACAATACTGATACAGATGGGTAAATAGTTTGACATGGTACATAGCAGCTTGCTATCTATTGAGGTCAGCTGAGGGTGAAATTAGATATGACATGCTTCCCATCTACAGTCCTTGTAGGGATGAAACGAAAGCAAATGGTGGGACAGGATGACACCTGAACAGGCCTGTAGCATAGTGGCGGGGAGTGTGTGCTTTAACCATTTGTCATGGTTCAAACAGAGTGTGGTAGGTGGGCATGCCCACTATTTTCCTCCCTCAAGGGCATCCATACCAAGAGCTAAAGATGTCAATAACACCATGTCTAATTTATTCTTCAAAGACTTTGTTGAGCATTCCTCACTAATGGAGGGCTTGGAACACAGGAAGCTGCTTTAGGAAGTCAGCCCATTGATCTATCTAGTTCAGTATTATCAACACTGACCGGCAGCAGTTCTCTGGGATTTAAGGCAACTTTTAGAAGCTTCCTCAAAATGAGTGGATTGGTAAAAAGGAAAGTCAAAGTCAAGAGGGCCAAGTTACTCCAAAATACCTGGGAGTTGTTTTAAACATACAATATTAGAAGTTTAACTGGAGTGAATACCACAGATCAGCAAAGGTAGCATGAGGGCCAAGAGGATGCTGGTGTGGTTAATGAGCAGAGTCAAAAGAAGCCGTTAGAGACAAGAAGGTATCCTTCAAAAAATGGAAATCTTTTCCAAATGAAGGGAACAAAAAGGAACACAAACATTGGCCAAAATATGTTTTGAAGGAACTAGGCGATGCAAAAAAAGAAACTGAGAAGCACACATGCGTGCGCACACACAAAATCATTAAGACCAAGCTCACTGTTATCTCTTAGGTGTCCTGTCAAGTTTTTTTTTTAGTTTTTTTTTGGTGGATTTATACACTGGCTTTCAGAATGTCTTCTCACAAGGTAGTTTTACAATACAATTAATAGTTTAGGCAGAGTATTTGTAAACCACTTTCTGTACTTTGAGTGGAAAAGTGGAAAATATACTTTTAAAATAAATAATAATACAAACATAAATACATTTTTAAGAACCATGAAAACAGATGCAAGTCAAACAATAAATAAACAAATGCAATGCAAACAGATCCAAACACCAGAAAGTGACAGTCATTCATACTTCCTCCTTGAATTATAACATCTGAAGCCCTTTTATGAGTAATGAATTAGTACAGCTGCCATACATAGGAGGTGGGAGATTGATTGGTTTGGTAGCAAATGATTTTTTCTTTGAGGAATCAATTGCTTTTGAACTAAGCCTATTATGTGCAAGATCTCCTATTTATCTGTGGTTTAAACTCTTATTGCTTCTTAGGGTGAATACAAAAACACTGGATTATATCGTCACTAGAAGGCATTTGACTTGATAATGACAGCATCCCCACCCCCTGAAAAATCTTACAAATATGTTTAACATGTTGATACAATGAGACAATACAACATCATTTCATTATTCCAGGAATATGCCAATCTGAGAAAAACCAAACATTGCACAGCAAAACAAGATGCCACAAAGCTGGGGTTTTAGATTGCCGCAGTGAGCATTTCTGTTTAAACAGAAACAGATTTTTGGCATTAAATACTTTGTGAACAGTTACAAAGATGGTAGGATAGGTCTCAGTGAGGCCTGTGCTACATGCATGTCTCCAGATTGCAAAACCTCTGGCACATGAGGCCAAGTGGTGTCTCTGGAATTAAGGTCCTTGGAAAACTTTCCAAGCTTAACTGATGAAAAAGATTTAAGACAAACTCTTCCTAAGTTACTCAGATCCCCTTATTGCTTCATTGTAGGGCCTTTTCGGCGGGTGCACCAGTATTGTGAGATACCTTGGCTTCCTCTCCAGTTGTTTTTGGCAATGTGGCAAAAGCATTTTTATTCGAAAGACTTTTGCCTGCTAAGATCATTTTTCGCAGTGGTCTCTGCCATTGTTGCTTTTAAATGGATTTTAATGTCATATATTCTATCTGTTGTGTAGTTATGGAGCCCTGCCAGCAGAAGCCCATGCAAAACTTGCACTAGCACAATGGAACTTTCCCCCACTTTTCTTCCCTTTGCCTCCCATTCCCCCATTTGCTTGGGGGGGGGGCAGGATAACCACACACACACCCCGACAGCACACAGAGGGAAGAGAGGACAGATCATTCCATCAGGCAAGCAGAAATGTCTGTGCTGCCAGAGCAATTTCCTTAGTGCTGAGTTGAATTCCTCCCAATGTATTTTTTATTGTTTTGTTCTTGTATTTTAATACAATTTATTGTACAGTGATTCTGAAATGCAGTAAGCGGCCCTGAGTGGTGTATGGGCACCAGAAGGATGGGGCAGAATTTGTTAAGGCTAGACAGACATCGTAACTGTGAATTAATGCAGCATTAGTGGTGAAGCTCATACACTACAATAATGACATTTCTTAGTAAGGCATGCAGAGGACAAGGAGATAATGTGGAACTTTAGAAAAGAAGGGATGCCATAGCATCTGCCTTCCTGTTTCCTGTTCAGTCTAGGCTACTCTGTAGCAATCGTGGTCCAGACTAGGGGTGGGAAATTTCTGCTTGCATTTTAATTTGAACCTACCTAATTTGCACTTCCCAAACTAACATGCAAACCAGAACACAGCTCTTTTGAAATTCACACTAATTTGAATTTTGCAGTGCAGTTATCTAATCAAAGAGTGGGCACAAAAATTGCTGTACTACTGAAAAACACACACCCAGATGCTTGTATTGTGGAAAACGATGTACTAAGTGCATTCCATTAGGGGGAAATTGCTTGCAAAAATGTATATACTAGGCAAAATTGCATACAAAAATGAGTATATTAGGAGAAACATGGATTAAAATGCATTCAAATTTTAATGCTGACATTTTAAAAATATGCAAACGTATGCAGAAATGGGGTGAAATGAACTTAAGATGGGGAGGGTGAGAGAAACAGAAACTGACAGATTTGTCGAAGCCTAGCTCCAGACCTCACAGAGGTGTTGCCCTGTTTTCCTCTGCACCTGATCAGCCATTCTCAGTGGTATGAAATATCCCTGCTCTGAACTGGGTACCCAGCTTGTCTGCTAGCTATCATATGGCAGCCTGCCAGAGGGCCCTGCCTTGGCAGAAGCTGCCTGCCAGAGAGTGAAGCGAGGTGATGAGAACAGGACCCTGGGAGCCTCCAGCCAAAGTAGAACATGAGCTGGTTGTTAAGTCTTGCACAGAACACGACCAGTACTGAACGATTAATGGGAAAAACCATCACATTTATTGCGAGAAAACAAAATTTGTGATTGCTGCGGCAATGACATCATCAACTGCACTGCCAGTATAAATAGCATTTGGAGAATTTGCTTGTTTTGTGCTATTTAAAATTACCGTGTGGGAGCCTGTTTCAAAGCGGGTGTGCACACACAAATGCATATGAACAACGAGGTAGCCATCTTAATGTTTATCTTAAATGTTTATTTATAAAGTCAGTGTCCCCTGCACCTAAAATGGACATTTTTCTACTCTAAAACATATTTTAATTATGGAAAAAATATTTTATATACTGCCATTTCTCTCCCTGTTTTTATAGGGATGTTTATAAACAAACTTACAAATATGTATACATGGACAGAACAAAAAATGAATGTTTCCTGGTGAAGAGGTTGTCACATGCAGAATACAATGCAATGAGAAAGAAAAAGAAATAGATCCAAAAAAACCAGTATATGTGAGCATGTACCCTAAGCATGTTTATTCAGAAGTCAGTCCCATGGAATTCATTGGAACTTATTCTCTGGGTTAAATGATCTTAGGATTGTGGGCTAAGGTATCATAAACGTAAGACACATATACTCTAAAAGAAAAAGACAGTTACACTACACAACAAATAGCATGCTCCTATTCTTAAGCTTTGGGACATGTTTCTGTACCAGATCTATATTGTGCATTAATACTTAAATTGTGCTGGATATCACCTTTATCCAGAAATCACATCCTATGCCATGGATATCCTTCTTCCAGTATGGGAACTAACTTTCCTGATGAGGAAAGGTACTTGTCATGAGTCCCACAGCACTGTCGGATCAGGCCTGGGGTAGCAGGCTCTGATGGAGGAGGAGCTAAAAACAAAGGGTGGAGCTGAACTGGAGGAGCCTGGGTTGGAGGAGAAGGAGGGATCCCTCCCCCTTTCTATCCCAGCGTCAGTAGCTTTGGGAAGGCAGCTCTCTCCTCCAACTTCCCAGTAGAGGCTGGCAAGGGGCTTTGATATGTCGGGGGAATTTGAACAGATGGTGGTAGTGACTGTACAGGGGCCTGAACAGGAGAGTCCAGTTTTGTCACCTAGAACCAGATGCTGCCTCTGCAGATGGCAGCAGACCCACTGGTCCCAATGGATCACACTTGCTTGCAATCCTGATATTCCCACAAGGCGAGAGAGTCTCGCAAGCAAGTGTGTCATGGCTCATTTATAAAAGCTTGGTGGGAGGTAGAGGGAAGCTTGTTGGGACATCTTGGTCACATCCATCCAGTTCTGAAGCCCTGCTCCCAAACACCTGTATCATGACTCCTAAGCCCTGTGTCTGGTGCCAAGCCTGTACCATAAATTGTCCAAATAAAAACCTCTTTGTTACTTCCAAGCCTCTTTGTTACTCCTCAAGCCTCTGTCTGTGTGTGTTGGGCAGGAGTCAGAACCTCTCTCTGCACATGCTTAGAAGACCTTGCTAATTTTCTGTTACATTACACGTTGCAGAGGTGTGTCCTGGTGTGAAAATCAGGTTGTGGGACTAATTACATGAAGCCATGAATACAGCAAGATCCTGAGCAGCAAAGCCAGGAGCCCCTTTGAAGGATATTTGCTCTACATGAATACGATTGTGTCAAAATTGAATGCTTCCATCTTATGTTTGACAGCTGCTTTAAAACTCTTCCTTTCCTTACTCCTTAAACCCCAGATTTTTTTGTTGTTATTTAAAAGTTGTTTACAGTGCTCATAGTCCAACACAAACAGCTCAAGGACAGCAAACAATTGTAGGAGGGAGAGTTGCGGATGGGAGAAGTTAGCACACAGACCTACATCAGCTTCTGCTCTTTGGCTGCTTACCTAATCCTGCGGCCACAAGGGACTTGAACAATCCAGCAGTTCCACTGCCAAGAATGTAGCATTACCTTGATCCCAGCACATGCTGCAAAGCTGGACAGTAATACCACAACTAGGACTGCCGCAGGTCTCGGACTTCCTTGCACAATGGAGCCTTGTGTAGAAGAGGGAATATATGCCTATTGGAATCCTAGAATCTATGCATGCAACCTACAACTGCCCCCACCCCATAGAATAGCCCATTAACGTTTTGTAGAGCATTCACAAAACACACCCCTCTTATATTTTCTTTGTTCAGGTTCCGTTTCCTTCCCAGAAGCCAGAATATCCACTTCTTAACACTACGCAATAACTGCACAATTTCCCCAGGTTTGCATGGCCTCCTAAGCTGCTATCCTGGATGATTAGATTTCTCTGCCCACTATGTTCTAGATTGCGTTATACCCATTTCCTTCTCTATGGTCAATCTCTGCACTCTTTGAATCGATTCTAACCCTTCACTTTCCAAATATCATTGCTTTTGTTTCCTTTTTTTCCTCCCCCACTTTACTTCGCAGTGAGGGGAGGAGTGTGTGACGGTAGGAACCCGTTTAACCCTCACCATACAACTCACCAAGGAAAATCACCTCCTAACATTTGGAGATGGTGAAAAGGGGAGTACCACTTGGCTACAAAGCATTAGACGTCTGGAAGCAGAGTTGCTATTCCGCTTCCAGCTTAAAGCAGAACAACAACTGATGCTGCTAAATCATCCACATCTGGAAGTACCCTACATGGCCAGAGACAGAGGCTGCTTTCAGACTGTTGCTAAGTTATGGGGAGATTCAGTGGCACACCAGCAAATGCAGTTGCATAATTAAAGTGGATTTGGCGCTATTTCACAACAAGCGTATTTCCAAAATAAATAAATAAATCACTTTTTGTGGTGAGGAAAATGATAGAAAAATGAACTGCTTGACATGACATCGTAATTACTTGACATGACATCGTATAATTTCCTTGAAAACATAATCAGTGGCTGGTAGCGAATGTCATATAACCACTCTGCAAACTTGTGCAGATCTGGATAAATGTTGAATAAACAGGTCATCCAGAAGCAACCCATCCAAGTTTTTAATTTTTTATATATATATAAATCCACAGAAGTGATGCCTCTAGAACACAACGTGCAATTTATGTACAGTGGTACCTCGGGTTAAGAACTTAATTTGTTCTGGAGGTCTGTTCTTAACCTGAAACTGTTCTTAACCTGAAGCACCACTTTAGCTAATGGGGCCTCCTGCTGCTGCCGCGCCACCGGAGCACGATTTCTGTTCTCATCCTGAAGCAAAGTTCTTAACCCGAGGTAGTATTTCTGGGTTAGTGGAGTCTGTAACCTGAAGCGTATGTAACCTGAAGCATCTGTAACCCGAGATACCACTGTACTCTATTTCAGGGGTAACTAAACTTTTCAGCCTGAGGACCACATTTCAAGTTGTTCAACCATAGGGGGCTGCATTGCAACAGTGATCATAGCGAAAATGGTCACTGCATATGCTCTTGTTCTTGCAGGCTTGTACTGCACTCACAACACATACACATATACACCACACACACCACACAGTCTCTTTGATGCTGTGGCATATCAAGTGGTTGCATGATGCAGAAGGAAGAGAGAATCTGTTCCCCTTTGCTTTGCCCCACACCACTCACATTCTCCTGTTTTAGCACTAATAAAAGCTTCTGCATGTGTTACTCTGTAAGCAGCACTGCAACTACATACATCTTCTAATTTCCTAGACACTTGATGTCCTTCAGTAAGCCTGAAAACTATAGGGTTAAGGTAGCATATAACATATACTTGGTTCAAACAAATTAAGTAGCCATCACTTAGCCTCAGCCCATAATATGTGGCTAATGATACTGGCCTACCTTACAGGACTGTTGCAAAGAGTACTGAAAATTATGCGAAGCTATAAAAATACTAAGTAATGTTATTACGGGTTGTCTGGGGAGGAAAGTGCTGACATTATGGGGCAGAAGTAAATATCTGCCACCCACACTGAGACCTAGTTAGCCAAGCTGTAGAATCCAGATTTGGCTCTGAACTTTCCAGCAGCCCAGGTGCTGGAACAGAGGAACTGAGATTCTAGTTCCAGTTTCATATATTTCCAGGCTGAAGTTAAGAATGATGCAGCTGGAGCACTTCACAGGCGACTATCTGGCTGCAGTGTGTGGAAGGATTTCTAAAACATGAGACAGCTGTGTACAGAAGCCCAGGGAATAATCCCAATGCAAAGCAATAGTAAAACTTTTCCAGCAATAGTAAAAAGAGAGAGGCTGTGTGGCGCAGTGGCTTGGACAAAAGAAACCCATGGAGGCCCAATGATTTATGGATAAATGGGATGGCCTTGGGCAGTCACTATCTCTGTGGTCTAAACTGCGTCACAGCACTGTTGTGAGGAAAGAAAGGAAATGGCTCCATAATGGGCTCCATTGAGCACTTCGGTAGGAAGGGCAGGACAGAAGTGAGACAAAGGGAGAGAGAGAGAACCAAGCACTGTGCTACTTATAAAAAACCAAAACCAAAACCTTTACCAGCCTGGGCCGGTTTACCTTGCCTGGGCCAGTTCACTCCAGCACAGATCCCTCCATGGGCCGGATCACGCACGTGCGTGAGCGCATGCACCCACGATTTCTGGCGTCTGTGCAGACACGATTTCCGGCACCACGGAAGTGAGTCCCTACACTGTGCTGGTTTAACGCAGCGCGCGGGGACTCGCCGAGTGGGCTAATCGGTTTGGGGGCAGCTCGTGGGCTGGTTAAATGACCCCTGTGGGCAGCTTGTGGCCCATAGGCCTTAGGTTGCTGACCCCTGCCTTAAACCAAGATAACATGGGGGAATGTTTCCTTGGTATTTTTCATGCTTAGATCTCTTCAAAGATTATATCACATCACTACTGTCCCTAGCTCAGAGCAGATACTCATTTAATAATTGCATAAGCAACTCTACCCATTAATACTGTGATATGTGCAACTGCTTGTACAAGCAACATACAGCAGCAGCACATTCACTGTGCACCTGTAGGGCTGGCCCTACCATTAGGCAATGTGAGCCAATTGCCTTAGGTGGCAGATATTGGGGAGCAGCAGGGCTAAATCCCCTCCCCTTTTCTTTTCTTCCAGTGGCGTAGCGTGGGTTGTCAGCACCCGGGGCAAGGCAAGTAATTTGCGCCCCCTAACCCGTGGATTTGCCCTAACCCCAGATGTTGCGCCCGGTGCGGCCGGCCCCCCCTGCACCCCCCACGCTATGCCACTGTTTTCTTCCATACCTCATTGGCCATTCCCCTCTGCTGCAATTGGCAGTACTTGGCCTTTGTGCCCCTAAACTTGGCTGCTGCCCTCAGGTGCACTGGAATGCTGCCCCATTATCAGAGGTGAAGTAAGATTCAACAGCCAGTCCATCCAGCTTCTGTACATGGAGTATACCAAAATGTTTGGGGCCACAGCCCTGTGCACCTGATTAATAGATTTGTACTTGTGCAGATACTGCACACCATCTTATAGATGCCACAAAGAACAACGGATAGCTGAGGCTAAATCTAGTTACCTGGTACCTTGTAGCTTGTATGATACACACCTGAAAGCACATTTATTGCACAATAATAATGCCCACAAGGAGGCATTATTACCATGTCATCAGCTTTTCATGTGAATCTCCTCTCTGCATACCAGAAGATCCCAGGATTCAGACAGTGTTAAACCTCCTGCTCCTCCTTTTCCCATCAAACCTGAAATCCACAAGCTTTTGAAAACTCATGCAAACCCAATAAAGTGGGATTTGAGAAACAACTTTTAAGCTTTTGTGAGCTGGAAACTTTGAAGCACATTCCTCTATGAACGATTAGAAAAATGCCCAGGGAATTTTATCAGAGATGCTGTGGCTCCTGTCTTGCCCATTTTCCCTCCCAAATACCAAACATTTCCTATTTCATGTACACTAAGAAACACTCCACATACTGTTAAAGGAGTTACTCAGCAGATATGTGAGTGATAATTGCTCCTCTGCTGTGGTGATGAAGTCTTGAGCCCGAGAATGAGTGAATAACCAAGGTCTTTCATTTCCCAAAGTCAGTGTGGTATATTGGTTTAGAGTATTGAACTAAGGCTGTGTACACACTATATGGTGGACGTACCTGACTGATTTCAGCTGGTAGCTGATTCCAGAGAGCTGGAGCTGCAACACTAAAAGCCCAGTTTCTAGTACTGGCTAAGTGCACCTCTGGAGTATATGGAATATAACAGAAGCAGGTTATCACTTTATTCTGCAATCAATAAATGATAAGTGTTCATATATGAACCAGCCTTAAGAAAACTGCAACCAATGAACAGATTACTGGTAAGCATTAACAAGGGTGCAGTATGCAGCCATGCTGTATTATTCCTATTGTATAATTACACCACTTTTATTCCAAAAAAATGTAAAATTAGCATGGCTCCTTTGCAAAAGGGTCTCTTTGCCTTGTCTGCAGCTCTTTGAATGACACCAGCTCCCTTTACACGATTTTACTACATTTGGCCCTGTAGAGCACATTTGTCTATGAGACAGAGAACAACACTGTGTACTGCTGTAAGCATCATTAGCAGATATCCATTGTTAAGTATCATATTCTGAAGACATGAATTGAAGAGATAGAGTTTGTGTTTCACAGATTAGGAGGAGATAGGAAATCTTTACCCTTCCAAACTGGGAACATTTGATCTGGTGTTTTCTGTACAGAATAAAGAACAGCTTGAGACGGGTGATGATGTGGAAAACTTGTAACTATTTTTTTTTTTATGTGTTTTCCAACTCTCTCCCTGCACTGCCACTCTGGAGGAATGGGATCCTGCAATTCTTTGTGTTAATTTTATGTGTCCCTTAGGCTTAGTGGATCATTTAACAATTTTTGCCTTAAAACAATCTGAACAAAGAAAGAAAGAAAGAAAGAAAGAAAGAAAGAAAGAAAGAAACTCACACTGATGCTGAATATTGATTCACTGATTGCTTCTGAAATAACAGAAGTTTCAGAATCCAGCAAATCCCTCCCTCGCCATGGGCATAGCCAAGGAGGGACAGCTGCCTCCCCCCCCTCAATAAAAATCAATAAAAAATGCATCGCTGAGGTTCTGCCCCCCTAACAAAAATCCTGGCTATGCCCATGTCCCTTGCTATCAAACAACATTTCTTGTTTATCAAATAACTCTAAGATTGGACTCTTAGATTAAAAATATGCTTCCCTTTTGGTTTGCAGCTTACTGGAAATGTCCTCTCCTCTGTTTCATATACCTAGCTGGCTAGATTACAACTGAACTCTGTACTCAGTCTTGGAGCATATTATACTTCAGATGCATAAAGTCACAATTTAAATCCATAGTGTCTCAATTTTAAAAAGACCTTGGGCAGCATGGCAAGGCATACAAGAGAGCTCCCAGCAGTCAGAGAAAAAGTGGAGCAAAAGGCAAAGTGGAACAATGGTATGCCATCATTCTGTATAAGGCTGCTTTATGTGTGAGAACAGAACCTATATGACAATGGACTAATTAAAGGTAGCAAAATCCAAGAGGGTATCAACAGCTGAATAACTTTGATAGGCATTGCTTTATTTTAATTTTAGCCTTTGGTGTTATTGGTATTTTAAATGAATATGTTAGATTTTTTTATGTAAACCACTTGAGCTACTTTCTCAGTTAAGTGATATATAAATTTTGTGACATATAAAAAAGTAAGTATTTTGCCCTCTACACTCCCATCCTCCACAGCCATAAGAACAGACCTGCTGGATCAGACCAAAGGTCCATCTTACTTCCAACTGTGTTAGACCAGCCAGATTCCCTGGAAAGCCCACAAGCAAGACTTGAAGACTACAGCCCTCTCCCTGCTGCTGCTCCTCAGCACCTGGTGTTCAGAGATACACTGCCTTTGATTTATTTACAAGGCTGCAAACAACCCTGGTAGGTTTCCTAACTCAGGGCTGCAATAGAAGTCTTCTAATTTAAGTTAGAAGAGAGGGGAATCTGAAGTCTGGGTTGTTCTGAAGGGGACAGTACTCGTTGGATCTAGTGCATCAGAATACAACACACTTTCTATCAGTCCTTTGCTGCTGGTAAAACCCCTACCTTATGCCATGTTTCTGTTGCTCACGTTACCTCTCCTCATCCCGCTCACCCAGATTATCCTTTTCTCTGGCTACGGAAGGTCCCATGCTTCTCCCACATTCATTTCCTGGCTGGCTTTCCTGTTCAAATCCCCTTGTCAATGCGGAGAAGGGCTGGATTTATGGAAAGCTCCATGGACTGACAGGGCACAAAACAGCCACTGCCACTAGAGCTTGCCCTGCCAAACAGTAACGGCAAGCAGAATTCCTCGCCACCAGCATCAGGGATTTTATGCAGGCCTTTCCAGATAAACCCAACTTATTTAGCTGATAATGTATAAACAGTTTATCGGCTTTTGCGCATTCTCTGTGCAACAGGATGGCTGTTGTTCTTGGAATCCTGTTTGGTCATAATATTTAGAAGAGGGCTCCGATAGCTGAGATAAGCTGCTCATCCGCAACAGATGGCTCTGGAGACGCACAGCTGAGCCAACATTCTGAAAGGAATGAATAAACTTGTAAGTAACGCAAGTTGTTTGTAAGTGGTTTGGGTGAAATGTCACATGGAAGACTGCACAGGCAGACTCTCCTCAAGGTGTTTGAATTTATAGAAGGAAAGAGTCAATGAAAAAAGAAGGTCCAGATTTGGTTTTAAGCTTCCTTAAACAAATCCACATCGCATCAGATGCCTGTGGCAGCCTATGGCAAGATAGGCTTCAGGCCTCACAAGTAGCAAAAGTGACCTTGGCAGCAGCATTTCCTGTATGTAGCTTCTGCTAATCCCAAGAGAGGTGGGCTGTTAAAGCTATTTCTCAAGCCTTCTTGAATTCAGCATTCCCTAGCAATGGGCAAGGTTAACCATTGTGCCAAGTAGGTTAGAAAGCAAGGTTTAAAAGAAAAGCAACAGATCAGTAAGTTGTTCATAAGAAGAGAGATTGTTCATAGTGCCCTTACATGCAAACAAGCTAGCAGAGAACCAGTGAACTAATGAATGATATTCTTCTTTACTCTAACAAGGAAAAATTAGAGCAAGATGAAATAATACAACTGCATTTTAGGTATTTACTTATATTCTTAGATATAGATAGCATGCATTCCTAAACTCCTGACCACCAGCAGTGGGGCTTGATCAAATGGTACTGCCAGCACTACAGACACAGTCCCACTGCTGCCACCACCCAGGGCAGAAGGTGGTGTAGTGTAAAATAATGTCCCTTTGCTGCTCCTAGAATGAAGACACCCTGATCAGAACTGTTGCCAACACATGACGGCAGCAGGGCCAGCTCAGCATTAGTTCATTTCCAGGCCCAAATCAGTATGCTGACATTAGTATTTAAAGCCCTAAATGGCTTGGGCCCCAAATATCTGAAAGGCTGCCTCTTTTCCCATGGACTCTCTCATGTTCAGCAGAGGGAGCCCTCTTGGTAGTTCCATCATCCTCATAAGCTCATGGGAGAGCTGCCTAGGAGAGGGCATTTGCTATGGCAATCCCCAAGCTGTGGAATTACTTCCCCACAAGATTGCATCAGATACATTCATTATGTACTTTTTGTCACATGCTGAAGACACCGTCACCATCATCATCCAGCAGATCCTGTGGTAGCCCAGCTCCCTACACTAAAATGTCCCAGGAGGTATGTGGTTCCATTGGCTACAGCTAGTATGGATGCCTCCAGCAGTAGCTTCTGTGTGTGCATTGGGATGCTCTTTGCTGGCAGGGCTGGTGGAATTGAGCAGAACTGGGTGGAGGTGTTCCTTGCCAGCAGGGCTGGTGGAGTCAGACAGGGCTGGGGGTCTCTGGGAGGAAAGACACCTCCACTTCATCAACACTTCTACTTCATCCCAACCATCACTGGCATTTCAGATTTGGGGTTTGGATTGCTCTATCTGTGAGTTTCATATCAACTTCATAATATGAATTAGTATTTGGGTTTTACAAGTGAGGAACTATACTACACACTTTAAATGGTTTAATAATAATCATCTTTAAACATATTATCCACAAAAAGTAGTTCAGGGTGAAATAGGAGCTAGGGGTGTTTAGCAAAGACTCTCATGGCTTAGTCTTATGCGTATCTACTCAGAAGCAATTTAAAATGTGATTAATGGGGCTTATGCCTTGGTAACTGAGCCTAGTATAGCAGGTGGAGCTGTGGTCTAAACTGCTAAGCCTTTTGGGCTTGCTGATTGGAAGGTTGGAGGTTCAAATCCACGTGAGCTCCTGTTGCTGTGTCCCAGTTTCTGCCAACCTAGCAGTTTGAAAGCACACCAGTGCAAGTATATAAATAGGAACCACCACCATGGGAAGGTAAACGATGTTTCTGTGTGCTCTGGCTTCCATCACGGTGTTCCGTTGCAGCAGAAGTGGTTTAGTCATGCTGGCCACATGACCCAGAAAGCTGTCTGTGGACAAACGCCGGCTCCCTCGGCCTGAAAGTGAGATGAGCACTGCACCCCATAGTCTCCTTTGACTGGACCTAACAGTCCAGGGGTCCTTTACCTTTTTACTTTTAGTATTGCAGCATCAGTACCTTGCTAAATTTTATTTCTTTTAGGGAAGCCATGGCAATTAGTGGCATAAAACTGATAGTGTACACAGGGACCTAAAAGTCAATTGCCATCTGATACACATGCAAAACCTAAAGTAAATCCTTTGCAGCAAGCCCTGTGAGCTAAGCTTCAACCACAGACTCCAAGTTTCAGGTCATACAGGATATCTGCTGGACCATATCCAAGTGTACGGAACAAATACATATATGCCAATATCAACTTGCACATGTAAGAATTACTTCAGCCAGCTAGGCTTAGTCGTGCCCAGATCAGTTTGTTCCAAGCATGCTGGTGTTTTTCTCATGGGCAGCGTGAGACCCTGATTTTCCTATGTAGTAGCAAGAAGCTTCTTCTAGAGTAGAGGCACCTTCTAATCAACACAGTGCTGTCCTGGATTCAAAGACTCATCACATCTCTCTGTTCCACGCAACTTATGCTTTTGGCAACTGGTTAATTCTCGCTCCTGTGCCATTTTCTCTGCCCTTTACTTACATAAAACTTCAAGGGCATCTAGCAAGCAAAGACACACTACTGTCCTAATGCGGCAGCTTTGCTTGAGAGCTCTACGAATGAGGTTGTTTTTCTATGCCTCCAGCTTCATAGCTTCATATCCAAACACATTTGGGCTGGGCCTCTTTACTGCATCTCCTAATTGTTTAGATTTATGAGGCATCTACTGTAACCTCTAAGACAGCATTTAAAATCCCTCGGCTCTTGTTCTGTTTAATTCATTCCTTTTTTCTTGGAGTTTATGGTTCCAACTCAGCGAGTATAACTGTGCAATTGCCAACATTCTGTTTCTTCTCCACAGTGCAAGGCAGGTCTACATCTCTGGAATTTATTCCTTTTTTTATTTCTTGCTGTCTGTGCTCACCTCCCTTCTTCATGATGTTTTCATCCAGGTGAAATCGGTTTGTCCCTTCCCAGACTTCACCCCACACCTTCAGATTCTTATCCATTGTTTCCCACAGCTATCTAGTTAAAGTGCTGCTCTCTGAAAAGTTAATGAAAGTTAGGGTCTGGGCTGAGCAAGCTTACAAGTTAACAGTGACTTTTTTGCATGGTACAAACTGCTTGTAGAACCAATGCCGCTGGGAGATATCACCATTCAAGTAGGCATCAGCACGAATTTGGGAAAATACTATAAATATAAAGTATCAATGGCATCTCTCACCCGACACTCAGCATAATAACAAATAACAATAATGTGTCATGTTGGAGGGGATGTGGGAAGCGGGGTACATACGTTCACACGTGGTAGATATTTATTATGTTGGAAAGGTTTGTGGTACATGTCCCCAGAATAGTAGGCTCAATGACAACCCAAGCAATACAACTGGATCCCAAGGTAGCATTGCTGTCAACTTTTGAAAACGAGGCTGCAGATCTGATGTATAAGAACTTACTGACTTATTTTATAGCAGCCACACTAGACACTGGAGCCTATTTAATATAAACTCATTGGATAAATGGCATCAACAGGTTTGGACCTTAGCCTTGGTGGAAAAGATTTTTATTTTATTTTTTAAAGAAAGTACTCAGAACTCAAAGCACCAATGACCTTGGTTCCACATGCTACTGTTTTCTTTCATTTGCTTTGAAACAAGGCAATGATTGTCAGTCACTGATAATGGGTGGACGGTTATGGAAGGATACTTTGGAGTGAAAAGTAGATGGAACAGAAAGTTAATTAAAAAGTGGACTTAGTAACTTTGTGACAATGCTCCTGATTTGAGTTTGTTCCTGTTGTTTCTATTTTTTTCTGCTTATCGGTAAAAGCACTAAGAATCACCCCCCCAAAAAAAAAATTAAAAAGGAAAAGGAAAGAAAAAGAAAGAACCAATGCAGTCTACTGGAAAATGTGTGGAATTGAGATCTGGATTCAAATCCAAACTTTTCTTTAAATTCAGTGGGTGGGCTTGTAGAGGTCATCCAGGCAATAATCTCCCACAATGTCATTTTCTTTGTATTCCTTATTTTATTCAGGCGTAGACATTTTCGAGGGAATTTTAAAAGCGAAGGAATTTACAGAGTAACTAATCTTAAGAGAACTACTTACCAGTTTATAACGCATAGTTTGTTGTTCTTTAACCAATTCACATGATATTAACCTTCTTACAGTGGACCTGCCCTTCATGTGATCCACCAAGTCCAAGCCTAATGCAGCCTGCCAAGCACTCAGTAATCGCTACCCTGCCCTGTTTCTGCAATTGAGGCCGGCAGAGAAATCAAAAAGTCCCTAATGGGTAGTTGGTGGGGCCCTTGGTTTCAGTCTGGAGCACCACGTTGCCCAGCTGTGCCTCCCAGAATCCTAGGTTGCTTATAAGCTCTAAAGACTGAGCACATGCCAGGTAGAAAAAGTACTTTCTTTTAAATGTGCAGATTGATAATTTTGATTAGATGGATAACACCTCCCTTTATATCATTAGGAAGCTGCCTTCTACAGAGTCAGACCATTGGTTGCCCATCCAGCTCCCGGATTTTAGACAGGAGCCTTTTCCAGCCCAACATACAGGTGGCAAGAAATAAAATTTGGGCTCTCTGTGTGCAAAGCATGTCCTCTACCACTGAGCTACAGCCCTTCCCACAACTAATAATTTCTATTCATATTACTTTTCTACAACAAAGATGCGGGGAACATGGGACAAAGTGAACCAATTTGCAATCTGTGACCAAAGACTCAGAGGAGACTGTCGCATACTGCCCCTTCTCCCTCCACCCAGCAAGTTATTCTTTTCACTTCTGTGGGGAGTGGTGACCCCAGTGCAGGCAGAAATAAAGGACATATTAATAAGCACATTGTTTTATTCTCTTTCTCTCTCTCTCCACACACACACACACACACACACACACACACACACACACACACAGAGTGTCACCCACTAAAACAAATGGAGTAGAGTATGCAGGAGAACTAGACTGTAGATTAACAAAAGGACCCCATATCTTTTCAATCTGTCAACACTTAGAAGTAATTGCAGCCCTCTGATTATTTTGGCTAATCAGCCTTCTCTTCTTTTATATGCCTTTTAGTTCTATCGTATCATCTCAATGGTCAAGTGACCTGGACTGTTCACAGAAGCCAAGGTGTGAAGAATACCATTCATAAGGTGGCATTGTGATAAATTTACTGGCAATTTTCTATCTGGTTGTTTGGTGCTGACATTTTTGATAACTGCAGCACACTAAGCTGGTGTTTCCAGAGCACTTTGCACAGACACTTGTCCAGAGGCTTGGCAAAGTCCTGTTAACTGGGCAAGGGCATGGAATGGAAGTTGGTGTGTACATCTGGCCAGCGATACTTAGAAGGTGTCTCAGAAACGACCATTCTCCACATCTCAGCCAAGGTGACACACAGTGCTGGTATTGTGTTTGCGAGGACAGGGAGAGAAAAAAATATATCAGGGCATTTGATAATTTTCACTATAAATGGTAAAGACTCCAAACTCCAGCTTTCTTGGGATGTTTTTAGTCAACTTCAACTTTTATTCGGCTGAGAAAACATTCTTTTATTTTGACATCACATGCATCCCCTTTTATCATAGGGATAAAAAGTATCATTTATCTAGACAGAATGCATCAAGTTGCAGAGTGACTCATCAAGTGAATCTATTCTATAAATTAAGCCAGAAAACAAGCGTCTCTCTCTCTCTCTCTCTCTCTCTCTCTCTCTCTCTCTCTCTCTCTGAGCCCTGGCAGTGTCTAAATGTCAGTCCTAGGGTGCACAGTAATAAACAGTGATCTGCACTTCCTCAGTGTCAGGGCAGCTAGCAGATTAGGTGATGGAGACAACAACAGCACGGGTTTCTTCCGTAGGGTTGCCATGTCACACTCTGGAGATCATGTTAGCCTCTCTGACAGTGACTCAGAAGCAGAAGAGGGTATAGCCACAGCTTCCCCTGCCCAACTTCTCTCTTAACCTCTTTTCTTCCTCTCCTATACCTGCTCTGGGCCAAAGCATGAATTCTATTGGGGGGGGTTGTGTGTGTGCGTGCACTGAAATACTTGGGGAAGGGTGGGTAGTGGAGGGAGACATGTTGCATCCTCTTTTTTAGGTGTGATCCTCAATAACATCTTTCAGGTCATGCAATACTCTGCTATACAAAAACCCAGGTTAACTAGTGTTGCCAGTTCTCTGCAACACTGCAGGAGGGAGAGGAGAAGAGCAATTCCTAACTTTGCTCTGTATTCAGTTGGTGGAGCATGAGACTCTTAATCTCAGAGACAAGGGTTCGAGCCCCATGGTGGGCAAAAGATTCCTGCATTGCAAGGGGTTGGACTAGATGGCCCTCATGGTCCCTTCCAACTCTAAAGTTCTAGGATTATATGATTAATGCCTCTTGTCAAGCTTCAAACTGGCCAAATGTGAGCTCTAAGTGTGGTCTTGTTAACCTTTTGTATTTCAAAAATCTTCTGTGCAGAACAGCGGCTGCGGACAATAAAGAGAACTTAGGGGTGAATATATCTCTGTCAGACTGCTATGAGATATTCCAGAGCAAGAGTTTGAGGAAATGTATTAGTAAGTAATTGCAGGATGTCCTCTGGGAGTACAGCCTTCAATGTAGCTCTGGTAATTTAGGATCACTTGAAAGCAGGGGATGGAGCTGAAGACGGCGGCATAGAGGGAGGAAAAGAGCAAACTTTGTGAAACTGGAGGGGGTGTTGTTGTGTGAGGTACATGGTAGACTTGGGCCAGTGCCGGATTTATATACAGTGGTACCTCGGGTTACATACGCTTCAGGTTACATACACTTCAGGTTACAGACTCTGCTAACCCAGAAATTATACCTCGGGTTAAGAACTTTGCTTCAGGATGAGAACAGAAATCGTGTGGTGGCGGCGTGGCAGCAGCAGCGGGAGGATGCATTAGCTAAAGTGGTGCTTCAGGTTAAGAATAGTTTCAGGTTAAAAACGGACCTCCGGAATGAATTAAGTACGTAACCAGAGGTACCACTGTATAGGTTAAGTAGGCTGAAACCTAGGGCCTCTAAATCTAGGGGGCCTCGCCAGCCCACCCGCTCCCCAGCAGGCAGTCTCCCCTCTCCTAAAATTGCAAACTCAAGATTTCATGTGAGGGCAGGGCAACTCGGGCCTCTAAGTCTAGGGGGCCTCACCAGCCTGCCCTCTCCCCAGTGCCACAGTCTCCCCTCTCCCAAAATAGCAAACCCAAGACTTTATGCAAGGGCAGGGCAACTCAGGCCCAGCAACTATGAGTCTCAGGGCTAGGCAGTGGTGCCCAATTTGAAGCAGTAGGGCGCAACTTGACCCCGCCCCCAGTTCACAGCCAAAGTCTGCAAAATCTTATAGATATAAATAAAATCCATCTAGATTGCCCTGGTGCAGGGGCCCCCTTGGGAGTGGGACGTGGGGCCCAATTTGGCCAAATTTCTCCAATTGCCTTAAGGTCAGCCCTGATGAGACTGTGCAGGGGTTGGACTGACAAGCCCTGCACCTTCCAGGTCCCTAGTGTCACTATTCAGAGTACAGACTCAATGACTTATAATGGAAATAAAGGGGGGGTACTTACTGTAAATCAGTTTTGTCAACTCTTCCCCCCAAACCCCGAAACAATGAGCCCAGCCACCTTTTATTCACAATCACATAAGCACTACACTACAGCATGGTCATAAACCTGTACATTCAACTGCTGAAACATAACCCAATACAGTGGATGCTCGGGTTACAAACATGATCCGTGTGGGAGGCACGTTCGCAACCCGCAGCACCCACAACCCGCAGCACTGCATCTGCGCACACGCAGGTTGCGATTTGGTGCTTCTGCGCATGCGTGAGCACCGAAACCCGGAAGTAACCCGTTCCGGTACTTCCAGGTTTCGGTTGCATCTGTATCCTGAAAACACACAACTTGAAGTGTCTGTAACCCAAGGTATGACTGTATGTAGCAATGGAGATTTATGTTGCTGCTTTATGAATGAACACTGTGTTTTATGAATGGACTCTGTGTTTTGTGAATTGCCTAAGAGTCACCAGTAGGGAGCTCTGGAATCTGACAGCTAACCAATTGGGTACTACCAAACAGCGACCCCTATTGCTAAAAGCAGGTAACCAGCAGGGAATGCTTCAGCTCAGCCTTTGCACTGTTGACTGAACACCCCCTGCTGTGCAGATAATTGAGAAAGCTCATAAATTGTATCCCTTCTGGCATCCTGGCCAATTCTATTATGCTGGTGTAAACCTTCGTGCACCAGAAGCCCAGAATAGCAGCAAATAAAATCCGCTCATACATCAGTGACTGATAAGACTTGTCAACCAGTTCTTCCAAAGTCTTCCTAAATTATAAAGCTTCAAAATACAGGCCAAAAGAGAGCATGTCTGGGAAGAGTGAGGCATACACCAGTGAAAGGGCCCTGTAGCTCCTGCTCTGTCATTTGATAGGGTGCCCACTTGCCCTCCTTCTTGACATGGAGACTCTCTATTGGAGTCTCCAGGTTCAGTACAAAGACCATAAGAAGGGAGAGCAGGGACCCTGAAGTTTCCAACAGCTTTTAATCAAGCAAGCAAGCAAGCACACACACACACACACAGGTCACCTTTATCACAGTCAGGGAGCCTATGTCCTGGCCAGGCCTGCACCCAATCTTGTTTTTGTACAATCTTGTTTGTCCTCAGTAGCCAAAATTATATTATCAACATATACAAGCAGAAAAGTTGTTTTCCTTCATTTGCAATGAATCAAATAAAACAAAGTGGCACTAATAAAGAAAAGTTCCAGGGTGGCAACAGAAAGCAAACTAAAAATGCTTTTGCAGTTCATCAAAACTATCCAGCAATATCAAGTTATAGGAAAACTGGTCTATTAACAGTAATCTTTCTAGTTGGTTAATTGATTTGGCAACTTCCATGATGTCTGATGCTAATCCCCCCCCCCCAGTTAAATGATAACTAATCAGAGGCTGCTACAGTTGCAAATGGCAACAAAATATCTGTGAAAGGAAGAGGAGCAGGTTTGCTCAAGTGTGTTGCAGGTAGAAATACTGTTTGTAATGAAGTGAGAGCAGTAGTTTACTTGCTCGAATTAACAGATAAGAAAGTTTTGAGAATTTAAATTCTAGATTCAAATTGATTACTTTTAATCTGGTGGGCAGACCAAAGAACTCATCAGGAGAGTTATGAGATTCAGGTGAGGGTCAGATGCCTTGTCAATTCCAGCAGGTATATAACCCAGCCTGCCCAGGCCACAAAAAGTATACAAAGTTCAGTTATTGCAAGAGTTTTTCAGTTTTAATTTTATGCATTTTTTAAAATCACCATGGTATTTAACAATAATATCTTATTTCCTTTAGAGGAGAAATTGTGAATTGCAGAATTTTAAATATCCATCATCATCCTTGGCTTTACTCAATTTTGTTTATAACACTCTTCTATTTCTTTCTAGTTGTGAGGGTGGGGGATGGGGAGGGGCTTCACACGTGGAGTAGCCTAGGGCCTCTCTTCATCTAAATTGAGCCCTGACTTGGGCCTAGCAGGCCTGGATTTGAATCCTGAATGAAATACAGATTTGATTAATTGCATTGAATAAGAAATGTATTTTTTGTTCTCACTAGCCTGTTTTAAGGACTAAAATAAAGGCATTGTAAGGACTTTTGCAGTTTCAAAAAATGCATTAATACAAATAGTTTCCAGAGTTGGCACAGAGCCAGCAGTCACTGACAAGATATTGTCATTGCCTCTGTAAAATTATTTAATGACTAGGATACCACCCAAGCCCCACTAGTAGAGCATCATATGCTTCAAATCAGCTGGGCCTTTCCTATTTATGGCCGTTTCCTGTGTTCTCTATATTCAATAATCAGTCTGGTTGAGATGACATGCTTCTCAGATCTAGTCCTGAAATGATTTATTAATACAATACAATACATGGACAAATGAGTTATCAGATCAGAGTAGGCATTGTGAGACCTTGTCATACATATTTATTTATTATATAGATCCTTATGCTAGACTCCTGCACATGGTAAGTTAGCATGCCAGTGAAGGAAGCCAGGGCTGCCACTTAGGTATACCTGGGTCTGTGGCCAAATTTCCTCACACGTGTCCCATGCAAGACCTATAGGATAAAATGCTGATCAATTAATACTCATCCTGGTCAAAACTAGCATGCATAGCACATGCTAGATGGGATGGTGAAAAACAACTAGAACTAAACTGCTCTCCACCTTCAAGTGCAATGACTGGCCAGGCCCAATGTATGAATCAAAACAAATAAACTGATCCACCCCGTTGAAAAAGTTCTTAACTCACAAGCAACAAAACCTAACCCCATCCCTGCCTGTTGCCAAGTCCAAGGGACACATGACTTGTTTATGATGTACCTTTTCCAGATCAGCAATGGTGTGTGACATGCCAGGGCCACAGGAAGACGTAATTTTCTCTACGTGACTGAAAGAGCAATTGCAAATGGGTGAACAGAGCGGTAATAAGCAGAGCCTAAGATAAGCTGAAGCACTATCCTAAAGGAACACTGATGGTCACAGGTAATAGGAATGCCTGGATTGACCCTGATAACACACACTTGGAACCACAAATCCTAGGTATTGGAGCCCCCAGAGACTGAGGCAGACTGTACCAAACAGACTCCTCCGTTAGAGATAACTGCCTTACCCACAGATCCCACGGACAAGACTTTGCTCACCAAAGCCTTGGTGCACAGAGACACATACCCCCCGCACCCCACACTTCCCCAGCCTATGCTTGAAAATTCCTGTAAAGCTATTGGATTAAGATTCAAAGCTGAAGGCAGTGGGGGCAATGCTTTGATAGCGCCAACTGTGGAATGTTATGGGATTTTTCCATGGCTGTTTCTTCTCAAGCCTGCTTGCAACAGCAGAATGATGCAACTGTACAAACCAAAGCCCTCAGTTGCTCCAGGCGAGGACAGGTAGACCCAAAGGCAATTATTAAATTCCTGGCCGTAAATCATGCTGTAACATATCTGGTGTACATTCTGTTTGGCTGAATCTAGGCCCAACAGAAAACAGGAAGTTCATTGCATGGGTGGCCCTATGTGACAGCAGGACTCAGACTCCTTGTCTACTGCTGCTATCTACCCTGCAAATTTTGGATTTCAAAGTCAGGACTTGCCTACAGTACAGGTTTATTGTGGGTCATTGCTACGTGGAAGTTGCTTTAACATGCAGCTGGTCTGCAATATCAGCAAAAACAGACATCATGGAACTGTTGGCTACTGCCTGCATTATCACAGTTCAAATAATGCCGTTTTGAAAAGACAGAGGTTGACAGTTGCAAATTACTACAAAAACTGTGTGCTGACAGAAATCCAAGATGGCACCATTCTGACCTCATGCTCACCGTTAACTCTTCTTCTTCCTACCAATTTTGCACCCTGATTTGCCCTTCTTCCTGCTCATTTTTCCATTCCACTTCACTCTCAAGCTATTTTGGATGTTCATTTTTATAGCTCCTTGAGTAACGTCTCAGATCTTAATTTTGCATTTGAACAATTGTTCTCTTTCAGTAAAAAGAAATAAAATAAAAGGTGATGCAGAATTGTGTATTACCCCTTCAAAAATAATGGCTCAGAGGCAAATCCAATAGTACAACTCAGGCTAGCACACCCCTTGAGGTATAATAATAATAATAATAATTTATTTATACCACACCCATCTGGCTGGGTTTCCCAAGCCACTCTGGGCGGCTCCCAACAGAATATTAAAACCACAATAAAACAGCAAGCATTAAAAACTTCCCTAAAGAGGGCTGCCTTTAGATGTCTTCTAAAAGTCAGATAGTTCTTTATTTCCTTGACATCTGATGGGAGGGCATTCCATAGGGCAAGCACCGCTACCGAGAAGGCCCTCTGCCTGGTTCCCTGGTATATGAACATTGCACAAGTTATAGGCTGATAGTGAAATTATCATTTTGCTAGATCATGCTGGCAGCATTCAAATGACCCTCCAAACTATGGTTTAACAAATCCAGTGTAAAATGGATTGTTATTAACATTTACTTTTGCCATAATGGGGATAGTTTAACAAAGCAGTTAAGCATGTGAGCCGTGAGCCAGGAGGCTCCATAATTCATATGTCTGCTCAGCTATTAATTCATTAGTTGCATGGGCAACCCATGATAGCTCAGTCTTTAATCTGAAATAAGGGGATATAATTGTAATAACTTTCCCTTACAGCCTTGTTGTACAGATTACTGAGATAGTATATGTAAAGTGCTTTGAATTCTTGAAATGTGCTTTGTCAATGCTTAAATTATGGACCTGAGCACTTAGGACATGTCTGTGCAGGGATCCCCCTCCCTCTGTTTCAGTTTGACAATGCAAGAATTACACCAAACATACAGGAGAGGTCCCCCCCCCCAAAAAAAGTAATCATGATGAATTAGGAGTGTGGGCCAACATTGAACACATGCCCTTAATCTAATTCAAAGTTCCATAAAATATGCAACTCCCAGGTAATGAAGACAAAGGGGCATTAGTTGGTTTTGCTTCCAGCTGCCTCTTGGCACATTCCACAGTATGGGACAAATGATAAAAGGAGACTGTGGGTGGAGGAAGAAGCAGACCTTTTGGTTTCCTTGCCCCTTTTTGTCAAAAGAAAGAGAAACTCTACTATTAAGGCTGCCAACTTTTTTTTACTGTTCTACCACAAAGGCTTCAACAGTTTGCAGACATTTTCCAGGTGAAGCTTCTGCTGGCATGGAGATAAAGCAATGGAGGGAAAACACCAAGTGTTTGTGAATCAGTGCTGCAACAGCCACTGCAAGTAAAAGCAAACTGGCAACCCAGCTGCAATATGGGATCTTCAAGGAGAAAGGCCTTAACATTTGAAACAGTGATGTTTAGAAAGTAGTGATGTTTCTCTGCCATGATGGGTGGGGGAGGATGTATACATGACAGTTACAGCATCCCAGAGTGAGCATTGGGGAACAACTGTATGTAGTTCTGACCATGCAACTAGCTAGTAAATTGATATAAGTGAAACTCCTGAGGTTCCTGCCAACCAAATGTTCTGAAGAGTTCACAAGTTTGCTAGCAGACAGCACTGTCCTGAGAGCTGTGTATAGCTGCTCGTTATCACTAAGGAAAGCAGCTGGCCAGCTGCTGCCTTTGATAGGGACCTAGCCTTCAGAAACCCTATTGGACATGACCCATGCTGGCTGCTTTAAAAAGCATGCCCATAGCTTACAGTATCAAATACAATGAGATAAAGATATAATGAGGAGGTGGCAGAAGATGCACTGGATCTGATAGAGCAGGCTCAAGGGTTTTATACATTACTGCGCTTATGAATAAGAGCAGTGGCTTCTGGATCTAATGTCACAAATTCTCTTTAGCAAAACTATGCATGTACCTCTGACTCTTGTAGTCTCTTTCCAAGGCACTGAAGAGAAGAGATGCTTGGCTTCTTCCCTATTGGCAGGCATTTCCTATTTACAAGCAATGCAGACAGTGCTGAGGTTGCTCAGGTGTTTGCCAAAAACTCTTTAAGGCAGAAAGATTGTGCTCCCACATGCACACACAAAAATATCTTATTGCCAATTCAGGGCATTCTGGGTAGTCCATCATGGCATGACATAATGAGGTGTAAGACATGGGCATACGTTATCTTCACATGATGTCACATTAATGTCACTCACACATCCCTGCTGTATGCACATGGGGCTGGGGGGCTGGTAGAGTCTAATTAACAATGTCTGGAGTGCAAAAGCCAGAGTTTCCCTGCAGGGAACTCAAAACATTTATTCTGGATGACTCTAGAGGCTGGCGGTTAAAGGCAATAAATACAGATTGGATTTCATCGTGTGCAGAGTAAAATTCTCATTTTTTAATAATATCATTGCTTGTGATCTAACGTTACCAAAAGAGATGTTGCAACACAATATGTGAGTAATGGAGGGATAATAGTATTTTCTTCATCCCTGGCTGGGGGAGAACTGGATGCATTAATCACTTTGGGGATAAAAGAAACAAAAAGGCTTTATGGTTCCTTAAAAACAGTGCAAGGCCTCTGCAACATGGAAGAGGAAAGAGGAAGAAAAGAAAGATGAGAAGACTCTGATGGTGATGTGGGCTTTGGGAGGTTCCTGGTAGAAATATTATCCATCAGAAAAAAATGGGTGATCTGTCACTGGAACTAGTATGGAAGCACCTTAGAAACATGCTGGAATTCCACATAGCTTTCAAAGGCAGGAAAGCCAGAAACAGCCATGTTCCTCCCTTCTTCCTTATCAGTTCTGTACTGCTTCATAGCAGCAGACGCAAAGTAGGAAGACATTCCTAGAGGAAAAACTATGGTGATGCTAAGAGCTGCAGCACATGCACCTAGGCATGAATTACAGTAAGCTAGCCTATATCGAGAACTTCATGGAGCAGGCAAAGATGGGGAATGAGTTGATTCCTATGATCTGATGAAGAAAGTGAACTGTAATTGCCTGTGAAAGTTAGCAGAACTATAGTCTAGTCATGCTGGAGTCACCTGCACAAATGCTGTTTGTACTCTTGTTTGTACCAGCAAAGTTAAGAGGTATACCAGCTTGTCTTTAAAAATGCATGGGGATTTGAAAACACTGATAGTAATGCACTCGTTTTATACGATTTACTTGTTTATTTTAAAGCATTTATATCATGTGGTTCTTCCATCATGGAACTTACTAATGGCCAGGTGGTTTTCTATTCAGGCACTGATCAGCTCCTCAGATTCAGTGAGGTGGCTGCTTCTTGTCTCATCATAACTGTTTTACATTTATAGGATAACTTGTCTTCTGCCAGCAGACCCCTCAAAGACATGATGGATACAGTGAAGTGTGACTTCCTTAGTGCCTTCACTGCCACACGGTAGGCACAATTTTGTGGCTTATAATGTTTGGATGGCTTTGGAGTGAGATTGCACTCCCATCTTTGTCCAGTCCACTTCATTTAAACCTTTTGTTTTCTTCCGTCCCTGCCTATGATGGAAATGAGGGGAAGAAGCATAGTCTTGGGGAATGCTCCAGGTGGACTCCTTGTTCAGTGTTGCCTTCCCATTTGCCTGCATACTGTGGGCAGAAATAAAGACTGGGCCACTGCTGGAGAATTATCTTCAATTTATTTAGTGGAAGCTGTTTGGCTTTTCCTGTGCTCAGAGGTGCTGACATTCTGCCATGGGGTTCCTGAAGCAAGATATTATTGCTAAGGGACCAACTCTGTTGGCAGCAGATGTTTCATTTCACTTCCTCTCAGCTTCGAACCTCTTTCCTGTAAGGGATTAACGCTCCCTTTCCTTTCACCAGTGATGAGAAAGCTCCTGGGTTGCAATGACACTGCCTAGGCAGAGCTTCATTAACAGGTTACAGGCCATTCTATATAAAACATGGCCACGTAAAAGCAGAACAATTTGCTTGGATTTGTAAGAGATTGCTTTTGTGCCAACTTCCTCCAACATGTTTTACAATTGACCTGCAAAGAATGTGTGTCATTGAATAGGATATACAGCCCTGGAGAGCATAAAATACAGCTGCATTGTTTAATAATCTCTCATCAGCTAGATTGGCGAGACAAGGGGAAGGTGATCTAAGTGAGATAACTCCATCTAGTGTGTTAGAAGGAACAGCTTTGCTACCTTCACCAGTGGAAGATTCTTATAAATTCACTCGGCCTGACAGAGCGGCACACAAGGGGTCACTCAATGTACTGACAACGGCCGTGTGCAAATACTTCAGGCTTTGGCCACACGCTAAGAGAACACTCTGGATAGCTTCACCGTCAGATTAAAATGCCAGAGCAGCCCATGGTGGTGCACTTGAAGTGTGCTCACTAATTTATTAAGTTTATTCTTAGCAAGCTTGGAGACATCAGAAAGCTGAATTTCTCAATGACAAACTTGTAAGGCAATGGGGCTGTACAAACTTGCAAGCCAGGTTAGGCCTTGCAAGACAACTATTACCGGGAATAAATACAAAAAACAGATGCATCAGGCAAATGGGGGGAATATCCTAATTTAAATGATATTCTGGACATGCTTAACAATAAACATAACGGCACAGCCACATATCTTCATTCCAGAGCTCCTGGCATGTTGCTATACTGCAAAGGCCCATCTCTTGCTTGATTTATAAACATGAATTCTGGATTTAGCTATGGAATGTCATAGGAAGAATCATAGAACTGTGGAGCTGGAAATGGTCTTCCATACCAAGCACTCCTTATAGATCTGTCCACATAATCTGTACTGCATTATGCTATGCTGATTTGTGGTGGTTAAATCCTCTGCATCCCCTTATTCAAGGCTGCATGCCCATTAACTGGTAGATTCCCAACAAATTCTTTTCCTTGTTGAAGACTGAGGTCTCATAGGGCTTATCCACACTCACCTTTTACACTGCTCTTTCCAAGCAGAGGTCTGTGCATTAACGTTCCATGTCCAAGCATGGGCTTTTTTTTGCCTTGAGTATCAGGGGTCCCTTTACCTTTTTTCCCATCTAAAAACTATTCTTTAAAGCTCAATCAGAGCAATCTATTTGGGTTTTCCATGGATTGACATTTACTCCAATTGAGCTTTAAAGAACGGGTTTTCACTGGGAAAGTTCTGGGTTGGGGGCACTTGGACACACAGCTTTAAATCGTGGACTGTGCCTGGAAAGAGTTGAGCAAAGATAAGTGCAGATAAGCCCCAAACAGTACACTGAACTTGGTCCCCTCCCTCCATTGAGCTCTTCCTAAATAATCTTCTGCATGATGCACCCTACAGGCAGTAAGTGGATCACTGCATCCTCTCTATCTCTGGAGCAAACTGAGCAGGGTTAATCCCTTGCAGGAAACAGGAACACTTTGCTGCCCAAGATAAGCCTGTGTGTATAGCTTTAAATAAGGCAGCAACAAGGATAGTATATTTTTGGCCTGGGCTGCCACATAAATCAGCAAGAGATATACTATGGACAGACCCTCACCAGGCACAGGGAAGTTCAATAAGCCCCATGTCAGCTAATGCACCACAAGCGCCAAATGCTGAATGTTCAAAAACCATGGGCTTGCTTAGTAGCTCTGGCCCTGCTCCTCTTCCTCCTCCTTACTGCTGGATACATATGGCAGCATTCCCAACTCAGAGACATGAAAGCCACATGTTAGTGCCACTGATGCCCACAGTACTCAGGTTTTTTATTTTCTGTCCTGATGTGGTCTCTAGCAAAACAGGCCTGGCAGGTTTTTCAGGCTTCAAAAACCTGCAACACTCTTTTGATCAGGGAAGGGAAGTGTGCACCAGGGGCAATTATGACTTTATCGTAGTGCCTTCATGTCTCTGGAAAACTCTTGTCTGTACCCACCCTTTAGGAAGAACCTGGAAGACATTTTAAGCTCAGCTCACTTACTTAACTAAGCACTGAAGTTATCACTATATTATAAGCTTTGTAATTTTAGGCTTTTAGAATTCCCTGCCATGATCTTTCCTAAACTCCAGCTTACTCTAAAGAGCTGAGTACCCTGCTGACTTAACCCAAGGGGTCCTCCTGAGCCCCACGGCCAATAGGCATCACTGCCTTGTTTGTGGCAAAGGCTGCTTTCCTGCCAGTCAATGGGTTACATCCACTTATATGTCATCATCACAAATAGGACGTTCAGCCTCAAATTCTTGCCTCAAGTTATTAACGTGGATGACAAGATTCCATTCTATGAATAAAAATATTTAACTGGCTTTCCTGTTCTTCAATTACTGCTTGTTATGATCCCTTTTTTAGCTAATTCAAGGCTGCCCTTTGATTTGATATTTATTTTGGAATGTCTGCATACAGCCGAGGTGGGGATGGTGAGAGATAACTTGGTTAAAGCAGAAAACTTGGGAATGGAACAAAGTGAACTTTTAACCATTTGTTTCCTGCCGTTTTAGACAGAGCTGAAAATGTAGGTGGAGTGGCACAAGGATGAACAGAGACGTTTTCTCCTTCCCTACCTCCCATTATTTCAGAAAGTCTTGCAAAGGTATAATAATTGCAGTAAAGATAGGGAAGGTTTGTCATTTCCAAGCTCCCTCGGCTAAATGTGCACAATTATGAGATTGATGAATTTATGGGGAGTAAATGTAGAAAACCTAAAAACCATGGGCTTGGAAGAGACCTTAGAAATCATTTGGTCCACCCCTGGTTCAAGGCAGGCTCTGCAGTGCAAGATGCAACTACAGAATATCTGATAGTTTCATAAATATGAGGTGTACTCCTAAACATGCGCTGTATGTAATGCTTTTTTAACCGATTTGTTACTATTTTAAAAGTTATCTATGTCAGGGCCGGAGTCAGTCATAGGCTAGCAGCACCTGAGGCCAGTGCAGTTAACTCTTTATTCAAGGAAACAATCCACAGCTCCGGCCTAGTGGTCTCAGTAATTCTTGCAAGGACGTCTTGCCCCAATGAAGCAGTGGGCAAGTGCCCATGAGGACTCCTCCTCTCCAGGATCTTTCCCACAAAGTTGCAGGCTGTGTCTGCACACAACCAGGGGCGTAGGAAGGGGGTGGGGGGTGCGGTCAGCCTTGGGCGTCATCCCTGATGGGGTGACAAAATGGCACACTGCGGGGGGCGGCACTTACCGCAGGGCAGGGCCTGCAGCGTGCCTGAGGAACGCGTCTCTCCTGGGAGTGATGCGGTGGCTCAGGGCCCTGCGCTGCCCAAAACAGCAGCGGGGGGCTTGCGCCCGCTAAGCAAACTCCATGGGCAGCTTGCCACAGTGCCCCCTAGGCGGATCGCCACCCTGCCCCCGTGCGTGGATCTCCCCGCCCTCACCGCTCCAAGTGCCGGAGCAGCTAGCTACTCCCTTGCACACAACCATCCTCTGCACTGTCCATTTCATTTCTCAGTGAGTTTTACAAGACCAGGAGCAGGAAGGAGCTGGTCACAGCAAGAGGGGGAGACTCCCTGGCTTCTTCAGCTGCCTGCCTCTCTGCTGCTGGCACTACCCCTCTCCAGCCCTCGTTTCTGCCTTGAAGTCTGAACTGTCCTCTGCTGCAGTGTCTTTCTGTTCCCTAAACCCTGTCAACTCTTCTGATTCCAACACCTGGGAGGTCAGGTTAACATCTGTGCCCCACCATGCCATCCGGTACCGCTTCTAACACAGGAAGCCACAATATTGACCTGTCTGCCAGTCTGGAGAGCACTTGCTTGTGAAGTGCTTGACAAATAGTTCCCAGTTAATAAAATGCATATATTGCACTTAAATGGCACAAATTGCTTTTCCAAGGCATACAAGAACCTTTTATCTTCTGACCTCTAGGAGATTTCTGATAAGACTATTTAACAGAGTAAACTGTATGGCTTAAAAAGATGGCTGGATAGAAGCTGGATTGGGATCAGGAACGTGTAGTTACAAATGAGGGGAGTAAACCAATGAATCAGTCATCTGATATTAGAAGAGAGAAAAAGTAGACTACATGAGATTCATGCAGAAGATTGCATTGATGCTTCTGATCAGCCATAGTTTATGGGTTTATAGGGAGGAATTGTTGGACAAATTCATCTAGTTTGATACATGAGGCAATGTCCAAATGGGAACATCTGACAGCTCTAACATGGGGAGCTGCATAAATGGTGTGTGTGTGTGTCTATTTGCTTGTCTCTCTGTCTATGTGCAGTGAGGCCTAGTGGCAGTAGGCAGCTTTGTATGTGATGAGTGAATGCTCTGGCATCATAGCACAGCAAGATCCCAACATCCAGAACAGTATGTTTTATCCTCATTACATGTTTTATGAAATGTTGTTGGCAAAAATGTGAAATTATTTGGCTGTGTATTCATGGATCTGGCAAATCAAAAACTAAGTTTAGCATCTCCCCTTCAGAAAGTAAAATGAAGTCAGATATTTTTAGCTACTCATTGTTAACTGGAGAACAAAGCCATAACTAAGATATTTAGTCTCTTAGCATTCTGTCAAATCCCTCTTTGGATAAGACATGCCCAGTAAACCCTAGAGGGCAAGAACTTTCCACCTATAGATAGCTCACAAACACTGTAAGCTTCAGAAACCTACCAACACAGGTTTATATAAAACACTTGGGCCAGGCCAGTAGCTGCAGTCATATAGACTGGCAAATGCCAGCTGTTCTCAATGTCTGTCTAGGAATTAGACTGATGGAAATTTGATTTAACCCTGGGGAGGAAAACATCTGATTTTGATAGATCTTTGTATGCAGCCAGGCCTGAGATGATATAAATACTATCCACCAACTATGTTGCAAGATGATCTGGAAACAAATGATCTCTCACAAGAGGAAAAAGAAGAAAATTACAGTTTACGGCGGATTCCAACAATCTCTTATTGAAGATTAGTAAACCTTCAGATATGCTAACAACCCTTTCGTTCACACAGCTACAG
Source organism: Podarcis raffonei (assembly GCF_027172205.1). Taxonomy (NCBI): domain Eukaryota; kingdom Metazoa; phylum Chordata; class Lepidosauria; order Squamata; family Lacertidae; genus Podarcis; species Podarcis raffonei. The sequence goes on from NC_070603.1 coordinate 39,443,531, forward strand.
TGGCTAAAATATTTTAAATTTATGTCAGAAGACTTTAATTGATTTAATCAACTAAAACTTTAGCTGATTAATCGTGGGTGGGATTCAAGTTTAAAAATTACATTTATTTTGCAAGGCTGATTTGATTTTGGGGTGTTATTTTATTTTATTTTTTATACCAATATTTCTGTGTCACTTTTCAGGCTGAAAACTTCAAAAGCAGCTCACAAGTAACTGAAAACAAAACAGAGCTATAATAATCACAACAATAAAACATCAATAAACACTAATAATCATAATGTAGAATGGTCACTGTAACAGGAGCCAGCCAGCATGAACTAATCCAGGAGGGAGAAATTAAGCACCATGAAAGGCCTGCCAAAAGCCAAATACAAGGCCATCTTTACAAGCTATCAAACATTAAAAAGAGAAGGGACCAAACACAACTCCCAAAAGAAAGAGATCACCCTCTTCAGTATACTCACCAATGTAATCCCAGATGATGGCAGGACATGAAGGAGAGCTTCACCCAAAGATCTTAATGGGCAGATAGTTAAGGTAGTTCCCTGTTGTAAGAAGGAATGAGAGATACAAATTGAAGATGGACTTTCTTTCTGACAATGAGTAGCAGTTATTGTTTATTCAGTTGGAAATTCACATGCTTCCTTCCCTACATCAAAAAGGCACATATATCAAGGTTTAGATAAGATACAGACTTGTTTCAATTTAGCCAGCAAAAAAAATGAATAGGTTGAAAGGTAGGTGAAGCACTACAGCTGTCGACTCAGCCCACAGTAATATTCAATTATGGTAAATAAGAACACGGGAAGCTGCTTTATAGCATTGGTCCATTTAGTATTTCCATGGTTCCTTAGTGCCATGACAATTGAGCAGCTATGAAACTGGTTGAAATTAATAAAGAGCCTGGTAGGTAGGTAGGTAGGTAGGTAGGTAGGTAGGTAGGTAAGTAAGTAAGTAAGTAAGTAAGTAAATAAATAAATATTTTTAAAAAGAGGCCCCTGGTAATTATGACTACCTTAATTAATCCAGAGGTCACTTCAAACTGGGGGACACCATTCAAAAATACATCACGAGAACTAAAAGCAAACAAAAGAATAATTCAAGCAGGTTGAAGCATGCTAAGGATGAAAAATAACAGGCTTGAAAAATTTCCATGAACACTCCATTCATGAGAAGACAAACTGAGGATGCAACTCATTCCAGATTGTTAGGGTCCCAAGTTATCCTTACATATGCTTATACAGAAGCATAGAGATGGCCTTATGCTGAATCAGACCGCTGGTCCATCTAGCTTAGTATTGTCTATACTCACTGATAGCAGCTCTACCAGTTTTAAACAGGGGTCTCTCCCAGCCCCACATGGAGATGCCAATGGTTTAACCTGGGATCTTTTAAAATTTATTTTGACAATTTATATGCTACTTAATTACAGTCATCTCTACTACTACTGTGGGTGGTGCTGTGGGTTAAACCACAGAGCCTAGGGCTTGCCGATCAGAAGGTCGGCGGTTCAAATCCCCGTTGCTCGGTCCCTGCTCCTGCCAACCTAGCAGTTCGAAAGCATGTGAAAGTGCAAGTAGATACAGTAAATAGGTACCGCTCCAGTGGGAAGGTAAACGGCGTTTCCATGTGCTGCTCTGGTTCGCCAGAAGCGGCTGTACGCCGGCTCCCTTGGCCAATAAAGCGAGATGAGCACCGCAACCCCAGAGTCAGCCACAACTGGACCTAATGGTCAGGGGTCCCTTTACCTTTACCTACTACTACTACAGATGTTTTCTGCATGCTTTGCCCCTTGGGATATGGCCCTTCCCCATAACTGTAGGAAAGGAAAGCAGAGAGCTTAGTGATTTAAAGGTAAGTTTTCCTTTAAGTAGGGAAGAGTATGAACACTTGTCAACACCATAAAAGCCCCCCTGAAAGAAAGCAGGAGCGGACTATGAAGCTAACAGACACACTGAATGCTGGACCCTGATCTCAGGGGCACCACTCCACATCCTGACATTTCCTTATGTGCACAACTGAACTGTTTGCGAAATATAAATATTTAGTTAATGCTGAAGCGGTGCTTTCAAAAGTCTTAACCCTGCACCACTAGCCCACCCTCCTTCCCCAAGCTGCTAACAGCATCCTCATCTCTGTATATGCTTCTTCTTAGCCAGGGATAGCAAAAGGTTATTCTGACAAGCCTTTGGCAAAACATGAATTGAGATGATAACAAAACAACATGATTCCCTCAAGCCCTGTGGATTTGGGAGTTGTATAAGGAGCAGTTTATTCCTTCTGTGAGTCACAAAAGGGGTTTGCTAGGGCATATGCTGATAGCCATGATGGCAAAAGTCAAGCAATGGAAGATGAAATCCATTCCTTGAATTTAGAACATGATAAATCAAAGAGGTATGCTAGCCGTTCAGCAATGTTGATCATGCATAGTGCCTAAGGTGAGACTTCTACATATATTGACGAAGAGCACCGCTTGCACCTCAGAAACCCTTGTGCCAAGTTTGACAATGATAGCGCAAGAGATGCCCAAATGTATAGAGAACAAACAAAAAAGCAGACAGACAAACCACTTCCCAAACTATATAGTAAACTTTAATGCCATTTACAAATGTGAAAAAATCAAAATTCACTGATTAAAAACATCCCAAGGCATCACTGGAAAGTTTGAGGTGTATATTTTAATATCAGGTTCACAAAAATACTTCCATATTTTGTGTTCAATGCCCTCAGAAAGTGTCAGCATACCCTATATTTTAGTAGTTATTTATGTACTGTATGTATCTACACTGTGTGTGTGTGTGTGTGTGTGTGTATGTATAGGCGTCCCCCCACTTATGCAGGGGTTATATTCCTGGGCCTCGCACATGTAACTGAAATTGATGCCCTTTAAATCCCCTCTCTGCAGCTCTCTTCAATCCATACCCCAAATACTTTTTCCAATAATATCCACAGTTAGAATGGAAACTTTGTGAATGGCAGGAAGTTGGAGGCCCTGCTGCGCCTTTCATCTCTTTGGCGCTTCTTCCGCCCTCACTGACATCCTCTTCATACTCCAGGGAGGGTCTTTTTGCCAGCAAGGACTCCCCAGCTTTCTCCTGCCATTTCTGGCATTTAATTATTTCCCGTATATATGTGGTCAAGCCCAAATTTTGTGTGTGTGTGCCTGCACAACATAAACTATGCATACCCATGCATGTTTTCTTCTGTTATGTGCACATACTATTATGTACGATAGTAGGTGTGCATTCCATGCACTACATGAGTGTGCATGAGTAGGCCATATAGATCTTACTTTGCATGTGTCTGTTATATTCAAGAGGTGTACATACTGAATGCTAATATGTCCCCATATACAGCTAATGCATGTTCTATAAGTGAGTATATAATGTATTTGTTCAGATGTGTTCAATGTACCTGAAAGATCAACTCATGAGACTTTTGCAGGAGGGGGGAAGAAACAATACACCTCATATAAATTTCCTGCTCTCATTGATACAGAAGAACTACAGGATCCAAGCATGATGTGAGTCTACGATTGCATTACAACGTGGGAGAGAAAACAATGAGTGGCACAATAAAGCAAACTACAAGGAAGCATAAATTACCTGGGAGGATTTTCAGCGGAACAACAGTTTTTCAGCAGATCTTTTGGAGCTGTGACTTCTTGGTTTCTCCAAGGAGTATGCCCACATTTAGTAAAGAACAGTGGTGCTTGCTTTTAAATAGAAGCACAGGAAGAAGTGGTTTGAAACAGAGTGAAAGGAGCTGGTGCAGATGAAATAAGACAAACCCTGGGAGCTGCTTTTTCCGAGAACAACTTAACTTCTTCCAATCCAAATCAGAAAGAAGGCAAAATGAATGCCAGGATGTCTTCTTCACACACACTCCTTACCTGTGGCAGGAGATGGCAGTGGGGCTAGCAGAACTGCTTTTCCCTCCCTTGGCTATGTCACCAAGTGAATAGGAAGGCTCAGTCTGTTTATTGCACACAGGGAACAGCACACATGCTACATGAAACAAGACTACGGAGTCTGAATAAGCATCTCCTCCACAGTCCTTCATGCACAGGGGGAAAGTCTATTCCTAAGCACAAAAGAGGGCTGGGGAAGGCTTTTCTGCCGTGCTTGTGCAGAAAGCCTATAGCAGCACTCCGGACAAATCACCAAACGGCAGCTTGCTTGCCTCTGGAAGAGTTAAGGAAGAGAAAGAGGAGGAGTCTCCTTTCCCAGGGCTCAGATAACAGCAAAAGCTACAGCAAAAGTGCTCTGGGCCTTTCCAGAATACTTTAACTCTCTGCTTGATGTTGGCAGATGACCCTCCCTGCATGCAGGATGTTCATGAGCCACAGGACTAACCCTGTCCCTAAGGCTGCAACGCTAAGCACACTTACTTGTGTGTCAGCCCCACTGAACTAAATTGGACTTCCTTCTGGATAAAAATGCCTAGGATCATGCCACATGTGTACTAAAACAGCTAAGGCAGCACACCAGAAGAGATGGCAGAGTGAGGTGTGATACATAGACATATTGTAGACTGGATGCTCCTCAATAAAAAAGGGGGGAGAGGATCAGGCAAGATGTTGCACACCCAGGGGCAGACTTTGGTAGTCTTTCATAATATGGCACCCTGGGTGAGCCCAAAATTTGGCAACCTCAAATGGATATTCTCAATTATTAATTGTCTCATTTTTGCACTCCATTGGCTCAGTGTCCTGTGCAGGGAAACCACCCGCTCCACCCTAAACCTAGCACTGCACTTACCTAAGGGATAGCTGAATAACTTGGAAATAGAAATTGACTCTGTTAATCCAGTAGTGAGCTATGAGGCCAGTGAAGCAAAGGGTTAGAGCCAATGGGCACTGAAATCTACAAGGTCACCCACCCCAATGTATGGAACACAGTATTTGCCTCCTAAAACTCAGTTCCACCCTGTGGATTCCTGAGGAACTACCAGGGCGTACACTGAATGGTGTCAATGGAATCATCATGGAGTAAAATTTCACCCTGCTCTACAGCAAGGCACACGTGTGCATGGAAATCTCTTAGGCTGGTCAGCCCCTGGTGGCTGATGGATCCAATGGGTTTCCAGATGGCTCTGTGGGATTTTCCAGCTGCTATGACTGGTGCTCCTGTCGAAGCCCTGATCAACCTCCAGAACATCCAAATGGAAGGGCTGTTGACACGATCATCCTGAGTGCCCTCTCCTGCTTTGTGAAGCCCATTTGACTCCCTGGTATACTCCAGAGCTTAGGGCAAGGAAACAAGTGGGACATGACTTGAATGCGAGTGGAGGAAAACTCCAGTTGAATGCAACCAAACACTCATGAGGGCTCATCATCAAGCCTACCTAATGGCAGTGAAGGCAGCAAAGAAGGCAGACATTGCATCCTCATTGTGCCATCTGGCAGAGCTTTTCCAGATAGTGCAGGGTTTTTTACAGTCTGGTCCAGAGAAGGTGACAGAACTGACGGTAGCTCGCTGTGACTTCTTTGCAAAGCATTTTGAGGATAAGATTGCTTGTATCTACCATGACCTTGACTCCACTGTTACAACAGATGAACCTCAAGAAGTGGCCAGAGTGCTGTCTAATCATGTTGTGTTGGATAAATGTCAGTTAAGTACAAGAATGTGGACAAGGTGCTTAGATCGATCAGGGTGACCACTTGCACTCTGGACCTTTGTCCCTCTTGGCTGATAAAAACTAGTAGGGAGGGGACAGTGGGCTGGCTAGAAAGGTGGTTAATGTCTCCTTATGAGAGGGGGTGGCTCCTGCCTGCTTGAAGGAGGCAGTGGTAAAACCACTGCTCAATAAACCCTCCCTGGATTTGGAAAATCTAATTAATTACCAGCCAGTTGCCAATCTCCCCTTCTTGGGCACATTTCTTGAGCAGGTGGTCATGGACCAGATCCACGGGGTCTTGGAAAAAACTGATTTTCTATATCCATTTCAATCAGGGTTTAGGCCCGTTGGCACAGAAACTGCTTTGGTCACCCTATGACATATATCAGGAGAGGGAAATGTGTCCCTATTCATTCTCAACCTCTCAGTGGCTTTCAATACCATCAATGATGGTATCCTTTTGGAGCGACTATCTGAGTTAGAGGTGCATAGCATCCTATTTGGATGGTCATTTCCAAAGGGTGGTGCTTGAGGACTGCTGTTCAGCCCCATGGAGCCTTCAATGTGGAAATCCTCAGGGTTCAATTTTATCTCCCATACAGTTTAACATGTACATGAAACTGCTGAGTGGGGTCATTCAGACTTTTGGATTACGTTGTCAGCAATATGCTGATGACACACAGCTCTACTTCTCTACATCTGCGGATGTGACAGTGGATGTGCTGGACCCATTGTCTGCCTCAGTAATGGCCTGGATAAGAGCCAATATACTGAAGCTCAATACAGATAAGACTGAGACACTGTTAGTGGTTGGTTCCCTGACTAGGTGGATGGAAAGTTTCCTGCTCTTAGACAATCATAGTCCAACCCCCTGCAATGCAGGAATCTCAACGAAAGCATTCACACTCCCTCTGAAGGAGAAGGTACATAGCTGGAGGGTACTTCTGGATCCACTGCTGTCGCTTAAGGCTCAGGTGGCTTCAGTGTCACAGAGTGCTTTCCATCAGCTTTGGATGGTGGTTCAGCTGCACCCCCAACTGGGCAGGGATAGCCTAACACCAGTCATTTATGTTCTGGTAACCTCTAGGTTAGATTACTGCAACGTGTTATACATAGGGCTGCCTCTGAAGATAGGCCTGTTCTGCGGTGGCTCCCCACTTGTAGAATACTCTCCCCATGGAGGCTCGCCTGGTGCCTTCGTTATATATCTTTAGGCACTAGGCAAAAACATTCATCTTCTCCCAGGCCTTTGTGGCTAATTAATCAATCTATGGCTTCTTAAACTGTGGGGTGAGTATTGTTTCTGTTTGTTACTATGGTATGTATTTTTGTGTTTTTATATTGCAAACTGCCCTGCGATACTCAGATGAATGGCAGTATAGAAATGTAATTAATAAATTCACACTTTGCAGCACATTTTCCCATCACTATCCATATTGCAAAACGTCTGAATAGTCTGAAAGTGTCCTTAGTAGCCTGGTGATTGTGAGATTTAGCTGCATGGCTTCAAATTTAATTTAGTTTTATGCAAGATTGTCATTTTAACCATGCCCACTTGTAGACAGTGACCTAAGTCATTCAGCTGGGAAAATTTGGATGGTCTTATACTGGCCATATCACTTTACCATAAATTACTGAGCAAATAATTTGGTATGATTTTGGTAGATTTGATCCAACAAACTAGAAAAGTTTGATTTCATTTTGTTAATCTAAAGGTGTGCTCACAATTAGGGACCAGGAACTGTTCCTGCTCATCTAGCACTTAGAAAACATTTTAACAGCAAGGAAAACCCCCAAAGGTGAAAGAGTTCCAGGCAGAAAACTTAATTATAAATGTGTGAATCAAGACAGCTGCTATGGAAGCAAATGCAACTCCATGATACACATAAGTTTAGAGCACAAAGGGAATATTGAAGGAACAGAAATATTTGGAAATGTAGCAAAGAGTTTGGAGTACTACTTAAAAATTGGAGCAAACATCCGTCTGGAATTCCTGCCCAAGTTTGTGGAAGATACTGTGGGAGCCTCCCCTGCTCTCTTTGCTAGTGACAAAATGCAGAACCTGCTGAATGTCTAGAATTACATTGGGGGGGGGCAACTCTAGAATCACACTGTTCAAAGCAAGAGTGAGAGAAATGAAAAGGGACCCCTTCTCTGACAGCTGTTAATTAAAGAAGGTCCAGAGAGGCGCATTTCAAATGTACCTACTCTCTCAGCAATGAGCCAAGCTATGCAAAGCTGAAATAGGGTACTGAAAAACAGAATATTTCCATAATAAAGTTAGTAAACAGCTTTCATTTGCTCAGAGGGGGCATCTATAATTTTGGAAAACATGTACAAATGCATTTTTTCCAGTTCTGCTAGCTTTTGTTGCATCCTTGAACACCAGTAACCCTAAGTGGATCTGAGAAATTCAGTTTGCTACAAAGAAACAGCAAAATGCTCTGATGTGTAGGCCAAAAGCAAGGTCAGATGGATGCTTGGAGGACAGTTAATAGTTAAGAACAGGCAAAGAGTCAACTTATCTCAAGACTTGGAAAACTAGGCAAGCAACCAATAAGAACCTGGCACAGTATAATAAGAATTAATACTTTGGTGTTCTTCATAGGCTCAAGTGCAGCTGTGTTTTAAAATTAAACTTTGAGAAGAATAAAAAATGTGTTTAAATTACCACATGTAAGTTTGTACCAAGGCAGAATAAACTTTCAGTGTTGCACCAGCAAGATTCTGCCTGTTCTCAGACAAAATGACTAGCTGGCAATTGCCTGAACTCTTTTAATGTTGTGTGAAGAAAGCTAGCATCAAGCCCTTGCAGAGTCAGTGTCTACTGGGCTAACTTACTGTGTTCTGTTCCCTTCCTGCCCTTTTTGTTCCCTCAGCACTTCAGCCAGTTGAGAATAATGTTCATTTTGGAATAATACACATTACTAACTCCTATTAAAGAAAGTGCCAACTGCAGAACCAGTTCCAGAATCTTGAAATTCGTAGAGCTTTCTTTGATCTATCTGCCTGCAATTAACCAGACAACTGTTTTATGTGCCTTTTTAATAAACAGTTCTTGCTAGGTTGGTCCCAAAGTTTTCTAAGGAAAAGAGCACTCTATATGTTAAGGCATAGAAGTGGCTGAAACAGAGCAAAGTGCTGCCTGTATACATGTATAAGGTTTCCTAAGCTCATTGATCTGTCTTTGTTACCTCCAGGATTTATGTACAGTATGCACATATCTCCTCTTTGCACAGCACAAGGAGCAGCACCACTTCTGAGAAAGAAGGAAGAAAAGAAGGGTTGCAATTGGATAGCCTGGCAAAAGACTCTGCCAATGAGAGACAGATAAGCACTCATTGAACAGCATGCCAGCTTGTCATGTAAAGAAACCAGCTGTTGGAGAAGAGGTTGACTCCTTGCATTTAACCACAGCTCCACCCATTACCTTCTCTCAGCATGAGGAACATTTCCAAGCGTAAAAGGGGTGCAGGTAATAGGCTGAGGCTGGCAAAAAAGAAAACTCTTCAAGCTGCAACAAACAACTCTACAATTTATGCAAAAGGAATAAATCTTCCAACAATTGTTGAAATGGAGCCCACCCCTGTAGATATTGAAGTTTCTTTTGAGTTTGCAAAAGTCACATGCTCAGGAGCCAAATGGCTGAGCCTGTAAATCCTGCCTGGGTTGTTTTTTATTATTATTATCAGCCTGTACTGATTGAGTTGCACTGCCATGAACTGAGCTGGTTTCAAGAGTCACCTGTTATAAGATGTGCCAATATCACATTGTAATATGCCATTGTAACCACAGATTTTCAAATGGTTTGCAATGGTCTGGGAAAGTCAAGTGGGCAGCTTTCACACAGCCATCCCAGCCCATGGCAATCCAGCTAAAAGCAGACTAAAAACCATGGCAGCTAAACAGTTATCTGAATGATATGCTGACATTTTAAAAAGAGGGGACTGTATACACACACATTTAGTCAAATTTGTAAACTTTCCAGAGAAGTTCTGCAATAACTTATTTGCATTAAAAATTTGTAAAAGAGAGGGATAGCAAGCTGGGAAGCAGCTCCCCATCTCTTGTTCTTTTTCTCCCTTCCCTCTCATTTCGCCACTTAGGCCCCCATCAGTACAGATGAAGGGTGGCCTACAAACCATTTAAATAATAGAACACACAAAGAAATCATTGCAGCCACAACTGTGAGGCCTGTGTTTATGATGACGCCTCCCCAGCTGCTGCCATTGGCTATGGACTACCTGTGATGTCAGCAAAGCGCATGGCAACCTCAGCTATAACAATCAGCATTACCTTGTCTTCTTCCTCTTGGAGGAGGTGAATTGGTAGGTGAAGGTGATCAGCTAGCTGCAGGGTGCTATGGTGTGACAGTTCACTTGCTGAGCGGGATCGCCCTTCAAGGTGGATGATATCCAAGGTCGGAAGTTAGCCAATGTCTAGTGATGGACTTAGCAGAAGCTGGCAGATGTTCTTGGGCGAAAGCTACTGGAGCTCACTTTCAGAAGCTGGTGGATGCTGCAAGTCTGAAGCAGATGGATATTTGCGGATGTAAGCTGGTTGAAATTCACCTTCAGAAGTTGGTGGATATTTGTGGGTTGAAGCCAGGTACAAATGTGTCCACTGGCATTCTTCATGGATGCTGGCTGATGTATGTTTATGTATGAGAATAGGTGGTTTGGAGGGTGAATGGTTGAGACAAATATGTGTATGTACATCAATGTGATATGTGAAAGGAAACTGGTGGGTATTCATGAATAGATTAAACCAACGGAAGTTGGCACACTGAAGCCAGTGGTGGTGCCTGGGGGATGCTGTTGGGTGGTAGCCATCCCTCTCCTTGTCTTGGGTTTTTTTCCCCTTGAGGGATGTCTGACGTTGGTTAGGTTTTTTCAAGAACAGTTGTGAAAGCCATGAAGAGAACTGCCACACTTAAGCAAGTCTGCTTATATTTCTGAACAAAATGGCTTTCTAAATGCATCTAGCTATAGTGTGCATGCTATCTTTTTCTCCAAAGACAGATAATGGAAGATCAAACACCTGAACATTATGTTATACTCTCTTGCCTGGTATCAGTACTCATGAGGTGTTGCCTGGGCGAGAAGTAAGTAATAAATGAATAAATTGATGTTAAGGTGCCCCACAATTGTCAAGTCTGGGGAAGTTATGCTGATGCTTCTCCTAGCTGTTGCTATCGGCTGAGAATGGCCTGTGATGTCACAAAAGGACATGGTGGCTGAGGCGAAAGAGACAGTTGTTAGTGGAAGGTTGTTAGGAGTGAAAAGCCTCAGGGAAAGGAGGCTATGGGGAAACTGAGGCATGGTCAGCTAGAGACACAGAAAGGAAACCTTGTTTGGCTCCCTCCTGACTACTTGATTTGCCAACTTTTTCCCTCAGGGCTCCTGTGACTGTCAGTGTCTCAGCTGCATAGCTGTCAAAAAAAGTCACAACTGATTTCGTCAGAGAATCCAGCTGCCCCAGCGAACAACTGAGGCTCCTTAGTTTGCAAAACTGTCTTTTAGCTGAAATATTCCTGAAAGGTCTCATTAGTGTTATGTTTCTTAAAAAAGAGGTGCCGGAACTCACCATGAACGCCTCCCTCGTTCTCTTATAATGGCAATGGAGCCACCTGAGAGGCGTCGGAACTGAATTCCGGCTCAAAAAAAGCCCTGGGCCTAGTGAGGTACTTCAGGATCAATAGATGAGAGTTTTCAGAAGAGCCTCAGGGAAATGTAGGGGGCGAACTCAATATGTAATCTGTGATAAATCAGAGGCCCAGGCACTTCTGCTCCCATTCAAAGGCTGGAAGCATGTGGGTGGGTGTTTGTGTGAGAGAGAGAGATTCTTTGTTTAGGCCCATAACACAAAATGGCCCTGTGAGGAAAATACTGTGCTATGATTTATTAATCCCTAGGTGGCACTGTCATTAGTCTAAAGTTAGGTGGAGCCAGGACTTTCTGTTTTGCTTCCTTCCTGGTGTTGCAGCATCTTCTGACTCCTCTGCTTCACACACCCAGGTGCTCTTTCTCTCTCACACACACCCCAAACCTTCTCCTGTCACAAGCAGTCTCCTATTAGGCCAAGAAGCCTCTTCTGTAGAACTGGAGAGAGTGTGTGTGTGTGTGTGTGTGTGTGTGTGTCCATGGCCCATATAGGGATGGAAGAACAGAAGTGGAGCTTAGAAGATGTTCTAGGGTGGGACTTCCCTGAGGAGAAAGGGCTGGCAGTTGAAGGAAATAAGTTAAATGTGAATATTTAAACAACAGCAAACTAGAATTGAGAAGGAAGCTGCTGAAATGTGGTAAAATGAATGTAAAGGGGACGGGGGAAAGGAATTAAAAAGTGAAAGTTAAAGAAGAGGGAGGAATAGGATACAAACTAAATATGAAGGAAGAAAGGAAGAAGAAATGACCAGAATATATATATATATACACACACACACACACACACACACACACACACTTTGAGGTGTGTGTAATGCAATTTTTTATTTTATTTTTTAAAAAACCCTCTGGATTAGCAAAATATGCTTAAAGTTGGGAACTTAAAGAAACTTTAACCACAGAATGTGTGGCCCCAAGGAGATTTCTGTGGCAAATAATTACTGTGGCAAACCTCTAGATGCTGCCATTTTGTAAGAGGTAGGCCTCAATAAGCTTCATCCCTCTCAAGAGGGCTCTGCGGCTAAAGAGTTTGAGAAATCCTAGACTGTAGCAATTAGTTGTGATTATCTGATATTTTAAAATTTGCATGTGGCCTCAGCCTGCTACACACAGTCTGTACAAAGTGCTTTTTTTCTAGAAAAAGAGGTGCTGGAGCTCACTAAGAATGCCCACCTTGTTCTCTTACAATGGCAATGGTGCCCACCTGAGAGGAGCTGGAACTGTGTTCTGCCAAGTTCCAGCTGAAATAAAGGCCCTGGCTGTACACATTAAGACATGCTTGCCTTTCCTTCCTGCAGCAATTGTTCAGCCTTCTTCTGGCCTACGATCAGCAGCAAGACCTATTGCTGAAACATAGTCCACCTGCAAACATAGTGTAGCCAAATGGGAGTGTACCGTCCTCATCAACCCTCCATTCCTCCTCTCCTTTCATGTGAGGATTCCCACTCCCTTTTTCTGAGCTAACTGGTTAGCTTTATATTTGCACAATCATCTTTGCTAACTGTAGTTATCCATTCAGGTAGGTAGCCGTGTTGGTCTGATGCAGTCGAAATAAAAATAAAAACATTGTCCAGTAGCACCTTAGAGACCAACTAAGTTTGTTCTTGGTATAAGCTTTCGTGTGTGTGCATGCATGCATGTGTAGAAGAAATGCCTCTACATATCTATGCTGCACCAGCTATTGAATGGACAGATGGACATTATGGTAGAGGACATGGTCTCATTGTCAGCACCTCATGAGGAATCTACTTTTCCTATGGCCTTTTGCCACACCAGCTCTATAAATAAAAGTGTAAGAAAAGGCCAATACAACTATGTGGGGCACATACAGTCAGAAGCAAGCCCTGCCTTATATACATTATTAGGAAACCTGTTTTTCTCAGTGTGACAGCAAAGGACCATTTGTATGAAAAAGCAACATAGCCACCTCATTGCTTTTTCAAAACATATACAAATGTGAATTCTGCTTGTAGGAGGGCTGGAGCACCTCTGGAAGTCAAGATAAATCTGCTTATACACACATGGCATAATTCTTAGGAAAGGCAAGGTTTATACAAGAAATTGAAGCTTTAAACCTCAAGTACCATAAATAGTATATTTTAAGGGTTTCAACTCAGTTGCAGGCCTGGGTCCAGACTCCATATTTGGCAGCTGTCGTTGTTTTATGATTAATTAAAATGAGGTAACAAAGCAAGACATGTCTATTAACAAGGGGGTTTGCAACATCAGTGGAGTATTCCAAAAACTGATCCTTTTGCCTTTTAATCTGCAAATATCTTAGTAGGAAAGCAGTCTTTCTTTCGGCTGCATGAAGAGGAACAAGCTGCAACCTTCACCTCCTCTGGTAGCAAGAGACAAGTGACTCACATACTCAGCTTTATCTTTATTGTTTCTCTTTTATTAAACAAAAAGAAAGCTCAACAAAATTTTTACCAGGTTTTTTAATTTTCTTTTTAAGCAAGTTTCAGTATAGTACATATCTAGGCAGACAAACCTCAGCTTGTCTTGTTTGGCAAAATGTACACATTTATTAGGAAATGAATCTCCCTCTATTAGCACACATATGTAGTAAGTAAGCCCCAACAAGTTCTACAGTAATTGTGTACAGTATATGATTACAACCCAAGTATAACGTGCCTGCATTCTCTCGCATTCATCTCATGTTACATCATCCTATTCCTTCCATCCTTGTCAAAATTTATCCTTGAAGCAAAGATCTTCCTTCTTGCTTACGTTACTCTCCAAAATGCCATGGATGTTATTTGCGTGTTCAGACCTAGAAACCTCCCCTCTAAATAAATTCACACATGACTCAAATTTTGGTTTTGGTTTTTGGCAGAATTTAGGCCACAACTTTATTGATTACAGAAAGTGACTGGTTGCATAGGCTCTGGTTCGACTAGCTCCCTGCCATGCAGGTAGCAGTGACCCAGGGTTCCAGCATAGGTCAGCCAAGGGTGAACACCTGGATAAGCAGAAAGCCGGGAATGGGCTAACTCCACCACCCAAATGTCCCCCTGGATTCAGGCACGGGCACAACCCTCTCTCAGGGGTTGACCAAACCATCGAGTCCCTGGATTCCTTTAATGGAATACCCTTCACATAGGGATGGCGAGAGCGTTCTCCCATCCCTATCACCTGAACCAGAGCCTATCCGCAACCTTACAAGTTATGATGATTTGCTATGCGGCTGGCGAGACCCAAATAGCAACAGCCAATCAGCCATGTGGGAAAAATTCCTGCTGTGCCCCTTTCCCAATGACAGACAGCACACAATGACATAGCAAGGTCAAGCGCAAAGCCCTAAAAGTAGGGAGAGGTGGGCAGGTGTTCCAAAGGCACATGCCAAAAGGGGAAGCTCTGGGTCACGTGCATGGGCATAAATAGGTCCCTCGAACCGTTTGGACTGCGTCCCATTGGCCAGACTGCACCCAGCTTCAAGGGACCTACCAATCAAGTGTTGTGGCTGTCCAAACGTACCCACCCACAACACAGGGTGTCAGTTTTCCAGGTCTCACCACAATACGTGCCCTCTTTAAGGGAGGACCTGATTTGCCACCACTCGGCAGTGTGTGTGGGTCCAACTTTTGTAATATTACCATGATACCTTTGCTACTTTGGGGAAGGGGTCTTTAAAAAGCAGAGTGCAAGTAATTAACACCCCTACCTCCCCAAAATAGTGCTCAGGTTCCCTTGATTAAACCATTCAGTAATGCATTATGCTTAAAAGGATACAGTGGTACCTCGGGTTAAGTACTTAATTTGTTCCGGAGGTCCGTACTTAACCTGAAACTGTTCTTAACCTGAAGCACCACTTTAGCTAATGGGGTCTCCTGCTGCTGCCGTGCCGCCGGAGCACGATCTCTGTTCTCATCCTGAAGCAAAGTTCTTAACCTGAGGTACTATTTCTGGATTAGCAGAGTATGTAACCTGAAGCGTATGTAACCTGAAGTGTATGTAATCCGAGGTACCACTGTATAAACAAACCACTCAGACAGCCAAACCAGCCATTTCTTCCCTGGGTGCATTTCAGTTCCAGGAACGCCAGCTATTTTAGATAAGTAGTGACTTCCTGTTCCAGGATGCAGCTTTACAGATGCCTGAAAAGAAACTTTCTGTTTCATCCTACACCAATTAATATGTCCCTTCCCCACCCCCCATAAAACCCAAAGCAATAAGCTTGCTTCTCAGTTCTGGTACTGAAAACAAATTCCTGGGCTGAGCATGTGGTCAGAGGCACCTTGCTTTACGGTTGCCATATGTCCTCTTTTTCCAGGACACGTCCTCTTTTTCATAGGCAGAGTAATCATAGCAATCCATAGTTAAAAGTGGAAGTGGGCAAAGGTGTCCTCTTTTTTGCTTTTCAAAATATGGCAACCCTACCAGGCTATGGGTACTTGGCTCTGGTGGGAAGACTTTAGGGTTCTAATGAAAAGCAAAGTAGATGCCACAACTCCAAAGGTTGCCCTGTAGAATAAGGCAGAGAGATGGTATATTCCAGCAGGTATTTCCAGCAGGCCATACTGTCACCATATTTAAAATAATAAAAAAGATAGCACCCCCCTCTCTTTGAGCAATCAGTTGTAATGCCAAGCTAGCTTATCATAGGGAAGTTTGCCCACTTGAAAGTTAACATATCTGCCATGTTTGAGTCTGTAGCATACAAGAAGACAGGTTCACCCTTCTCATGGCTCCAGAGAGTTAGCCACTTGGGAAAACACCCAAGTCTGAGGAAAAGGGAAAAGCAGACTAAAATAGTTTAGTCTTGTTTTATTTTATTTTATTTTTTTCCCTTCACAGAGGCTTCCAGACAGGGTGGGAGTCTTTGGTTGTGTCTGAGCTAAAATTACAGTAAATAGAGTAGTGACTGGAAAGCTCTGTGTTTGGGATAAGAGCAACTTGTACAAATTGCCAAAGAGCAGAAAAGGAAGGGTGTTTCGTTTGAGGGACAAGTAGCTCATAGAATCATAGGATTGTAGAGTCGGAAGGGACCCCTAGTGCCATCTAGTCCAACCCCCCTGCAATGCAGGAATCTCAACTAAAGCATTCATGACAGATGGCCATTCAACCTCTTGCTTAAAACCTCCAAGGAAGGAGAGTCCGCAACCTCCCAAGGGAGTTTGTTCCGCTGTCAGATATCTCTGTTAGAAAGTTCTTCCTGATGTTTAGTTGGAATTCCCTTTTCTTGTAGCTTGAAGCCACTGGTTCAAGTCCTACCTTCCAGACACTGGCGGAGGAAGAGGAGTGCGGGGGAAGCGCACCGCCCCTGGCAGCGTGATCCCAGTGGGGTGCCATCACGGCTGCCCCCCCCGTGCTGGGGGCCACGCCCCTGCAGGACGTGTGCCAGCCCCGCCCCGCCTGCTCTCTTGTCCCCCGGTGCCAGAGCATGAAGCTCCGCCACTGCTTCCAGAGCAGGAGAAAACAAGCTTGCTCCATGTGAAAACCCTTGAGATATTTGATGATGGCTATCATATCTCCTCTCAGTTAAACATACTCAGGTCCTTCAACCATTCTCCGTAAGGCTTGGTGATAGAGCACCTACTTCATATGCAGCGAGTCCCAAATTCAGTTCCCAAAATCTCCAGGTAGGGTTGGAAGGGGCCCCTGAAGTGCAACTGGCAATGTTGAGTTAGGTGTAGCAGTGGTTTTACTTGGCAGGCAGCAGTTTCCTATGCTTCAGTGTATCACATAGAACCAGAATGGAGGGCCCAGTAGGAAGATTTCAGAGGTGCATCCCCCAAAACAGCTGGTCGGAGCACATACGCTTTCCTAGAAGAAGAAGAGAAGAAGAGTTTGGATTTGATATCCCGCCTTTCACTCCCCTTCAGGAGTCTCAAAGCGGCTAACAATCTCCTTTCCCTTCCTTCCCCAAAATAAACACTCTGTGAGGTGAGTGGGGCTGAGAGACTTCAAAGAAGTGTGACTGGGCCAAGGTCACCCAGCAGCTGCATGTGGAGGAGCGGAGACGCGAACCCGGTTCCCCAGATTACGTGACTACCGCTCTTAACCACTACACCACACTGGCTCTCTAGCCCTGTGCCATGGACACCAGGGTTCTTCAGTTGCTGTTCCTACAACTCACATTATTGAGAGATCCTTGTGGAAACATTCTGTATTCAATTAAATTAGATTTGGGGATGCAGTTGCTGTGTGGAAGATCATAGGCGGTGTTTTAGGGAGCTGCTGTAGGGTTGGGAGGAATCATAGAGTTGGAAAGGACAGTGAGGGTCATCTAGTCCAACCCCCTGCAATGCAGGAATCTTTTGCCCAATGTGGGGCTTGAACCCACGGACCTGAGGTAAAAGTCTCATGCTCTACTGACTGAGCTATGTAGAAGAGGGAAAGGCAAAAGCCAGCTTTATGAATAGCTTTGAATCCTAGAGTGCTATTTGCAAAAACATAGGGGAGAGAAAGGGTGGGATTCCCAAATTAGTAAATGCTGTATTCGATGCAGACAGGGCGGTGTCTGCTATGCCCAAGAACATGAAGTCTTCATAATTCATCTTCTAAGGGAAAGGAATTGAAGGGGCATATCTCCAGAGGGTTAAAAAAAAAAATATTGGCAGAAATTTCTGTGTCTGGATTTTTACTTCTTGAAATGTGGCAACCCTAAGTTGGAGTCCAAGAGCCTTTGGAGGGCCACAGTTTAACCACCCCTTTTTTACATTATACATGATATAAATTTTGCATTTGCACCAGGACTGCATACTGAAGCAGACCAGAAGCCAACAGAACTAGCAGGCTTATTAAACAATGAGTAGAGAAGGAGAATGAGTAGAGAAGGAGAAATGGGGTCTAGCTGAGTAGTGTTGTGCCATCGGGATGGTGCCCATCATCCACTGCAAGATACCCCCTATAGGATACAGGACTTCTGATATGCACAGAGAACACCCTATAATTCATGGGGCCCTTGCTATCCATAATGAACCTGGGTCACCAGCACATACCTATCCTTTTGCTGTCCCAGCTTCACTTACAAGACTGCATTCTGGAGAGGAAAACAGCAATGCCCATCATGATGACCTATTAGGCTACCACCTTGCTTGCTGGCCTTGACCCTGCATCAGTAAAAGCAGCCCAGCACAGAGGTGTTGAGGAGGCAGAAGTTTTCTCCACATATCAGGAAAGCATTCCCTGCTCAGTTGGAAATCAGCAGAGTAAGTCACAGCTT
This sequence comes from Podarcis raffonei, assembly GCF_027172205.1. Lineage (NCBI taxonomy): Eukaryota > Metazoa > Chordata > Lepidosauria > Squamata > Lacertidae > Podarcis > Podarcis raffonei. The sequence goes on from NC_070603.1 coordinate 39,461,984, forward strand.
CCAACATTGATTTTGCCCCTAACCGCTGCATAATCTTATTTATTTCATAGAAGCTGTTGCTGGGTAATAGGAATGACGAAGACCTATGCAAACATTTCTTAAGACATAACTAGCTTTTGGGGAAGATATGGGATCTGGTGAATTAAACGAGTTAAATGCTCAGGTGGTGGCAGCTAGAGAGCCAGAAATTTGGACTCTGCTTTGCTACTGAACCGTAAGAAATAATGAAGGCAAGACAGCAGCCTTTTTGTTTCTTTTTTTCTTTTGAAAACTGCTGAAAGTTTTAGCTAGGATCTAAAGAACTCTGACTTTTGTGCACCTAAGAGGGATATTTTGGACTTGCATTTCTGAAACATCAATGCTGTATTGAATTGTTACTTCGGTAAAGGGGGAATGTGAATCCTGAGGGGCTATTGGCGGGCTTGGCTTTAACCCTCAGCCCTCTTGCTGTGCAGGGTGCTGATGTGATCTTGTACCATGATTGTGCAGGGTTCTAGATCATGTGATGAGCTGATGAATACAGAAGAGTCTCCACTGCAGGCATTTGCCCTGAACATGTTGGAAGTTGGAAAGCACTATTTGATTATGCCTATATGTGGGGGGTGGGGGTGGCTAAATGCTTAGTTTCAGTGCAATCTCCCTGGGCATTACTTAAGTGGTAGTTTGTGGCCAACTGTGCATATGAGTATACTTCCATCTACGATAAGCAGCATAAGTCTGCTGCTGAACTCACGTAGAAAAAGTTTGCAATGGTGGCAAAAAGTGTGGACAGTGCTCCAGAGGAACAGCTAACACGACCACAAGTCTATTTCAGCCCAGATTGAAAACAAGCAGGCTTGCCATAAACACAAGGAATGTTTGGGTTGGCCCTCAGAATCTCAGCGCAAGAATGCTTAATAAACCCAATGCTTAAGGAATCCTTTCTCTTTAAAACTATTTACAGTCCAGGGATCCCCTTCATAAGAGTCTCTCACAAAACTCCTGCGGTGTGGTCCCCTCCCTGTGTAGCAATCACTGCCCTTTTGCGCCCTCCCTTTCTCAGTGCACAGATCCGAACTGTCAGTGCAGGTGCATTGTGGCTAGGCCAAGAGAAGCTGAAGAGTATCAGAGCTGTCAGATGTGAACAGTTTTAAACCAACAGATAGTATATGCTGCCACCTTGAGGAAGCTTCAACCATCCAGGCAAACTAAACATAGAGAGAAAGAGGGAGTGGGAAGATCAGGATTGAGACAGAGCATTAACCTGCAGTCTTCAGCTGGTTTAACTGCTGACCCTTCTTCCCTGATAACTCTGGGAGTTGTAGTTCTGTGAGGGAGAAGGCTAAGGGATCTTATACAGTTTTCTGAATACTGCCCCCATCTACAGTTCTCAGGATTCTTTGGGGGAAATCAGGAGAGCTAAACTGGTATAAAACTGATGCATTCCCCATGTAAGGTTTCTGCAGGCTGTATTAATGCACTAACCAGGATGAAGCACTAATAAATTGTACTTGGCGGTTAATAGATGGAAATTGATGATCACATCCCTCTTATTACACCCATAGACAGTGCTGGGTTTATAAAAAGGGAGGTGTTGGGAGACAATCCTGCCTAGAAGTAATGCTCCTCTTATCCCCCCCCCCCCCCGATTGGTGTGTGTTTGGTTTCTGCGAGTGTATTCTGCAACATGTTATTTATTGCTGGATTTACACTGGACTGTCCACACATCATTCCACTATATTACCTGTTCTGTGATGCTTCCCTAATGCTGCCGCATTATTGCTGCCTGGAAGGGCACTCTTGTGCAACAGTGCAAGAAAAGTGGGACAAACTACCACCAGCCCTGGAACATTTGTGGAATGAAAAGTTATAGGATTTCAGCAATGCTGGGTATTGAATCTAGGACTTTCTGCATGCAAAACAGATGCTGAGCCATGAACTACAGCCCTTCCAAGGATAAGGAGACAGAACCGATTGTCTGGAAGAGAACTTTTGCATAGCAGTCAGTCTCCTCTATTCCACAGATGCACAGACACTCAGCTTATGTGGCTCCCTTGTGTTCAGCAGTCTGCAGAAAAATGTGGAATCCATTAAATATCCCAATAGAGACTTTGGACATAGAATAAAAGTCTCATAATAGCAACTAGATAATGGCAATTTCTCCTAAGAAGCTGCTTCTATCTTTGTATGTGTGTGTATCCTGCCCTTTCTATAAGGGGGGGGCACCGAGAAAAGGAGGAAATGCTGGAAAGGGTGGATAGTTTTATGACACCTAACTCTGATGGGTTCCTGGCTCCATTTCCTGGTATCCTGATTATCAGGGATAGTCCCAGTTTCCCACCCCCCTCTCAGTTCAGCAATTTTAAAATTCCTGGCTTGTCTCACCTCTCTGGCATGATAAGAGAGCCATGCCTGTGATAGCAGTATCAGCACACCACAGCTATCAGGTAATAGTTGTAATTGCCATATGGGAAACCTGTCCTGTGAAATCTAATGACAGAAAAAGCCATTTGTGAGATCAGCGCACTGCTGCTTTCCCCTTATGATGGACGTCTGCATACCAGAGATTATGCTAAGCACAGCCCCAGAGAGTTTATCTGACCCACATTGTTCTGGCTTTGCACCCAGTCAGCCCAACACGCCAAGATGTGCCTTGCCCTTTTCCACCCATGCATCATGCTGCGTTCAAATCCACTCATTTCTCGATTCCCCGTTGGCAAAAGCAGCAGGGCGTGTTCTCAGAGCCCTGCGTAACTGGAGACATGAATCTTTCCCAGGGTGAGCCCTACGTGAGGAATTGTCTGGAATCTCACTTGTCGCTGTGAGCGACAGTGTCAGGGTCGAGAAAGGAGGGTGGGTGGGATTGATCCCGTTTGTTCTGCGGACTTGGAAGGGTGCTGTCCCTGAATCCAAACGCAGTCTCTCCATCCAGTTTTGGGAGGTTATTTTGAGATTCGCATATTTCTTTACAAACAAAAATGTCTATTTCTAGATTTGCCGTCCCTGACTTGGTTGGGATTCAGACTGGGGAATGCAAGGCTCCCTGCCAGCACTAGAATGAAGCAAATGCTTGCTTTGGTCAACATGGCAAAAGTGGGACAGAACGACCGATGCTGCTGTGAGGAGAGAAAGCCAGCTCCAAAGTCTTTTGCCCCCTGGTTGGGGCTTCTCCCCCTCAGAGACATGCAAGCGGAAGGCAGACACACTCCTAAGGAAGCCATTCTTCCTGGGAGTGTAGGAAGTCTTCTCTAGGGGATGGTATACACCCTGTGAGTTGTACAGCATGTTCCAAGTGGAGCCGGACTGTCTTCTCATCTGATTTCTATCAAAATCCTGCTGGGAAAAACTTGTGGCTCCTGTAAATTTTGCAACAAGGCAAGGCAAATCCTGCATGCTACATATGATTCTTACAGTGTCAAGATTCTGCAAGCAGAAACTTCAGATTTTGTTTCTAAGCTATGATTTGTACCAAGCAAGTGTTGTGTCTTTATGTCACCTGTCTGATTGAAAAATCTACATCTCCTCTCTCTCCTTACACCTCAAGGTGTGGGATAACACGCAGAGGCTTCATTAACTATGAATCCCAAAATCTGGGGTCTCCTCAAAACCAGTGCCAAAGTTTTGCAGTCGTTTTGCAGCAAAAACCCTGTGTTTTGTGGTGCCCCAAGTTTGTGGCAACCAAGTTTGTAGTTACAGTGGCACCTCGGGTTACAGACGCTTCAGGTTACATACTCTGCTAACCCAGAAATAGTACCTCGGATTAAGAACTTTGCTTCAGGATGAGAACAGAAATCGCATGCTGGTGGCGCGGCAGCAGCAGGAGGCCCCATTAGCTAAAATGGTACCTCAGGCTAAGAACAGTTTCAGGTTAAGAACAGACCTCCAGAACGAATTAAGTTCTTAACCCAAGGTACCACTGTAATGGCCAAAAACACAATGTTGTCCAATTCACTCCAAACTGGCACCAAACTTTGGTAAAAAAATTGCAGCATTTTGCAGCGGAAATCCCATGTTTTGCAGCCCCCCAGAAATGGAGCAACAGCCACTCAAACCTGGGGTTCCAAAGCTCACCAAAAATTCACCATTGTCCGATTCACTCCAAACCAGCACCAAACTTTGGCAAACGTTTTGCAGGAAAAATCCTGTGTTTTGCAGCGCCCCAGAAACGGAGCAATGGCCAATCAAACCCAAGGGTCAAAAGCTCACCAAAAAACCCCAAACATGAGGTATCCTACTCATATTAAAGTGAATGCAAGAACAAGCCCATGTAACTACTACCTATATGGATAGGCTTGCCTAAGCAAAAACATTTTAAGCAGGTTCCAGAAGGAGAACAGTTATGGTGCCTACTGAATGTCCATAGACAGGGAGTTCCAATAAATAAATTAAAATACCAATGAATGAATATGTCAGCATCCAAAGAGATGGCATTTTAAACTTCTTATTTTGGCATATTGCCGTTGTTTCATGACCAACCACAAATTGATAAAACAGACAACCCTACTTCCCAGAACAGAAAGCATTTTATTAATTGGATTTATATACATACTGCCTTCCTGCTGTCGCCCCCTTTCCTTTCCATTGAAAAGCTCCTAAGTTCTATTCCCATTTGCTGTTGTTTTTCGGAGAGGTGGCCAATATGACCTTGCAATAAATAAAACAAAATATTAGCTAGAAACACTTTCTGTAATGCCATGGCCATGGAAGAGAGGGGACTTGTGTTGTGCCGTTCTGGTGACACCATAGGCACCATGCAATAGGTGCTCATTCTATTTGCACATCCACTGTCCACACATAACTCAACATCACATGAAAAGCACTAACAGGAAATGAGGTGAAAGGCGATTTTCATTTCCCCAATGACACGGATTAGTGTTTTGAGTACAGGGGTGCAAAATGTGGGGTTTTCGCATTGCAAAACTTTTGCCAATGTTTGGCACCAGTTTGGAGTGAATCGGACAATTTTGAGTTTGGGGTTACCCTTTGACCCCTGGATTTGAGTGGCTATTGCTCTGTTTTTTGGGTGCTGCAGTACACAGGGTTTTTGCCGCAAAACGATTGCAAAACTTTGGCACCAGTTTCAAGGTGATCCCAGATTTGTGAGGCACATCTGCGAACCAGATAAACTGTTATGGGCACCACACACACACTATAATCACACCTACTTACTTCTTCCACATCGCTACACAGAAAGTTTCTTTCAAGCCTATTTTCTGCAAAAGAATGGCACTCTGCAGCTTTTCATCAGGAAAGGCCTCTGCAGATATATGTGCACTAGCAGGCTTCTTGCTGGAGACTGTTATTTTTATTTACTATTATATTAATATCCTACCTTTTATCCAAGGAACTCAAGGTGGCTTACCCACTTCTCCCCCTCCTCATTTTATCCTTAAAGCAACCCTGCTACTAGAGGGAGACTCTGACAAGCCCAAAGTCACCCAGTGATCTTCTTGGTTGAGTGGACATTTGCACCCTGGTCTCCTAGGTCCTAGTTCAACACTCTTTCCACAAAACCTGACTGACTTATGCACTAGATCCTAGTGCTTTGCTATTCTGAACCTACAGGCTAGGCTCTATCCAAATTCTGCCAATCCTTGGAAGTCTTTGGAAAATGTATATGATTTTAAAGCTGCATAAACATTAGCTGCATGGTCGCACGTCTTACCTTATTAACAAGTTGAATCAATAAACATAGTGTGATGGAAGTATCAAGGGCAATGGCAGCTGACAGTGTCTTTCCATGCATCATTTTTTAACGTGTGGTTCATTGATGTTTCACTCTATTTCAAACTAGCTCTATTCAACATGAAAGACTTGGTGATATTTTCTGTAGAGCTCAGGTGAGATGTATGTTGCATGGGCACCGAGGCAGTGATATAATGGAATAAACAAATGGCACAGATCAAGTCCTAAAATACTTGAAGAGTCTCAAGCCTTATCTTGCTGCCTAGGACGTTAATAGGTTCTTTTAGTCCTGAAAATGGCAGGGCCTCACAGACTTATAGTTAAAGGATCTTAGCTAGTAGTATTGCTTAACATGGTTTCTAGATAACCTGTTTATTGACAGCTCAAGAAGCATGAAGAGGTCTGGGTTTTTTTTAGGAGGGGCAGCTGCTCCACAGTTTTAGCAAGTGCATGTTTATACACATGGTGTGTACATGCACTCTGCAATGCGTTGTGGTGGCCAAACACAATTCTTTGAATGTACACACACCATAAAAAGACACTACAGAAGAGCTATGTTTCTGCAGAATACACTTGGCAAAATAAATGTACAACTCCGGCTTGTTGTTCATTATACCTGCAGTGTACCTCTTCTACTGAACTGAAACATATTCTTTCTGAAAGTGTAACATGTGAAGCTTCCCTCAGGCACGTAGGCACACAAAATGCACTTTTTACATTGTGTTTTTTATTAATCTTGAAAGGGCTCCAGTGTACCAATGATAACACAGGCTAATCCAGAGTGGGAGGAAATTTGAAAGAATGTGTCTGGAGGGAGAAGTCTAGACGTTCAGCTAAAGCAGAGACCCCGTCCCTGTATGCCCCCATCTCTCAATGGCTACACTGAAGACTGCAATTAGAGATATAAGACCAAGATCAGAAAACGCAGAGGCTGTGGATGGATGTGCAAGGACATGCAGAACCATTAGCTCAACCAGGGTATTTTGTTCTTTAGAAAAATGAAGGCATGTTAAGAGCTAAAATCGTATGTTGTTTCAGAGTGAGCGTTGAAGAGTACTTACACTGTAGGCATTATTACCTAAGTTTACCAAATGGGCCGTGGATTTTGCATGCTATAATATCACATAAAATATGTATGTAAAAACAGAAAAGTTGATTTTCAAACCCTAGAGCAAATCCTTCCACATGCCCAGGCACAGCAGTGGGGAGGCCAACCAAGGACAGAAATAAGACACTGGATATCGGTGTTGGGTTGCAACAGGCCACAACTTTATTGGTTCCAGATGTAAGTAGGTTTTGGTGAAGGCATTGGGTATGTATCCAGGATCAAGCAACCCGCCTGCTGGTTGATCAAATAGGGTGGATCACCCCTGGATTGAGGGTGGACCCTAGAAAAACAACAAGTGTGACGATCCAATTTAATGCATAAAAATTTCTCCCTGGTCCCAAATATGGTCCTCAAACTGTGACTGTACCTTTGGGCAGAACACAAATAAACACAGTGGGAGGGTGGGTAGTCTCATAATGATCTGTATAGAAGGAGTCCAAATGTGGCCTGAATATAATATTCAGTGGACCTGGTTGAAGCCAAGCTGCTGCCATGACCCTGCCCCCTAGTTGCCTTCCGATTGGCCCATCTGAACGGGCTTTGGCGTCGAAACTGTGCGGCCGCCAGGGGAGGCCCCAGCACCACCAATTGGCCTCATGGGGAGGAAAAGGCCCTGACACTGAGCCACGGCTGCACCGTGCAGCAAACCACCACTTCCCCGGATGCCCAGATAATCAGATATTATCACAACCAAGAGTATATGTTGCACATGGCTGTATGTTGTTCCTCCATGCTGGGAAAAACATACAGTTCCTTCCAGTGTAAATTAGATTTCCAAGCCTTTATGAAGAGGGTTTTCGTATCACCCATTGAAAAAAGCTGATGTGTGGACATATTAGAGCTTGTATTATACTTAATGCTATTGGCTGAAAGTTCAAGGACAGGGCAGATCTGAGATAGAAAAGGAGATCTAAACAGTATAGGAGCCCTTGGATAGGAAACCTTCTTTTAGCCTTTTCTGTGTTTTCATAGAATACATATTTCTTTGCCGGACCTGCCACATACTGTGTAAACAGACCTTTGGGTAATTCTTTACAGCTGACACATTTTTGCTAACAAATGTCAAAGTCCATTTGTCTCATAAGAAAGGCTCACTCCAGGCAAAAATGCACACACCGCTGTAGCAAAGGTGTGTGCATGTGTGCACAATAGGCAGTGCTCTCTGAAAGCAGGGAGCCCAGAAGAAGACAAAATAATAAGGCCAAACTCATGCTGAATTTCAGCATGGATTGCCAAAGGCTGGCTAGAGTAGGTGTTGGGTGGTGTTTTGTTTTTTTAAAATGATAATGCACATTTAAATAGACTAGAAAATGCAATTCAGCAGCGGCTTCTTTTGAACCACAAGTGACAACCACACACTACTCCAGCAAAGATCAGAAATAATATGTGGCCGTTCATACTGTCATGTAATGTGGATAGGAAGCTTTCTGTGGCTTCATTAATTATCCATTGTCTGTAGGACGTCCTCCTCCAAATCTCTTTCCACCACTGCACAAACAATGTGCAGTGTGATAAGGGTGTATAAATATGTACACATCCATGTTATATACATAGTACACAGTGGTGGACCAGACATTGGAATACATCTACAACAGTGCAAATATACATGCTTCACATTGGCTTTGAATCGGAGGGTAGCTGGTCAGCACTGTAGATGGCTTACCGGCAAAGAACTAAACTGCATGTTCCACATGGAAGGACAATGAGCTGATGAAATGGATATTGTGCCAGTTTCCATACGGGGGTCAGGAGTGGTGTTTGCATCAGTTTTCCCCTTAGTGGTGCAGCAGTAGAACTGCTAGTGCATTTGCAAAGTGTGGTTTCAATATTGGATGGGAGATTGCAAGTTGAGATTCTTACACAGCAGTGGGGTTGGACTAGATGGCTCTCAGTGTGTCTTCCAACTATATCACTATACCATGGGTAGGCAAACTAAGGTCCAGGGGCCGGATCCGGTCCAATCGCCTTCTCAATCTGGCCCGCAGACTGTCCGGGAATCAGTGTGTTTTTACAAGAGTAGAATGTGTCCTTTTATTTAAAATGCATCTCTGGGTTATTTGTGGGGCCTGCCTGGTGTTTTTACATAAGTAGAATGTGTGCTTCTATTTAAAATGCATCTCTGGGTTACTGGTGGGGCATAGGAATTCGTTCATATATATTTTTTCAAAATATAGTCCGGCCCCACCCCAAGGTCTGAGGGACAGTGGACCGGCCCCCTGCTGAAAAAGTTTGCTGACCCCTGTTCTATACCTGCTTTTACAAGTGTATTGTACAACATGGCTGGCTCTGCTTTTCAGTGCCCTGTCATGTTAGAACAGAGGGCATATGCTGTGTAAAGACAAGACATCGGGTAACCATACCCATTTTTCTCAGCCTTTCCACATTTTCACATTACTATGAAGCAAAGCAAAAGCAGACATTGCGCTGCAAGCTAATAGTGCAGAACAGTTCCTATACAGAATGAGCTACTTTATTCAAGTGACATGTGGGACATTCAAAACATAATCAGACATTTGGATTAACGGGAATACCATTTACAAAGAATGGCAGTGATGTAGAACTGGGTACTTAACAGAAACGGAAATTTCAGACATGGGAAAGAAGCTAATGCATTTGAAATATGAATGTTGGATTATGTATTTAAGACCACTGGTCCTTGTCTTTAGGTAGAGTTATAGACCAGTCTCTGCACAAATAATAACAATATCCAAACTGTGTACATACCACAAAGCCCCAAATGCTATGTTCTCAATAAGTTATGAAAATATACATGAATTATGTTTATTTAACACAGAGAAGGATGGTATGGTAAGGGGCAAGGAAGAAGGAACCCAGTGCTTGAATTATGGGAGAGGAGCAGCAGAGGGTATGCCACGAGGTTCACAAATCCTATCCTTTTAAAATAATGTTTTTATTTATTTTCATGGTACAGAAGATGCAAACCCTATCCTTTTAATCAAACCATGTAGCCTTCTGCAACCAGTAGCTAGGGAGTGTATCACATCCAAGCTGTAAGATCTGCTGGCCTTGTTGTAATGTTTCAGTACTGGGAGGATCCCAGAATAAAGATGGGAAAACATAAAAGAAATAGAAGGTCTAACCCTCCCTTTCCAAACAAAGATTCTTTTGAATTTCCAAACCGGGGGGGGGGGGGGCTGTATGTGTTTTCTTCATAAACATACAAGGCAAAAAATTGCTTGGAAATTGAGTTTTTAATTAGTTCCTAAGGAAACCACAATGGGGCGCAGGTGGCGCTGTGGGTTAAACCGCAGAGCCTAGGGCTTGCCGATCAGAACGTTGGCGGTTTGAATCTCCGCGATGGGGTGAGCTCCCATTGTTCAGTCCCTGCTCCTGCCAACTTAGCAGTTCGAAAGCACATCATAGTGCAAGTAGATAAATAGGTACTGCTCCAGCGGGAAAATAAACGGCATTTCCGTGCACTGCTCTGGTCACCAGAAGCGGCTTAGTCATGCTGGCCACATGACCCGGAAGCTGTACACCGGCTCCCTCGGCCAATGGGGCAAGATGAGCGCCGCAACCCCAGAGTCGTCCGTGACTGGACCTAATGGTCAGGGGTCCCTTTACCTTTTAAGGAAACCACATAACCAGCCAGATTTCAGGCACATGGATAGTTCAATATTATAGCACAACTTATTCAGCTGTATTTGACAATCTATTAGAAAAACAGCTATGAAAGGCCAAACAACAAGAAAAAGTGCCTCCTAACAATTTTGGTCCACCATCTGGGAGTTGCTGGGCCTTTCTTTCTAGCTGCTAGTTCTCATGTTATCTTCCTTAGCTAAATTAAAGAGCCCGTTAGTACCCAGCATTATCACTCCACAAGAGTACTTAGCCATTGTAAACACTCTGGCATCATCACTGACTTAGCACTGGGAAATGAGAAAAAAAGGAGGAAGCAGCTACACCGTCCCGTCCCCCTCACTAAATCACTCTAAGGAGTGATGGGAGCACATCTAGGGAAAGAGGAGGCCACGTGACATGTCTTTCTTCTACTTAATGCTATTTTTATACTCCCACTTCACTAATCTCATAATGGCCCAGCACTACAAACACCAGTCCTAGAACATGTCAAATGTGAACTCTTACCCAGCAAGCTTGTATGAAAGTAAGTGCTCAGAAAGGTCAGGTGAGGCCTCATGCGGTGGTATGTACGCTGAATCTCACAGTATTCCCACCATATGGTCACTTCAAGTCTCCCGGTTAACACGCCGCATTTCTTAGTCTATCTTCAACTATGAAAACTTTTTTACAATGTGTATTTTGAAAGCTGCTGGTTTTATTTATATTGGGGGTGTGTGGAAACTAGGCTAACTTAAAAAATATATAATTTCATTAATAATTTTAATGCATATTTCATATTTTATGTAAACTGCTTAGATGTTTTGATAAATAAGCATTATATAATAAAATAAATAAGACATAATTGTGGGCCCAATGTTGAAAATGGCAGTTATATGCCGAACTCCGTCTTCTCCCCTCCACAATAATTAATAGTATTTACACACATTGTGACATCATAGTGTTCTGTATTCCATCAGCAGCAGTAGTGAATGATGTTGATGGCAAACATGATGTATAATGATGTCCTCATGACATGACACAGGTAATTACTACAAGAGAATATGGTGGAGAGAGAAGGGAGTTCAGTGCATGGCTGCCATTCCATTAGCAGACATACATTGAGAATCACTTCGTCTAGCTAGGTCTCTTACCATGCAGGCTAGAATACTCTAATGTGCCCAAAACAAGGATGCATTTGAAAAGTGTCCAGTTGGTGCAAAATGCTAGATCAAAGTTGGGAATACATCAACGCTATACCAAATTAATTGGCTTCTGATCTCTTTTAAGGCCCAGTTCAAAGTGCTGATGCTGACCTTTAGAGACCTACGTAGTTAAGGATCTGGATACCTAAAAGCTGTTGAACTTGCTTGCTTATTTTGGTCTCCACATTCCACTACCAAGTGAAGTGGTGAGTACGTGGGACAGGGGCTTCTCGGTGGTGGCACCTTATCTGTAGAACTCTCTGATGTGGAAGATTCAGCTGGTTCCCTTTCTTGCACCTCAAGGTTCTAGCTGAAAACATGTTATTGACATGTAATTTACTGAAGGCTGCCGTTCTTGCCTTTCGGTATTTCTAGTTATTGTTTTATATTAATTGTTGTTCTATGATGATGGTTAGTGCGAGGATGCTATTTTAGGGTGGGAAGATGGGATGGAAATGTAGGGAAAAAATTATATAAATTACATGCTGCTGAACTCTCCCTGCGTGACACACACAATCTTGGGGCAAAAGGGTTGTCTACATCCAGGGCCCTCTCAGATTATCTTCTTCAACTGTATTTATTTCTTTGTCCCTTTTCTGCTCTTCCATGGCTCAATTAGTGCCCTCCAATTCTTGCTCTAGGGATTCTTTCCTCTCTTCATCTGTTCTGACCAGTTCTCTTTCCAAATCATCTAAGTTCATAATAATTTTTGCTCCCCCCTCTGCACCTCCTAATCTTTTCATATTGTTCTGTTTTTCATCTAATCTACTTTTAAATCTGCTCTGCAATAAAACCTTAACCTATAGAGGATATTGGATAAGCATTGTTGTATAGGAGCTTCGGAATTAGCAAACCTATTGCAGTATCAGTGTCATCAGTCGGGTAATGGTGGATGGAGTCACAGGGATAATCAGCATCCCTGTGTATTTTTGGCTTATCTAGAGGGATATTGCTTTTATATCTCTTTCCATGATATACCTGATGCTATCTCTTAAATTCAATTAGTTAACCAAACCAGGCATTACTCTTGTTTACGGTACAGGCAAAACCAGATGTGGCTTGTTTCAGATTTCTCTCTTTAGACCTGGGACAACATCTGGGGAAATGCTTCTGTAATTACTCTCTAAGCTAGAAGTCATTACCTCAGTTGATCTATATGAGCTCACAAGATTAGACATTAAGGGGAAATTAGACCAGAGTTGACCACATCAAACAACAACTGAAAGGTTGAGCATCTGTACATGTTTCTCTCCCCTCTGACCACTGATTGCCTCATGATCCAGTCAGCATAGCAATTTCCAAACAACGTGAGACTACGAACTCAACCATATAGCAGCCATTGAGATCAGGAGTCATCAGCTGTGGAAGGAACACAAAATACAGTTTGGGGGAAGAGAAGGGGGGGGGGTGAAACATAAATGTAATTCGAAGCTGTTATGATCTATTTAACCCAGTATAGAATCCTCTAACATCAGGATCACCAGTCTCGTTGGGCAAGTGGGCACATTGGAATTTTGAGGCAAGTGTCACAAAATGGATGCAATGGGGGCATAAAACTGCTGGTGGTGTAGCATAACACAAAACAGCTGCCACACCTGAAAGAACAGAAAAAGAGACAGGATCACAAAATGGTCTATATAGTGTGTGTTTGAAAACATCTCTATCAGCCACTGCTGCGCTCACTCACAGAAATAAGCTCTGTGCACTTCTCCTGAATTCAGAATGGAAGGGACAATGGTGTCCAATTCTGGCTTTCAGCTGAATGGGGTTATGTTTAACAGGGAGTGTTCAATGCAGGACATACTGGGACAGTGGGAGGAATTCATTGTCATACTCTTCTGATTGTTTTGTCAGTGCAAATGAAGTAATCCCCCCCCCACTTTCTTCCACCAGTGTGCCGGTCTGGGGGTTATCCCAATCCTCCTGAGTCAATTTAAGGGGGCGCAGGGGTACACTCAGAGAGAGGAGGAAGGAAAGCCCCATTACACAAGCAGAAGTCCTTTGTGCAGGGCTTCCACCTACGAGACTCATTAGGTGAATCCCACCCGGTGCAAATAGTAACTGAGCAGGAAAACAAACAGCGTTCTTTAAATTTATGGTGGCTTTTGCAGATGTCATGTGCTGGTGACCCTATTAGTAGAGTCTCTCCAAGGTCTTAGGCGAAGCATTTTTCAGCCCTCCTACCTGAGATCCGTTAAGGGTGAAGACAGACATACAGTACATAATTTTGGTAGTGAGCCTGATCTGGAAGTGCAGTTACCTTGTATTTTTAAAAGTCATAGCTATGGTGTTAATTTCAGATTTCTTGGCTGGCACATAGTCCACATAAACTGGACATGTAAATAATCCTGACTCTATGATTTTATATGTCTCCACAGTGCGAATGCAGGAACGATTTGTAGCTGTACCAGTTTTCCAGATTCCCTGTTTTGGTCGGCCACTGGAGGGCAGTGAGATGACTGCAAGAAGTGATGCAGTACAAAGTCTATTGGTGTTGGCAGCGGGAAGACAATACTGTATAGATGGCAGAGTACCTTTTCTATCCCGGTTTCAAACGTTCCAACATCTCTCCTAAAATCTGGCAAGACCGAGAACAGAAACTCGGAAGCAGCTGGGCAGGAGCAGGCCATATTCTTAATGGCTGAGGTCGGAAGGACTACAAATACACTGTATCTATCTGAAGAAGTGTGCATGCACCCGAAAGCTCATACCATTAACAAATTTACTTGGTCTCTAAGGTGCTAGTGGAAGGAATTATTTTATTTTGTTTCGACTACGGCAGAACACGGCTACCTACCTGTATACACTGTTCCTGTGAACAGCTGTTATTTGTTCCTATGAGGGGAAAGTCCAGCACTGCACTTGGGGGCAATGGTTCAGTGCCACAGTGCCAGACTGCTGACGCAGGCAGAAATTCCACTGGGAGAGCAACAGCAATTCCTTTCCCGTCTGAAGGAAGTTTTGGGCTTGTAGGGTGAGGGGGTAGTTATGTTCCTGATGCCCCCACCCAAATCAGGTGCTTGGTTTGGGAGAGAAAGCTGCAATGGAGAAGGTTGATTCTTTCTCACTGAGCACAGCTTCTGGTTTGAAAAGGGGGCTGTTTTCCTTACTCCTCATAACCTGGAGGCCATGTTTGCTTGAGGGGAAATGGGGTTGGGGGGCAACAGAACCCACAATAGATGAAGGCTGGAGAAAGGAGGCAGGTAGTTTATGTTGGAGTTCATGGCACAGCAGCAACTAAGATATCATTATCATGCCTCGAGGTATTTGCTCGAGTGTGAACACTCAGCAGCCCACACTCCTACTTGCATTTTCATAACGTGAGCCTGGAATACACGGCTTGCGAATGGTGCTGATAAATGGGGTCGGGAAACGGAAGAGAGCCATTTTAGGTATGCACCCAGCCTAACCAGAACAAGCGCTTGGGAAATTATAGATGCAGCAGGAAATGCAAAAGCCGATTTTTGCGTTGTTTACAAAAACAGCTTTGTAATGTCCCAGCCTAATTCTCACTGGGTTTTTTTAATGTCCTTTTTAATCCTATCTCGCTGCTGTAATCCCCACCCGCAGTCTGTAAAATGTGATTCGATGGGTTAAAATTGAGGCGCGCTCCATCTAGTGGTTTGTTTTTAAAATGCTCTCTCTCTAGTGCCCATGTGAGCATGGGGGGGGGCGGAGTGCGGGAGGGGAGTCAGTCCAAAGCGGGGAGGGGGGGAAATCAGGCTGACGAACTACAAATACCAGAAGCTCTCAGGGCAGCGTCGGAAGGCCTCGGAAAGTAGGCCGGCCGACCCCGTTGGATTGCAGCAAATTTAACGTTTCTTAATTTGCTTTATTGCACGGTTACCCCTTGTAGATGAGAACAGCATTTTGCAGAATGATATCCCCGAATTTCTCTGCCCGCTTATTCATATTGTGCATCCCCCTCCATCCACCCGCCCGCCCACCCCGCTTGCTTCGCGTCAGCTCCGCTTGCCTTTTGCCGCAAAGGCTGCTGAGACCCGCATAAGGCTGCAGGCGGAGGGAAGGCGCGCAGCGGCCGCGGCCAGCATTTCAGAGCCATGGAAAAACTGCTGAAATCCGAACTGAAAACCACCGTGCTGAAGGCATTTGGGAGCTCGGGAGGAGGGTGCATAAGCCAAGGGCAGAGCTATGAAACCGACCACGGGCGAGTGTTCGTTAAAATCAACAACAAGCCTCAGGTTCACAGCGATATCGATAGAGCTCCCTAAATACTAATAGATGGCTGCAGTTGGGGATGAGGGGAGACTGGGGGGGGGGGTAACTTGGCAACAGACGGTGATTGGCTAGTTGAAAGCTCGTATGTGGGGCGAATTGTGGGGAGAGGTCTGCCCTACTGTATTCCAATCTGCGCCACAATCAAACTCGCTCGAAAAGAGTTGCCAACTCTTGACTGCACAGGGGGCGCGATAGGTTTCCCATAGCTGGATCATCGAGTGTAATCTTTAGAAGATATATAGCTATGCAGTGATTTTAACGGGTGTGTATGTCTGAAATAAGAATCCAATTGGGGCTGCCCCAAACCTCAAAACACTTGCCGTAAAAGCCCCATATATATTTTTTTGCCTCCAGAAATTTGCAGCCGAAGCGAAATACTGTGTTGCAAACATTTAGATGAAATGTTGTAATCTGCATGCCTGTACGGTGGTGGATACCTGCCTCCTCCTTTAACCAGCCTCAGCTCTTTCCAAGCATTTTTTATGGTGCGAATTTTGACGTGGGGAATCAAGCAGAAGAAACATACGTAGATTCGTTTGTCCAAAGTGAGAAATGCCTACTTTATTGTGCTGATTTCCCCGTAGGTGTGCAAATGAATGTGCAGATCTATTCAAAGAGAATGTTCTGGTCAACATTATGCTGATCAACCAAATTAATTCAAACTGCAGCAAATGTTATCTCACTTTGTACACAAGGCTTAACAATTCTCTCATTGGCTTACTTTCCCCATGTACATTTGTGTGTGTGTGTGTGTATATATATATATATATATATATATATATATATATTTATTTATTTATTTATTTCTTGGTGTAGGAGAAGCCACAAATCTAAATAACTGATGCACACACAGTCCTAATGCACAGCCAAATAAGTCTTCTCAGTAACGTTATTCTTTCTGACCAGGCTAGGACAATGTTTGAGGGTGAAATGGCAAGCTTAATAGCTATTCAGCAAACCAACACTCTGCGGGTTCCCCAGCCCATTAAAGTGATCGATCTTCCAGGAGGTGGAGCAGCATTTGCCATGGAGTACCTAAAAATGAAGAGTCTCGGCAAGTAAGACAGTGCCACACAGCTGTCCCCTTGTTAAAATATTGGCCACTTGGATTTATAGTTCTGCTCTGTTGTCTCTCAGTTCTGAAAAGTGTCTGTTTTACTGTCTTTAAATAACATGTCTCTGGAAGTGAATTTAAGGGAATTAACAAGCGCACATCCACATCGCATTATGGGATGCCTTCAGTGAAGTTATGCCAGCGGGGGACTTCTCTCTTCACTTGCTTCAGCAACATGTATGCTGTATCTTGACAATTATATGCATCTGTCAGAAGTCTGAGAATGTCCATACTATGTTATCTGTCTTGCATGGAATGTTTTGGCTAGATTGGCCTCCTGAAGTTTACTGGGCCAACTGCTAGCATTCAGACTTCACAGGACTTTAAAAAAAAATAATCTATAAAATGTTAAAGTTTGATCTTGCTATTTGGGTCTTGACTGAAGTGTGGATCCAAAGGCCAGCGATGCACAAGTCATAGCTACGTAAGGCTTTTCTCACTCAGAAGTTTGCAGCCCTTCCACTTTGGCAGTTCAGCTCAAAATTAAAAGTAGATGTAGCACCTAAAACAAAATCAATGCCTTTCCCATAAGGTTTTGGCTTTGAGTTACCTCAAGAGTGCCATGCAAAGACACTCCAGGTTCTGTTGTTTAGAGATAGTGATGCTTTAGCTGAGATTCCTGCATTGCAGGGGATTGGACTAGAATGACTCTTGGGGTTCCTTCCAACTCTTTGATTCTATACGTTGGTGTGAAATGTTTGGTTTGTATATAAAATCAAGCTGGTTTTGAAATTTCCTGATACATAATATTGGGATATGTTTCTTTTTTCTTCTAGATATTCTGCAAAACTGGGAGAGCAAGTAGCAGATCTTCACCTTTACAACCAAAAACTTGGAGAAAAAATAAAGAAAGAAGAAAACACAGTTGGTAGAGTATAGTTTCTATGCACCAACATAACTGTTAAGTTGTGGGTGAACATATCAGACGACACAGCAATTCTTCAAACAGCTCTTGTTTATTCAGAGGCCAGAACTGAACTGAACTGAACTGAAGGGCTCAGTCAGCCTGCTTATATAGAGCTCCAGTACAACGTTACTGTAGCAACTTTCTAAAACTATCCAATCACTGAACATCACTTTTGATCCTTCATTTGCATAACTATCTACAGTATCCCCCTGCTGGCCCAGGGTGAGAACTTCAGTACATAACAATAACTTTGTAATAGTATTATTAGAAATGAATTGCAGAAACAGACTTGAAAGAAGTTGCTGAATTGCAACTGAAAACTATGGATGGACCTGGTCTTAATAGAGATATTGGATTCCTGTCTCATTACATATGCTAATCATCTGCATACTATCCCTTGCTTTTTCCTGTAGGACTAATTGCAGTCTTTAACAGTCGTCCACAGGTTTACCATACCCATTGAGTCAACCACCCATCTCCTACTATCCTCCTGAGAAAAACCCGACCCCACCCTCCCACTATATATAAGGGTCTGGTGACTTCTGTTTCAGTGTATCTGAAGAAGTGTGCATGCACACGAAAGCTTATACACAGAACAAACTTAGTTGGTCTCTAAGGTGCTACTGGACTTTTTAATTTTTTAAAAAAATAGATTTTGACTGCGTCAGACCAGCACGGCTACCTACATGAATTTGTAATAGTAGTTCCCACTTTGGTTGGTAACATCCTCGATCCAGAGAAATTTGGTTGTTGCACTTAAGTGCTTCTTAAATTAGCAGGACTTGCACACAGCTGATTTTCCCCCCCTGGATGAAAATTGATGTGTTTGTTAGGTACCACAGTGTTAAGAACAATTTGAACAGCATGCAGCTAAGGATAGTGGTACAAATAATTTGCTGCGTAGTTCGAGTTTAAGGTTTTATCACGTACTACAACGTCAAAAACACTTTTGCAGATATAGCCACTTTCTGCATCAAGAGGGATTGGCTGCTTTTACATTTTGCACCCTTGCTTTGATTAGTTTTGTTGTTGTTGTTGAACAGGGAAAGGTGCAGGCCAGACAGAACCTCATCATGTGGATAAGTTTGGATTCCACATTATTACCTGCTGTGGCTATATAGCTCAGGTAAGCTCCTCCTTTTATTTCTTAAAAAGAAAGCGAAGTTGGAAGGGACCCTTAAAGACCGCTAGATCAGGGGTCAGCAAACTTTTTCAGCAGGGGGGTGGTCCACTGTCCCTCAGACCTCGTGGGGGGCCGGATTATATTTTTTTTGGGAGAAAGAACGAATTCTTATGCCCCACAAATAACCCAGAGATGCATTTTAAATAAAAGCACACATTCTGCTTATGTAAAAACACCAGGCAGGCCCCACAAATAACCCAGAGGTGCATTTTAAATAAAAGGGCACATTCTACTCATGTAAAAACATGCTGATTCCCGGACCGTTCATGGGCCGGATCCGGCACCCAGGCCTTAGTTTGCCTACTCATGATCTAGACCAACCCCCTGGTATATTTTTGCTTTGTAGGTGAATGAATGGCAAAGTGACTGGCCCACTTTCTTCATACGTCACCGTCTCCAATCCCAAATGGATTTGATTGAGAGAGATTACGGAGACAGAGAAGCAAGGGAACTGTGGTCTCGGTTAAAGGTAGGTGAGAGATGCTAGGCTGCCACAATATGAGAGAGAGAGAGAGAGAGAGAGAGGGCACTGAGGCTAAGCTGGAACCATGCTTGCATCTCTAACTTGCCACCTCACTCTGACAGAATTTTACTATAGACGTGAGGTTTCCTTCCTATCCTGCTTTCCTTGAGTCCGCTAGATGACAACGCAAGGAATCATTGCCTTAGGAGAGCGAGAAAAATTCTCAGGGATGACTCACACCCCGGCCATCACCTCTTTAATCTTCTACCCTCGGGCAGGAGATATAGAAGTATAATCAGCCGTACCAACAGGCTAAAAAATAGCTTCTATCCGTGGGCTGTTGAACGGAAAATAACATAGCAAAATTGACTTGCGAGGTGGTGTGTTGTTCGATAAGAGATTGAGTGTTGGGGGGGAGGCTCATTTAATTTCATTGTACACAGGTTGTACAATAACAATAAAGTTATTATTATTATTATTATTGCTCATTCCATTAGGGAGGCTAACAAAAACACATTGATATTTGCTCCCCATTTTCACTAGTGGTGAGAATTCCATTGATTTTCCATTACAGGGTTTATTTTCTTTCACTGAGCAAGCATAAAGACCTTATGGTGTCTTTGCAATATTTGTTGTATATTTGTATATAAAACAAATATTACAAAGACACCCACGGGCCTTTATGCTTGTTCAGTGAAAGCAGAGCATGTTGGAAGCAAATAGGCACTCCTGCAGGATGCAGGAAAACTGATGATCCAGTAGTGGATTCTTGAGAGGGATTTTTTGGCCCACTGCAGGCTCCCTCTCAGCTGCTTCTAATTCAGCTAAAAGCAGAGCTGTTGACCTTCTGATTCTAAATTCTTACGTCACATTTTTCTGCCACTGCCCCTAGCTCTGATCGGTGTCACATTCCAAAGTCAGGTGATACATTCCCAATTCATCAAGAAAAATGTCCCAATCATTACCCATTAGTCCATCAGGCAAAATCATAGTGATAGGCTAAATCATGTTATTCATAACAGCAAAACTCATAGTATATATATAAAATGTAAAAATGATGCTAAAAGCAAATAAAAAGACGCAACATTCAGGACTTCATATATATTCTAATTTATATGTTTTGAGGCCTTATACTTTTCTTATTAAGCAATGCTCTACTTCTTTCTTTATAGACAGTTTTAAAGGTTTTTTGTTTATGCTTTTTTACAGCCAAAGATTCCGGAGATGTTTTGTGACCTGGAGATAATTCCTGCCCTCCTACATGGGGACCTGTGGGCAGGAAATGTAGCTGAAGATGACTCCGGTCCAATTCTTTTTGACCCTGCTTGTTTCTACGGTCATTCAGAATTTGAACTTGCAATTTCTATGATGTTTGGTGGCTTTAGCAGTTCTTTCTTCTCTGCTTATCACAGCAAAATCCCCAAAGCTCCAGGCTTTGAAAAGCGCAACAAACTTTACCAGCTATTTAACTATATTAACCACTGGAACCATTTTGGGACAGGATACCGGGGCCCCACTCTTAATGTTATGCGAAAGCTTTTAAAGTAACCCTCAAACATGGTCATCCTGAGTAAGTGATCTCCTGTTTGATGTTAGAGCAACATCTGCTACAATGTTTTAAAG
Organism: Podarcis raffonei; assembly: GCF_027172205.1. Taxonomy (NCBI): domain Eukaryota; kingdom Metazoa; phylum Chordata; class Lepidosauria; order Squamata; family Lacertidae; genus Podarcis; species Podarcis raffonei. The sequence goes on from NC_070603.1 coordinate 39,483,069, forward strand.
AGGATGGGAAGTCACCTGAAAGTTACAAAAGGCAAGAGCTAAGGTGACATTTGTACACATTTAATTCCTCACAAAATGCTTGCAGTGGTTTTGTATTTTTTGCATTCTCTTAATTGTCTGCGGACAGTGCTGGCTCCCGGCCTATAGAGTGAGATGAGCGCACAACCCTAGAGTCTGGCAAGACTGGCCCGTACGGGCAGGGGTACCTTTACTTTTTAATTGTCAACCAGCATATTAATGACCACTTTGATAAGGTAGGAAAACTGTGTGCTGTTTGTTGTTCCAGGGAGTGAACTCTGTAGCAAAGTGTACAAGCAGGATAAATGAGAGTTCCAGAATAGTAGATTTCAAAAACCGCATTTGCAGAAATGCAGTGGAGAAGATCCAGTCTCTGTGCCAGTGGATGTGATGTTATTCTCCTTCCTCTCCTTCCTCCTGCATTCTTTACTCTGCTCAGGAGGGTCCCACAACTTTATTTTGTGGGGATACAGGAGCAGAAGGGTGGGGGAAGGGAGAATGATGGAGTCATTCCGTTTGCACAAATGGAAGACTGTTGGGCAAGTGGGATGTCACAACTGGATATCAACAAAGACTGCAAACCTGAGAGCCCATGTAAACATGTACACCAGCTTGTGTGGATGTAATGACTCCCTTGCTCAAACAGTTTAAAATAAATAACAACATTAATAATAATAAGAAGAATAATAACAATTTATACCCCGCCCATCTGGCAGGGCCTCCCCAGCCACTCTGGGTGGCTTCCAACAGGATATTAAAAACACAATAAAACATCAAACATTAAAAACTTCCCTAAACAGGGCTGCCTTCAGATGTCTTCTAAAAGTCAGATAGTTGTTTATTTCCTTGACATCTGGTGAGAGAGTGTTCTACAGGGTGGGCGCCACTACCAAGAAGGCCCTCGGTACATTCGTGATTAAAATAGACAACAAAACAAATAATTAAACAGAAAACAGTTAAAGCAATAAAATATCAACTTTAATTCAAGGGAATCCTTGCCTAAACAGGTATGTTTTCAGGAGCCAGCAGATTGCCAACACTGCAGCTGTAGTCCTAGTACTATAACACTAATTTCTTCTTCCTTTTTAAAAACCAGTTTAATACAGATAAGGCTGCAGGTTGACAACAGTGATGGGGAACCCACTGTGGCCTTCCAGAGGGTGCTGAACTACAACTTCCATCATCCTTGATCACTAGCTGTGCTGGCTGGGTCTAATAGGAACTGGAATCCAGTATCACCAAACACGGTGGGAGTTACTGCTGAATTAAAAAATGGGATTGCATTACACGGATAAAGGATTGGGTCAATAAATTGCATTCCTTACATACAACTGCAAGTGACTGAAACATGTTAGAAGTATTTCAAAGCGTGCTTATTTTGTTTTAGTGTTAGGGTTGTCTGTCCTGGTTATTGTACATAATGAAATAATAAAGTAAGTGAGTGAGTACAGGCATACCTCAGAGATATTGCAGGTTCGGTTCCAGCCCACCACAATAAAGCGAAAATTGCAATAAAGTGAGTCACTTTTTTGTTTATTTCCCAGTGCATATAAAAGTTACCTTTTCACTATAGTGTAGTCTATTGACCCAGCCCCCAGCCTCCCCATGGCTGCATGGATGGGAGGGGAGAAACCTGGCTCCAGTCCTAGCCAGCTCCATTATCGTGGCCAGAAGAGGGTTGATGGCAGCAGGGGGCTTCCTTTCTCATCTTTGTAAAGAGCAATACTGTATCTGCGAAGTGCAATAAAGTGAGGTATGCCTGTACTGAAATAAATATTAGGTATTTTTGTTTGGCATGCTTTACATGCTTTACCCATGTTGTGCATTTTCATAGTGCAGGACATGTAGCATTTAGAATTTTAAAGTATTTTTTTTCAATTTTGTGATAGTGTGAGAATCATCATTCTGGGTTAAATGGAATGTTTGAGCAATCCTCATTTATGATAGGAAAGTGGAAATTAAAGCTGTCAAGTGATCAAAGGCTTAGCAAGCTCACTTTTTAAGTATACAGAATTTGAATGAAAATTGCTGTGCTACACTTACTATTTATGTAATATGCAATCCAAATAAAATGTTGTCATTGCACACAGAATTTGTAACTATAATTGCCATCAGCAAATAAATGAGAGTGGGTTCAACATAGTTGTGAGACTGGAAAAATAATTATGAGCATGTATCCCCTCACCATTGATAATTGCAGATTGCAAGCAAACCATCCTTTCTCTAGCCATGAAGCTCACTTTATGGGTGATCTCAAGCCAATCAACATATCTATATCTCAGGGTTGTTCTGTAGATGAAAAGTGGTGTGGGAAGAGAATGGTGCATATTGTCCTGAGTTTCTTGGAGGATAAGCAGGATAAAAAACATGGAAACAATAGTCTCAAATCTGTTTACAGATAAGCATAGGGACCTGCAGGACAATTGACGGCAGTATGGTTTACATTAGTTAAGCACTGTAAAGATCCGAAAGGAGCTACAGTTGAGTACCACAAAATGTGATTCTTAGCACTGGTAATGATGCAAACGACCAGGTTCCTTAGAGAACAAGTAAATAGATATTTTTGGCCAGATATGGCATGATTTTATTAGTTTTGGAAAAATGACATAGCAGACACACACCAATGCAGGGATTTTTATTACTGAAACAGTCACACCTGTCCAAACACTTTTTTATTTTTCCCACCTGCTAACCTCAAGAAATTGGACTTTCATGGGGCATTGTGATTTCGATGGATTGGAAGACTGAGGTCATTTTCAGATCTGTGGTACATGATTATGACTGGCAGTTTGTTTTTTTATTTTGTTTTCCTTTTTCACCGTTTTTGCTGCAAAAGTTATGCAATCAACAACAACAACAAATGACAATGTCGTTCTACTGCGCAGGGTCTTCGTTTCCTGACCCTGTGCTTCCAATCCGGCACATTTATATCCCACACATCTGTTTTAAAAACTCCCAGGGCGGCTCACGCACCTTTTATGCTTTTTACAGACGCCATTATTATTATTATTATTATTATTATTATTATTATTATTATTATTATTATTATTATTATTATTTCGCGGTTTATGACCAGCGCTCTAGCATCCAAGGAAACGCCTCCTTGCACAGCCCAGGGCAAGCAGCTCTTCTTCGCCTTGGCATTTAAAGAAAGACTTTCCCGCGATGTAGGTCCAGCAGAAAAAAAACCACACCTACATCCCGTCGCTGCCACAGAAAGAAAAACGCACACAGCCGGGCGCTTAGCTCCTTCCCAGCCAATCCCCTTTCCCCTTCCTCGGCCTCCCTCGCTCTGCTGCCGGGCTCCTCCCCTTCTCGCAGCCCAGGCGCGGACGTCCGCCGAGCACTTCTGTCCCGCGCGAGGAGCCGTACCTGGAGAGGCCTCTTCTGAGCGCAGGCGCCAACGACGAAAGGTAAATCTTGCAAGTGGCGAGCTCTTGTGGGAGAGGCGCTGAGCTTGGCTCGGGGCTTTCCGTGGTTCGCAGGAGCCTGGGCGAGGCGAGGGTAGGGTAGGGCCAGGGCCTTCAGGGCGAGATGGCGAGCCGCCTTGGGAAACGGGGAGAGGCGTTCTCGCGATGAGGTCGCCCGGGGGATGTCTTGGACGCCAGGCCCCGGGGAAGGAGGGCGGTGCGCGGCTTGGCTGCAAATGTTAAAAAACCGTCCTCAGTTTCAGCCTTTCACCTCAATTAAGGCGCCAAAAGGCGGAATTCTCATGCTTTTGAGTTCGTGCGAAATGCTTTCCCCCGCCTCAGCCCTGAAAAACGAATGCACAGTATTAACTCTCTCTCAGTATGGCAACAAAAGCCCTGGTAATACGTCGGGGGTTAAAGGGAAGGATTCCAGGTTCAGGGGTTTTGCTTCCCTGCTGGGCATGAACGCAGGCAGGCCTGGTATAAGCAGCTTCAATCGCTGTACATTTTTATTTGCAAAGGGACAGTGCATTCCCGAGCAATCCTCATGCCATGCATAGGGCTATACTGCATCAAGGCCTTATTTATATTTTTAAAACTTATCTAACCTTTCCATCCCTGTCAAGATAGAAACGTTTCCTCTGGAAGCGGATAGGATTTGGAAGAGATGGGAGAAGGGGCTCTTGTTAAATCGCATGTGGAACAAGAGATGTATATAGCAAGGGAAGGAAATTCCTATTATACACTGTCCCGTTATTTTTCTATGGGGAAAGAATGGACACAGGCCAGCACAGATTTAAGCCCACTGAAAATAATTGAGCTTAAGTGTAATTCTCCTATGTGCACTTGGATTGCTGCCATCGTGCAAGGCAAGGCAAATTTGCAGTGTAGTTGTACACAAGTCTACTTGGAAGAATTCCCCATTGAATTCAATGGGTCTTGCTTTCAGGAAGCTCAGTATAGGGTTGTAACATTAATTGTGGAATTTAACTGTAATGGTAAATGCTGGTTTACTGTGCCTTTGCCTAGAGAAGAATTTGTCAGGAGCTGAAAATGGTTTTAAATGAGATGAACGGAGATGGGTCTGAGCAAGAGGATAGCAGATGCCTGGAATCTGATGTCATCGCCAAGGGAAACATACTTGAGACCTTTTCGGAGAGTCAGGAAATACAGGAGTTGATTAATTCTCTCAGATCAATGCATGGAGACCTATCATTGAGAGAAACAGCACTTGAAAAATTTAAAGGTATGAGCTCTTCCTTTTAGTATGTACAACTGATGATTGGGATGTTGTCACCAGATCCTACTAAGTGTAATGGTTAAGCATGTGAATTGTGAACTAAGACGACTCTTGTTCACCCTATCCATTAACTCTATGGGCCTACAATCCTCAACACACTTACTAGAGTAAGTTCCACTGGATACAATGGAACTTATTCTGAGTAAAATATTCATCAAGACTGCCTTGTTAGGTGGCCATAGGAAAGCAATAGCAATTTACAATATGCAAACATAATGCTTATTTGAAAATTTTCAAGTTTTGATAATATTCTCAAAACGTTAATCTCTTTATTGCTGAAATAAATTGCTGAAGTGGACCAGTTGCTCTCTAAAAATACCATTGTTACCATTTCCTTTGAGCTTTGTTCTAAAGAAAACCACAAAGGAAAGTTAGGATACAAGCTTTTGTCTTTACAGACATGGTTGCAATAAAACATTTTTGACTGGTCTCGTGGTCTGTTATAGAATATGGCAGATGATTGTCTCCTATAACTCTCCAACAGTTGCATTTGGTAGTTCAACATTACTGAATAATAGAACATTTAAAATGACTTACTGACCTCACATGTCACACTGAGCCAAATCATGGCATAGTGCAAATGTGCAAACACTTGGAGAAGAGATCCCAGCCACTTCTCTCCCATCCAGTTTTGTCGCTGTGCTGACCTGTGCCATGGTTTGGCTTAGCATGTCACTCAGATCCAGATCAGTGGTTTAGCTCTCACCATAGGTTTTATCCAAGAATGAACGCAGATCCAGATGGCTTAGCTCAACATCGCGCAGTAGCAAAGTGGCTGGGTTCTCCTGTCCAGGAGATTACACACTCCTGTGTTCACATTAAACCATGGTGTGACGTGCAAACTAGTCCATTGTGGAAATGCAATAAAAACCAGTGAAGCAATAATAACATCAGAGCAAAGTGGCCAAATGGGGTTGTTAAATTTCTATTAAAAAAAGAATATCCTCTAGAACAGTGGTGGGGAACTTCCATCCTGTGGGCCTAATTAGTTATCTGATTTTGGCTTGTGGGCCATATTGGCAAACCACATCCACCTGGTAGTTAGTGTCAAATGATGTCAGGTGCTGTGATCTGTTAAATCCAAATCAGGCACTTAGTTGGAGGTAAGCCTCTGCAGCCACCTTGTACTCTCAAGGAGCAAGCACATAATAGCTCTAGTATTGGAGATAAGCCTGTGCATGTTCCTGCAGCCTGAATTTAGTGTTGCCTGATGTCAGATGATTGTCAGGTGGATGGATCCCCCCCAAAATGTCTCAGAAGTGGCACCTTGGAGAGTGGGCCACTTCTGGATCCAGTCCTCTGACTGAATCTAGTTCCTCACCCCTGCTTTACTAATAACACATTTAGAAGGTTCAAAAGAGCATTTCACCAATATTATTATTTATCCATAGATCAAGAACAGGATGCAGACAGAAAATGAGTTATCTTTTTAGGCATTTTGATGTAAGCTACTGTTTTGATTATTAGGGTTTTTCAAATACAGTGGTACCTCAGGTTACATACGCTTCAGGTTACATATGCTTCAGGTTACCCAGAAATATTACCTCGGGTTAAGAACTTTGCTTCAGGATGAGAACAGAAATCATGCTCCAGTGGCGTGGTGGCAGCTGGAGGCCCCATTAGCTAAAGTGGTGCTTCAGGTTAAGAACAGTTTCAGGTTAAGAACGGACCTCCAGAACGAATTAAGTACTTAACCCGAGGTACCACTGTACAGTATTTATTTGGCCTTGGACTGCCACCTAGTGATGATTTAGTGTAGCATCATTGAAGTGTATGTATTATGAATGAATGAACACCTTTACAGGAAAAAATTAAAAACATTTCTATTTACCCAGGCATTTGGTGGCTGAAGGATACCGGCCATGGCAACTTTGAAATTAGTAACTGTGAGGGTATATAATTTCTAGATGGCTTTTAAATTGTTTTGAATATGTTGTTTATTTTAAATAGTGCAGTGGTACCATGGTTTAAGGGGACACGGGTGGCGCTGTGGGTAAAACCTCAGCGCCTAGGGCTTGCCGATCGCATGGTCGGCAGTTCGAATCCCCGCGGCGGGGTGAGCTCCCGTCGTTCGGTCCCAGCTCCTGCCCACCTAGCAGTTCGAAAGCACTCCTAAGTGCAAGTAGATAAATAGGTACCGCTTTCTAGCGGGAAGGTAAACGGTGTTTCCGTGTGCTGCGCTGGTGCCGGCTCGCCAGAGCAGCTTCGTCACGCTGGCCACGTGACCCGGAAGTGTCTCCGGACAGCGCTGGCCCCCGGCCTCTTAAGTGAGATGGGTGCACAACCCTAGAGTTGGACACAACTGGCCCGTACGGGCAGGGGTACCTTGACCTTTTTTACCATGGTTTAAGAACAGCCCAGTTTAAGAATGATTTGGTTTACAAACTCCATAAAACCGGAAATAGTGTCTTGGTTTGAGAACTTTACCTTGGTTTAAGAATGGAATTCGAACAGTGGAAAGGCACCGACGGCGGGAGGCCTCATTAGAGAAAGCGTGCCTCAGTTTAAGAACAAACTTCTGGAATGGATTAAGTTCATAAACTGAGGTACCACTATATTATTTTAACTTTTTGATGTTTACCAAACTGGGCTCCTTTAGAAAAGAGGGCAGGGATAGAAATGCAATAAATAATAATAAATGTTGACAAAAACTAATTTTGTCTAATATAAAGATGGAACATATATGGAGAAAATATAAACTGCCATATAGTGAGTCAGACTATTGATCCATCTAGCTTAATATTGTCTGCACTGACAAGCAGTAGCTTTCCATGGTTTCAGGGAGAGAGTCTCTCTCAGCCCTACCTGGAGATGCAGGGGATTGAACTTGCGACCTTCTGTATGCCCTGAGCCAAAGACGAATGATAAGAACGGTAGGCTTTGCCAACTGAGTGTGAAATAAGAGAGTAGAAGTAATAATAATAATAATAATAATAATAATAATAATAATAATAAATTATTTATACCCCCGCCCATCTGGCTGGGTTTTCCCAGCCACTCTAGGTGGCTTCCAACAAAATATTAAAATACAATGTCCATCAAACATTAAAAGCTTCCCTAAACAGGGCTGTCTTGTTTAGGGCTGCCTTCAGATGTCTTCTAAAAGTCTGGTAGTTGTTGTTCTTTTTGACATCTGGTGGGAGGGTGTTCCACAGGGCGGGTGCCACTACCGAGAAAGCCCTTCCTGGTATAGACTGATAGACTGCTTGAAGTATAGACTAATGAGCCAATGAGAGGAGCATTTGCTCTTGGGACGCAGCACTGGCTAATTTATGAGAGTGACTCCAGACCCCTGTTGGAACAAAAGTATTTCTTAGTAGTTGGGAAGCTTAGGAAGGGGAATAAGGGGTGGAATGGTCTAGTATGCTCTGTCCTATCAGTTCCCCTGGTAAGAGACTTTTTAGGGATTCAAAAGAGGACATAAATCATTTGATTTAATAATATATTTCCACTTGCCTTTTTTTGGGGGGGAACGCGGGTGGCGCTGTGGGTAAAAGCCTCAGTGCCTAGGACTTGCTGATCGAAAGGTCAGCGGTTCGAATCCCCACGGCGGGGTGTGCTCCCGTTGCTCGGTCCCAGCGCCTGCCAACCTAGCAGTTCGAAAGCACCCCCGGGTGCAAGTAGATAAATAGGGACCGCTTACTAGCAGGAAGGTAAACGGCGTTTCCGTGTGCTGCGCTGGCTCGCCAGATGCAGCTTGTCACGCTGGCCACGTGACCCGGAAGTGTCTCCGGACAGCACTGGCCCCCGGCCTCTTAAGTGAGATGGGCGCACAACCCTAGAATCGGACACGACTGGCCCGTACTGGCAGGGGTACCTTTACCTTTACCTTTTACTTGCCTTTTAAAAAAGCAAATGGTATTCCTTTGCTGCTCAGGATAACTATTGACATGTTATTTTTTAAAGATACAGTAGTTTCAGGCTAGGAATGTTAATGCTGTTTCCTTTTAAAACAACATAGAATCATAGAATCATAGAATTGGAAGAGACCACAAGGGCCATCGAGTCCAACCCCCTGCCAAGCAGGAAACACCTCAGATTGATTCCAGATTTTCCACTGGATATGCTTTTATCTTTCAGTTATATTGAACAATTATCAGGAACAGCCTCACCTTTTGGATCCACATTTAGGTAAGTTTTGTTGTGCTGTTTTTGAAGATTTTGATAGAATCTTAGAATACTGGTCAGCATGGACAACAGGTGAAGAAGCTTTGCTTTGTTTAAGTATGGGGAGGGGCAGATTCTCTTTGGTGAGAGTGTGTTGGATTTCACCACACTTCCCCCAGCAGCTTTATCATATTTAATCTAGCAGGCTTCCCTGAAAAGTGAGAAGCAGACTGGGGTAGTTTTGTTTCTGTCCTGGAAAACGAGAGTTCATCTTGGGGGAGCTTCTGCAAAGATGCATATCTCCTGGGCAATTGAAAGCAGCCTACAGTTCTCTGGGGTGACCTCCTTGTTTCTCAGGAAGTGCACCTGCAAAGTAAGAAATAGTGCATTACTCTCTTCTAGGCCTTTTCTGTCCTGCATTTCTTACCTTGCAGGTGCCTCTCCTGGGTTATACAATAGTTAGTCAAAATGGTTTGAGAGTGTGAGGTGCTGCAGTTGTTCTTATCTTGCTGACACATGAACTTTGAAATGAAGGAACTGCTGTCAGGTAAGACATACAGCAATAGTAATACATACTATATTACTATATTGCTAATATATACTTAGTATATAGTACTATACTAAGAATTTAGTGTATTTAAACTGAAATGAGACAACAGAATATAGCAATACCATGTTTGCCTTTAATGGAGCTGTAGTAATTTATTTCTGTCCTCTGGCCTTATAAAACCTAACCATTACATTTTGCAGAATAGTTCTGCTGTATTTTATTAGACTGAAGGGTAGCTTAAATGTATTTATCTTGATTTAAAGGAGGCTGCATTATGATAACTTTGCAAAAGGGAGACAAAGTTCCAGTGAATGATTCAGCAGTCTGAGCCAATGACTTCAGATCAAGTCTCTGGCAATTCTAGTGCCTTAGTCCCCTTGACATAAATGAGCCAGGACTGGGGGGGAACCCTTGGCAGCTCCCCAATTATAATGTGTATGTCGCTCATTTTCTCACAAATATGTTCCTGAAGTAGTCTTCTGACATTGCTTTTTTCAGACATGTGTAAAAATAATGAAACAAATTTGCAGACTAATGTATTTTCTACCATTTTGCCTGTGTTTCCTCTAGAGTCGATGTTGAATTCACTGCTGCTTATTATCCAGGATGAAGCATCTCCCTGTTCTTTAGTTCAGCTGACCTTTCAATTTCTTTACATCATTTCAAAGGTAACATGTTAGAAATGGGATTCTCTACCCCAGGGGATATGTTTCAGTAAGCTCTAGAAATATTTGGTATTTAATCTGGGTTTGTTAATAATTTGGGTTCCACTTTCACAATTTATTATCGGGAAGTCAGTACTTCATGTTTTCTGAACAAATGTTGGTAATAAGAATATTGTTTACAAGCTTGTTGCTTGAAATACTACATACGCATAAATGACTCTAATTATGGGTTATTCCCCAGTTTTTTGCCTTGTGTATTAGACTGTGAAATACAGAAAGACAAGCTTGTGACTGTTGGCACAGGGAAGTGCAAAAAGGAAAAGAAAAGAAATGAGACAATGAACAATGGCATGGACATTGGTTGCCATAGTTCTAAAATGGTTCCCTATTCTTTTAGGAAAGCAGTAGCTATAAATTCTCAGCACAGCATGACTGATTTGTTAATATCAAATAGTCTTACTATCTTTGTTCTGCTGTAATGGCGAAATGCTAACCACTAATTGTTTTGATTTTCCCCCCTCCCCTTGATCTATGTGCCTGACAAAACAAAAAGTAGTGTGAGATTACAGATAATTTTATGTTTTGTTGATCATATATTTATACATTCTCAAGGGCTCTGGGTTTCCAAAAGTCTAGGTTGGGATTTCCAATGGAGAGAAACTAAAGGGCAAGTCCTTGATTGCTACAATCCTTTTTACCTTTTAGAAAACAAAGTGGTGCAGAGAAGGTGTTGGTTGGAGTTAGGGAGGGAAGAGGTGGTAGCAGGATGACTGTGAAATAGTTTTAGGGAGTATGTAGGAGCTTGGTAGGTAATACCTAACGAAACTGATTTCTTAATGATTGTGAGCTACTGCCATCAATCAGAAATAAACCAGAATGTTTTGTAATCCAGTTTCTGGAGTTCTGGCAAAGAGAAACGTGCAGAGTTACTTGTCTTGTACAAGTGCTGCAACCATCACAGGCTGGTATTTTTAAGAACATGGCTTCGTGGTGGAAAAGCATACGGAGGAAAATGTGGATATTGATTGCTGTTGAGGACTTTTCCTGCTACCCTTGTTAAAGTGATACTTAGGTATTATTATATACTTTACCAAGCTCAAATTAAAGTCACGTAGCTTAAGTGGCCAAAGAGATCCCAGTATCTACCAGCTACTGATTGAGGGGCACATAAATGGCAGGCATGAGAGACAGAAGATGTAGAAACAGAACATGCTAAAAAGATTATTATTAATAATAATTATTATTAATAGAGCAGCTATACTAGAAGCTGAATGGCTGTGATCCAGACAGCATACCATGTGTTGTCTACACATCTCATCAAGCCCTCTCAGTTTCCACAAGTGCTCATAAATTACTCTTTATATGCCTCTGAGTATACAAAAAACGTTTTGGGATTTGATGCAAGATCTCTTTTTACGGGGAATGTCGCTAGTGTGGGTTTCTGTTTTCCAGAATGGTTTGCTGCCAAGTCTCATTGCCACAGATGCTGTTCCTCTGCACTCTTCCTGTATCTGTGGGGCCTGATGGCATCAATTATGGGGGTGGATTTTGCCAGGGGTGGGGGGACAGACCACTTACTATCTCTTTTGTCTTCTTTGATGTTATCTTAGCATTCTCTTACTTTTTTTTCATTGTTACAGAGGTGGTAAGCCTTTGACTTGTACCACTTTGGATGCAGGTGCCAGCTTACACAGACAACTAGTATGTTAGGAAGAATCATTATAGCCTAGCCTTCTCCATGATATGATAATTTTTTGTAGGAATGTTTCTTCATGGAAGATTACCCTATTGTGTGAATCCCTATCTGCAGCCTGAAATGGTGTTGTCTAGACACAAGTTGACCACCTCAGTGAAAACTAGGCCTAGTATGCCATAAATTAAACCTGGTACCTCAGGGGTTTTTTTGGGGGGGGGGGGAATACTGCATAACCTCATTTTTATAGTACTATAACTGGAAATGAATTATTGACTTGAGAAACTTTTTTTTTTGCTAGGTACGAGGGTATAAAACTTTCCTTCGCATGTTTCCTCATGAAGTAGTTGATGTACAACCTGTCTTGGATATGCTGGAATCTCAGAATCCTAAAGACCATGAGGTGAGTTCACGTCTGCCCCTGCTTGTGTTGCTCACCAACCCCACCTCTAATTCTGCCAGCATCTCTCCCAGCAACCCCCCTCTCCCCACCGCCACAACTCATTAGACCAGGAATGGGGAAGCTTTTTCTCCCCACCTCATAGCTAACTTTGAATTACATGAGATAATTAGGATGTTACATGACTGACAAGCGGGTTGTCCCGCTCACCTGACCAAATCCCCACATCAGAGGTTGAAAGGGGCAGTGTGAGAAGGGTTGCACAAGGCAGGCTTTTCAACTTTTTGTGATCCTTCTCCTCCTTTCCACTTCCCCCACTGACGTCAGGCGTGCAGAGGACTGCCATTTCACCCACACCCACCCCTCACCAAAACCTCTGTATGTAAATGAAAGAGACTGATAGGGGAATCCTATTAAAATATACAGTGCTTGTATTGAATGCTAATCCTACTCGGGGGAGACCAACTGAAAGTAATTAATATGACTAACTTAGATCCATCCAATTCAGTGGGTCTGCTCTGAGTTGGACTAGCACATTGCCTGTTTCATGTGGAACATGTGCAAATATGATTGCATGTGTGCTGGATGGGGCCATAGCTTAGTAGTGGAGCTCACACATTGTATGCAGAAGCTCCTAGGTTCAGCTCCTAGCGTTTTCAGGTAAGACTTGGAAGGAACCCCATCTGAAACCTTGGGTGAATTGCTGCCAGTCCATGTTGTGTACACTAAATGGGAGGAGGGGGGCAGTGGTCTGTTTTGCTAAAAGACAGCTTTGTATGTTCACAGATGTGCTTTCACTCACACTGTTTTGAAACGCTGCTGTCATAGCTGCATGCTTTATATACCCTTTTAGCAAGAGTTGTTGCTTACCTTGTATTCTAAGGAGGCAATTGCATTCTCACTTATTTTTGAAGGTCCAGGGAACTGCACTTTGAAAATTTCAAGCTGTTATCTTGATAAAAAGATATGGGAATGAGCAAACTACTTCTGGAGCATTCAATCTATGAGCTTTTTCAAAATAATGAAATTCCTATCTTATGTTTGCACATGTCTTCAGGAGCCATGATTTGTTTGGCAGGGTTCATGAAGTTGGGGCTTAGGCTTGTGTGTGAGTAAAGTATTCTAGCTGAACCTTATTCCATTTAAATTTGTGTAACTGTCCTTCCATATTCAATTAAAACTAAATCTTGGCGGTCCTATTTCATTCCTATTTTTTGTAATAGTGGTCTACATTTTGCATATGGAGATGGTTTTCACAATTGTCTGCTGCAAACTTTCTGGGGGCACAAACTATTTTTAAAAACAACTTTTGTGATAAATATAATGTTTTTCTGTGTTTCATTAGACCTGGGAGACACGCTACATGCTCTTGTTGTGGTTGTCTGTAACATGCCTGATCCCGTTCGATTTGGCACGGCTGGATGGAAACATCTCTTCCCAAGAAGGATGCCCTCGAGTGCCAACAATGGATCGCATTCTCAAAGTGGCAAAAGTAAGTACCGGTATTTCTGGATCTGTTCAGCAATCTGTAGAAAGCAGAATGTCTTTTGTAATATTAATAAGCCTTTACAGTTGTTCAGGGTTGTTCTGGGGTACTAGATTTAGGCTTGGACTTGGGTGTGGGAAACCTCATTTAAACCATCATTTGCCATGATGTTGTATGTTGTTTGGCAAGTCACTGTTTCTTAATTTGAATATCTCATCTGTCAAATGGTAAAACAATAACTTGTATTATTACCGTACTTTTCGCCCTATAGGACGCACTTTTTCCCCTCCAAAAATGAAGGGGAAATCTGGGTGCGTCCTATGGGGCGAATGCAGGCTTTCGCTGAAGCTTGGAGAGCGAGAGGGGTCGGTGCACACCGACCCCTCTCGCTCTCCAGGCTTCAGGAACACATCCGCAGCCTAGGCAGCCCTGCGGGAGTTCCCGCAGGGCTGTCTAGGCTGCAGATAGCAGCCTGCTTCCCGGAGTGCGGGCGCGCTGAAAGCAGAGCGCCCGGCGCTTTGGGAACACATCTGCAGCCTAGGCAGCCCTGCGGGAGTTCCCGCAGGGCTCCCTACGCTGCGGATAGCAGCCTGCCGCCCGGCACGAGGGGCACCCTGAAGCAGAGTGCCCCGCCTGCCAGACAGACATCCGCAGCGTGTTGGAGCCCTGTGGGAGTTCCCCACGCAGGGCTCCCCATGCTGTGAATAGCAGCCTGCCGCCCAGCGCGACGGGCGACAGCAAGGAGGTGTAGCGCCGCCATCCCGCTGTTCCTCGACCTGGTTCGGTTTCCCCGACCTGGTTTTGGGGGGGAAATAAAGGAATTCCCCCCCTTTATTTCCCCCCCAAAAAACTAGGTGCGTCCTATGGGATGGAGCGTCCTATGGGACGAAAAATACGGTATTTATTTATTACATTTCTACAGTGCCCTTCAACTGAGGATCACAGGGCAGTTTAGAATATAAAAACACAAAAATACATAACATATCATTTAGAAATAAATTAAACAGTGCAGGAGCTAGGATACAACCTTGGTTAACTTCCTTTGTAGCTGGTACGGATCCTGTGAGCTGCCCATTTGTAGAGCAGTGCACCTTCAGCACAGTGCTTTTATATAGACGTCTAATCAAGGACAATAATCTTTTATCTGTACTTGAAGAGTTTAACTTATCAGAACATAACATATAAAAATATATTTTAGACAAAACAAGATAATTGCTGTAAAATATTTTCCAAAAATACCCCAATAGAAAAATACAGTATAAATTCCTCATAATGTGTTTATATTAAGAAAATGTGTAGTTGGAATCTTGTTCATCTGTAAACTTGAATTTTTGTGAATTTATTCTCCTTTATCTTCCCTGGGATTAACACCAAGCTCACCCTGCTGTGCTTCAAATATACCAATATTTAATTTCCACTTTGAATAAGATGAAACGGAGGGTGTTTGCAAAAGGGCTTCCAACAGCCCTATACTGCACTTTGAAGTCCCAACAATTTGCACTTCAGTAACTCTCTGTATGAAGTCCATACTTGGATACCCTTTCTGTAGTTTGTCCCTGTTCTGACTTGCATAGATACTTAGGTGAATGAAGTGTTTGCATACAAACATTGTGCACATTTGGTTTTAATGTTGCAAACTCCTCTAACTCAATTTTGTTTTTGTTTTTAGTCCTATTTGATTGTAAGTGACAAAGCTCGAGATGCAGCTGCAGTTTTGGTCTCAAAGTAAGTCACTTAAGCTGATATTGACAGAAAATGTACTGTCTCATTACTGTTGGTGTATGTACAAGAATATCCTCACTGTCTAATGGGAGGACTCCTGTTCAAGGTGCTAGCTAGCCATGCTCTCACCCCACGACACATAAGCTCAAGCAGTTCAGTTGAAGCTAGCTTCCCACCAAACTTTCCATTTCTCTTTTTCAATGGACACTAAACGCTCATTGGTTCCTTGAAACCACTCAGCTGTTCACACCGGGCCATTGTGTGTGTGTGTGTGTGTCTCCTTTTTGTGTTATTTTGAAAAATGTTTTGTTCAGCTGAGCGTCACTTGAACCTGCTAATGCTTTCTTCTTGTTTCTTGTGGCTGGAACCAAAACAAGGCCACTGTCAGCACTCAGCCACCTAAATTTGCAGTTTGTGGGGAACAAAATTACACATCTAAACTGAAGCCTATTAGCATCCTGGGTCACTGAGAATTGCCTTCTTCTTTTCCCTGTCTGGAATAAATTGATAGTTGCAATATTTCTGCCATAGATGACTTTAAGGAACCAATCTTTTCTTCACAGTATAATCTTATGAAGTGATGCAACAATTTATAAGTGAAATGAGGGTTTTCTTATGTTAATGGTGTGCAAGCATATCCAGATATCTTCCACCACTTTTAAATACTGCCCCAGCATTTGTACAAAACCTACCTTTGAATTCAGTGATGAGATCCCCTCCCTCCCCCTGCCCAGCACTGATTTGTCAAATGGACTTGTGAAATCTATGGTAAAAACAAAAAAGTTACCCTTCTGGCAATGTCTGGAGCCTATCACATGTTTTTTATGCTGGTTTTATGGTGGCAAAATTGTTTGGAAGTTAAGAATTAACAATATTATCATTGGCTCTATTGTAAGAATGTGGTTATGGAATATCGCCTGTAGCAAAAGGCTCTTCAGGCGGCACAGAAACTGCATTGTATTATGAAACTGGCCTCAGAGCATTGGAGTAAAGTACATGTAGATTTCTAGTGACATCTAGTGGGAGTTCTAAGCAAACTGACTAACATTTTATTTTGGATTGGTCAATGGTACATAGTGACAGATGAACCTTTTGACAGCAGTGCATGTTGGTATATATCTTTGTGGGGTTTTTTTGTGTTTTTTTTAATCGCTATAAAGCACTTGTCATTCCAGTTCTGTTTTTGGTAAAAAAGAAGTGGGAACATATACCTTTCTTGATAAGAATGGTGGAAACTAATACTGTGGTTTTCTGCTAATATTAGCATGGAAGAAGAATAGAAGTTGTCTTCTCCTCCTAGGATTGTTCTGATACCTTTCTGGTTATTTGCAGTTTTCCTTAGTGACTAAGTATTCACTCTATCTCTTGATTTGCTTCCAGCTTTTCAGATAGTAGTAAGGCAAAACACACATAATATTATTCCCTTTATGTAAATAAAGTGTCCCACTCTAATTTTAAGACAATTTGGCTGTTAACTGTGACAGTATAATTTTTTGGGTTATGAGCTTCTTTAGAAAAAGACAGGGTTATATTGCTGACAGTTGGAATGTTCCCATCCAAAATATGTTGGAAAGCATCCATTGGCTAGTTGCCTTTAGGAACAAAAAAAACCAGTTTGTCTAACAGGAAAAATGAGTTACCAACTGAACTGCTGTGAATAGGTAACTTGCAATGTTTCTTTTTTTTTTTCTGCAACAGGTTTATTACCCGCCCTGATGTCAAACAAAAAAGAATGGCAGACTTCCTGGACTGGACCCTTTCAATGTTATCTAAATCCTCCTTTCAGACTATGGAGGGAACTATTGTAATGGATGGCATGCTTCAAGCCCTGGTAAACAATGCTATTTCTTTCAAAGATAATCTGAAATATTTTTCCTCTAAATGCTCTTGTTGGCAGAAACCCAGTAGATGGCATTCAATTACCTTCCCATCCCTTAAGCTTTGGAAACATTTATCATTATTTAAGAACAGTATGTGGTTGCCAGATGCAATATGGAACAAAGATTCTCTGCTATTAATAGTTGCATATCAGAGAATGATACAGATACAGGTTTTTTCATCTTGACAACACTGTGGCAGGAGAAGTTGCAGCTGCGAAAGCTATGTAAGTATTAAATATACAGAAAACCTGTTTTCTAGTATTATATGCACCATCCCCAGAAGAAGACTTGCATGTTGCCAGTTATACCATTAATGCATTGTGCAACTGAAGGATACATAATTTGCCACTGAAAATGGATTGATAACATTAGTTTTAATTGATCATATTTGCGGCTTTATTTATTGCCAATGTGGTTGTGACTGAAATGAATTTGATAATTGCAAATCAACTAAGATAAACATTCTGGATTGTATCCAATGTAGTACTGGGAACGTTGCTGCATGGTAGGTCACACAATATTTTGCTCAACAAATTTTCGCTTTCCCTCCTTCCCTCATTCACTCCACTCATGCACTCAACTTTGGCACTTCTGTTCTGATTTGTTAAACTACATAGGTTCCCTTGACATCTAAATCAGGAAGCTGCATTTAATTGTTGCTTGTAAACCAGCATCTTAAACCGGGATCTAATCTGAGCTGTGTTATAACTGGGCCAACATTAGGCTTGTCAAATTTTATGTGCAGGCTACGTTCCTTACACACCCATTCTCTATGTGGGCAAGCTGGCCTAACTGCCCATTGCTCTTTGCTGCAATGAACTCAACAGTACAAGGGATTAAAAGGAAGGGTGGGTGAAAAATTCTTCCTCTGCTCCACTAACCTCTGGTTCATCACTAAAACCATTGCCCTCAAATGCTTTTCTTTTCTGCATAGTAATGAATGCCAAGCATTTACTTTTATTGAGGAAAGTAAATGGTTGTATTCACAGGCACTACTTAAGCAGTTCTCCCCCCACCACAAATATTAAGCCATATTGTAGTCCATTAATTCCCCCCCCCCAGTAGCATTAATAGTAAACACTAAAGTTTCTATTCAACTCATGTATATTCATAGTAGGCTCATTGAAATCAGTAGGCTTATATTATTTGGGTCCATTGATTTCAGTGGATCTAATTTTGTATGGCTTGGTTGGATATAGCCCCAAAACCAAGCTGGCTTCTATATGGATAGCTCTTTGCCTTCATCTGTACATACTTGCCCAGGTTTCATTGTTTGGTTGAACTATAGTGTAACACTAGTGGAGTTTCACAGACATTTTGCTATTAGTAGTAGAAAAAGCTTTTATATGCAGTTCTTTCGCTTTCCCTTTCTTACCCTATCAGATTCCTGTTTTGCAAGTTTTAAGGGTTAAATGCCACCCTCATCCACTTAACAAAGGCTGATCATTGCTTCTGGTGCATGATGAAACATGTAGGATACAAAATGTGCATCATAATTCCTTTGTTCCTTGTGGTTTTATTTCTCCTGTTATTAGTGTCTGTTAAACGAAACAGGTGAAAACTTAACAAGTTGAATCGAAACTGGAATGATTTATAATTTTCTTGAAACCAGGAAGCTTAAGCCTGTCTGTCTATGTATGGGTTTTGCTTCCTCTTAAGGAGCGGCATACATATTGAGCAACTTCATTGATTAGGTTGCCCTTTTGGTTATATCTCTGCTGTTGATAGCTTGACTGCTTGCAGCATAATCCTATGCATGTCTATCCAGAAGTAAGTCTCATTAAGTTCAGTGGGATTTGCTTCCAGTTTAGTGTATATGATTGCAGCCACACATCCAGGGGGCTAATATAAGTTGCCCAATATATTCAGTGGCTCTTCTCCTTTTACAATGAAAGGTAAAGTTACAGGTGACAGGCAAATGGTATTATGGAGTCTGTGAGTATTAATGAAAAGGAAATGAATAACAAAAAGTGTTATGAATGTTGAATGGTATTTATATAAATATATTACATTTGATATATTTGCTCACATTGTATCTGCATAGTTGTAGAATTTGCATTGATTACACATTTCAGTCTCCTTGCTTAGCAGTTTTTTTTTTAAATAGATGTCCCTCCCTAAAATAATTAAGCCTGCCCAAGTAGGATAACATTCAAGTTCTTCCACTTTTGACATGCCCCAATAGGATAGGATACTAGCCCAGTTACACAGAGCACTCCAATCTTGGCCTATCTAGACAGACAGTAGAAAACAGGACTGGAGCAAGGATAGAGATAATATGCAAAATCTGATGCAGAAATAGCTAGAACCCTCCTTCCCTACCTTAAACACCAAACACTTTCCATTAACCCATCCATGAAATTCCATGGGCACTTTGCTAGTGGTAGTGAGTAGTGCTTGAAAAAAGTAGTGTGTTTTTCCTTTTAGAGTTCAGGCTTTTTAAAGCATTACATATGGTGTCCTTACACAAACCTTGTAAGAGATGTAGCTGGTAGTGTGAAGGAAGATGGAACTGAGGCTGAGAAGGCAAGGCTTGAGGGAGTGTGGCGTGCCTAAGATAATCTTCTTAGTCCAGGTTCAACACCTCCAGCTAAAGATGACTCAAAATACCAGGTCTGAGGAAAAAGGTTTGTATGGTATCTTGAAAACAGTAGTTTCAGTTTAATGTATCAGTGGACTACAGTGGTACCTCTGGATGTGAACGGGATCCGTTCCGGAGCCCCGTTCACATCCTGAAGTGAATGTAAGACTCGTGTCGCATTTTGCTGCTTCCGCGCATGCGCGCAACGTCATTTTGAGCGCATGCGCGAGTGGCGAAACTCGGAAGTAACGCGCTCCTTTTCAGAGCGCAATGTGAAAATATTCATCCTGAAGCTACTTCAACCCAAGGTATGACTGTACCAGTAGTCTGTCTCTGTGTAAAGTAAGATTTGGCTTGGGGATGTCATTTACAGCAGTTATTTCACATTAATGAATACAACTCCCTGAAGCCTTTGACATATATTGGAGATTATGAAGCGACATGCTGAAATGGCATAACAAAATGGAAGAGGGCTTCATTTCTGGATTTAGCCATGTAAAAATAGGTGATAAACAGCTACATCCTCGTGACTTCATCAGAGCAGATTCAGTGGCCAAGTTATCTTGGCAATCTTTATATCAAAGTGGTTCAGCTTTTGTGGAAAGATGCAGGCTCTTAGAGCTTGTTCAGTTGCTATTTCTTATGCAAAGGTGGATATAAATCTTGGGTTTGTGAGCTGCACCCCTGACACCTCACAACGCACTGAAGGTAATGGCTGTATTTAAATGAATGCTACATCTTTCCCCTCAAACCTTGTGTTATAGAAGCCACTAGAGAAGCAGGTTCTACCTCAGGGAATACCTCAGGTCCCTACCCTAGGGACGCGGGTGGCGCTGTAGGTTAAACCGCAGAGCCTAGGACTTGCTGATCAGAAGGTCGGCGGTTCGAATCCCCGTGATGGGGTGAGCTCCCGTCATTCGGTCCCTGTTCCTGCCAACCTAGCAGTTCGAAAGCACGTCAAAGTGCAAGTAGATAAATAGGTACCGCCCCGGCGGGAAGGTAAACGGCATTTCCGTGTACTGCTCTGGTTTGCCAGAAGCGGCTTAGTCACGCTGGGCCACATGACCCGGAAGGTGTATGCCGCTCCCTCGGCCAATAAAGCGAGATGAGCACCGCAACCCCAGAGTCGGCCACGACTGAACCTAATGGTCAGGGGTCCCTTTACCTTTACCTCAGGGAATCAGGGTCATACATTTAAATAAACATAGCACTGTACTGATGAAGTATTCTAACTAAAATGCAGCAGTAGCTGCTGAACATATGCTCCAGCTGCTGAGAAGGGATTGTGCTTGCATTGCTAGGACACACACTCAGTTTCACCATGTGTTGAAGTTTGACAGGGAGGGGTAGAGTGGGGAGAGAAGTAGCATCTGAACAGTTCCTGAGCTTTGAAATGTTTCTTCCTGAATCGGTCTGAGCAAACAGGAATGCTGCTGTTTAATTTGTAATTTAATGCGTAGTGGTTAACACTGACATAGTTCTTGTAGAAACATGCATTGCATATTGCACAACTTGATTCCACTTATGGGCTTGTTTTTCTGCACCTGTTGATAGCGCACCTGTTGTGAAATGATGGATTGCCAACAGGTAGCACTACTTGATTTCGTTCAGATACACTTTTGAAATAAGGCATGAATGTATTGAATGTAAAACACAGCATTGGCTGCTGAATGTACGCTCCTGTTGACAGACAATATTTGCATTATGTGCATTTGTCGGCTGTGTGTTCTGTGAGCCTGTGCTGGTTGCCAGCATGACACTGACGGAGGCTAGGAAAAGTGTAGCAGGAGGACCTATGTGATACTTTTCTGGTTTGGGAAACCTTAGTTAACCTTAGTTAAAGGTTTGATGACCAAACAAGATAAGACTTTTAAAAATGCAAATTGCATGGGGGGTCATTAGTACACTAATGGGAGATGTTCTCTCAGTAACACCAGCTCAGAAAAGGGGTTTTGCTCAGGATTGTAGCAGGCAAAGGAAAGGTTAAATTCCCTCTGCATGTCTTTGATCCCATTGGTTTTCAGCCTCCCCTCCCATTTATTAATTTGCTTTGATCTGCACATTAGATGCAGTGATGCCTTTAAACATAAGGTGTAGCTTGGTCCTGAGGCTCTGGTATCTGTGCATGTTGACTTATGGATACATTTGAAATAGTTCGTGGCAAAGCTCCTGCAATTGGTCTATAACTACGAGAAGCTTCTACTGAAAAATTTTACAATATAAACGCTCTGTGTTGGCAGGCTTGCTTCTAAACCTGCCCCTGTGTAACCAGCAACTTTTTTTGTTAGCCCTGCAGGGCGTAGCACACCAAGTTCTTGCGTGACAGCGATGTCCTCATCTTGAAGTAGCCTGGGGCATAGAAACTTATTAAGTTGTGCTTAATTTCTTTTCATAAGAGATACAATACACAAATGTGAGTAATGACTTTAAAATAAAGTATCCTAGGCAGCAAGTTAGTGAAAAGAAGTACCTTAAGAACTATTTTTATTTGTGTCTTAAGAAAAGGGCATTTCTCTGAGAATTGTCCCTGCTCTTAAGCATTGTTTGGTAAATACTGCTGTGCTGTGGTAGACTGTGCCGCAGGTTAGAGATAGCCCTGTTGTGCAGTTCTTTAGTCCCAGGGGCACAAAAAACAGAAGTGTAGCTATGAGGGTTGCCCATATACCTATGTTTGATGTCTCTAATTGTGAAGAGCCTTTAACCTAGATTTTTAGACACATTGATGTGGAGGTTTGCTGCCTGCCTTTAGCTGACATGCCTCTTAGATGGATGGAGGGTGGGTTCTAAGCTGCTTCCCTTCTTTGTCCCTTCCCTTTTTTCTTGGAAGAAAGTGACAGGAAGTGTATTATCCTGCCCCCACCCTCACTCACCACCAGACCCTTTTGGAGGTTCAATTCCAGTTTGTTTTAATCCTATTTACAGCTTTTCAGTTTGGGCTTAAAATAAGTTCATTCAAAAATTTATGTGAATTGCCAAGTCCCTGATTTGTATGCTCATTTAAATTGGGTACAAAGAAAGTTGTTTTATTCCATGTTGTACCATTGATCTAACCATCTCTGTATGATCTACTCTGACTGGCAATATCTCTGCAGGGTTTCAGCAAGGTTTTCACCTCCAGCCATACTTGGGGAATCTGAGGATGAAGTCTGGGGCATTTTGTGCTATACAGCTGTTCTATGGTTCCTCCCCTAAATTGCGTCAAGCAACTATTCATTATAGAACAACGTTCTTGATCCTGTGAACAGAAGAAAGTTCACAGAAGGGGCCTTGTAGTCCCTTCCTCTCCCCTATGTTCCCTTAAAGAGGGAAGTGAGGGAGTGGGAAACTGGTTAGAACTGGATGAAGGTTGCTTGTAGCAGTGGGGTTCTGCTTGTACAAAGTACTTACCTAAGTTTAGTCACTTTCCCCCTTTCCTAGCAACATCATGGCCCATCCCATGCTCTTCATGGGGGTCCCCCAGTCCTTTGGACAAATTTTTCAGGTGGTGCAGGGGGCTACAGAAGTTCCCTTCATATAAGAAAACCAAAGCTGAGAGCCTCCGGATTCAATAGTAGTCAGCCCAAGTGCATTGGCGGGTGCATGCTTCCTGTGGCTTATATGAAACCTGTCCTAATTTGGGTATAGGCTCCTCCTTGACCCAGGTGATTTCCTCTTGAAATCATTCCTCAACTGTTATACTCTCCTGCACTTTTAGTAATGTGTGGTGGGCAAATGGGACTAGAGACAGTGAATTGCTTGTCTGACCTGTGAGGGGTGCTGAAGAGCAATTGACTGTGCTCTCTTCAATCTTCCCTTAAGGTTGGGCACAGCCCATTGCTCATAGTTTACTGGAGCCAGAGGGTAACTGCAAATTCCCATCTGTTTGGCAGCAAGATGTACCTGCTGCCAAGCAGTCATGCCAGTCTTAAATAGTGATGATTTGTATAGCTTGGGGAAGATTTCCCAGAGGTAATGCTGATTCTTACATCTTACAAAGGCAAAACCAAAGTGGGTTATGCAGACAATTAGGAGGTGTGTCAGGTTTTACCCTGATTACTAAGAAACTAGTTCTTGTTTGTACCTTGCACCATGTTATTTCAAAAGCAACAAAACCAGATCTGACACTTCTGTCGCTAGGATACGCCAATGGTTTTCTTTAATTTGTAGGTGGTGTAATTATTTAAAAGAGAGAGAGCTGCATTCCTCTCAGCAGGCTGGTTAGTCTGGCACATGTTATGCGCCCCCATTAATATGGAAGGAACGTGGTGTAACTTTGGAATGCCCAAGGCATATAATAGACACCTTGCCCTGCTTTTAACATAATGTGCTGTGGCCTTTTAAAGTTCCTGAAGACAAGACAAAGCAAACATATTATTGGCTTCCTAATTAGAAATAGGTTTCTTCAGCTGAGACCTTTGCACACCTTTTGTTGCTTCAGGAGAGAGTCAATATGAAAGCACCACCTCTCTCTCATCTATGCTATAAAATGAGTTCCAAGTCTTGTTGAACTCGGTGGAATGTAGTTTGAATGCACCTGGATAGGATCGTACAAGCAAATAATCTTGGTATATCCCCGTGCGATGGTTTTCCACCCTGACTATTTTGCCCATCTCTGCTTTACAGTGGTACCCTGGGTTAAGAACTTAATTCGTTCTGGAGCTCCGTTCTTAACCGGAAACTGTTCTTAACCTGAGGTACCACTTTAGCTAATGGGGTCTCACGCTGCTGCCGTGTGATTTCTGTTCTCATCCTGAAGCAAAGTTCTTAACCCGAAGTACTATTTCTGGGTTAGCGGAGTCTGTAACCTGAAGCGTCCGTAACCTGAAGCATTTGTAACCCGAGGTACCACTGTGTTGTCATTATTCACCCAAACTCTAAAACACATCTGTGTTGTAACTAAGTATAGAACTCCTTATCTGTAGTTATTGTCAAAGATAACCAACTATTTTATGTATGTGCTTTAGGAACTTTATTGGGTTTTTCTTTATAACAACTCTATGAATTTTAGAAGTACTACTCCCATGTTACAGATGTGGAGGTAGGGGAGAGAGTGAGTCACCTAGCCAGTAAATGTTTCCTCCAGAGAAGCCACGGCTCTAAAAAGGCAAGCGAGTCCTAAAACATTTGGGAAGAAATTAAAATCAAATGAAATGCCTTCTAAAAAGGATTATTATTATTTTTACGCTGCTGCAAAATACCATTGCAGAGAGCAAAGTAGGCTGCCTTAGCAGGGAACCTAGGCCTGGCCACAGAAAAGATCCCCTCCCGTGTCTGTTCCAAGTGCAGATCAGATGTTAGGGGGACACATTGTTTAGCCTTAACTGATGATCTCAATGAGAAAGTAAGCCTGCAATGCGAAAAGATTATATCTCTATTCTGATAAACTATTCTACACTGGGCTCATGTTAAGTGGATATTTCAGCATGTGATTCATAGCCCCATAGTTGGTTCACTTTGTGTTGGGAATGAAAGGACACATTGGGAGGTCCTAAGGGACTTTAGTTCAGGCCTTGAGTCCCGTGTACATATTGCCATCTTAACTGATGGGATGTGGAACTCATTCCAACTCCTTTTAGGTGATTAGAATCAATGCTAGAATATGTCACCCAATGTGGGGCTCGAAGCCATGGCATCCTTTTTATTTGAGAGTCTCATGGTCTACTGAGTGAGCTATCCCAGACTTAAGAAGAGTCCTGACAATGACTTGCAGCCAGCCAAGGCCTTACGTTTATGTACACTCACAAACCAAAAGGTATTCTGAATTGGAAAGACCCAGCTATGTCTATGATAATATCTTTTATGCAGTCAAGCCTATTGGTTTAACCTCTTTTCATGGATTTCTGTCACAGGTGAAAATCCCTATATAGTCTGGTGATTGCTCAACAATGTTTATGGTGTGAACATCTCTCTAAAAGCTCCGTCAAGATCTTGAGTTAGCGCTCCGAAAGATTTAAGTAATATTACTTAAATCAAAGCTCCTGATTTTAGGGGGGGGGGACTCTTCTTTCTGGCACAAATATAGCTGGCATTTTTAACATTGTTAGCAGGGAAGTGTCAAGGTCTGTTGAAAGTCCTCTGCTACTAGCATCCTTTTTATTTAAAAGCCTTAAACTGATCCTAATCCTCAAGGTGTTCTCTGTACGTTGCAATGTAGTGTTCATTAATGCTACTTTTAAGATCATGAAATGCTGTTCATTAAAACCTTAAACAAAGCAGGTGCATAGCCGCGGGGAGTTTTTGTTGCATATGCACTGTAGTTGAAATTACTTAAGTCTGTAAATAGTTGTTCCATAGGAGGAAATACTTCTAGGGTTGGGCTATGTTCCTTTAATATTAACTCCTGGCCATATTTATCTGGAAGGCTTCCTTCCTACTGGAGTGACAAAACATAGGCTAAAATAAAGTACCCAGTCTGGAGTCTCTGAACATTTAAATGAATGGGTAAAAATGAATAACTCATAGGGATATTCTTTGGGTTGCTTTAGTCATTGCTCTTTTAGTTTAAGAAACTTCTGGCACGATCCAGCCCACACTTTCATAATTAAATGCAACACTATCATTCAGACTGACTTGCACAGTTTCCCTTGTGAAATGCTTTCTCCTCAGCTCCAATATAGCTTGTTTTTGTGTCCTATTGAGCCATACCCATGGTGACTTGTATGATTCGATGGTGGATGCTACTGCTAGGGGGGGAAAAGTGTGGTGTTCACTTGCAGTAGTATAAAATTTCAGGATATCCATACTTATAAGTGTCTCTTGTTCCATGTACATATTTACATATAATAGGGAAGGAGAAAAGTCCTTTCTTTCTTTTGATATACATTCTAAGGCTAGTTTAGATTGCATTGCAAATGACTGTATCCTCAGTGCATTTGGTTAAACAAACTAAACCTGCTACCAGTCCAAAATCCCAGATAGCAGCCATGATTATTATTTTGTTTCTCAGTTAATTCATGTTGTGCAAGAGCACTGGGAGTAGCCAGAAATGTGCAGTTTGGGTGGACATTGGCTAGTGTGTGTCATAGCTTCACAGTCTTGAGGCTTACATTTGATGACAGGTTTACTGACTAAAACAGGTGAAGATTGTGAAATTGCTTAAATCATAACAATGTATAACAATATATTGTAGACTCAGATTGCATCTGGCCCCTGAGCAGTAGAGAATAAAACCCAAGCGAGAGCCATCAAAATGTTAAGATTCTGCTTCTCATATTTTCTTTGCTATCTTGAACATTTTGGTCATGTCTAGTTTTTTCTTCTTTTATGGTGATTCCCATTTTGGCATCCTAGAGCTGTCAGCATTTGTTGCCTGTATGTTGGACTCCAAATGAGCATATTTTTGTATTGCCCCCTCCATCCCTTTCTTATGTGGTGAAGATGCATCACAGAGGTTTGCAAAGCCATGAGGGCTTTTAAGTCCTACAGAACTAGCAGGGTGGTAGAGCTCTCTGCCAAAGTAGAGAGTGGGTAAATATGAGACTAAACCAGTTTAGACAGTTTCCTTTTGGCTAGGCTGAATGATTACCCGTCCGGAAATTACTAAGGCAAGAACGGAGAAGATAGAAAGGCTTTCAGCATAGAAGTTCTTGTCTGTAGCAAACTAAGCTGCTTAGGTTATAGGATTACTTTACATCTTGCATTTCCCCAAATTTAGGATATGTTTTGAAAATGCAACAAGGTCCCATAGGAACAGGGATTTATCTGAAGCAAAACAGATCAAAAGCCTGAATTTGGAGACATGCTAAGCCAAACCATGGTTTGGCCATTGGAAATGTGACAGGAGCAGGACCAGGGGAGGAGTGAAGTGGCTACATTCTCATCTCTGGAAACACACGTTTGTGCTAATACATGGTTTTGCTTGGTGTTCCGTGCGAACCAGACTATATTCTACTTACAGCTTCTGTATCAAGCCTGAAAAATTGATTCTTTAAAAAACAAACGAAAAACCCTGTCTTTTAGGATCGTCTCTTCCTGTTCCATCATTTTAGTAACACATTTTTTTCTTTCACTTTTCAGGCACAACTTTTTAAACACGGCAAAAGGGAAGACTGTTTGCCGTATGGTAAGACACTTCGTAATACTATAGATAGCTTAATTTCCATTACGGGAATGACAATGATCGTAAGGCAGCCAAAGTTACTTGTTTATTTTATTCATTTATCCAAAGATCGCAGGGCGGCTCGCAACATAAAAATACAAAATAAGAACACAAAATACATAATAAAACAAAAACATTGTTAAGTCCTGTTGGTTTCACAGCGAGAGTTTTGAAGCATCTTCTTGGATTCTGAGAACTGTGAACTGGAAAGAAGGTTAACCCCCTGGGTCCCCAAAAGCTTTGGTGGAGGTTGTGGGCCCCTGTTGAACAACATGGGATGGAGTGTGGGGTGCTGTTGGGAAGAAAAAAATCTCCCAGAATTGGATAGAGGCAACATGTTCGGGCAAGTTTTGTCCAATATGAGGCAATTTCTTCTATGTCCCATCCTATGCTTTTCTAGGGGGCCTTTTGTTGGGAGGAGTGTGGAAGGAGGGAAGTCAATTTCTGTTGGCTTCTGCTGATCGTTCTTCGAATCTAAGTCAATGAACTTAAGTGCTACCCTTTGGTGGAAATGTTCCCAACTTTTTTCACTTTTATAGTAGATTTGGGCATGACTTAGAATAGCTAAATTGCTTTATTTTTCTGTACATATTAGTCCATCTCTCACATTGATTCCTACATAAACATATGTACAGTGAGTATGACAGTTGCTGAATGCCTCTGTTGGCCAGTGACATTTTATCACTGCTCAATAACACAGATTGACACTTGTAGCCATAAGCATCAATGTATTTATATGGATAGAGGAAAATAGTGGCTGAATTCAGATGATCATATCACAGCTCAATAAACTGACATAAAAATGAGCCCTTTTTGCACGAGCTGACAAACAAACCAGTAAAGCTTTCATCAATTTTAGTTTTCCATTTTGTCTGAACTAGAAAGCTGTCATTAACAGCTTCAAAGCAAGCTAGGATATGCAGCCATCTTCATATCTGAACGAGATCCACAGCACCTTTTAAAATCGGCATATTTACTATGTATTCTGGAAGAATGCTAACTGAATTACAGAGCTATGCAGGTTTTCTGGTTCTTCTATTAATATGGTAGCCTTAGGGACATTCTTTAACGTAGTTAAGCATTGCTTCAGGTGACAAATATAACCAGCCTTTCCCCCCCTCTTCCTTTGGCTATTAGTAGTATCATCTTCTCCTCAAGTATATTTTCATTCTCTTATATTTAGGAAGGATTCTAGAGAGATAGTAAAGAAAGTCATTTTTTTTCCTATTCACGTTGTAACAAAATCCACAACACACCCAGTATGTATCTCTGGTAATAATAAAATATATTTTTAAAATCCGTCTAACCGGAGATAGGCAAAAATATATTTATGTTTACTTCAAAAGCCCTCTCAAGGTGGTCCACATTCAGTATCATACAAACAAAAAATATAAACTATGTAAGGTTTTAAACCAGGCATAGGCAAACTCGGCCCTCCAGATGTTTTGGGACTACAACTCCCATCATCCCTGACCACTGGTCCTGTTAGCTAGGGATGATGGGAGTTGTAGTCCCAAAACATCTGGAGGGCCGAGTTTGCCTATGCCTGGCTTAAACTAAAACAGTAGCATTAAACTGGAAATAGTTATCTTGAGGGAAAGCTATAACAATGGGTGAAATCCAGTGCCCACCGGTGGAATGGGCATCTACTTGTGAAATGCAACTTGGCCCTCCTCTCCTCTTCCCTGCATTCCTGTGCACCCACAAATCTGTTTTGGAAGGTTGCTATGTCTTCTGGAACAGATTAGGTATGTGTATGTGTGCAGAAAGTGGAGAAGAAAGGCAGGTGCCGTTGTATGAGTGGCAAGATGTTGGAGATCACCCAGTATGTTTAAGGATTAAAAAAAAGGAAGATATTGTTTAATGAGAACAACTTCTCAACGTTAGTTCCCTTCAGAATTAATCACTCATTTAGAAAAAGGGTGGGTAAGGGAGGGAAAGGTTAGTTAAGCCTTCTACAAAATGTATGGATTTGCTCCTCTGAAACCACAGGTTGCCTAAAGTTTATAGCTAAATGTTTTCCTTCAAAATATGCATTGAATTTTATTAATCTTTCAGCCTGATCCTAATTGGGGCCAATAGAGTTTATACCACACATGCATGCTCACTGAGTTGTGACTAGTATACCGAAAGCTGTAAATACCATAACAAACGCTTTCTAAAGCAATATAGATAAAAGTCTTGCTAGACTTGGAGTTAGAACTTCCCAGAACCTTGTGTCTATCATGGATTAAAGTAATATGAAAAAATAAAAGTATGTCACATTTATTCACGTTTGTTCATTGCAGCTTCTACAGTGCTTGACTGCCTTGATAACTGCAAGCTCTCTGAAAGTAACCAAACACTCCTTCGCAAGCTGGGAGTGAAACTTGTTCAGCGACTTGGCCTGACATTTCTTAAGCCAAAGGTGGCAAAGTGGAGGTTTGTTCTTTTCAGACTCATGTTTTTACTTGCCTCTTCCTTTTATTGGACTAAGGTGAACTATAAAACTATCTTTCATTGTTAGGGGCGGATGAGTAATAGATCACCCCATGTTCATTTGGTGATCAGAAGTTACATTTTAAATATACATGGGTATTCCAGAGATAGAAGCGACTGCTTCCCTGTATTACGTTATATTTGTATTTTTGTATTACATTATCAGTTCAGTATTTTGCATATTTTGTTCTGGATTTAAATGACCTTTCCATGAATAAATTCAGGTCCACTAAAATCCAAGGTGATATGGTGTTCCTGCCCCCCACCTTCAAAAGCAAAACAAAATAAAGTTAAGAATTAGATGTGTGCAGTGTAATCCAACCAGTTTACAGACTTTCCAGTCTTATTCACACTTTGCTTACATTTAAAAAGTCACAATCTCATGGAAATTTATATTCTCAGCCAATTATTGCTTTCTTCATTTTGCTTATTGCTTGGGGGGGGGGGCTCCCTCCCCTTTTATATCTCTTTTCATTAATGTGTTACGATTTTTAGCTTTTTCTGTTGTGTTAGCTGGAAACAGACATAGGAAACAGCTTCAAATGAAGTCCAGGCTGTCTATTTCCTTTTGTCAAAACTGACTAGCAACAGTTTTCCAGTGTTTCAGGTGGGAATGTTTACTAGCCCTGCGAGGACATACTGGGGATTGAACTTGAGACTTTGTGCAGGCAAAGCATTTGCTTGGCAGCCCAGCTACAGCCCTACCAGTCCAACAAAGCATGTTGTACCTTGTCCTGGTATCACTATTGATGATACAATCCACTTTTTATCCTTAGTTGAGCTGAACATTTTACCTTTAAGCGTTCGTTACCTTAAGAAAAGTGTTTATTGTTGCAGATTGTGATCTTTTTACTGCAAAACCCAGATCCTAGTTTGGCGTCTTAAATGCATTTTGTGTTGCTGTAATTTGCTGTTGCTTTTAATTTTTCAAAATTTAAACATAAGGTTTTCTTCAAACACTTGAGTTGAAGAGCTTTATTTTCTATGGCTGGATCTAAAGAAGTGCACTGGTTCTCTATGCCTAGAGGTAGTAACATTCAAACGATCACCCATCTGTTGCCACGTGTGAAACCTTTTTGAAACTCCCATTTGAAGGGGCGAATATCAAAAATTCCATGGGGCTCACCCTAGATGTTGAGTATGCCTAAAGTACATATTTTGGAGTCTGAAATATTCTCACAGTCTTAATAAACAAAATGAGTACTCATCTCATGAGGACACAAAAGGGATTTTTTTAATAAAAAAAGTTATGGTTTACATATTGCTTGTACGAATCCCCTGATATTTATGCCATTAGGCATATGAGCAGTCATTGCTTGAATTAATGTGCCGTATTCCTTTGGAAATCAACAGATGAGTGTTTTTGTTATTAAAAGTGTTTTATTATTTTAATAAGTGATGCAACAGTAAGCAAGCAGCAACTGACCCCAGGCAACTTCCCTGAGGAACATTGAAGAAGCCTTCTTAAGTTGTGGCTGCTAGGTGCTATTCCCTACAGAAGAGAAATGCATTTGAAAGTTAAAATCTTACATTTTTGAAGTACACTACATTGATGTTTTTGAAGGCGATACATATAATGTATGAGAAAACTCTTTGACCTTTTTGGAATATAATAACTATTCCAAGTTTCTCTTTCTAGGTATCAACGGGGTTTCCGATCTTTAGCTGCAAATTTGCAGTTTTCTGCAAGTAGTCCTGCTGTACAGGAAGCAATAAATGCAACGGCTGTCAAGGAGGAGGAGGAAGAAGAGGAATATGACATCCCAGGAGAGGTTGAAAATGTTATAGGTGTGTTTGATGAAAATAGGAAGCAGTGTAAGGTCTGATACCATAGCCAGTGTGAACATGGGGTTGTATCCCATTAGTGTAAGGACTTCTGGCTATATAGCAGGCCTTTCTTTTTTCTCCCTGCAAACCCCCCCCCCAATCTAATCTGGGGAAAACCTGCAGAACAGATTTGGGTAAGGTGTGGGGGGCACACGGGGAGAGAAGAGGGAGAGGAAATCACTTTGTGCAGGCTTATCTCTTCAGATGGGATGGCTTCACTAAATACAGCTGTGGTTTCTTTGTTTGCTTCTAAGGATCTCCTTCCTCCTTATGGTTAACATGCAAAGCAAGAATGTAAATAATTTAAGCCAAGGTCTCTTTTAACATTTAAGGGGTAATAGTGCTATAATTCTTGTAGATGCTCTTGACTTTTGCTTTTCTCTCTTGACTTTCTTGACTTTTGCTTTTCTCTCCCTCCCTTTCCTGTCGGTGGTTGCTGATAGCATCGCTTTGTGCTGGGTTGTGCATCCTTTCCTGCCTTCTTACAATGTTTTGAATGCTCTTATCATTCTTAAAAAGATATATTTTCCCCTCACTTTTTTGAGTAAAAAGGTGTCTGCTCACTGTCCATTGTATTCTCTAAAGCAAAGATGAATAAAAGCTTTTATTTCCTTCCAATGCCACCCTCAGGAGGAAGGCACCACAAATACCTTTCACTGAGATGGGTTTGAGGATATCTCTTGATGGGCTAGAACTAGTGAAGTGGTGAATGAAGGCCACTTATTTTCTCCAGGATAAGGAGCCTGATCTAGAAAAGGCCTGTGCCAAAATATAGACCTATAGATAATATCCTAGATGCTTTTAGCTTCCTATTGTGATTTGTATTTCAAAAACATATGTTTTTCCAGAGCAATTGCTGATTGGACTGAAAGACAAGGACACCATTGTCAGATGGTCTGCAGCAAAAGGGTAGGTATCCTCAAATCAAATAGGTGTTACAGTAATTAATATAAATATAACATCCATATAATATCCATATAAATAAATATCCATTAACTAAAGCCACATGGTTGGTTGGTTGGTTATTCGAATTCAGTACCTAGAATGCAGTGCCAGTTCTTACTTCCACCTACCTCCTGTTTTCTAGGCTTCCAAGTCCCCAGATCTTCCCTTTGTACTAATTAATTACTGGACTTTTTGGGAGGTTTGTCCTCAAGCAGCCATATTGGGCCTGATTCTAGAGGCGGTACTGTTTTCTTTAAAGCATTCTTAAATACTTTAAAGGAAAATGAGCTCCAGTTCAGAGTAAGGAAGCATCATCTTTACTTTTTATGTCAGGGCAAATGTCTCTTGAGACCTGTAGCATGCAGTGGCTAGGGAGGCTGGGAGTTGTGGTTTTCAGCGTCTGAAGGGCCACTGATTAGCCCTGGATTTCTGGCCTGGATGTTACACAAAGCAGGTATGGGGGGGTGGACAAAGAAAACAGAAGCAGAAAATCCAAAGACTGAGTGTTGAAGTGAGTTCTGCACTTCAGACTCAGTCTGAAAAGGGAGGCTACAGATCAGTTTAGATTCTACTAGGTGCTTGCAGGTATCGGGCTACACCTAGGATGAGATGAAGAAGCAATGGCTGATCCCCATCTTTGAAAATCAGATGTGTCTCATGCCTTAAGCAAAACACACAGGTTCCTGATAAATCAGACAGCAGATGTAAAGTGACACATAACAGTATTTATATTATTAAAGCCAGATATTAATTTTGGGCGGTGTGCTAGGTAAGAGCAAATTGAAGCCAAATAAGTTTTACCTAGTGGTTGGAGGACGGGTGCCAAAATGCAAAATTCCTCTTTAGGTAGTAGAAAATCATCTTCCTTTGGTTGCACTTTCCTCCTTGAATGGCTAAATAGGGTACATAAAAAAGCAAAAGTAATCATGCTGGTCTACAAGGAAAGAACTCCACAATTGGGCAAAATCTTTATTAGGACCATCCAAAAAGCTGTGTAAACAAGAACCTGTAAGAATAGAGGGGCCACAAGTTCTGTTCCTAGAACTCTGGAAGGTCTAAAAGAATGCACAGGATGATACCAGCTTCATTGTAGCATGTGACCAATAACAATTTGTGCATTGTTGAATCTAAGCCTTCATGATTTACTGCTTTTTGCAGGATCGGGAGACTGACTGGAAGGCTACCAAAAGAGCTGGCTGATGATGTAGTTGGATCTGTCTTAGATTGCTTCAGGTACCACTTTACATTGTGTAGAATGTTTTCCATATAGCATGCAAACTGCAGTGAACTACATCTAGCTCTGGTGTAGTAAGGAGGATATGGATACAACAATTAGAGCAGATGCATATGAGTTAGGGAGTGGAAACTCTCATTGAAAACACTAGCTTTTTTAAAAAAAACATTGGCATGAAGAATGGAAATAAGAATATCCTTTAAATTGGTTTCTGATGTTTAAAAATTGCGTAATAAATAAAATATCATCATATTAAATAAATAAGTTTGATATCCCTAGAATATTAATTTTAGTAGAAAGTCCCATTGAACGGGTTGCGCTGTGGGTTAAACCACGGAGCCTAGGGCTTGCCGATCAGAAGGTCGGCGGTTCAGATCCCCACGATGGGGTGAGCTCCTGTTGCTCAGTCCCTGCTCCTGCCAACCTAGCAGTTCAAAAGCACGAAGTGCAAGTAGTTAAATAGGTACTGCTCTGGCGGAAAGGTAAACGACGTTTCCATGCGTTGTTCTGGTTTCACCAGAAGTGGCTTAGTCATTCTGGCCTCATGACCCGGAAGTTGTACGCTGGCTCCCTAGGCCAGTAAAGCAAGATGCGTGCTGCAACCCCAGAGTCGTCTGCGACTGGACCTAATGGTCAGGTGTCCCTTTGCCTTTACCTTTACCCATTGAACATAATGGGGATTATTTCTCAGTATAAAAGTGCTTAGGCTTGGTTTGCACATTTTTAAAACGGGGGTCAAAAGAAACAGTTTGGGAGAAATTGTTTTGGAGTTAGGGGGAAATTTAATATATTACTGTTACTGTTTGATGCCTGAAATATTTACTTGCTATTGTCATGCTTTTGAAAGCATGCAATTACTGTGTACAGTCAGCTTTCAGACAATAATATATCATCTTATTAAATTCAGAAAAATTAGTTTGAATGCAATCCTTACCTTTTCTAAAATTATAGTTTCCAGGAAACTGATAATGCTTGGCATGGTGGATGTTTGGCTCTGGCGGAATTAGGAAGAAGAGGGTTGTTACTTCCCTCCCGGCTCTCAGATGGTAAGTATCTTGTCATTTAACTAGGTCCTGTCTATATTGCTTAACAAAAACAAAGCAAAATAGATGACTTGTACAATACAAGGTAATAAGCACAATCAAATGCATGAAAGATTTGATAGACTTTGGTCAGCTTCTGGTCTTGAGAATTTCTTACAGACTAGCAAGTATATTTTTCTTCCCTTAGTATCTTTCTCCCCTCCCCCCCTTATATATCTTGCTGACTTTGCTTTTATCTCCTCCTATTTCACAGGATTACAGTCATATCTCGGGTTACAGACGCTTCAGGTTGTGTTTTTTCGGGTTACGGACCCGCCGAAACCCGGAAGTACCAGAACGGGTTACTTCCAGGTTTCAGGGTTGCGCATGCGCAGAAATGCTAAATCGCACTTTGCGCAGAAGCGCTGAATCGCAACCCGCGCATGTGCAGACGCACCAATGCGGGTTGCGAACGCTGCGGGTTGCAAACGTGCATCCTGCATGGATCACGTTCGCAACCCAAGCGTCCACTGTACAAACTTGCTTTACTTTTTGGATCTTGTTTCCTTCTCCCATATTCTAGTATTGCCAGACTCTGTTACCTCCCCCCCCCCATCAGCAATGCCTTTGATACGCTGCAGTATTCTTTGTGAGTGCTTCCTTTGGAATGTATTTGAAAAAGGCAGTTAGTCCACAGTGCTGCACTTGAGCAGTGTATAAGGAGCATGTGGTTCCCTTGCTAACAACAGTTACATTAGATAGCAGTTGGTTTCCAAACCCAATTCAAATGCTGGTTTTGACCTTCATAGCCCTCATTGGCTTTGGACCAGGATACCTGAAGGATGTCTGCTCTAATATGAGCTGCCTGGTTATTTAAATCTGCAAGTGGACTCTGTGTCCTGTGAAGTTAGATAACAGTTTAGTGAGAATGTGCAAGAGTGCCTTTTCAATGACTAAATAAATTTTGAAAATGTGTGTGTGTGTGTGTGTGTGTGTATATATAAAAATGTGCAATAAACTACAAGAAGTGCAATATTTCTATACTTGAACAAATGTAAGCTTTCTTTTTTGTAGTCTTGTTTTGGATTTTGTTTTTGATCACAAGACACATAATAAAACAAAAGCAATGTAAACACTTTTATTTTAATTTGCAAGTATAATACAAAGCATTTTACTGCAAGATTAGAAAAGTTGTCATGGTAAAACTCATGAAATAGAAAATTGCTCTCACCAGGTTTGCAAAACAGCCCCCCCCCCAGCTTAGCATGCCATTATTTCATTGCTTACAAATTAGTATGGATGCAATGTACAGAAATAACTCCTTCACCACAGTGTACTTTCTAATATGAACTAAAATAAATATCCTTTTGGGCTTGTGTTCAGCAGGTGCTTGGTGTCTAAGGATATGTTCTTACAAGCATGAAAGCATTTGTGTGGGAGCATCACTCCACCTCTGTCATTTCAAACTCCTTTGAAAATCCCAGCCTCGTGATTTGTATTAGTTTAATTTAAGGTTTGGTTTAAGTAATCCGTTTGTTAAAGATGTGCAAAGGCTGCATGGCAGCGCAGTCATATGAGTGAGGTACAAATAGTAAAATTATTAATTAATTAATTAATTAATTAATTAATTAATTAATATGACAGTTCAGTTGCAATGCTGTAATGCCAGTAACATCAATTCTAGTTCATAAGCTTACTGTTCTAGCCAAAGGCCATAACAAACTTGTAGCAAAAGTATTACTAAAACAATACAGAACATATATCCATAATATGTCAACATCTGTGTTGTAAGAGAGAGAAAGAAGATACCAGAGACACCAACAAGCTTAAATCTAGCTTGATTTCGGTTTAAACCTCCGAATCAGCACAACATGTAGCTATTTTATCTAACTTTTTTCCTGATTTGTTTTGCAGCCAGTGCATAGAGGGCCACTCTCTGTCTTAGAAAGCTATTATTCTCACTCGAAAGAAGCCAAACCATTTCTGCCGGAATGTTCCCTGTTGCTTGTGTAAACAAAGGTTTCAGAAAGCGATCTCTTTGGTTTCTGAATAAGGGGCAGGCTAACAGATAATGAGTGATGTCTCCCACCTGAGGTTGACCACAGATAC
Organism: Podarcis raffonei; assembly: GCF_027172205.1. Taxonomy (NCBI): domain Eukaryota; kingdom Metazoa; phylum Chordata; class Lepidosauria; order Squamata; family Lacertidae; genus Podarcis; species Podarcis raffonei. The sequence goes on from NC_070603.1 coordinate 39,520,573, forward strand.
GAAGTCTGCATACAGGAAACATGACTTGGAAACACAGCTCAATATAGGCTTCTCTTAAGGAAACTGGTGAGAGTTTGGTGCTCTGTTCTCAGGAGTGGATACGGGGGGTGGGGTGGGAATCTGGTGTTTCTAATTAGTTGCAGGTGCCTTCTAGATTCTGTGCAGGAGCTAATCCTTTAGTTAGCACTTATTCAGGGTCAGCACAGAGCCCAGTTCTGGAAAGTAATAATAGTTTAAACAACTTGACAGGCTGCTTTCCAGTGTTGGTTATCACCCAGTTCCATAACCGAACAGAGCAGGAAAATGCTCCGTTGGTATAGTAGCAATTCCTTTAATAACCTTTTAGCTGAGCGCAATCTGCTCTTGCCTTGATTGTTGGCTACCTGAGTTTGGTATGAAGAACAGCTGCTGATATTTCTGATGCTAGAGTGTATAGCTTCTGAAAAAAATATACCGTATTCTGCACTGTTTCCAAAGCTTTAATGGAGTTTGAATCAGAGCCCCAGATTTCAATGCCATAGAGCATTTGAGTAAAAACTTTGCTAACTAAATATCTTTAGGGCAGTTTCAATCGGTTGCTCTCCCTTGTCGTAACAGAACTTCATCAATGACCCAATATTTTTCTGCCTCCAAGAAGACATTTCCAAGAGAGGGCTTCACTAAAGAGTACACTCTCAATGAGTAAGTTTGTTCTATAGCTGGCAGATCTAAATACCATTTATACCTAGGACTGTATTAGCCAAGAATCATAATCTTGTCTTAGAGTAATTTATAGATAGGCTTTCTTATAGATAGACTTTCTTGTTTGCAGTATGTGCTGAACACCTGCAAGAGAATTTTGAGGCTCAATCAGGAAAGAGAGAAGAGCACTAAATCATCTGCATACATCATGATTGAGATATTTCTGTTTCTAATTACTGAAGAGGGGGAGTTTTTACTGGTTAAATATGGTACCAGATCATTAATATAGTAGCTAAAAAGATTGGGAGGCAGAATACAACCTTGCTTGACTTGCAATGTTTTGAAGGCATAGCACCATTTAAACCTACTCTGACCCTCATTTTTGTGTTGCTTTATAGTCTGCAGTCAATATTGGAAATTTGAAATTTCTCCCAAAGTCTATTTCAATTAATAGAGTTGAATGGAGCAGAAAGATCAATAAAGGCTTCATAAAGATTATTCATAATATTCTTAGTGTATTTTCTTTAGTATGTTTCAGAGTAAAGTGTTGATCAATGGTACAGTGTCCTTTGAACCCCGCTTCTTCTTCACAAATGTTATCTGTCCACGAATAATGTTAACTGTAACATCAGTGAAATCAAACTATTGTAGGTATTGCTGAACTGACAAATGAATTTTAAGATAGTGTATTAGTGCTGTCCAACACTGCTTCACACATTTCTACACACTAGATTAAGAAGGATTTACAGTAGAATTATAAAAAGACATGACAGCACAGTTTAGATTTTGATTCAGGGATGGCATCTTTGCTTTGTGCTGTTTGATTTTGGATAAAACTGACGCAAATCTGTATGTTAGCAAGAATTAATATGAAGACTTCCAGGTCCAGAACTCAGCAACTACTAAGCTTTAAAAGCAAATGGAAATTGTCACAATTAGTTAAATTATAGAATAATCAACAAAAGCGTGTTGAATAACAAAAACTAAACTAAAAACATTATGTGAGTCACAAGCAATGTATGATACTCCAATGTCATGAATAAGATATTCTTAATTTTATAGTTTACACCTTTGGTAATAAAGGTGGGTGTAAAAGTCATTCCACCATAGTGCATTTTAGAAACATATCATTAGCTTCAGTTTACTTTTAAATGTTCACTCAAAAAATCAGGATACAGTCAGAAAATATTCAGGATGCTTTAAAACATAAATACAAAATTAAGAACAGTTTATATTTACATGTTTCAACCTATATTGATCAAATGAGTCTGCCTGATTGGAAAAGTAGGAATTGTTACTGAAAACTTGTCTTTGCTTCCTGGTGGACAGCGTGCTTGTCAACTGCTCTTGTATGTAGTTGGTAGTGGATTAAACGTGAAGTATTACGATACTCTGGTTCTTTTTCTCAGAGTAAATACTCTACTGCAGTCATTTGTTTGTACTCGCTTTGTTCCTTGTTGCAGTTTTGCCACTTGTCTTTGATTGGTCCTTTTTTGTCCTTTTCCTTTTTGACTACTGTGACCGTCCTGAGTATCTGATGGTTCAGGAGCTGAATCTGTATACTGAGAATTGCTGTCCTGATTACTTTTCTGTGCAGTCTCTATTTGGACTTTACTAGGACTATAGGCAGCTAACTGACAAAGAGCAACAGCTGCAGTTTGTTTCTGCTCATCACAATGGTCAATTGTCCTAACTTCCTGAACTTCTTTCCTCTGCATCACGGTAGGGACCTTATCACAAGAACCTTTCTCCATATGATCCTTAGGGCTGCAGTCCTCAGCTTCCAAATGTCCATTTTCAGTTTTTTGAGGTCCACTGTCTTCAGCTTCATATGATGACCTCTGGAGGGGTTGTTTTATGTTGCAGTTGTCTTTTACGGAGAGATTCAGAGGCATTTCCTGAAGTTCCATAAAGTTTTGGTTTTCCACATGGAGAGCGTTTTTGTACATATGTTCATTAACAACATTTGCATCTGGCTTCTTGGAAAGATTAAGTGGTACTATCCCTGTGTCGTCATCAGAATTGGACAGAGGGTCATCGTTCTCATTACTTTCATGCTGTATATTTTCATTTTCATTAGTGACATCACTACTGGGGAAGAAAAGAAAAGAAAAATCATTGAAAAATTCCATTATGTAATTAAAATCCGATGTAGGACTAGTATGATATTTTGATTTACATACTGTGGCAGTAAAAGCAATGCAATGAATTGATTTAAAAGGTAACAGAATAAATTGTGCTATGGAGTAAATTTGTTACAGTGAGTAATGTTTGGTTTGCATGTAAGAAACCTAGTTTTAAATCTCTATAGAGATGAGCAATTTTTATATTTTTACTGCGATAAATTAAAATAATTTGTTGCAGCCAACCTATTCTCCTGGAACATATTGAGAAGGAAATATCAACAATGTTTGAGGTCTATGAGAGCAGGACACAATAAATTGTATGCTCTACAGGTATTTTATATTGCAGTACAAACAGCTGTTTAAGAGTGACATTAACCCATTTGACCATCCTTCTGTAATGAAAATGGTCCCAGGCTGATCAATCACAGGACTTATAAGATCAAGTTTGTTACACTTCTCTGCCTCGGAGACCTAGTCTGGATATAAATTCAAAAGTAAAATAAAATAATAAATCTTAGTGTTTATTGGAAAGCTGGCAGGTCGCTGCAGTGGTCCAGTCTGCACATCATTGTAAACCATAGTTAATGATTGACTGTGTATATGTCAATCTCATCCACTTTGCTTCTCTCTGTTAGTGCACAGGAGAAACAGACAATGACTCCTGGCTTAGTGTTACATTTGGACCAGGGATTTTGGTTTGTTCTGTCCAAAGAGACTATGATCTGTAGCCAAGGTTTGTTCTTGGGCTTTCTGGTTATGATTTATTGAAGTGAAACAAACCATAACCCATGGTTTGAGTATAATACGATGGTGCGAATCATGATTTGATCCTCGTGTGTGCAAACAGAGAAGAGTAAAGTGGGCAAAATTGGCAGTTCACTATGTTGTACCATATCAGGAGACCATTACCTTCTATCCTTCTTTAAAGATTGGGAAAACAATGAGAGAGAGAGCTCACCTTATCCTTCAGTCTTGTTGCATGGGAAAGCAAATATGCTTATTTCATATTAAATGGCCTTCCCACTGAGATCATCAGCAGAGGTCTTCCTCTATATCCCACCACTGTCATGAATGCAGGTGTTAGGGACATAAGTAGGCCTTTGCTGTTGTAGCTCTTGAACTCAATTCCCTCAGGAGATTAGCTCAGTCCTCTTCAACAATAAGAAGAGTTACATTTGCCATGCCTATGGCTTTATTTTTTTCTGCCTGGTATGTTGCTTTGACATGGGTTACGTTGTGCTACTGTCTTGGTTTCTTCCTGGTTGGTATTTTATCATTTTAATAGGTCTCCATTTTTATTACAGAATTTTAATCTTTTTTAAAAAAATCATATTCAATAGGTGAATGTCTGCCTCTACCTGAAAAACAATAATCTAAGGCTATACTATGCATTCTTTACTCAGGAACAAGCCCCGTTTAGTTCAGTGGAACTTTGTTCTGAGTAAAAGTGCATAACATTAGGTTGTGAATAGCAACATTCAGATTCAAATAGGAAAAACAGCAGAGATGTTAAACGCAACAATGATCAGTATAAAAATTAATAGAGCAAATATCATTTTACTATAATTCTGAATAACCACTATAATTACACCATCTCCAAGCATATTTCATCCACCCTTTGTCCACTTCCATATTTTTTAAAAAAACCCAGCTGTAGGGAACCTATGCCCGCCCCAGATGTTGCTGAACCCATCACCTCTGGCTGTTGGCCATATTTGCTGGGACTGAATGGAATTGTAGTTCAGCAACATCTGGAGGGCCAAATGTTTCTCACAACCTACTCTAAACTGATAAGGCAATCCTAACAAAGTTTACTCAGAAGTAAGCCTTACTGAATTCAGTTATATTTACTTGCAGGTAGTGGGGCTAAACATAAGTCTCATTCAATTTGATAGGACTTACTTCTGAGTAGACATGGCTAGGCTTGTACTGCTTGCCACTTGCATATGTCCTACCTGCCTTGGGTTTACAAGTTTGACATGTAATAAAAACTGTCCTGGGAGTCCTTGTGTGATGTAACCTAAGGGCATGTTTGCTCTCTCTCTCTTTAGTGTTTTGAAGAAACCCCACACAGATTAGAAATATCTTTATATATATATATATAACTTTATATATGTACCTCCTGGGTGTGTTTCCTCTATCCTCCTTTGTAAGAGGCTGAGTGGATTCATCCGTACTTTTCCTCACAGGTCTGAACGCCGTGCCGTTTTCTTCAGTTTGATTGTACTTGTTTATAGATGAATATCTGCTAGAAAGGTCAAATAGGCCTTCACAACCTTGACTCGTCTGAGTGAAGTTTGTTGGGCTGGGTCTGCCTGGGGACCCTGTTGCTGCACTTCCAGCACGGGGGCTCATTTTTGCACTCTCTCTCTCATTTTGCTCCTCTTTGGAATGACTTTTGGCATGTAGCATAGGGCTTTCTTTTTCCAAATCATCTGTTTTTTTGTGAGAATTCAGTGACTGTAACCTGGCAGGGCTTGAAGAAGCTGGATATAGCAAGGTTGTTTCTTCCATTAAATGAGAACTAGAGTCTCTGTTAAGACCTGTAATGTGTGGTAGCCTGTAAAATGCTGATTCTGTTGGTCTACAAAGTCCGTATGGTACTGGGGGATTAGGATGATACTGCTGGAATAAACGGTAGTGTTCATAAGCTGCTGGATTTATTGGTTTAGGAAGTGGTCCAGGGTGAGGAAGAAAATGTCTCTGATCTTGAGAGCTGTAGACAGAGAGCACTGAACTTTCACACTCATGGGAGTTTCCAGGAAGAAAGTAAGGTGCATAAATGGCCAATCCATGCTCATACAATGAAGGTGAATACTCGGGAATTATGGGCTGCATATAAGGTGGAATGGAAGGGAAACCTTTTGTAGGTGGAATTTTATGAGTAAATTCTGGTGCAATAAGTGTGGACGCTGTTTTCCATGGGTTGTTTGGAGCATGAAATGCTGACTTTGTGTGGATTGAAGGGCCTTTGTTTGAATCAGAAAGAGACACCAACTGAGATAGCTCAATGCTGTCTTTACTGTGACGATGCTCTCCTACTGGGACAAAGGCAGAAGGTCTTACAATGCCTTCAAGACCAGGCTGTGTGTTAGCTGTATTTTCTTCTTCACGACCAACAAGAGTTAATTCCTTCTGAATTGATGGTGTTTGTCCATTTACTAATTTACCTGTTGCTTGGTTTTGAACCTCCATGTTTTCCTTGGCATCATCTTTGGGGAAAGCACATTGAGGTTTAGATTCAAGATTTGAGAGGGGTTTAGAGGAGGCTGGTTTCGCTCCAGGTTCCGCCTGATTGATCTGCTTAGGCTCCAAGGAATTTGACTTTGGACACTTGATAACCCGATCCTGCTCAGACACTAAAGTAATGGAGTTTTTGCAGAGCCCATACTTCATGTGGTTGAAAAGATGTGATTTCTCATTGCAGGTGAAAGGGCATTGAAAACACTTGTACTTGAATGGTTTTCCTGGAGGCCTTGGGATATAATGAGGTTTTTTTGGCTTACGTTCTTTGAGAAGGCTCATCTTTCTGTTTCAATGATTAGACTTTTTTGTTTTCCTTGCCCTAATTTATAAAATGTGGTTGATATCTTAAGTTTTCCAGATTTACTCCTAACTTTGAGGAGACTCTCAAAAATAATTATTTGAAGCCATTTCTTCTGGAGACATGAGAACAAAACAGCACGCAACAGGAAACTGGAAAACAGAAATTGTAATATTAGAATTTGAGAACTGAAACAAATACATATGTCAAATGCTATATTCAAATGCACATTGTGAAAAACCTTCTGGTTCAAACAAAAAAGTCAATTTCCAACTTGGAAGCCTATGAGCAGGGCATGATGCTGAGAACTATTTTCTGTTTCATGTCTCTGGCATCTGATATTTTTAGGTTTACTGTCTTGTGAACATGAAGGTCTCATGAGCTGTCATCTAAGAGTCATTATTTGACCTGTCCTCTACAAATTTGTAAACCCACCTAAGTTAGAAGCCATTACTTCACCCTGTGGCAGTGAATTCCATAAACCAGCTATGCACTGTGTGAAATAAATTATATTTCAAAGAATTAGACTACCAATGTTGTAATTTCAATTCCTTATCCTAACATTTAGAATTCATTTTCCCCCTCTATTACTGCTTATTGAGTTAACAATTTTCAGTGAGTTGTCCACCTAAATACCAGGTGTTTTTTTTTTGGGGGGGGGTTAGTCATAACCAATTAAGACCACATCGGTTTATGGGTGAATCTAGGACTCTTGCCCTAGTGTGCATTACTTTGCACTCACATTGAATTTCATTTGCCATTTTGTTGCCCATTCACCCACGATGGAGAGTTATTCACCATCTGCTTTAGATTTCACCATCCTGAATAACATGGCACCCTCAGCAAACTTGACAGTCTCATTGCTCACCTAAATTCATGAATTACAAGCATGAGAAAAGTGAAGCTAATGTAGAAGACTCTTAGATGCCTTTGCAAACATGATTATCCTCAGGGAAAGCACACATGTCTGTAGGTAGAGCTCTAATTAACTAGCCTGAAGTTCAGGGGTGCCTACTACCTGAAATTCCTGTTGGATTAATTAGAGAGAACGCATTCAAACAGCAGTGGTGGAACATCCACTTAGGATGTGACAGGGAAAGATGAAAGCAAAGTGAGAGAGAGAACTGTAGGTGGAGGAGACGAGGAGGGAGGGCGGTGCTTGGTAACAGTAGAAGCTTGAGTGCAATCCAGTCCAGCCTGTTGGGGAAAGAGGAAGAGATTCCTTGATGGGGAGAAGTAGGGTGGAGTAGGATTGACTCCATCCTGGAGAGCTGACCTAGCTCTGCTATAGAGCAAACAAGCTTTTAAGCAGCCTAAACAAATATTTAAGTACTAACTAGTGTGAGTAACTTTCAGCACACTACAACAAGCCAAATTCTGAATGCTTAGAAGAGCGCACTCTCCCAAATCTCTTCTTCTAAAGTTTGAGTGTGTTGCTGTTGAAATGACCTTGCATTCTTTGCTGCACAGCTACTTATAAGTATGTGTGTGTGTGGCTCCCTTATGGCCAGGTATAAATCTGAGTCAAGCATCCACTGATTTATAGGGGCACGATCAACTTGCTTTCCCTTAGAAACCGAAACAAGTGGATACTTTTAATACAGGCTGGTGATTTTCTCGGCAGATAAGTCAGACGGGCTTGTATTGACTTGTTCCATTATGTTCGCTGATTCTGAAGGCGTGAGAATCTCTCAGAGTCATGTTCTCATGATTTTATAGGATGTGTTATGGCAAAGATCTAAAAAGTGATGATTTCATCATGAACTGTAAGCACCATTATCAAAATGATGACTGTTGCAAAACCACATACAGTATCTTGAGTTACTCGAAACTACACTAATACCACTTGTTAGTTTAATAGGGAAGTCTGATGGCTTTTTATTTTTATTTATTTTTTTAAAAAACAAACCTTGCTTCCATTGCTGTTTGAATTAGAAATTAAATTAAAGCATTAAATGAATTAATGGGAAAATATTCAAATGAGGGGACTGTAAGTAATGATAAAAACAAGAGACCAATAGCATGTCAAAATAAACAAATTTATTACAGTTTGAGCTTTCGTCTTTCATCTCATTAGATTTACATAGAAGGCAGCTTCATATATCTGATAAAAAGCTCATGCCATGAAGGTGTGACATGACTCTTCAGTAGGTAATTATATAAGCAGTTGAGTTTTCGTTTAAAATAATAAGAGATATATAGCATTTTAGATTATTTATTATCTTTGTATTTTTATTATATTATTCAACTAATAGTGCATAGATTTATCATTGGTTTAGATTATTTAAAAAAGCACACCATTTAGTCTTTGTAAAGCACTAAGGGACAAATTTTAGTGATTTCTGACGGAGTCTGGGATCCAAAGGACTACTTAAAGGATGCTCAAGAGGGATTTTTATCTGTTTATCAGCAGGTCCAACAAACTTAAATTCCATCTGTTTCAGAAACAGCCATTTAGTGTGTGAGTGGCTGCTGGTAGAAAAACATTGGACCCCACCCATAGAAATACAAACAAAATAGAATCACAGTTTGGGAAAATTCTAAATTCAAATAAGTGTGTCATAGAGTTATTTTGTTTCTATACATGCACAGTTTTATTTAGATAGTATTGTTAGAAAATCAACACATTACTTATTATGAAATGAGATTCAGCAACAACAAACAAACCAGTTTTTGGAGAGTGCAGGTTGAATTTTGAGTAATGGCGTAGAACCAAAGACGGAAGAATTGTAACAGACTTTGTGAGTTCAGTTTGTACCAGTTATACCTTTGTGCTAGCTTGTAAGTCCCAGAGCAAATAATGCTTTAAGTTACTGTTGTCACAACAAACTATTCCCCAGGATTACCAAATTAATGGACTTTGACTGTTTGAATTATACAAATATGTTATATAAGCACAATATTGATATTGCTAGATAAATATATTTATTCATTTTCCTAGTGTGCAGAATGCTATATTATTTTATGGAGGTAGATTCACATTTTAATAAATTAACATTTGCACTGTATGATCTCTCCGTGAGAAGCAGAAAGCAGTATGGAACTATATATGTTTGCTAAAGTGCATTAAAAGCAATCCTGGATTTTTATTTTTATTTGCAGGAAAAGTTGTTTTTAGAGGAAAAGTATGCTCCCTTATATCTGAGTTTCCCAGACTAGATTGAGGTATATCATTCCACTCAGAAAATTCAGTAACCAAACTTATTTCTGGAAGTATCGGCTTCATTGGTTGTTCCAAGTGGTAATGGGAAACACTGGATACAAAGTACCGTATTTTTCGCTCTATAAGACGCGCCAGACCACAAGACTGTTTTTGGAGGAGGAAAACAAGAAAAAAAATATTCTGAATCTCAGAAGCCAGAACAGCAAGAAGGATCGCTGTGCAGTGAAAGCAGCAATCCCTCTTGCTGTTCTGGCTTCTGGGATAGCTGCGCAGCCTGCATTCGCTCCATAAGACGCACACACATTTCCCCTTACTTTTTAGGAGGGAAAAAGTGAGTCTTATAGAGCAAAAAATACGGTAACTTTGTTTACTTAGATGGTTAGGATTTATTTACATTATGTTTAGAATTGCAGCAATAAGCATTCCTATTACTGTACACATTTAATTGGACATAGGGAAGTTTATTAGAATTTTGTGGGGAGGTTTTTGAAGCAAACTGCAGTTGTTTTTGCAAGGCAAATCACTGTGCACTGCAAAATGCCACTTGGTGGCTTTTGGACAGGTGTAAAAAGATATTTCCTGCGCTCTACTCATACCCTCCTGGTTGCAGTTTCTTTTATATTGTGCTAAGCTAGGCTGTCCTTTACTATTATCACTGAACCCAGCAATTGCAGCAAAGATCAATACCACCAGAAAAACGTACGCAGTTTCATTTGTCTGTAAATTCTTTTTTGTTTCTTTAAAGATGCAAAACCGGCAACATATGGCTATTACAGGTCACATAAAATGAGGAATATTTTTCAGTGAATAAATGTAATTGTTGCTTTATCCTTCTGTGTAGTAGCTTACTTTTTAAAAAATACAAAGGGACAGCTCCGATTTTTTTTTATTGCAGACAATGGTGTAATTATCTTGCTTAATAGTTCAATGCTATGAATGGCTGCGCAACCATTTTTGAAGAACATTAATACACACACGCTTGGCTGCTGTTGCAGCATTCTTTTTGGTGATATTGATCTGGCTGACGAGTCCTCACTGGGGTGGAGCATTTTGAAGGGCATGCTGTGATTAAAATATTGTGATGTGGCATTATTGCATAACTCAAGATCACGCCATTGTCACCTATCCAGCCTTTTGCAAGAACAAGACTTCTGAGTTTTATTTCACTTTAGATTTTACAGTGGTTGACTGCTCTTCCCTTCTGGGCTTTTAATCTTTAAAACTAAAATAACTACTCTTACAAAAAATATCAATTTGTGCATGATAGAAGACAACAAAAGGAGAGACATGCTATAGAGGTCAAGATGGACTGTGAGGAAAAGTCATTAAGATTCAGATATATCTGTGTAGCTAACATCTGGTCCCAATATTAAAAATATTTTTTTAAAAAATAGCTTAAAACCATTTTGAGCTAATAAGAATAAGCCCTTAATCATTTTTTGAATGTCTAATAGACAAGTGTAAATTCATTCTCAAACTGTGTCTCCCCCCTCTTTGGTCCACCTCTGTATATAAAATAAGTATTTCCATTAACTGAAGACTGAACTAGGACAAATGTAGCAGTTGAATTCTATCTGAGTAAAAGTTAGAAACCTTGGAAATAGTCCCCCTCCCTTTTTATTTATTAGAAGTAAATACTCCAGTAGAACACAACATAATAAGCTGAACATAATAAGTTAAGCAAGGAACCTAAAATACGTACTTTTAACTTGAAAATAAAGCATTGTACACTAATAATATATCACTTTATTTCTGTAAAAAAAAGAAAAAGAAAATAAAGCATGGTTTCTTAATCAAGCTTTCAACCTCAAGACTGCCATAGTAGTACAAAAAACAAGATTCTTTTCAGGTAGAGAGTAAAATAGTATTTTTTTGCTTTTAAATTTAAACTTTCTGAAGAAATGCACCTGCTCATAGAGGAGTTGCCTTTCTTGAGAGGACAGTAAAACACAAGCACAGGCTAACAACTTAGCTAAACATTCCTTCAGTTAGTTGATGGCTTTTCCTTTTAAATCTCTTGTTTTTTTGGTTGCTGGTTTTAAAGTCCACTCACCTGTGAGTTTGGGAACCGAAGTCCAAGATGTTCCGAGTTGTTAAACTGTTGCTGTCAGTGTTGAGAGAGAAGTACCTGTTTGCTGCTTGATTAAGTGAAACTGAAGGAGGCTGTTTCAATGGGAGGGACTTAAAAGTGTAGGAGTCGAGCCCTGCGGGTGTAGAGATGCACCTGATATTACTTCAGCCTGAAGCTACAGTTCATGTGTTTCCATCTACTCTTTCATTTGATGTTACCTCAGCATCTCAGCTATCGAGCAGCAGCACTCTTGTCATGTTTGTGCCCTCTAACAAGCAAGTTTTTGTTTCTCCCACTGAGTTAATAATCTCCTGTCAAGGGGAACGGAACACGGTACAGACACGTTTCTCAGTTTAAGATCTTTTAAACCATTTCTGAGTGAGAAGCAGATCGTCACGAAGGCTTTAAAAGGTTATAAAACAGTAGTAGAAATTGTAGGCTGCTGCACGGGACGTTTCTTGGTTTGGTTTTGTGTGTGTGTGGTGGATTTGTGAGAATACTTGAATGCTGCAAGATTCCTCCTCCTCCCCCCCCCCCCCCGCAGTTGTCCTCATGATAACTTCTGCCTGGGAACGGCGAGACAGAACTAACTCAAAGCCTACTTGCTGTAGAAACCTGCCAAAGCTTGCCAGGAATCGGCAGCCAATTGCATTGTAATGGAAAGGAGTCACCTCTGTAGGAAACTGAATATTTGCTTAGTTTCTCTGTTCAGTAGTTCAACTTCCCAGCCACTGAACACACTGCATGGTGATTGTACTATTATTGTTTGATAACTCTCCACCACATGTGAGAGAAGGGGGGTGTCAATACACCATTGTAAATAATAATAATAATAATAATAATAATAATAATAATAATAATAATTGGCTGCAGATTGGGCTTCCTTACTCTGCCCCATTCAGTCATGCTGTTTCTCCCTGTCATTGACTCTTCTCTTCCCCCGTTTGTGGGCTCTGGGCTATCCTAGTTGCCTTTTTAACACTGGGATAGAGCCACAAGCAACACTGTTGTACAGGGCAGCATTATGGAGGCTACCTGAAAGACTCTCTTAACCTTCTAAGATCCAGTACCATTGTAAGTAAAATGAGAGAGCCCTGTCGTACAGTCAGTGTAGAATTGTAGAATTGGTAATGTGTTTGTAGAATTGGTAATGTGCTTGTAGAATTGGTAGTGTGCTTGTAGAATTGGTAGTGTGCTTTGTGGCTTGTATACAGTTATAACATGGTTAGCTGACTAAGTAAGTACTAAATTACAAAGCTATAGCTGTGAATGAGTAAGTCTAAGGGTTTTTATTTTATTTTATATGGTTTTTAGATCAGTCTATACCCAAAGTGAAGGCACAATCTATTTTGCTAACCATGCACAATGTATAATCTGAAAATTGTTTGTTTCAAATTGCATAATTTGAAAGTGTTTGTTAATTATATATAAAACCCTGTGTTGTTTAGTATTATTTTTTTTTTGGCAAAATCTCCCTCTCCATACACATGAAAGGTGCTGCCTACAGCAGTGTTTGTAAGGGGTGTGAGAGAGAGACAGAGAGAGAGAGTGAGTGCATTTTGGTTACTGAAACAAATGAGCCAATGCTACCTGGCCTCTGTTTAGTGCATAGGCGATTAGCTGTGACAGGATGGAGATGTGCACTTGGAAGCCCATCAAATTTCCCATCCTGTTGAAAGTAATGAAATGTGGGTGGACAACACTTGAAGCAGGATGCAGTTGCCATCCATCTGTAGGATGTGCATCTATATTCTGTCTCAACTAGTTACGTGCAGGGCGGTCAAGAGGCAAGTAGAGAGGGTACTGATTCACAGCCAACAGAAGCACAGACTTTCATTAAGTTTTTGTGTAAATTTTCTTGCGGCACTAGTTATGGGACTGGAAACGGAAGCGTCAACTTAATTCCTTGTGGTCTATCACAGTGGACACTAAGGCAAAATGTGCCCTCTACTTTAAAAACAACTCAAGATGAATTGTACATTATGAGTACATTTATGAATTTTGCATTCTGTGCAGCATTCAGATATGCCAGTTCCAGCTCACTGGCTTCTCTTATTTTGACAGATGTTTTGCACATGCTTTTTAAAATTTAGCATTGGAGCCATAAGTAGTATGTGTATGGGTTTTTAAAGGATGAGTGAAATTCTTATGAAGCTGAAGTTAATGTCCAATATACAATTTTGTATTTGTCCATCCCACACTAGAACTGTCAAGAAGAGGGGAAGCTGCGTTTGTTCCATATGAGATCTCCCTCGGTTCCTTAATTTCTCTCCTTTACAAGTAAAAAGGTGCATCATCACAGGTCTCTGAGAAGGTTGCCACTGAAAGCTAAAATTAAGTTTCTTTGTCACAATGGAAGAACCAATCATACACAGGAATTACAGGGTGTTAAGGATCAGAAGGATAATGCACATGGCCAAAACATCAACCGGAGGTCAGACACCAGATCAAATGTTCAGGGTTCATAGAGTTATAGAATTGTAGAGTTGTAAGCGACCCCAGGGGTCATCTAGTCCAACCCCCTGCAATGCAGGAATCTCAGTTAAATTATACATGGCAGCTGGCCAGCCAGATTGGCGGGGTATAAATAAATTATTATTATTATTATTATTACTTTAAAACATCCAAGGAAGCAGAACCCACTACCTCTCATGGAAGTCTGTCCCACTATTGAACAGCTGTTACTGTCAGGAAATTATTCCTTGTGTGTAGTTGGAATCTCCTTTCTTGTAACTTGAAGGCATTGGTTCAGGTCCTACCCTCCGGAGCAGAAGAATACAAGCTTGCTCCATCTTCCATGTGATAGCCCTTTAGATATTTGAAGATGACTATCATACCTCCTCTCAGTCTCCCCTTTTCCAGGGCAACATACCAAACTCTCAACTATTCCTCATAATGCTTGGTTTCCAGACCCTTGATCATCTTGGTTGTCCCCCTTTGCACACGTTCCAGCTTGTCAATATCCTTCTTAAATTGTGGTGTCCAGAACTGGGCACAGTACACCAGGTTGGGTCTGACCAAGGCAGAATAGACACTAGACTTCTGCAGGGTCTTAGCAATCACAGCATCCTTTTCTAAGTGTTCATAGACCAACTGTTTAATTTTCTGTTCTAGGACCTTTCCTGGTATCGATGTCAAGCTCACCAGTCATAGGCAAGTGCAGAGTAAGAGCCAGGCAGAAGATTTAGTTTGAAGGAAGCAGTAGAGGGCTTGATGGTGATCATGATCTGAGGGAGCAGGAGAATAAGTAGAATCCTTGTGCTCAAAGAGAAGATGGATGGACTAATGGGCTGACCTAGCCTGCTGATTTACTCGTAGAGTCAGATGACAGTAGGCTAGGAGGTCTGCTACTTCTTTTCAGATTGGAATGACAGCCTAGAGGTCTGCCTTTTCCTTAAGGTCTTGTCTGTGTGGCTTGTTAAGGACCCAAAGTGCTGGAGGTGCAGAAGGTAAGCTGCTGAAGGCCCTTGTTTGAGATCCCCTGCTGTGCCTTACACAGTGTAGGCTTGTGAACATCCCCATATAATATAGGGTGGGATTTAACTAATAAGCCCCACCAGCAGAAACCCATGCAAGGACTTCCTCTAGTGTAGCTGTGCTTTCTCCCTTCTCATGTGCCCCATTGGCTGTGGGGGAGGGTTGAGAGAACCCCCAGAACAGCATGGGAGGAAGGAGAGGGCAGATTGTTTGTTCCATCAAGTAAGCAGACATGTTTGTGTTAAGAGGGCATTCTGCTGAGTGAATTCCTCCCCACTGTATTGTCATTTCCCTTCTTGTTATGCATATGATCAGTTGTTGTTTTTAACAATACATTCTAGCATCTACTTTCTACATGATATAAATATCTTCTAAGGTGTTTTCACAGCAGACTGGCAACTGAGAGTCCCCAGAGTTTTTAAGGTGGATATACTGTTGATATACAGGTGATGATTAT
Organism: Podarcis raffonei; assembly: GCF_027172205.1. Taxonomy (NCBI): domain Eukaryota; kingdom Metazoa; phylum Chordata; class Lepidosauria; order Squamata; family Lacertidae; genus Podarcis; species Podarcis raffonei. The sequence continues at coordinate 39,536,092 of NC_070603.1, forward strand.
TTTAGGTGTGTCCAGTTGACATGCAGTCACCAATGCACAGGTGCTTTTGGATCCAGAAGAAGGCAGAACAGGGGTGGGGGGTTTGCTTATACGTGCTCCGCCGATGCACGTGGGGCTGGGAACAGAGCCCCTGCACGAAATGGTCACTGCCTGTGCTATCAAGCCCACAAAATCTTGCACGATCATCCCATCCAGAGCCCATGCTCATAATCCCCCTCCCATATATATATAAAAAATCCTCTAAAATCCTCTTGCATGTAAAAAAGGGTTGCTTGCCTCATCCTGTCAGCTTCATTAATCCTATTATCCATTTGTCCTTTTCCATTGACTAAGGACACCCCCCCCCCATTCTCCCCTCTCCCCTTTTGACTCCACATGTTGGCACATTGAATATTCTTCACTCAATAACTCCTTGCTGTTAATTTTAAATGGCCTGGAGAAGGGACTGATGCTTAGAAAATCAGTAGTTGACAATAGTAGGTCAACCTTTGCCCTGTCTTGTTCTTGACCTGAAGATGGTTCAGTATTTTGTTGGCGGGGGGAGGGATATGATTGGGCAGGTGTGACTTGTGCTTGGGACCCCAAAGGACCTGATGAGGCTTGACAACCCTTGCTGTATACTCTGTAAGTTTGTCTTAGTTTTCTTTGTTTCTTGTGCTGTTGAATCCGAGGGAAGCCAGGGTAGCGATGTTGGCCTCTGGGCATGATCCTAGTGCAGCAAAGAGCTTATTAAAAGCCAGCCACTCCCTGGAAGTGGTAGCTGCTAGGCAGACCTGCTCAACTGGGCTGTAGCTGAAGTAGAGCAGAATGTGCAGGTGCAGCAGGCATTGTATTAAACTGGAGGCAATAGAGCAAAATACCTGGATATGCAAGTTCAGGGAGTAGAGCCTTGGAGACAGGATGCTTCTTGTTTTCTTCACTAATGAATATAACTGGTCCTGGTCAAATTGATACCGGCAGCTGTTTTTCCACTGCTGGAGTGAATTTATTGTCCTTTCATCTAGTGTTGTATAATTATTATAAGCATGTAGACCAGTCACCTGATAGGTGACACCCATTAAAAGAAGATGAACGCAATAGTCATATTGGAGGCGATATAATTCCAGGCTTGATGCAACGCTGATTGTTATCATTGTTATTCTCCTAACAGTGCGGCACTTGGGATGAATTAATGCCAGCATATTTGGAGTGTCATTAGGAAAAGTGGTGTCTGTCTTTCTTCTTCTTTTTAATCAAAGCTGCTATGCTTAAAAGTACACAGGTTCCACTATGTAGCTAAGGACCTGTATCACTTAAAACAAACTTTAGCTTCTGAGATTCAGTGTGCTTTGAGAAAAAGCATTCAAAATGTTTTGGTAGTCTCTGTTCTTCTCAGATGTGTCTGAGAAACTGCATCCTCTCAGAGAAAGAGTATTTTCATTAGTATAAATTCTGGAGACATGTGAAATATATTGGAAGTTCAGTTTTACAGAAGGAAATAACATTATCACAGGCATGGGACTTCTTTAGAAGAATGTAGCCATATTTTAGCTTGTTGTCTGTTCACATATATAATCTTGTCTTGATGGTACTTTCTTACACCTTCAGGAGATCCATTTTATACAGCATATTACCTTAGATAATAGCAGAAACCAGTTTAAGAACTAGCTGTACCCCTAAACTTGCAAAAAAAAATTACACAATCTCTTTTCAAGTGTCCTCTCTCAGTCCTGTTTGCATAATTGCTGACTTACATTTAACACCTTTTGAGACACTCTTTTGTCCTTCCTAATGACTTCTAATCTCCAAAATTGGTGGCATGTTACAAGTCAGAGCAAGTTGGCTAGATAATACCCTTAGTTTCTAGGTAGTACAAAGGTTTTCTATTGGGGGAAAATAAAAAAATATTTACATCTTGAGTCATCTTAAATTTTCTGATGGAATGTTTCTATGGAACATAAGAATTAAGCTGTGGATCACTTGTAGCTGGGGCTTGCTGCTGGCTGATTTGAGACTCAGTATGTTGGTCTGTTAGTGCTTTTCCTATTTAACATTAGTTAGCAGGGTGCTTTATGCTGTAAGGACACTGGATAGGATCACTGAATTTCTTAGCCATGAAACTTTGAGATGGAGTGTTAAGAGATGCTGTGTCTCTCAAGCATGATGCTAGAGATGGCCCCCACTTCTCTTGTTGTCAGGTTGGCAAAGAATAGGCAAAATGAATATTGAACATATAGAAAAAGAAAGCAGACTGAGATGAAAGAACCATAGGGCAGGCGATAACCAGATGTTGTTGGACTACAGCTTAGCCAGCATGACCAGTGGTCTAAGACTATTTGACTTGCACAGCTAATGATCAGCAGACAAAACTAACCAAGTTACAGTTGTGTTGGTGAGGATTCTTTGCTTCCAAACTTAATTTATTCCACTTGTACTGATCAGTAAGCATTGATACACCACACTACCTATTTATGTATATGTCCTGCTCCCAATTCCTGCTAATTCCTTACATTGGTTTCTATATTCCATGGAAGCGGTGAAAGGAGTTGTATGTTCCCCGTGGGTGTGCATTTCTGCCACTTCATTAGGATAAATATACATACAACTTTTTTGTTCAGTAAACAGGGCATGTGGAAGGACATTTTGCTCATACAACCTTTTTTCTCTCTTACCACTTCTGTGAATTAGCCAACATGGCCTTTAATGAAATAGCTATGATTTGGGAATCTTTCCCTTGCTCCTTTTCTTTCCGTTGCACATTGTGTAAAGTTTGTCCCAGGTTCAGCATGCAAGCATAGGGGTTCCCAAATTTTGGCTTGGCTTGAATTGTCTTGAAAGGATGGCTGGTTTCTTCCCATTCCTGGGAAGCTTCTGCAGAAGGCAATATCACTGGGATGGGTTTTTGTATAAAAGGAAGGGAGAGCCTCCTTTTGTTTCCTCCACATTCTGCCTGCAGAAAAGGAGAGTAGTTCTCTTCCATGGCCAGGGCTTTTGCTTGAAGGGAGTCACTTGTTGCTGCTGAGGAGATAAATTAACTTATGGTCCCCTGCACATGCATAAAAAGGCAGAACATTATGCCCTCTAGAAAAACAGCCTTCCTAGATGCTAGGGGTCATAGAGCAAACTTGGAAGAGATTGTATTGTACAGGATCTGAATCAAGAATGTCATATCTGATTAGACAATCTCTCTTTTAAATAAAACAAAAAAACACACTTTTTGGCAGATTCACAGAACTTATTTAGCACAAGGAAACACATTTAAATGTTGCTTGCAGGAGAAAGGACTTGGCTAAATGGAATACTATGGGCGGTATTCAATTAAATCCTTTGGCTAGCACCTCAACGTTCTAGAAATTCGTTGGGGATTTTTGATTTTCCTTTTCCTTTCGTAGCTTTATTTAGAAAACGCTCGTGGTTGACGGTTGTTCAGAAACTGAGTTAAAGAACACAAGGAAAGGATGCTTTTCTCATTACATTAAAAAGGTTTCTGAACTCTATAGTGATGGGAAGGCAGAAGTTGTTTCTGTGTTTCATGGGATTCAAAGCAGAGCGTCCTGTTGCAACCTGTAGTTAATGTTGTTAAGTTAAGGATGGTGGGATAGAACAGATGCTCATTAACACCTCTAGGCTACACGTACAGGTGACTGTATTTTAAAAAAGAATGCTGTAACTCAACAAGTGAATCTGGATTCTGTTAGTTTTCCATGTACAATATATGCAACCTGCTAATCACATAGCAATTCTTTTAATTTGAAAACTTGTGTTTATGATAATGTTTTTGGTTATGTCAAATTGGTTATGTATATCTTTACCACCACATAAAAAGTTAATGGTACTTTTTCAATTTTGATAATAGGAGTGTGAATTATTTTGAAATGAACTGTGAAAATGTTTGAACAGTTGATTTGAGTATAACATTATTTTGAGAGGATATCACAGAGAGGCTTATCCTGGGTTAAGATCATTTTTTGGTCTGGATACATTGCCAAGTTCAAAATAGCTAATAGCATATTAGCTAAATATGCTAAAAAGAAATAGCCAAAAAAGAAAAGAGAAGAACCAACACATTTTTACTACACAAGCCTGGGCATGTATATTCATGTACATAATATATCTCAAATTATACTTCTGTCCATCGTTCCAGCACAAAATTGTGTGTGTGTGTGTGTGTGCGCACACACACGTTTTGACAGTGTCTTAGATAAAGGCAGACATTCTTCTTAGTGGGCAACAACAGAATGGACTAGTGAATAAAACTTGCACTGTATGTCATGATATGTGAGAGCCAGGCCTCCAAAGCAGCTTAATTGTCAGAGCCAGCATACCTTGCTTAGCTGCTGAATGTGTTCTGGGTTATCCTAACAGCAGACCCAAAGTTTCCTCAATACTCACCCTACCTTATTTTCCTCTGATCCTTTGAAATGTCAACTGCCCATATCCTGGTGTCAGAAATTCTGTGGTACTCCTGATTTATTTGCTTAAGGCTTAAAATGTATTGCTCAGAGTACACCTAGTGAAATCCTCGGAGTTGAGTTACTGGAGTTCATTCGCCCATTATGACCCAGCTTCCCTGACCATGAGAAAATCTTCTTTCATTGGTTATAGGCAATAACCAATATAGGCAAGTGACACATGTTGATAAACTCTTAGGCCATGTTTGGATATTTTGCTATACCATGGCTTAATGCAATGGAAATGAGCTTAGCCACCTCCCAACCCTGGGAATCTTTGCTCTTTCAGTCCTGTTACCTGAAGGAAAAAAAACTATGGCTGACAGTAATTATGGCTAGTTTAAAAGAAGCCACCTTCAAAACATGGTTTCTGAAGCAGGCTTGTTTAAACTAATCATACTTTATATTTAACCATAGTTTCCAGTTGGGATGATATTGGAAGCCATGGTTTGCTAAAAGCAGAAGTGAAAGCTTCTGAATTGCCACTCTTGTATATTTGGGAGGAGAAGAGGGGAGGGGAGAGTGCTTGAGCATGGGGGGGAAATAACCATGTCACACTACACCATTGTTTTAAGGTGAGTTCCATACATGGCCTACATAATCAACAACTTTATTATGACATGGAATTGCTTCTTCAGATGCCTAACCTTTTCTTGAAGTACAAAACATAGTACAGTGGTACCTCAGGTTACAGACGCTTCAGGCTACAGACTCCGCTAACCCAGAAATAGTACCTCGGGTTAAGAACTTTGCTTCAGGATGAGAACAGAAATCGCATGGCGGCAGTGGGAGGCCCCATTAGCTAAAGTGGTACCTCAGGTTAAGAACAGTTTCAGGTTAAGAACGGACCTCCAGAACGAATTAAGTTCTTAACCCAAGGTACCCCTGTAGCTCCTGCCTGACACTTTTCATCTGTGTTTCCCAAGATGAAGAATCGTGTAATGATCAGTAGAGCTTTTCTTTCTACACTTGTTAGAAAAACCAACATTTCCCCCTGTTTTTATTTAAGTCTGAAGTGGAAAGTACAGCGTAAACAGTAATATCAGTAGCAGTAATGTTTAATCTCCACAAGAAAAAATTTACAGCAGATTTTCAAAAACTGCCTCCAGGGGCTTTTTTGTGTTCTTGTATAACCAGTTAAATCCATTTTTTTCACCAGTTTATTCAACACACTTGGGAACAAGTTAAACTACATTTTTCAAGACAGTTTTAGTGCTGTCAGGTTGTTTTATTTTCTTTCACCAAACAAAAAAGAGAATACCCAACTTTTGGTCCTGCGATGTGGTTTTCCCTTGTAGGGTAATTTTGTGCCTCTTAAAAGCAGTTTCTTCGTCCTCCTTAGAGGACGTATTTTTTCATCTTAGGCACTTGTTATCATTATTATTATCATCATCATCATCATTATTATTATTATTATCATTATCAACATCATTATTATTATCATCATCATCATCATTATTATTATTATCATTATTATTAAATTTACACCCCACCTTTCATCCAGGGACCTGAAGGTGGCACACCCTTCCCATTTATCCTCACAACAGCCCTGTGAGGTACATTAAGCTGAGCAGCAGTGACTGCCCCAAGGTCGCTCAGTCCTGGCTAAGTGGGGATTTGAACCCCGGTCTCCCAGGCCATAGTGTGACACTCTAACCACTGCTCCACACTGCTAAAAATGACTTTTTCCAATACTGAATTAGTACTAGCCCTGTTCTGTGACAATAAACATTATTCTGCACCAATGCAAATAACAGATCTGTAGCATCTGATTCTATTTATGCCTTTTCCAATTTTCTGCTATTGTCTTTCCTGCTGGTCGGAAGAGTTGGAGGAGATTACTTATCCTTGAAAAGGACTGTCTTTGCATCAATTTTTGAGTGCACTGTTACATGTTAAAAATATTACATGTGTCATGAAGAACTCCTCTACACTATGTGATACCATAGGCATTTGCTGGTTCATACTTGTAAGCCATGTGATGCAAAGGAATCTCTAAAGTTACTACAAGCTAACACCTTAAAAAAGCAGGACTACAGGGAATAATGCAAGAGTACAGTGATTTGTATTAATTCCCAGACATGAATGCTCGACTTAATGGTGTCAAAGTTGATAGAGAGGCTAATAAAACAAAAACAAAAAACCTTGATATACAGTGCTTTCAAGTCTCAAAAGTGCTTCACATAGTTGCAGTCATTAGGACAGCGGTATTACCCCTTCATTTCAGATGTGAGGACTGCGAGAGGGCAGCTTGCCTAAGGCTGTCTGTTGAGATCATTGCATAGGTGGGATTCCAACCAGAGATTTTCCAGTTTGTGTCTTAAACTGCAATCCTAACTCCATCTACCTGGTAGAAAGCTCCACTGAATTTAGTAGGAAGAAGACATTGTACAGTCGGATTGCACTGTGAAGTCTCTGAGCCACTATACCACATCTTTGTGAGGAAGTTCCCAATTTTAATTGAACACATTACAAACCTGTGTTGTGTACTTTCTGTGTTTTGTGTTGTGTTGGCATGATCTGCCTAAGAGACAATGGAGTGTGTCTCAGGGTGTGTGTTTGTGTGTGTATGTAGGGTGGACAAACTATCCTAGAAGGGGCATAACGTGTCCCCCATCAGAATGTGTACCTCCTAAAACAGAAATACTTGAAGCTTATGCCTCTCCCCCGCCCTCCCCGGCCCTTACCTGTTCACCACAGAAAGAAGGGGAAGTATAAGAGTTAAGTGACTTTTATTTCCCCTGCAGGCTGTTATTTCTGTAGGCTACAGCAGTTGATTAAATTACATACTGTTCAGTAAGCAGTATGTTTGAACTATATTACCTGACTGGCAGATGCCAAGAGAAAGCCTTGTAGGGAAACCTGTGCGGTTGGTAGGTTTTGGCATCGGACCATTGGAACTGTGTGAAAGGTTTAATTTAGAAGCTTCCTCAGCCTCGCCAAAAAAGAAAAAGAAAAAGAAAAGAAAAACTGTAAGACCGTAGGGTTGCTGTTTAGTGTATTTGCTGTTGTCTTGTATAGTCCTTAGTTTCATTGTGTTAAAGGTAAACACCCCCCTTATATAATTTCAACCTTTTGTGCACGATTCCTTAAAATTAGAATGAAATACAGGAGTGGTTTGAAAGCCAGTTATTACATTTTTTTATTGCTATCTAGTTCCTCTTTAGCAATAATAATGATGATGATAATAATAATGGCACATTCTTCTTCTTCTTTATTGCTATCTAATTCCTCTTTGAGGGACACGGGTGGCACTGTGGTCTAAACCACAGAGCCTAGGGGTTGCTGATCAGAAGGTCGGCAGTTCGAATCCCCGCCACGGGGTGAGCTCCCGTTCCTTGGTCCCCGCTCCTGCCAACCTAGCAGTTCGAAAGCACGTCAAAGTGCAAGTAGATAAATAGATACCACTCAGAGAAGGCTGAGAAGAGAGATTTGAACCTTAGCTCAGCACAGTGATGGGCAATATAAAATGCCTTCTTTGGTCTGTCCTGAGTCAGCTTCAGATCAGGCTCATTCTAAAGCAGTTTTGCACATTGAACTGATAAATAATAATAAGTATATGCTTTTGAGGAAAGGAGAAGTTACCAGTTTGATTTGATTAGAAAATTTGAACAGATACTTAGCTCGCATTAAAATGAACGAGATCCAAAAGTACTTAACTTTGGCCAAACTGTGCACTACATGCGTCTAGCAACTATTAGAGCAGGAATGGGGAACTGGATGTGGATTGTAGGCTTCAGCATCATCTCCCCCACCGCTTACAGACCATGTGACTTTTTTTGCTTGTATGGCTCTTCTACCAACAATCAGTTGATCTTTACATTTTCACAAGCCTCTTGCAAAGTGCTATCTGCAAAGTTTTGCAGCACTGCCAGTCAGCTCATTGGTGGTGTCTGCAACGCCCCCCCTTTTGGTTTGGCCAAGTCTCGCCAACACCAGTAGAAGGTGTAGAAGTGGGTCAAGTACAGGATATGCTAACTCTGCATCTCAGTAGGGAGCAAGATGTACTTTGCTTGAGAAAGGGAGTTAAGTAAAGCCCCTCTTATGCAATAAAATTAGACAGATGATAGGCTAGGAAGAAAGGTTCTTCAGTCAAACTTTAACCTTAATGTTATTGTAGCATTAGAATTTTATCTGTGTTGAGATAACTGTAAATATTGTTTGAATCATTTAATCAGTAAAAACAGCATGCAGCCCACTCTACTGCATGTTAACAGACAAGGAAGGGCCACGGAGTTCAGTGGGGCTCACTCCCAAGGACTTCTGAGTAATAATGCTTAGGCTTGCAATGCAAAAGGCTCTTAACTCTTGTATTGACAACTGTGGGAATCAGAAATACAAAGCTTGGTTGAATGCCATTAACTTCATTTTAATGGCATTTACATGAATTTCGCAGGTTTCAAGATACAGTGGATTGAATATATTGTGTGTCTATTCTGAAATGAGGTCCCATGAATGTAAACAAAACACAAGACAAAGCATTCAGATATCACAATAAACAATGGTTTATCATGATGTCTGAATGCAGCCGCTGAGTCAATTCTTGGGTAATCTTGACTTCTGAGATTAGGTTTTCTGATTGTTTTAATTATTTTTCTTGTTTTAGCCATCATTGAAATACTACCTTTGTAAAGAATAGAAACGCGAAGCATATTGTCCCCTGAAGGTGTAGTTGTTTTCCATCCAGGTCTGAGATGCCTTGTAGAAAGCCCAGGTACTGCTAGCTGAGCTTCCCTGCTATTCTACATAAGCACACATGCAGACCTTCAAAATATAGGAAAAATAGGCTCAGGAAAGCTCCCCTATCCCTTGCAGAAATGCTTGGCATTTCTCAATTAGAAAACAAAAACAACACAATTTTATTTCAGTGATTATGTGCACTTCAACCCTTCCAGCACCTGAATGAGCGTTTCCACTTGTTGAGGTGTTTGTTGCTGCAGTTTTTGTTTAAGTTTCTCTCTAATAGCAAGGCAGTTCTTCACACCTTCTTCCTCCATTTTGTTTGTACTATCTCTCCCCACTGATGCAGGATGAGGCTACAAGGAACAAAAGCATCTCAGATGCAACTTGTCCCTTTGCTACAGAACTGTCCCCACCTGCACAAATCATTCACCAACTGTCCTTATTCCTCTTCTGATACAAGTATCTCATTGAATGACTTCCATGCAGTTTATTTTTTCTTATTTCAAAAATTCTCCACAGTTGTTCCTGTGATTTTAAAAGGACTGAGCTACGATGAGAAGCGAGGAGCTTGCAGTGTCGGCTCTAACGTTCGGGATTCTGCATGTTATGTATGTTGGGCTTTTGCTCGTGCCTACGACCCCCTAGAACTGAGACCATTTGTCAATCAGATTTCAAGGTAAGTTACTACAGTGAAATAAATGCTTGGTCTATCTGTTTCATATAGATGGGGCAGATTTCAGAAAATGAACTATGGAATAAATTTGCATTTCAGTAGTGCTTACAAGTCAATACAGTATAAACAAAAACAGTCCCCTACCACTTTCAAAATAATTTGGTAAAACTGGAACCTGTTATTGTTACATGTCTGTCTCAGAAATCATTTTATTCTACCATTGAATGAATTTATCTAGTCTGCTCTGCTTGTGTGTTTTTTAAATTGTCTTTTGGGTTTATGATGTTTTAACTTTATATTGTATTATATTATATTTGGGGGGCGGTTGTTTTATTTTTCCTTACCTTTGTATACTGCTCTGGTATCTTTGTAGATGAAAAGTTGCCTAGGAAGCATTTGTAATAAATAAATGTAATTCTTCTGGGGGCAATTTTTAAAAGTTTTTGATCGTGCACGTCAACTCTGTGAGAAACATCCTTTTTTGCTTCTTTTGAATACTTAAAGAAAAATTCACCCCAAGCAATCTTAGCTGAAGAAATGTCACAAGAGCTCCAATCAATGGAACATGTGTTTACACCGCTGTTATGTAATCAGTTTTTTAGCCATAGTCTAAAGATATTGGTGGCAACTTGGTGTTTAGCTACAAATCTTCCATCTTGGCAGTGCACTAGTTGAAAATACTTCAACATCCTATTTCTGAGAAATACATTTCTTCTAATGAGGCCCTAAAGCTGTGTGTTTATCTGTCTTTTCCTCTTGGAATAATGTAGTGTGGGAGCAATGAAGCTTTATGCTGAGAATCAGGAACTTTCACAGGATGACACACAGTTTCACCTGTATTAGCACACCTTGGTTTACAGCCAGCAACACTAATCATATGCCTTTGCTTTCTTGTCTCTTCAGTTCTAACTTTAGGTGTGTCACTCATTCTGACTGAGAAGAGTCATATATTTAGCCAGAAACAAATTCTGCTACCTTTCAAAATTGAATAATTCAGTATCTTGAAATAGGCTGAACTTCATTCTATAGTTCACATGTAACTCTCTCTGAAAGTAAACTTAAGGGATATAGGCATGGAGATGGGGTTAATTTGTGCAGTTATTGAGATCTTTTGTGTCCCTTCGAGATTTTGCAACATATTAATCTTGCAAACGTCCTCATGCCTTCTTGCCTCAGCTATTAATTGGAAGAAATATTGCAGTGCACATCAGGTCATAGAATAGTACACCTGCAATTTTTAATTTGCTGCTCATGTACAGCATGCAACATTTTATTGAAATAATGCTTTCATGGTTACATGGTGTGATCTTCTAGGACTTTGCAGTCTGTGGCAGCAGTTCTATGTCATAGTAAGCTGCTGTTGCTTCATTTCTCCCCTAGATTGAGCAGCAGCAACAAACCACAATCCCTGGTTTAGCATACACTGGAACCAGGGATTTGAAGCCAAGGTTTTTTTGAGCAAAACAAATAATGAATCCTCAGTCTGGGCATATCCCTAAGCCAGGGTCATGTACTGTTGCTCCTACTTGCACTTGGGCAAGAACAAAGTGTTACTGATCTCTGTACTTGTGGGAAAAAGGAAATTGTAGACAGGTAAAATTCAGAAATGCTGCTTTCTCCAATCTGGTGCCCTCCAATTGTTTTGGTTAATCAATTTAGGCTGTTCCTTATAATCATGCCGTAATCTTTTCACTAAGCAGTTGTATACAAAATAGCATAATGTTTTTTGAAATGCTCCTTCGCAGGAAGCTAGGTTTGTTGTATGCTGGGTTTCTATAAATCTTAAAGATCCTTAAAAATTATGTTTAGTTGAATCGCTAGATAATCGTATTGTTGTGTTGCTGATGAAAATGAAAAGGGGGTCTACTGTTGTGAAGACATGAATGCTCTTCCTTTACTTACGCTTGAGAGCAGTACTAACCCGTAGCTCAGAAGAAATTGATGACACTGTGGGAGTGCAGGCAGCTTAGTCTTCCCTGGAGTACTGCCTGGTGAGAAGAAAAGAAAGGTGTGGCTCTTAGGTAAATAGAGCCACTTGACTCTGGGGCAAGATTAGCCTGCAGAATCAGGAAATATGAATATTGCTCAGAGCTACATCTTGTGCTGTGATGAAATGTTGAGAATAACTTGTACATGAGGAATATGTTTTGTTGTCTGACTAGTTCATGCTAAAAGTAATATCTGTTACATATTGGGTAACATATTTGCACTCTCAGACTCCATTTTTCACAACGTGTGTGTCTGGCTTTCGTTGCAGAAATAAGGATTTGTGGCAGTAGTTCAGTGAGGCCTTTTAACATTGCGTCTCTTCTTGCCTACTTATAGTTCTGTCATAACGACTTTGGCATTGCTTTTGACCCCAGTGGCTCCTTTATACACCCAAATTAGCAAACCTGTAAAGATCATGACTGTCTCCAAGAGCAAATGAGGGCAAGTGTGCTTCCAGTTGGCAAACTGTAATGTGAGTGGTTACCAACAGAGAGAAACAGAGAACCTTCTGTTCAAGGATTAATACCAGAAATGGTGTTAATACTCGCTGTAACTGATGGTGAGTTTGGTGCCCAACAGGATTGCTCTTTTTCAGGGGCTTCGGCCAGCATGGAGCCTTGCATGATACCTTTAAAAAAAAATTCTCACCCTTCCAAAACCACTTCCACTATTAGAGCTCAGAACTGAGACTGGCTGGTTGCCAGCATTGAACCTGAGCATTGTTTTGCTGCATAGCCTGAGAAGCAACATGTGCATCTCCCTGATGCTAATGTACACTTCCAGGATAATATGAATGGTGCTAAATGAATGGTTGGGGGATCAAGCAGGCCAGCTCCCTCTTTCTCCCTGACCCTCTTCATCTGTCATCTTTGGCATTCCAGGGCTCAGCTGTCCTTAACCATAAAATGAAACACAGAATAATCAAATATATTCATTTCTGGAAATATATACCCTACTGTTCTTCTCAAACCAAGTCCATATAATAGAAACAGCAGTGATTCCTAAAAAGAGGAAATAACCTTCACTGAAACCACAGAAAAGCAGTAAATATAGAACCCAGCTATCCCAAAGGTGTTTTGTTTTTGTTTTTTTGAAAAGCCATGTGTTTGCCTAAACACCTGTGTCAAGAGTCAAGCCTCCTTGGGCTGGGCATTTCTTAAGACACACACTACCACAGAGAAGGTTCTGCAACTTGTGGACACCCACACAGCACATAAGTTCTTCTCAGTAGGGAAGATAGAAATGTTTCTCACTTCCTTCTTTTTGTGTAGCAGGGCAGTGCCTGGCTTGGAAAACCACACCTAGTCCTGCCTCTTCTTTTGTCAGAATAGTAGAGGTGAAGGAAGTAGGGGGACAGGACCGAAACTTTCAATTGCTTGCCCTGCCCTGCCCTTTAAACTTGTTGGGGCTTAAATATACAAAATGGAAACAGTGACACCAACTTTTGTTTAGTGAAAGGGTGTGCAACTAAACAGATTGCAATGGAAAGTGGGCAGATATTTCCTGGCTTTGAATGTTACTGTGTTCAGTAGCAGTGGCACCTAATTTACAAGCTAGAAGGCTATAGCTAACTTTCATATCTAATTTTTATGAAACAGTCTGCATCATCATGTACAAGCTCCTTGCCGACTGAACTTTTGAACTACATTAGATACCCCGATATTTAGCTTCACAGGATGAACCCAAATTTCCATGACTTTTTGTCCACTGTGTTCCTTCCAAGAGTCATAGTACTATGAGCTCCAGGACCTTGATTTAGTGAAATTTAAGATGGCTGTGTTAGATTTACTTCCGCATCCATGAAAATTAGATTTGTTGGAAAAATGTTTTTCAGTAATGATATTTACACACAAACAGCATTCATTGCCAACCCTCATTGTGGAGGTTTCAGTATACCTTTTTTGTCTCTTGAGTTATGCAAAGCAAATATAATGTCATAACAAAAGTTTTAATATGCTTTAGGATACTACATAAGAAGTATCATTGACACTTGAAAGAGTGAGCCATTCTTTGCCATACCTGTTGGAAATCAGATGCAATTAACTCCTGATATGTCAAAACATGTTTTATTCCTTTCTTGTGAAAGAAATCCCACTTTGGCTGTTCCATTATGTTGGGAAATCCTGGTGGAGTCTCATGTAAACTCCCTCAATAGAAGGGAGGCGATAGCTTAATCAGATGTTGTAAGCATGGGTTCATAGTGTAATTGCTCATTAGTGTATCACAATGCTTTCCTTGCGTGACTATGAGTCTTCTGCCTGGTGTTGTGGATTTTGTGGAGAGCCCATCTCCCCTTCTTGCCCCTAATTATAGTACCTGCTTAATGACCAAGTGCCAGTTTTGACTTAATTGACAATACGAAAGATAACATATAATACTTGGCAATTCCACAACAGGCAGAAACCTAATCCTCTCCTTCAATATTTGAAGAACTAGTAAAAAAGATTTCTTGGCTCTGTTAACCGACACCTAAAATAGGACCTAATGGGTTGGTGGTGATGGCAGGCTACAAATTGTCACTTCTCTGCATCTGGGCCTCCTTTCATGATGCACCAAAGGCAGGCTAGAAACTATTTGCTCTGGTCTACCCAATGCAAGACTTGCCTACCTTGCTATAAGCAGCATATTGTAGGTCCACAGAGGGTTGGGATGTCCTAGCTGCCCTGGTGATGAGCCCTCAGATCAGGTTGCCTCTGGTCATGTCACTTGTGAACATCTCCCTGCCCCACACTGCGGGTACAAAGGGGAGTTTCCGTCCAGCCAGAGGGAGATTAAGTATGCTTGCCAAGGTTATTAATAAATGTTGTACAGCGTTGTAGAATAGACCCTGCTAATTACATTGTGGCCCATTTCTTCATTGTTGCTGTAGTGTGCCTTAAACTGTGTACTGAAATTCGTATATACAGACAGATCTCAGTCAAATAGTGGTGGTGCCCCCAGAATATGGAAAGTACAGAAAATACAGAATACAGGAAATATTCTTCCAAGGAACTTTAAGTACATAAAGCTGTAGCCTCTGGGTTGTATACAGCTAAGTAATACTCAAGAGTAGACCTGTCAATATTAATGAACCTAAGTTAACGTTAAGTTAGTCATGTCCATTAGCTTCAGTGTATCTACGCTTCATAGGAGTAGCATTGGATACAACCCTTGAGTGGTGTACAGTGGTACCTCGGGTTACATATGCTTCAGGTTACATACGCTTCAGGTTACACACTCCGCTAACCCAGAAATAGTGCTTCAGATTAAGAACTTTGCTTCAGGATAAGAACAGAAATCGTGCGGCGGCAGCGGGAAGCCCCATTAGCTAAAGTGGTGCTTCAGGTTAAGAACAGTTTCAGGTTAGGAACGGACCTCCGGAACAAATTAAGTACTTAACCTGAGGTACCACTGTACAGTATGGCTACAAAGGATACAATAATGAAAAATGAAGCAGAAGATAATAATAAAAAAAAACTTGCTCAAAATGTCTGCTGAATGAAAAGTTAGTCACCAAGCACCAGAGGTTCAACAGGGAAGGGGGGCTGCCTGATCTCAGCTACTCATGATAATGAATGCCTGACTTTGCAGTGGCCTGAGTGTTAAAAAAAAATACACTGAAATTCTTGCGATTGTCACTTATTCTTATATATTCCTTCTTTCTGTCTTCAGTGCCCTGGTTATAACTGCTATATTTGACCGTGATATTAATTGCAGAAGAGCTGCCTCGGTAAGTTGTGAGTTTGCAGTATGTTCTAAATGTTTCTGATATTTTATGACACTACTGTGGCCTTTTTGAGCCATACAGTCTACTGGTAGGAAGCTTTTCCTAACATGCAATATCAGTTTGTTAAAGGTTTTATATAATTAGTTTCCAATCGGAAAGAAATTACCCCCCCCCCCTTTTAAATTTCTGTCGATGTCAGATTGTAGCTTAACTCAAGTTCTGAGTGTACAAATCTTAAGGTGATTTCTAGTTTAAATATTTTAGTATATCTGGATTATATGGACTTTTATGTTTCCAGTATTGAAATAAGCTGCCCACATTTGGCCTGTGCAGGCATTCCTCATTTCAAAGCTGTTTTTCTACCTTTCCTACATGGCTGCCATACATAACATAAATTTATTTGTATGCTGCCTTTCCACAGTTCAAACCTTCCTCAAGGCAGATCACAACATGAGGGGAATACATAACTACAACATAACAAAACAATAAATACAACCTTCAGAAATACACAACCAAACTGAACAATTTCCACATAAATCTCAACAAGATCGCAAATAAAGATGAAAATAAAGCCAGCAGCAGCACAACAAACCCCCTCCAAACACCCCACCCAGGACCCTTGACTTCCTCTTCTCCCCAACCTTGTTTCCACAATTGGAGAAGTCTGAGGCCATTTTCATGAGCTAATGTTTATTCTCTCTCATCTCAAACGGCTATTTTCTCCTCTTTTTTGATTTTCTGCACTCGCTTGTTTCCTGCTCCTCACTCTCTCTCTCAGTTTACAGTGTGACAAGCAGTGACACTGGGGGCAGGAGGTGCAGTGTGTGTGGGGGGGCGAGGTTAACTTCATTAGATCCCTTAGACCTATCCAATTACCGCCCAGTTTCAAATCTTCCATACCTGGGTAATGTAATTGAGAGAGCGGTTGCTGAACAGCTTGGTAGGTTTCTGGAGGAAACATCGGCATTAGATCCATTTCAGTCCGGTTTCTGTCCTGGTTTTGGGACGGAGACGGCTCCGGTTGCCCTAACAGATGATCTCCGTAGACAACTGGATCGAGGCGGGTCAGGACTGCTGATCCTTTTAGATTTGTCAGCAGCCTTTGACATGGTCGATCATGATCTTCTGGACCATCGCCTCGCAGACGTGGGGATACAGGGCATAGCCCGTAACTGGCTGTGCTCTTTTATCTCTGGTCGGGGACAGAGGGTGGCACTAGGGAGGGAAATGTCGTCGCGCCACTCCTTGGTGTGTGGAGTGCCGCAGGGCGCAATTCTCTCCCCGATGCTTTTTAACATCTTTATGCGCCCCCTTGCCCAGATTATCCAGAGCTTTGGGCTGGGCTGTCACCAATATGCTGATGACACTCAGCTCTATCTGCTGATGGATGGCCACACCGACTCGGCCCCGAACACACTGACCAGATGCTTGGAAGCTGTGGCTGGATGGTTTCGTGGGAGCCGATTGAAACTAAATCCTTCGAAGACAGAGGTCCTATGGCTAGGTCGGGATGGCATGGGGATGAGGGACCAACTCCCTTCTCTTGCGGGCGCCCAATTAGTGCCATTGCCTTCCGTTAAGAGTTTGGGTGTAATCCTTGACGCCTCCCTTTCCATGGAGGCGCAAGTTACAGCAACAGCCAAGGCGACATTTTTCCACCTTCGCCGCATCAAGCAGTTGGTCCCTTACCTTTCCTGCCCCGACCTGGCCACAGTGATCCATGCAACGGTCATCTCCAGGCTTGACTACTGTAATTCGCTCTACGCGGGGCTGCCCTTGAAGCTGTCCCAGAAACTCCAGCGGGTACAGAATGCTGCAGCGAGGCTCCTCACGGAGTCTCTGCCATGGGAGCATATTCACCCAGTGCTTTTCAAGCTGCACTGGCTCCCAGTGGAGTACAGGGTCAGATTTAAGGTGCTGCTTTTGACCTTTAAAGCCCTTCACGGCCTAGGACCCTCTTACCTACGGGACCGCCTCTCCTGGTATGCCCCACGGAGAGCTTCAAGGTCCATAAATAACAACACCTTAGTGGTCCCAGGCCCTAAGGAAGTTAGATTGGCCTCAACCAGAGCCAGGGCCTTTTCAACTCTGGCTCCGGCCTGGTGGAAAGCTCTGCCTCATGAGACCAGGGCCCTGCAGGATCTGATTTCTTTCCGCAGGGCCTGTAAGACAGAGTTGTTCCGCCTGGCCTTTGGCTTGGAGCCAATTTGATTCCCTCCCTCGCTCTCTTTCTTTTTTCTTTTCCTTCTCCTCCTGCGATGAGGCTACATTTTAATATTTTAATGTTCCATTATTTTAATGTTGTATTTTATTTTTGTTTTTAAGTTGTAATCATTAATCTTGTTTTATTATTGCTTGTAAGCCGCTCTGAGCCCGGCCTTGGCTGGGGAGGGCGGGGTATAAATAAAAAAATATTATTATTATTATTATTATTATTATTATTATTATTATTATTATTATTGCCATTGACCCTGGGGGGGGGTGTCCCTTCCTACACAACAAAAGTGACCCTCTCACCTACAGACCCATCTCACCTACAGATGGTCAGTCTCTCTCCCCCCCATGTGACACACACGCGCGCACACACACGCACACACACACGTTCTCAGGATTCAACTGCCCCTCGACAATCCCCTTCTTCCTCTCTTCCTCCTCCTGGGCTGCAGCCAGAGACCCTCCAGCTGCAATCAGCCAGGGTTGGGAGTGGGCAGCAGCAGGTGCAGACAGCGGCCAAGATGGCTGCAGGCAGCTTGAAATGGCCAAATGTCATATGCAGAAGTCCACAACCATTGTGGCCGAGTGCTTCTTCTCCAGGTTGTACTGTATCTCATAGCTTGAGGATCAGAAACCTTAATTGAAGAAATCAGACTCCAGCATTTTAATCATACAGATTCTTCCACGATGGGTTATGCTGCAATCATAGCTGC
Organism: Podarcis raffonei; assembly: GCF_027172205.1. Classification (NCBI taxonomy): domain Eukaryota; kingdom Metazoa; phylum Chordata; class Lepidosauria; order Squamata; family Lacertidae; genus Podarcis; species Podarcis raffonei. Next base: position 39,554,500 of record NC_070603.1, read on the forward strand.
AGGCTATGAAAGCTTGTAACACTTATAAATATATTCTATGAGATTGAAAACCAACTGCATGTATGTGTATAAATTAATAAAATATGTCAAAGTAGTTTTCACTTTCATATAATTTTTTGTTGCTAAAAGGATTGCCAGTAGTTCCTGCTTATAAAGGCTATGGATATAGCAGTCTCAGCTTTTCCTCTGTAAGATGGAAATAATAGTCTATCTCACCTGGCTGTTGCAAGACAAACAAAGCAGACTATACACTTTGCACGTGTAAAAAGAAATGCTATATATAGCATAAACATTTCAATTTTTTTCCTGTAAACTCTAAAGCCAAGCACTTTTAAGAGAAGACATTGCCAGCCACTTTGTACCAATGAATTCTATAGACTTCCCCCTAAGAAACTGGACCCTTCAATCTCATACAGTTCTTTAAAATACATATGAAACTCTCTTAGTTATTTTAAAAACTAGATCCCCTTTGCTATCAGACCATCATTGGGATCCCACAAGACCATGCATGGACCAAGGACCACTTGCTTTTCCATAGTGCAAGCACCTATTCAACTATTGTTAAACAGCCACTTGACTCAAGGGGAGGAACTGAGTGTAGCACTAAGGAGTTTGTTCCATCACTGCAAGCATTTTAGCTTGTCAGGGCGATGAGGGTATCCCTCACTCTGTCTCATCCTCACCAACAACAGGTGTAGCTGTACATATGTAATGCTTCTGTGTGCGCACACATGAGTGGAAGGGGAGAGGAAATAGAGGCTTTACCTCCTTGCATCAACTGTGTGCATATTCATTTGCATGTTTATGTATTTTTACTGCTTGTTTATATGTATGTCAGTTTGCATGAATCCTTGGAGTAGGTAGAGATCCATCCCTCTGGCTTCTTTCCTACCTTTGTGAAGTTAACACAGATCCTCTTTTGTCGGTGGCACAACAAGTGCAGAGTGGCTCTGTGTTAGACATGCCACTCTGCACTTGTGTCTTTTCTCTGATGATTTCCCCATTTCTATCTCTTTTCTACTTTGTCTGTGACAGTTAAGAATTATGATAGCCATGCTATTTGACTGTAAGGCATCCAGCCAAGGCCAACAGACAACTTAAAACTCTGTGTGATTCTTTGTGATTACGGCTCGGATTTAAAAATCCTGTTTAGGTGGGCATATTCCCAGCAAGCTTTCAGGGTTTTTTTGCCTACTTCACATTGCTCTTGTAGCACATTATGCTGAGAGCTGCTCTTAGCAGCTTTGGAGGCAGCTTGTTGACAACCATAGGGAGGTTTCTATAAGGAGAAAGGAACTCGAGTAGCATATGCTAAGCTGGATATGGATTTCTATGCCTAGAAATTACATGCAAGCTCATATATTGCCACATGGGATCTAGTGCTTCTGGCTACAGTGTCTAGAATTTTCTAAAGAACTTAAGTTTTCTGAATGTGTATAAAATAACATAGTGATTCCCATATGCCTCAGGTGTGGGCATGTTGCTAATTTGATATAGCAAGTAGAATTACCCTTCATATTAACGATAGTGAAATCAGGAATCAGTAACTTAAAGGGCTGCTATTTATGTAGATTATTATTATTTAATTGAATGTAGCATTTTCCCATGACATAACAAAAGATTGTAAGCAGAAATAAGTAGCCACTAGCATTTTGGATATCTACCAGCAATTCAAGCTAATACAGATTTAAAATGACTCAACACCTAAAGGGGGGTGGGGAGGGAAATTAACCAATTCCCTCTCTTACCTTTCCAACGAAGTCATAGTTTCATTCAAATTTTATCTATGTATTGCAGTGGTTTTATATGTCTTCTGAATTAATTCCCCCCAATTGTTGTTTTTAGAGTGTAGAACAAATTGATGAGTATAATTTATGTGATTTAAGGCTTGTTACTTTGAAATGATGGGCATGCCGGGATTATGAAATTAAAAATACACTTAACTGTCCCAAGATAGGTGCTCAGTTTTCTTTTGAAGTCTGTGGGAATTGTATTCACCTCATGGATATTTAGAAATGAGCTGAGTTGCAATGTTTGCAATACCTTCCATGGTAGGGAGAGAGGTTTACTGCTTAATGGAAGTTGTGTGAGCAGTTTATCCTATTTATTTTAACCTAGGCAAACTTAAAAATAAACTTTCATGAAGCATAACTGTAAAAGCTTTGCAAGCCCTGTCAACACCCTCTGTTGAAATGAAAAAGAGAGTGTCTCAGTCCTCTGTATATATGCTGGCCTTGACATTCTTGAAGGCTCAAAAGCCAGATCCCCACTTCCTAATTCAATCAAGAGAACAGTATACCACATCACTTTGCTATTGAGAGCCCTAGTTTTGGTGTGACCTTCTAAGTAGTACTGAAACAACACCCAGCTAGACCTTGGATTTTCAAGTATGTTGAATAAACACATATTTTCACCCCTAAAGGGTGTTAGATAATGGCTAATTAAACTGTCACTGAAGCACTGTGGATGGGTGGATTAGATGCATGAAATTGGTGTTCATCCTGTTCAGGTTAGGGTTGCAATTCCCCCTGTAATAACAGGTATGCAGTTTGGAGGTACTCCTTGTTCCGGCAGTGATACTTGAGGCCTACATGGCCTCAATTACCCAAAGTGCTTTGGCTTTCTGCTAATTTTGACTGTTTCTGTAGAGGGATAGTCTTCCGTGGTGATCTAATATGTGGTAATCTCCTGGCTTGATTACCATAATGGACATGAGGCTGCTCTTAAAGATGTCTTGGAAGCTTTAGTTAGTGTAGAACTTGCCTGCTTGAACTTTGATAAGTATGGTCAGAGTTGTTCATAGTGCACTTATTTTGAAAGAACTACATTGACTGTCTGCTTGCTTCAGAGCCTAATTTAAGATGCTTTCACACCCTAAATGGGGACCCATATACCCCAAAGAACAACTCTTCCCATAAGAGCCTGCTTATTGTATCTTAAGTTCTTCTATAGAGGCCCTGCTCCAAGTACCCAGTTTAGTAGAGATTCGCTATGCTTGTACAAAGGAGAGTGCACACTGACTTTATAATGCCATCATACTTGGGAGTAGGCCCATTGAAATTAATGGACATGACTAACTTGGTCAGTTAATATTTGAGTAATATTTGTATACAACCCTTAAAATTATACAGTATTTGTGTTCTGTGAATTTTATTCACACCTCTCTGGAATTTTTTCATGAAGGGCAGCTGAGAAATCTTAAAGTATGTTAATTTCAGAGCCAGTGTAGCCTTGGAAACTATAGAGCTACACTGCCATTTCAAGACTTCTGCTTTGTTATTTTGTTCAGTTGTTCCCATTTAAATTTATACCAGTGAGTACTTTAGCTATCCATTGTGGTGTGTTTGAGCTTGAACCCACCTAGACAACTAGCCTCTCCTGAATAAACTCTTGTCACTCCAGGATAGCAGTGTCACCCGTATCACCTGTATCACCATATGGGGTAGTAAGGAGAATTTTACCAAAGGTCATCTGTCAATGCGTGGTGAAGTTCTGTTAGGATGTGAAGTAAACTTAGCATCTGTAGTTACTCATGCCTGGAAACTGCCCTGACAAAGGCTACTCTCAATGTCTTCCAATTTGGCAAAGGTAGGGTGAGTGCTAAGGCTTAGTAAACAAAAACGTGTGGCAGCTTTGAGTTTGTTCAGAGCGAACACAGGTTTTTCTTTACTACCAGGTAAAGTACTAAAACTTCACTGTGTAATTTAGTCAGGCTGCCTTAATGTAAAAATGTTCCACTACCTACGGTTTACCACTTTCCAATTCTTTCCAATACCTATCTCCTGATCTCTAGAGTGTACTGTTAAAAATCAGAAGTTTTGACTCTCTCTCTCTGTATATAGATATGTATGTATATGAATAACAAATACTGGTAGTTTAGCATATGAAAGTGAAGTCTGTGAAGGAAGAACATTCCAACTAAGCTGCTGACAACAGAATCCTCATGTAGCTTCTGAGAGGAGGAGGCTCAGTAGCTTTGAAATCTGAAAATGCACGTTAACCACACACAGGCCTTCCGGAAGCATGTTGGAAAACCACCCTCTCTTGGTACTTAAGTTCTTAGGGCATTGCCTTTTCATTTCTGTTGGGAAGCCCTGTGTCAGCAATAAAGGCCGCTGTTGTGGGTGCGCCTATTTTTAATAAATGCATATTCTTAAACAGTTGGCAGGCAACCTGCAGATTTAAAAGAGCATTAGCACATAAAGTAGCAGTGACAACAACTCCTTGAGGGCATATTCATCCAGCAAAGCTGACTTTACTTTTTTAAATAAAGCCCATGGGTCGTTTATACTGCTGCATGTTTATTTTGAATTCATGAACTAGTATTTATCTGCAAGCAAACCTGACTCATTTTTGTATGTTCTGTATGTTTCTGTTCTTAGGCTGCCTTCCAGGAGAATGTTGGTAGACAGGTATGGTAACTTCTTCTCTTTTTTTAAACTCTCTTCATTTAATTTCTTGTAAATCTACTGTAGCGTAAAATTAAGTGTAGACATTTTGTCACTTGTGGAAGTGAAGGGAGAGTTTGGTGAATTTGGACAAATGACTTCAAAATGATCTTGGTAATGCTTCATGTGTACCTATTAAAAACCTAATTACGACATTTGAGTATATTCTGAGGGAGAGTCTCTAGCTTTTTAAAAGGCGGCATACCAAATACCACCGTTCTGAAAATCAGCACAGTGCAAAAGCTGTTAGGGAATGTAATGGTTCTAGGGGTTGCTCGTGCGTAAGTTGACGCCACTCCTGGCTAGGTTACCTGGTTGAACCCTTTCTGTCTGGACAGCCTCTAGCTTCGTGGCTGTTTCAGTCGCTGGCAGAATCCGTCAGTGGGCATTTCTTGAACTTCTTCCAGCAAAGAAGTTCTTTGACGCCAAGTCTCCTCCTACTCTCCCTGCGCGGAAGTCTTCTGCGCAGGGAGGGTGTGGGCAGCGGAGTACCTGTACTCTCTCCGCTGGTCTCCGGTGAGGAGTCTTGGAGCCTCCTCTCCGATTCCCCCATCTGCCCCCCTTCTCCACTGGTGTTACGCTGATTTCCTTCCCCAGCAGATGGGCTGCCTCTCTCCCTACTGGGACCCTCTCCGGCATCCCTCTGGAGCCTTCCCTCCGCCTCTAGCTCCGATGGCAGTTCCCTGACAGGGAAGTACCGTATTTTTTGCTCTATAAGACTCACTTTTTCCCTCCTAAAAAGTAAGGGGAAATGTGTGTGCGTCTTATGGAGCGAATGCAGGCTGCGCAGCTATCCCAGAAGCCAGAACAGCAAGAGGGATTGCTGCTTTCACCGCACAGCGATCCCTCTTGCTGTTCTGGCTTCTGAGATTCAGAATATTTTTTTTCTTGTTTTCCTCCTCCAAAAACTAGGTGCGTCTTGTGGTCTGGTGTGTCTTATAGAGCAAAAAATACGGTATTTCTCTTGAGCAATTGGAACAGCTTCTGCCCCTGTTTCCCTCCTTAACCTGATGCAGCAGTGGTAGTTGGGTAGCTGTATAAATGCAATGGAGAATGAGGGTTGAGCACAACATTGTTGGAAAGGAAAAGTACTTCTAATTCCCAGTGGTGCCCACTTCCCTGATTTTTATACAGTTTTACACATTTCTAGACCAGAATGTAAATAATTTATAGTCACATTAATTTCCCTCTTAAGGGAACCTCAATGAGGTTGCTTAAAGAAAGACTGATTTAAAAAAATAAGACAAAATTGCTAAAATGGTTTGCCATTGGTAAGTAGAAGGTTGTAGCCTTGCACTGTTTCTTTTCTGAAAGTCCATCAGTAGTGAAAATGTATACATTGGCAAGTGGAAACAGATAAGCCTTTTTGGAGATTAAGCATTTTTGAAACATGTTTGAAAGCATGGGGACAAAATGTTATTTGGTAACAGACTCACTAGGAGCACTGTTTTTTTGTGGTACTATTTCTTAAGGGATACACGATGCTGATGGATCCATCCTGTACTGTGCTTCTATTTCAAAGATTGAGAGACTTAAACATTGTTCCTGGTATGCGTTTACACCAACTGTATACACTTCTATTCCTATTCTAGCAGTCTTGAGAGCAATTTTCAAGTATTGTTTGACATACTCCAGAAATGTGCACAACCTGTTAGACGAGAGAGGCAGAGACCATGGCAAGAGAGATAAAATTAATTTGTGTTCTGTGGTCGTACAATACCTAGTCTCTGGAATATATTGAATCCATATGGACCAGGTGACCATGTTAACTATATTCTGGTGGGTTTTGGCACCCACATTCTCCATGCTGTTAGAATCATAGACTTGTAGAGTTGGAAGGTACCCCAAGGGTCATCTAGTCCAACCCCCTGCAATGCAGGATTCTCAAATAAGGTATCCATGACAGATGCCTTCCAACCTCTGCTTAGAAACTTACAAGGTAGTAGAGTCTACCACCTTCCAAGAGTGTCAATTCCACTGTCAAACAGCTCTTACTGTCAGAAAGTTCTTCCTGATGTTTAGCTGGAATGTCCTTTCTTGTAACTTGAAGCCATTGGTTCAAGTCCTAGCCTCCAGAGCAGGAAGAAAACATACTTGCTCCATCCTCCATGTGGCAGCCTTTTAAAGATTTGAAGATAGCTTGGTTTATTATATCCAGTACTGCTAGTTATCTGTTCTAGCATTTGTGAATTTAGTGGATAGTTAATAATAAAGTTTTGAGAAGAAACATTGATCATTATCCTTTTCTACATGGTAGCTCTATACTATTCTTCTCGGGGTTTGGTTATCAACACTCTGCACAGTATTCCATGTATCTTTGCACCATACAGGCATTATAATGCTGAGAGTTTTCTTTTCTGTTCCTTTCTTAATGGAATTCATCTTTTTCACCGCTGTCACACACTGGGGCAATGTTCTTGTTGAGTTACCTACCACAACCCCAATATGCCTTTATTGGTCAGTTATCCACAATTCAGACTCCATAAGGCATGTGCAATTCTCTTTTCTATTTCTGTTTGGTCATGATGTGATTTAGTATTTCTTCATGCTTGGAGTGGCCAATCCTTGCTGCCTTCAGAGTTTTGCCAGCTTTTTCATTTAGTATCAACTCTTGACTCCCACTGCATCTGAAACTTAAAACACTCCCTCGAATGTGTCTGCACCCTGGGGTGGCTTTTACCACACCCTTCATTGACTGCTTCTTACTGAGGTGGCAAAACAGCCTGGTGAACATGCCAGTGCTGGTTATAATGCTGCATTGTGAGAAAGGGTGCAATTTGGCTAAGTTCTTCATTTTTACCAATATAGCCTTTTGATTATTTTTCTTTTCCATCAGAGTGACATTCATATACTCCTTTTTGTTTGGTTACACTTGAATGTGTGCAGTCCACTCCAATTAGCCTTTGGCAAATATATGCAGCAGTTTACGCTGATATCTCTGCTGGTAGAATCTCATTTTACTCAAATGCTGATACTTAGCGTTTATATAGGAGTTTACATTTTCCTGGAATCTCTTAATTATAAATTATTATTAACGAATAATACCTCATCTCTACAAAACTTAGCTAATAACTGGAAGGAGAATGCAGCTTTTCAAACAGGGGAGTTTTGATATAGACCAGGCCGGTGAAATTAGGCCTATCTGTTTGGCTAATGTGGTAGTTTGTGGGAGGTCATGCTCTCCTGACATCATTTGGTGTCAGCTGGGCATGACCTACTAGAAACTACCTGACATCATTTGATGTCAGGTGCAGGACAGATAAAATCATGGCCCCTTAGTGCTTTTCAAATTCTTCTTTTGCAGCAGGGTTTATATTTAGCACTGAATGCAAATCCCTGCTTTCCGATGGTCTTGGATCTTGCAATCTGTCAAACATGGCTTGCAGAGGAATGACTACTTTTTTTATCTGACCTGCTGGCTCTCACTTCTCATATCGACTTCGGTGTGTCCCAAAAAGAACTGTGACAAAGGTGCAGAATGTTCAAATTGCTCTCTGTGTTGTCACTCCAGAGATTATAGTAATGACAAAAGTACTCACCATTTAGAACTGGATTGAGTAAACACCCTGCTCTGACTTCATCCTGTTTCAAGTTGCCAGTTTTCTTGGGTCTCAGACTTGCAGCTTTACCTTAGCTAGTCTTGCTGAAATTTATTGGTGTCCCATGTCCCATGTCCCATATACTGTAATTTAACTATGGAAATGGTGATTACAAATTAACGAAATGATGCTGCCTCAAAACAAAACACTTGATTATCCATCGTTCCTTTTGTTCCTTTTTCAGGATGTGCTTTACATCCATTGAGAAAAGCTTCCCTCTCTCTTTTGAGATGCTTCTCTTTTGTGGACATGTTACAGAATAACTATTGCATACCTGACTGTGCGGATGCCATGTATTGTATTGTAGCTATGATAGTGAAGCCAGTGGGGGGTGCAGGGGGGGCCGGGCGCAACATCTGGGGGTTAGGGTTAGGGGGCGCAAATCCACGGGTTAGGGGGCGCAAATCCATGGGCTAGGGGGCGCAAATTACTTGCCTTGCTCCGGGTGCTGACAATCCACGCTACGCCACTGAGTGAAGCCTCTTGCGATGATTGTATAAAGGAATGAGAGAGATGTCGTTCCAAAATGGCTGGCCTTCCCTTACTACTACTTTTTGCAAAAGCCATTAGGCCTCTGTCCTTTGTTTGATAAGGGGAGGCATTCTGTACACAGTATTTGTATTGCAGTTCAAAATCAGAGGTACTATCTCCAGTGATTCAGTAGAGCAGCATGCAGGCAGTTGTCAGTGTTGCTAGGACACGGAAGTGATCATTGATTTATTGTGGGTAGAACTTGGATTAAAAACTAGTGAAAGAGGATTTGAGACAAAGCAGCAATTCCAGTTGCAATACAGGAATCATTTGGGAGCGAAGATGAAGAGAAAGAGACGGAGCAATAAAATTGCATCAAGTGAGAGGCAGGAGAAGATAAATGAGAGAGAAAGAGACATGGGTATCACACCAAAAGAGAGAGATGGGCTTACATGGATAGGGAGAGCAGAACATGGCAGGAGAGAGAGATGGTTTTGCTACTTACTGCTAAGGAGTAATCTGCTGGATGAATAAAAATTTAATCCAGATAAGATGGAGATGCTTTGTGTATGTCAGTATTCAGCTTCTCCTGATGTTGAGATTTTGCTTGTTCTTGATGGATATCTCTTTCCTTTTGGGGGTTTCTTTGGGGGTTTTTTCTGGGTCTGGTTTTTCTGTTGGATTCTCAAGAACAATGGTTGCAGTCAAGGAGGGAGCTTTGCCCAGTTCAGGCAGATATACCAACTGCTCCCATTTCTGGGGAAGAGTCACACCTAGTCATAATGCCTTAGTTATTACTTTAATGTGCTTTTTGTGGGGCTGCCTTTGAAAGTGTAAGTTGGTCGAGAATTCAAGCCTGGATGCTTGGGGGATTGTGGCTTTCTGATGGAGAGGCCCTTTGCTGCATCCCAGTATGAGTGTGTGTTAGATTAATCAGCATGTGTAAGAGGTCATTTCTGTAGCCACATCCCAGTGTTGGAACACTCTCCTGCAGAGAGTTTGCTAGATGAATAATTTTTGTGCAGGTGGGCTTTTTATAATTTTTTGTGTTTTAAACTGATCCTGATTATTAATTCCTTTCCACACTGTTTCTGGGCTTGGGTTTTTATTTGATTACTTTATTGTTTGTTTGTTAGTTATTTGTTCTTTGACTGTTGTTAGTTGCCTTGAGAAAGTGTGGAGATCAATTATTCTAAATCAAAAGGAAGGAAACTTGGGATCTGTTTGGGAGTGGTGACAGATTTGCCTCGAGCCTTGAGTTTATAAGGAGCAGCTCATTTCACATGCCATAAAATCAGTCCAGAGGACCTGTGTGTTGGGTTGCTTTTCTTGCTGTAAGAGAAGATTTGCTACTGTGTCACAAAAATTGACAGCAAGAAGGAAGTCTATACTAGTGAACCACCTTTTCCCCCAGGGTGGAGTACCAAATTACTCCTTGCAGCCTAAGAAAATGGCTGCTAATTATGATAGGTAGGTGTGATCCATTTTTTCCTAATCAGTTTTGTAATGTGAATCAGCCAGACAACTTTCCCCATGACTACAAGGGAGATTTAGGACTTATTTTCCATCGGAAGACATAATGTTGTTGCTGAGTTTTGCAAGCAAAAAACAGTGTTAGATTTGTGTGTAGTCCTTCTGTTTTCTTGATTACAGTTGCTTGCAGGGCTGAGATAATTTTTTCTGGAGTGGGCGTTCCACAATGAAAGATCACGTTTCAGGTAGCATGACATTTTCTCCAAAAGGACAGCTCATCAATCAATCAATCAACTGTACTTTTGGCTGTGAAATTGCAGTCTCTTCCTGGCTCTTAGGGAGGTACTTGCCAAGCAATCAGGGAATTTTGCCTTGCTCATACTGTTGTGAGTTACCTATTTAAAGTGACTGCAACAGCTACTTAAATGGGGCAATCAGCAGTGCTATGCTGAACACCTCCTCCTCTTCCTTGACAAGGAGGGAGTGGATCATGTTGCACATAGTGTTGTGGATGACCTCATTTTGAGTACAGTGGTACCTCGGGTTACATACGCTTCAGGTTACAGACTCCGCTAACCCAGAAATAGTACCTCGGGTTAAGAACTTTGCTTCAGGATGAGAACAGAAATCGTGCTCCGGCAGCCCGGTGGCAGCAGGAGGCCCCATTAGCTAAAGTGGTGCTTCAGGTTAAGAACAGTTTCAGGTTAAGAATGGACCTCCAGAACGAATTAAGTACTTAACCCGAGGTACCACTGTATGTTGCTGCCACTTTAAAGATGACATTTTTGTCCCATTCTTTTTTCTCCTGACAGATTGCAGAAGTTGGAAACCCTTTTTTTCATGAGATAGATAGTTTCATATGTCTCCTTTTTATGCCTCAGCTCTACTTCATTGTGCTTTCCTTTAGAGAAGTTATTTTTAAACGCCGGTCTTTCTACCACATTTCTAACAACTTGAATAGTTTGTTTTAGATTGTAAGCTCTCTCTAAATTCTAAATCTGGTGGCAAGTAGAACCTATGCTTTCTTTTAGCAAACCATGACAGAGTGTTGGCAAAGCAATAAAACCTATATTATGCAAATTTTCTGTATTCACATTTCTTTTTTTTTATGAGCAAGACTTACTGTGGACATTTTTTTTATCTTTCTGGCATCCCAGCATCTGAAGTCTCACTCTCTATTTCAAGCACTTCAATTATATGGTTGAAACAGTTACATTTTTTACCATTTTACACTTTTATAGCTCTCTGGTGAAAGCATGTAAGCAAAGTTATTTACAAAAATAATTATGAAAAGGTCTAAAATTGATCCATCCTCATCAACTATGGTTTCACTTTTGTTGCATTTTGGTGATTAGTTTCTAGTTCTAGTTTACTTTGTCTTTAGTTGATGTGTTGTCTCCTCTTGTAGGAAAATTTTCATTATGATACTGAAGCAAAACAAGGTCAACTAATAATAACTCTGTGACCTATATATCAATAATTAGGAATGACTCAAGTGAATTTTCAAGCAACAAAAGGTGTGCTAAGAGACTTGGGCTGTGGTTCTATACCCATGTGACATTAAGCCTCATTCCCAGTTCATTGGACCTTCGCAGTAGACATGGGTTTTTCTGGGTGGATTGAATACTGAACTATTAATCCTGAGAACCTACTTTTCTGTACTCTGGATATAAGCCCTCATAGAAAATGGATGACTAGAAGGAATTAAAGTCTAGTGCTAGGGCAGTCTATCCCCCCTGTGGCTCTAGCTGTGTTTTGTTGGAGGATGAGCTGCTGTTGGTCTGATAGATTTGTCCCAAATACTGACACTTTAACTGAAAGACATGAGAGTGTGATGTATGTAACTTTAAAATGTTGATCTGGCTTAGTAGATTGCCCTTGGACTTGGGAAGTAGCAATAGAAACAAGAGTAAAATAAAAGTGATAGGTCCCAGGAAGCTCGCTGGACGCTCGGGTTGTGAACATGATCCGTGTGGGATGCACGTTCGCAACCCGCAGCATTCGCAACCCGTGTCTGCGCATGCTCGGGTTGCAGTTTGGCGCTTCTGCGCATGCGCGACCGCCGAAACCTGGAAGTAACCCGTTCTGGTACTTCCGGGTTTCGGCGGTCCGCAACCTGAAAAAACACAACCTGAAGCGGCTGTAACCCGAGGTATGACTGTATAATGATGTTACAGTGTTCAAGGAGGTGGGGGAAATTGCAGCAGTAAAGGTTGGAAAGCTGATGAGTGAGGGAGTGAGACATTTACGCCTTTGAGGGTGCAGTAAACCTGGGGTCACCATGGTAGAGGCATAGGAAGCAATAAATGACATGAGCACCTTTTGTGATTGAAATGGCCACATCCAAATGGATTACAAGTGTAAGAAGAGTTTTGCTTAAGCATTGGATGTGTATTCTAGATCAGCCAACCCTGTTGCTGGCTGATAACTACTTCAGGATCAATCCTGGGTTAAGCATCCCCAGTTGACGCACACCAAATAAGAGTGACCCCTCCAGAATGCCAGTTGGGGTGTTCTGTGGCCTGTTAGCTCCCATCTGGGCATATGGACAGAATCCTTCCCCTTGGGAACAGTTTACCAGGGTACCATGATACTTTCATTCAGAGGAGAGAGGGGATAAGGCTCCTTTCCACACCCACACCCCGATTAGACTAAGGATCCAACCCAGTGCTTTTTTCTGCCAACAAGTTATGACAATTAGTCTACAGGGAAATTCCTCCCTGGCCTTGACTACGACAACCAATTCAATCCACTGCAAAGTCATGTGCATATACACCATGCTTCCCTTCAGGTGGGGCCAAATATATACAGGTTGGGAAGGTGGGATGTCTGATGCCGACTGCATTGCTGGAAGGCAGCACAGCCGTCTTTTAAGTTTTGGAGGCAGACCTGAGTGAAGACGGGCTTACTCAGGTCTGTCTCCAAATTCCTGCCCCACAGTCTGGCCTCTAATTGACCAGTTAAAATTCTGAAGGTAGGAAAGTCTCATCACTCCCCATGGCTGACTGATAACGCCTGCCAGCCAACCATGTGGATGGTTTTGCCTCTCCCCAGGTCACCCATGGAAGTTTTAAAGGTTTTATCAATGAAGGTCGGTGCAGGGTGCCAACATGGGTCTCTGCAGATAACCAATGGATGAGGCGTGGTAGAGATGTACAGTGCATGTCTAAGCTTAAGTTAAGACATTGATCCAACACATGACACACTCCTTGTGCTCTCCTGAAGAGCGAAGCAGGCACAACTATTTGCCATCCTGAGCCTGGGCAAGCAATTTTGTTCTGCTTCATAGAGTTTGAGGCTACAGTGTTTGTTTGAGCAGGTGCTGTTGCCTCTGCATCTTTGGAGATGGTGGCAAAGTCAATGGAGATGGCTCACTCTTGGACTCCAGCTGCCTCACCAGAAGGAGAGGCTTTTTCCCCTAACAGCAGAAGGCACCAGGGTTACATGAACAGATGGTGACATTACGCTTGGGATAGTTGATATCACAGGGGTGGGCCGCTCTCCTAACACTCTGGGTGCTGATGAGGGGCTGAAATGGGAAGGGGGTTAAGAAAATTCCTAGTGATGAGGTGGCTATCACCGATGGAGGCGAAGACTCAGAAAAAGCTCAATATGGAGGCCAAATGGCCAAAATATTGGGAGATTTTGGAACAGGAGGGTGATAAACTGAAATTGCAGAGTTTTGAGAAATTAAAAGACAAAGTGTGAGATTGGCTTCATTATTATCAAATAAGGGAGGCTTACAATTTGGACAAAAAAATTGGCTTCCAGGTGGAAAAATCAAAATTGGAAACAGAACTGCTAGATCCCAAAACTAAGATACTTTCAAGAATGTATAACTTGCTGTTGAAATGGAATACTCAGGATGAAACGGTTAAATCTGCTATGATTAAATGGGCACAAGATGTTGGACATAACATTATGTTTGCTGACTGGGAACAGTTGTGGACCACAGGTATGAAATTTATGGCATGTAATGCCTTAAGAGAGAATATTATGAAAATGATATACAGGTAGTACATGACACCAGTCAAGCTTGCAAAAATCTATCATTTGCCCGATAATAAATGTTGGAAATGTAAAGAAAATGAAGGTACATTCTTTCACCTTTGGTGGACGTGCCCAAAGATTAAGGCTTTCTGGGAGATGATCTATAATGAAATGAAAAAGGTATTTAAATATACCTTCCTGAAGAAACCAGAGGCCTTCCTCCTGGGCATAGTCGGCCAATTGGTGCCAAAGAAGGATAGAACTTTCTTTATGTATGCTACAACAGCAGCAAGAATACTTATTGCAAAGTATTGGAAGACACAAGATTTACCCACCCTGGAAGAGTGGCAGATGAAGGTGATGGACTATATGGAACTGGCAGAAATGACTGGCAGAATCCGAGACCAGGGAGAAGAGTTGGTGGAAGAAGATTGGAAGAAATTCAAAGACTATTTGCAGAAACATTGGAAAATTAATGAATGTTAAAATGATGTTGAATTGAAATTAAGCGGCCTTAGCAACAAGGTCAATAAGAATATGTAAAAATGGATTGATAACGGATGAAAATATATAGTTATAATATGTTGAGATATAGAGTTAAGATAAATGAAAGAGGGTAAGAATTTGCTGAACTAACCATGTGATTGGGAATACAAAAAAGGGAAGTGTGAGGAGGTCAGGGAAATAAGCAAACGAAATTTAAGATATGAAAAAATTGATTTGTTTTTAATTTTTTCTATCCACTTTTTCCGTATTTTGTATCTTTTTTTCTATGTATTTTTGTATTTTTTGTATTTTTGTATTTTTTTCTTTTTTTCTTTTGCTTTCTCTTTATTCTGTAATTTTCTTCTTTTTGTAAAACTTCAATAAATATCTTTTTTTTTAAAAAAAGAAAATTCCTAGTGATGGCAGCCCTGTATCGGGAGAGTTTTAATGTCTGATGTGTTACAATTTTTAATATATGCTGTAAGCTGCCCAGAGTGGATGGGGAAACCTAGCCAGATGGGTGGGGTAATAATAATAATAATAATAATAATAATAATAATAATAATAATAATAATAATAATAATAATTGTTTGGCCTTTTGGATCCCAGCCTTTGTTCTAGCTCTCAGTGGGAGGTACTGAAAGCTCAACCAAATCCTGTCTGTGTAGCCACACCATTTTATCTGTATATTTCCTGGTTTGGATTCCATTGTTTTTTTGTGATGCTAATATGGGACAAAACATTTGGGAATTATTCTTGTGTCTACCTAAGTGAAACATTACCCAGTATTACTACTGTGATTATATGTGATTACGTGTGATTTTCTCTTCTAACTTTGATAGGGTACTTTCCCACATGGGATTGACATATTGACTGCAGCTGATTATTTTGCTGTTGGAAGCAGAGCGAATTGTTTCCTCAATATAAGGTAAGAGTCTCTAAATGTAAGCACCTCCTCTACCTTAAATTTATGGGTGACACGCAGATAATTTTGGATTTTAAAAAAGTCTTTCTTGTTCTACATATGGTTGCACGGGAAATTGGAGAACATTGTGAACAATATGTTTCTGCAACGTTCTATGTGAGACTGAGTGAAATTGGAAGTGCTTGTGTTCTTCACTATTTGTAAAATAATTTTAAGTAGAAGTCCATATATATCCCTCTGATTCTTTATGTTTAATAGGAGAGGCACTATTAAGGGTGTCACATGGTGTTTCCTTTTCTTTTACAAGAAATAGGGCATTTACCTACACCAAACTGAGTGTGTGTGGGGGGGGATAATTTTTCTTCTTCAGCGGGATGCCCTGGATTGTGTGGTTGTCCTTGGCAGCAGGACACAAATGTTGCTTAAGTTATCTCAGTAAATCTACATTGGGGCCAGGGGCCAAGCAGAGCCCTTTCAGGTTACTATACTAGCCTCTTTGGGTGGAGGCTTCAAGTGGGATCGCAAGCACTGCCTAGGTGTGTGTTACCTTGAAACCCTAATTAAGAACTGAGTACAAAAGTAACATGATGGTGTGGAAGGAAAACCTGGGGGGAAAGGATAAGATGGTGGGCAATGCTAAATAAGAGGGAGCTTTAATGTAGATGAGACAACCTTAGTTGTCCTCAAGCTGAACACTCGGTTCTATGTAGATGTCTTTTACGGCTCAATTACCTGAGGGAGGGTTTCCAAAAACAAAGAGGGGTAACGTTACCTTGAGTATTAACTGGTACTAAGCTTCCTTGTCATGGTGGTGAATATAAATACCTGGGGTGAAAATAGGGTCCTGTTTACATAATTTGGTTGGCGATTCCTTCCCTTGATGTATGCTCATCAGTGCTGTTAGCTAAGTACCTATACTGGGATGTGTTTTGCAGATAGGTTCCTAGTGCTTCTGGCATGGAGCTTATTTTCATCAGGGGTCTCAGATTTTCGGTTTGGTGGGAATGCCTTGGATGGCTTGACTGTGTTAGGATCTAGGCAGAAAGGAAGACATTTGACATTTCTGGAGTTTTCATGCCTCTGCAAAACTGGCAGAAGTCACTCCTAGTGAATGTGATCAAGGAGAATAGCCAGTGTATGGTGTTGTTTACTTCTTAAGAATGTAAGAATATGAGAGCCCTGCTACATCAGGCTAAAGGCCCATCTAGTCTAGCATCTGTTCCTACAGTGACCATCACAACCCCAAGATCTCTTTCCTGCCCAGTCACTGCCACTTCAGATACCATCTTCGTATATGTGAAGCTGGGATTTTTTTAGAGAGGTCCTTTTGGATCTCTTCACTTACCTTGTTTTGTTTTTACCACCCTGAATAACTTTATGCCACCAGCAAATCTCACCATCTCAGTGCTCACCCCTAAATATGAACCAAGTGAAAAAGTGCCAGTTGCAATACAGATCCTTGGAGGAACTCCTTCCAAGAATAATCAAGTTATAACGAGTGTGCTTTAACCAGTTACTGATCTGTAAGAAGACCCCCCCCTCTCCCCCCCCCAGTGGTACCTCTGGATGCGAACGGGATCCGTTCCGGAGCCCTGTTCGCATCTAGAGCAGAACGCAACCTGCGTCTGCGCATCTGCGTGTGTGTGGGTCGCAATTTGCCACTTCTGCGCATGCGCTTGACGTCATTTTGAGTGCCTGCACAAGCGGCGAAACCCGGTAGTAACGCGTTCCGTTACTTCCGGGTCGCCACGGAGCACAAAAGGACACATTCTACTCATGTAAAAACACGCTGATTCCCGGACTGTCTACGGGCCAGATTTAGAAGGCGATTGGGCACATCTGGCCCCCGGGCCTTAGGTTGCCTACCCCTGGTATAGTGTGTACACACACACACACACACACACACACACACACGGAGAATATTAATGTAGCCCCCTTCTGGTTGTGCTTGTTCATTGCATGCAGGGATTTTGAAAAAGCAACATGGGGGAGCGTTAAAAAATACAACCCCCACTTACTGTCTGAAGTAGTATAGTCCAGAATTCTACCAACCCACTGTGTTTAGTATGCATATCATTATAAACCAAATGTTTCCTGTGCATCAGCTTTGAAGAATATTCTTAAGGCCAGCAGAACCATATGAATTGAATGTGCTTACTGAATACAAGTCAAGTAATGGTGAACTGAAGGGAGGCTGGCAATTTGCAGGCCTTGAAGAAAGTAGCTTGTTTAGGTATCTGCGGTGTGAGCATACTTTGTTTTTGTTACTTACTCAGTTTCTAAATTACCTTTTTTATTGTCCCTTTCATCCTTAAGGTGTTCAGCCCACACTCTTCCATGGCACTCCACCCTCCCTTTAGTCTTTGCTTTTTTTGGTACACACCTTCCTCCTACACGCAGCCAATTTCCCAACTCTTTTCTATAGCAAAACAAAAACAAGGAAATGTGATGGGTCCGGAAGGCAGTTCTTTCCCATTTTTCTTATGTACTTTCGAGTTACCGGATGAACAGGTCATAATTGGAGGATTGACTAGGTTTTAACTAAAGTACAAATGTCCCATTCCATGGAGAAAACTGATCAGGGCCTTGATTGTAAATTAATTTTTTCCATGACGCATAAACAATCAGTAATTTTAGAGGGTTTGGCCTACTGTAAGGTATGCTATCCCTTCTCTTGCATCTGTGAACTGTGTATGTTTCACTACACAGATTCTTGTTGCACAAGCATAGGCTTGCAATACGTCATGTATGACATGTCCTGGTTTTCAGGTGTAAAAATGGCGCCGGGGGAATTTTGCCTAGTCTGCAAAATGTCAGGGAAAACCCGGGTGTATGGCAACGTAATGGAAAAAGCAGCAGAAACAGCTCCAAAAGCTTAAAATCAGTAATTGGGGGGGCGGGTTTCCCCAATTTGGGTTTGTTCCCCAAAAAAGCTCAACAACCTTGTGGGTGTCAGGAATTTTACTTTTTGAAAATGGCAACCCTACACAAGCAGCCCTGCCATGATAATTTGGTTGATACAGGCTTATTTACAGTATGTTTCAGGGCTACTAGGATAAGTTGTTCTGCCTTAGCACAAAATGTTAGACTGGGGGTCCTTCAAACCTTCAGGCCTTAAAATATCCATGATTTTTAGTTTACTCTTTCTATATAGTGCTGTTTAATAAATGGAATGATTCATTTCTATCCATAGAGATTTATCTTGCTAATTTAAACTTTTCAAAAATCTAAGTTGGTTAGCATTTTTACATACATTCTTGGAGGAGAGCAGAAGGTTCTATTTTCTTTCACTTTCTTTTTTTTGATGGTCAGTTCTTAATAATGTTGACTGTGACTAATGAAATAGCCTTATTTTACTAAGCAGTAGAAATAAAATAGCAAAAAATACCAGGTTCTCTGTTAGGTGCCCCAGATAAGCCAGAGAAATGACTAATTTCCCTCCCTGATTAAACATCCCCCCCAGCAATAGCCATGATGCTAATACTTTCTCTACAAAAATGTATTCACACTTCATTTTAGCCAGCCCCTTTGCTTACATGCCTTTTTAATATAAAGTTTACATGACTTAAATAAGGTCTCATTTAATTTCAGCATTGGCTTTCATAATGCTGTGTTGGTTAAAAGCAGAATATTAGTATATGTTTGGGATGAGATGGCAAACATAAATAAAAAGCTTTATGTGTCAAGCTTGACTTCACATATATGTCTATTAAATTCCTTCCTTAACTTGTAAGCCTTGGACAGTTTGAGGTTATTAGGTTCTTGTTGAAATTGACTTTGAAATAACTTTTGGAGCAAATTTCTGTTTCTAATTTTTGTGTTTTCCACCATCCTTTCAGTGTATATATCTCTGGGTTTCCTGAGTATACACAGTCAATGATTGATCACCTGGTTAACATGAAGATCAACCACTGGGATCCGTAAGTTTAATTATGTTAATATGTGGGGATTCGGTATTTTGATCAGAAAAGTATAGCTGATTTCTAAATTAGATTCGTAGTGAGACTGCTTTTATTGTTTTCAATTTGTTCAATTTGCTAACATTTGTTGACTTTCAGCTATATCTGATAAAAATCAGGTGTGCTAGTGAAAATTAATTATTAAGACTGGAATAAGTACAAGAACTTAAATGTGTTGTTTTGACCCTAAGAAATGAAATAAGCCTGTGGTTCATATGCAGCGAGGAACCATTCTTACCTGCCCTGTCAACAAGCAATTGTGAGCCTTGAGCTTACACATCTTCCTTTCCTCTCCTGCTCACGTGAGGAGCCACAGTTTGTGAACCTAAATTGTTCTCTATCATTTAAGCCAGAGGTTTTCAGCCTTTTGGAGTCCATGACTCGCTTGACCAACTACCTTCTTTCTGCGGCACCCCTGTGGGGCTCTGGATCCCAGTTATGTCACCCCTTGCCTGCAGAGCTGGCAGCCTCTCATCCTTTTTCAAACACCCTCCCTTGTGGAGTGTTCCCTCAGCCTCCCCCCCTCTCCTTGGAAGTCCTCCAGGTAGCCATGACTGCCACCCCTGGTGTCTGAGCTGCCCGCCCTCCCCAAAGAGAGGTGCGTTCTCGTGCCACCCCACAGGGGCCTGGGCAGAGAATGACCCCAGACGGAGGCTGGCTAGAGGTGGACATGAGGCCAGCACCTTATCTTGAGAGGCAGCAGGGGCAGCAGCAGGGCTGCTGCAACAAACAGCTGTGCAAGCCTTTGGGAGGTAGAGACGCAAGAAGGCATTAAAGGAGGGAGGGAAGGAAAGAAGGACAGAGGCCAGTGTTGCCTGTGGCACCCCTGATCATCATTCAAGGCACCCCAGGGTGCTGCGGCACACTGGTTGAAAACCACCGATTTAAGCAAATCACAGTTCCCTAAATTCCGATATCACAGGGAACTGTGATTCCTTTAAAATCAGGAGCAGAAGGTTCTGCCTCTTCCTTTGCCAAGTGAAATAGGAGAGGGATAGGGAGCATGCGGACCCAATGCTCATTCGTGTTGTAGGAAGCCATACTATTTCCCATTCTGGCCTCCTGGGCGCCCAGTGGGGTTAGCACTGCCCATTATCTCGAGGCAGAAACTTTGCTGCCTCCTAGGAACTTGCCTGGCATGCTCTAGTCCATGGGGTCACAAAGAGTCGGACACGACTTAACAACTAAACAACAACACAGGAACTTTTATTGATTATGTTCCTGAAAGCAGCTTCAGTTTTAAGTTCCTCCCTTTAGCTTGAAGCAGCAGCACTGGAAATGTCATTACTCGTGAACTAGGTGTTTTTAGTTCACATGCCAGCCTTATAAGCACATCTGCTGCATGCTTCCCACCCTCCACCTCATTCTCTCCCCATCTCTCAATCTTTCAGTGTTATTCGGGATCTTTCAACCAAAGCTCTGCATAACATCACACCACAGGCTCCAGAATATATGGCAAACGAAGGTGAGTGAAAACAAGCTTATGATCTAAAGCACCTAGAACATTACTGCAAAAGCCCTTAATCCTATGTGCCTAATAGAGAAGCAAACTGAATATTTCTAGCAACCAAGGTAATTAAGTGTCTCTAACAGAGAGAGAAATTTATCCTATAATGGGTTAAATGTATATACAGAACTCATTGTCTTAAGAGTAATGTTCACACACTGCAGGCTTTTTGTGGCATTAGAGTAGAATACATGTGCTTGGCTTGTGAAAAGATTTTGTATTTAGCATATGAAGAAATGTGTTAATTTCTTTGGGAAATTAAACCAGGGAACTGCAAATGCTAGTCATTTACATACTTTTGCAAACTTCTCAATGTATGTAAAATGAATTCAAGATAGCATTCTCAAACGTGAATAGTAAGCAACAGCTATTACTCCTTTTTTGTCATTTTATTAGGGATCCAGCATCTATTCTTCAGACTGGAAGGGGACAATTTCTTGTCTATTTGTCTTTAAATTTCTAAGTTATTCATGTTTAATCTCTTGCAGTTTTACCAAAACTGCTGCCATTGGCAATTGGCACAGATCTTCATACTCGCCATGGAGCAATTCTGGCCTGTGCTGAGATCACTCATGCCTTGAGTAAACTAGCAGAAGAAAATAAGAGGTAAAAAGACAAAATCATTACTGCATTGTTTTTATACATATTTTTGAGACTGTAGTGAAACACAGTCTATAAATTGGGTCAATAAATAAATAAGGCTTGGAACAAAGATGAATTCTTGTTGACTACCATTTCCCCCAATGCATTATGGTAGAGTTCATATTGGCATTTAAGCTCTGCATACTAGGGACTACTATGATCAGAAAGAAAACGAGGGTAGTAGAACATTAAAGAAGAAAAAATAACATCATACTCTTCTTATCTACATCAGTGGTTTTCTTCACTGTGGGTGGCATTTACCAGGGTGCATTAATGTGCCTCGGAAAGATAATGTGAATTAGCTGGAACTTATTTCAGTGAATTAGCTAAGAGATCTAAGAAAACATAAATTCACCTAGGAAGGGAGTTAAAAGCTAGAATTGTTAATATTTTAATGGCTATAAATATATTCAAGAGCTTTGGTTATGAAACAGGTAATACTAGATAAACTAAGGTTACCAGATGTCCCCATTTCGCGGGGACAGTCCCCAGATTTACAAATCAGTCCCCATACAAAATCCATTGAAGTTGGAAAGTGTCACCAGATTCATTGAAAATAATCTGGTAACCTTAAGATAAACTTACTAGTCAATACATGATGATCTCACAGGTATTATGGGAAGAAATACTTAGTGTTGGTTTGGAAGGTTGTGTGACATCTGTCAGGAACGCTGGTGGCTTTCGAAGTTTGGCTGACACCTTCATTTTCAGAGAGAAGAATAAGCACCTATACTTTCCAATTAATGCCTTGCCACTGGCAGATAGGTTTCTAGGACTCCCTCACATGTGACAGAAAGAAGCTCATATAGTATTCCTCTGATGTGGCTTTTAACTTTGCAGATCCATTACATCATATTTGGATGAAAAAGCCTTGGAAGGACTTAAACAGATTCATGTGGAGGTTGGTACAAATTCTGTCTTATGAAAAAGAAAATGTTTTTGCACTCTTTAAATAGGAAAGTTTCTTTTGTTAAAATCGATAATGTAAAAATTATTTGGTGTGTGTGCATTGTTAGATGGCATGCCCACCTTCATGCAGCTTACTGAATGTTTGAGGGAGTTTCCCAAAGTGGACCATAGCCCGACAGCTGTGGCTGATAGGACAGATCAATGGCAGCTGCACAGCTGCATGGTGGTAGGGAGGTAGACTATCTGCAGCCAGCCCTGCAAAAACTGGCAGGTGGCACGTTCTGTTGCTCCTCTCAATCTGCTGCCTGCACCAATGGATTTCCTTGGCTCACAGAAGAAGTGGCTCACCAGTAATGCAGACTGGAGATATATTTTAATTTTTTCCATAATGTGCTGTACAAAAGTCTGTATGAGATTTGAAATGAATAGGATTTTCTTCTTCAACATAAACATGCAGAGAATTACCCTACACTTAGAATATTGTATGTACGTGGGATCTATTACTGGAGCTTCCTGGGCAGTAACAGTATAACTAATATTCTTATTAGGAAAACAGATACTATTTTGTTAGCCATCAGTGATAAAATCTATATGTATGATCAAATATGAGTGAAACAATATCGAATTATGTCGCAAAAAATCCTTGTACTCTTATAAAAAAATACTGTGTACAGCTAACATATTTCTGTGGGGTGGAGTTTTGACTAAATTGGTGTTTCTCAGCCATTTTGAAATGGGACCTATTGGTAAATTTACATAACCTTTTGGGATCCAGAATCCCATTGTTGTGTGGTCCACTCAGGAACACATCAGGAACTAGCTGTGGGCTATAACTTGCAATTTGAGATTCACTGAACTAAATAGAACTTCTTTATTCCATATCTAATACCAGTTTTCTCTTACAGCTTTGCCGTCGTCAGTTGTATCGGTAAGAGAATTAATGCCAAGTAGATTGTTTCAATTGTAAGAACAAAGAAAAAGCCTCATAAAATACGCAGTCTACAAAAAAGCTTGGGTGCCTACTTTCATACTGACTCTGTGCATGGGTGTGCTGTGTTTCCTAAGCGTAAGCATAGCTTGGCTGGCATGTGGCCACAGCAGAACTTGCTGCTTGGAATAGAGAGCATGACCGGAGCAGCCTGTCTTACAAATTCTTTTATGATGCCCATACATAATTACAGCCCAGTGGAAAGTGTGACCCTGTCTTATAGCAACCTGCATAGGCTCTCTGGCATCTCAGGAGATGCGCAACAGGCAGACAAGGGGTGCCATGTTGAGACCATGACCAGCTCAAGGTATTTTGTCACCCTAGGCAAGGTAAAAAATTATAACCAACACCTTCCTTACTCTGTCTTGTACAGTAAACACCATGGCATTGGTCCATGAAGTAGCCAAAAGTTTCCTGTGATAATTTAAAGCCTCCTTCTCTTGATGCTTCACTTTGTAACATTTAAAATTTGGAACATCGATGAAGCGAACTGAAAATACAGAGCCTAGAGGCAGACTTAATGCTTCAAAATTGGAGAGTCTGTTGGGAAAGGATGTAGAGACAGGAAACAACTGATACACTTTCAAACTTTTAGAATTTCTCCCCCTTATATACAGGTCCATTATATATGTCACAGCTGTTTTATTAAGAACAATTCCGAGTTTGGAAAGGGAGAGGAAAGTATATACCAGATGTGTGCTTAGCTGCACCTTTTGAATTGTCTTTCTGTGTAGTACATGTTTATTTCCATGTTTTTGAAATGTAAGACTGAACCAGAATTTCTGGGAGCAAAATGACTATATTAAATACGAACCATTCTTTGAGACAGCTTTCTTCATTTGGCACATTGGTTAATCTGCCTTAGTTCATAATAGGTTCATATTTATAGAGGCATCACACTGGCTGTTATACTTTCTGTAAATTCTTTTAATGTCAGGGTGAGGCTAGGGTATAATTTG
The DNA here is from genome assembly GCF_027172205.1 of Podarcis raffonei. Taxonomy (NCBI): domain Eukaryota; kingdom Metazoa; phylum Chordata; class Lepidosauria; order Squamata; family Lacertidae; genus Podarcis; species Podarcis raffonei. The sequence continues at coordinate 39,578,856 of NC_070603.1, forward strand.
ACTTTTTCTCACAAAATGCAAGCTTGCATTTATCGGTTTCATTAGATTCTTAATAGTGCCTTTCTTATCAATTAGACTTCAAACAAGCATCATGTTTCTCTTCAACGTAGTACTTTGCATAATTGAGTTATTCACTTGTGAGCATATTAACATAGTTTCAGGATATCAAAATACCTTTTAAATGGTATATAAAATATTCTGCTTTGGATCATTTTGTAATAGCAAGCCACTTAGCTTTTAATAGGCAAGCACTCTGCTAAACAAGCTGAACTTGTTTTCTGAAGAGCAATCAAGTGCCCTGAAGGTGCTCAGCTGAGACGTGGTTTCTTGGATTTTGAGAAAGTGTCGTCAGCCATCTGTTGAAGGACATACAAAACATTCCCCCCCCCCATGGTTTTCTTTATCTGTTTCTGGAATGAAGATTTCTTTTGCAGAAATAGGGGTGATATGAAACACTTTCTCAGAAGAGAGTAATTTGATTTCTGTTTGTTGCGTAAATGAATGATTTCAGCAACAGCAATGAAGTCACATTACCGAGTGATGATCTGTATAGATCATGTGTAATGCATCGTGTAGAGGCAGTGGATTAAGAAGCACTATACTCTCTCAATGAAAATGTTAAGAGCACAAGGCCGTACAATGAAATAAATTTATTTTGGATATTAGATAAACCAAAGAATTACTTCACAAAACAAAGCACGTGTGGGATTTATGAGATTACGGTAACTTCAAAGTCTTGAGACAGATGAATTTTACAGGATAGCTTGCTCTCTTTTGTCTCTTCCTCTGCACTGCCACATCATGTAAAAGGTTTTACATGAAGCAAGATGAAGTGATGAAAAGAGTTAAATTTATTTTTGATTTTGAATCTTAACAAGCCCGAAAAGAGAATTTTACCTTTCCTTTCCTTTGTATTCCTCATAATGATAGTAATTTGAGATTTTCAGCCAATACGTTTTCCTTTTTCCTTTTTCAGGGGTTTAGGTGGAGAACTAATGAGGCCAGCTGGTACGTCACACGACACACACACACATTTTTAATCCAAATGTTTATTCTATAGCATTCTGTGGTATTATGCATTTCTCTGGTTTTTTGACTATAAGTAAATGTACTTTGTGGGACGCGGGTGGTGCTGTGGGTTAAACCACAGAGCCTAGGACTTGCCGATCAGGAGGTCAGCGGTTCGAATCCCCGCGACGGGGTGAGCTCCCGATGCTCGGTCCCTGCTCCTGCCAACCTAGCAGTTCGAAAGCACGTCAAAGTGCAAGTAGATAAATAGGTACTGCTCCGGCGGGAAGGTAAACGGCGTTTCTGTGCACTGCTCTGGTTCGCCAGAAGCGGCTTAGTCATGCTGGCCACATGACCCGGAAGCTGTACGCCGGCTCCCTCGGCCAATAAAGCGAGATGAGCGCCGCAACCCCCGAGTCGGCCACGACTGGACCTAATGGTCAGGGGTCCCTTTACCTTTTTTAAATGTACTTTGGAAATAAATCTTGCATCTTGAACCTCCCTCATTTTTTCAGCTGCTACACTGGTTCACCAGGCATGCTGCCAATCCTTCCTTCAATTTGTACCCAAGGTCCAGGTTCCATATTGGTAGTGCTCCTTGGTGGCATTTTAGCAGCCACCTTAAAACTTGGTTTCTTGCTTGTTGGTATCAAGGAATGCAGACGTCTCCCTTCAAAAAGAATGATTTTCAGAGGGGTTCTCATGAAGCCTGCACATAGGGGCTCCATTTGAAGAAGCTCTATACAAGCAGAATGTTCCACACTAACTTTAAGTCAAGGAGTACTTGGATGCACTATATGCAGAAACCTAGGGAGCCTTAATTTGGGACTTGCCTGTGCCATTTCTGTATGCTTCAGTTGGTAAGGTTGGGAGTAACTTTAGCTACACTAAAGTGTATAGACCTTGTGCTAGAATATCTGTTAAAATACTTTTTGTGCTGATCAGTGTGCATATTCACAGTGCAACACATCTACTGTGTAGCAATACCAGTATGCCTGTTATTACATTTGCTTGAGCTCTGACCCTGTGTCTGTATTATATGTGTGTACAAGATCCACTGAACTCAGAGGACCATATTTGACACAGGATTGTTCTCTGCTGTTTTCAGAAATTGTATTCTCTTCGTTTTCTTCCAGTCTGCGCTTTAATTGAAAAGTTATCACTTTCAAAAATGCCTTTTAGAGGAGATCCCATAATAGGTAGGTGATGTTTTTGATGTCTTAAATTTATTCTATCTTTTTGTCTGTTGAAGATTATAATTGCATTCAAATGCACAGCCCTTTTGATTTCACTTGCCAAGAATATGGCTCACAGAGATATGCTTATTTCTTATCGTCACAAGATGTTCTTTAGGGCTGTGAATGTCCTAACATGCCTTTCATGACCCAGTATTTTTGCTTGTTGCCTCCTGCTGTCATTGGCATCATGATGCTATGACTGTGTTTGTCATATTCAGTTTAATTCAGAAAAGAATTGGCCAAATTGAGCCCCACTTTGGGCAAAGTATTCCTGAATTGCACAGAGTTGGACTAGATAAACCTCATGGTCCCTTCCAGCTCTACAGTTCTGTGATTCTGTGAAATGATGCAGCACATGGAGGAAATTGTATAGGGTAATGTCATCAGTAGGAGACTTGGGACAGCAATTCTACCCCACTCAACAGAATGTTCCATCTATAACAGAATGCTTCTCTCAAACTTCGTTTTAGTGGGAAAGGGAACCCTGGGTGCCAGGAAAAGGCCTTTGTGGACCCCAGTGATAGATGATGCACTAATCTCAAAAGCAAATTGAAAACAAAGTTGAAAACATTTAATTTGGGGACAGAAATCCATAAGGATGCACATTTAAATTTGCAGAGATCAGCTGGAGTTTTTATGAACACACTCTGGAACCTTTGAATATATTAAAAGTTGCTGTTTTTTAAAAGGTGATGAATACTGGTATGTTTAATTTTAGGTAACTAGTGTATTATCAAACATGCTTTCTGTCCCTCTAGCTGAATGGCAGTCGCTGATAAATGACAGTTTCAAAAGTCTCCACCTTGTTTCAAGCAATGCAAAGCAACAAGTAAAGGTACAGTTTTCCGTATCTGTATTGTTGTTGCTTGTTTTGTTAAAAAAGAAAACATTAATGTTTTCGTATTATGAAAGTTGCTCTCAAGGTATTCTTAAATTACCCAGGGGCTGTATATAACAGAACACAAGAGCACTTTGGGCCTGTATTTCTATGTGGTGTAAATTAATTGTGTCTGTGAAAGGACAGAACCTCATTTTCATCCTGAAGTAATCAATTTTATATTTATAATGAGGAAATAGATACCACTTAAATGAAATTTAGGACAGCAACTCAACTCAAGTTGCACTGCTCTTTGAACTCTATATGGAACTGAATAGGCTTGGGACAGCAATTCTACCCCACTCCATAGGAAAAGATTAAACCAAGCACATTCTTAAATTGAGATACTCTTTAGTCAAATTCATTTGGGTGGTTGTTGTTGTAAATTTACTGCCTGATCATAAGTGACGTGTGCAGAAAGATAAAATCTTTTGCGTGATACTGTATAGTTTTTTCTCATTTAAATAAAATGATGGTCCACTCTTTCCTACCTATCTGTGGGAGTGAGGAGAGGCTCCATAGCTCATGGCAAAAGCTACAGTCATTTAGGAAGCTGGCTGTAATACAGCCACACCCAAACCTAATGAGCCCTGCCCAGAATGCCATCTCTCCCCATAGGCTATTCTGGAGAGGGATCATTGTGCGAGTATACAATGAAGCTTAAAGCTTAAATAACCTCTGCTGGTTTGACTAGTGTTTGCTTTTAAAGGTATGGAAGGCAATATATACACCATGCCCCTATTCCTGTGCTAAATTGAGTTAAATTAGAACAAATTGTTGAGTAAGCATCAAGTAAATTCTGTTGCAAGTTCAACTCTTTAATTTAAGTCTACTAGAATTAGGTTCAGGGTTGTTAATTTAGCCTCCATAAAATTATACTGATGAGCTTTAAAACAGTTTTATAAGTCATGAGCTATTAGTTACTGTGCCTTCAGACACAGCCCTGAATGGAGAACGTGATCCAAGATACTTTGGAGTGTTATTTTATCTCCTAAACAGTAACAAGTCATGAACTGAAAATCTCCTGGCTTGGAATGCAAAGCTTATCTTCAGCTGTTTTATGAATGGGCCCATAGCAAACTACAGTAAAATTATTCATAGGGATAGAGATTATTCATTGGGTTTTCCTACAATAGTTGAAAGGAAAGAACTTTTGATGGTTACAGAGTTTTGCCTTTGTCTTAGGAATCAGCAGTCGCTGCATTAGCTGCTCTGTGTAATGAATACTACTACATTGAAGAGGAGGGAGCAAATCCAGCTCAGCAAGGTACTGATTCATAATGTTTGTCTCTTGCCTTTATTAAGGGATAGCCTGTGATGATCTTGTTAGCTAGAAAACTTCCTACAGGAGCAGAACTAGTCCTTAAATAAACACCTCAGTGGTTAGCAACTTCTTGGGACCAGCCCAGTTATGTGGGCTTCTAAGGCGCACTTAATTGGAGGTGACAGCAGCATTACTTGTCCCTTTTGGAGAAATGAAAGAATTCTGATTTGCACACGTGTGAGACAATGTTGTTTGTAGTATGCCTAGTAAAGTGCCACTTGAATTAAAGCAGTGAAAGTGTGCACTTCTGAATCAGCTCTTCACTACCATTTTACTTCTCTACAATGGAGTTAGAGTTAATAAAGTTTTGTAACATGGGAAGAAAATTTGCAGATCAGAGCTTTTATGGTGGTATTTGGGGTGTTCCATAAGTGCTATAATACTGCTAATGCAATGGGACTCCTCCCTTCTCCCCCCTGCACACATCCAGAAACCTCCTTATCTGCTCTGGAAGCTTGAAGAAACACCTTGGACAGTTTTGGGGCAGGGGCGGGCTGCGGAGAAGGGAGAAGGCCTTATTGTGCAAGCAGAAATCCTTGTGCTGGCAGAATTCATTAATTAGCATTACATTGAATACAGCCTTTTATGCATAAGTAGAAAAAGGCATAATGCATAAAACAGCTGGTGCCGGCAGGCATGATCCAGCAAATGGCACCCAGGCACAGCCTTCTACCACTTTATGTAGAGTGTGCTACTTCCTCTGTATTTCTCTCTCTCTCTCTCTCTCTCTCTCTCTCTCTCTCTCTCTCTCTCTTTTAACCTACCCTGCAGAGCGCCTGAAAGGGAGAGGAATGCAATTGGAGGGAAATAGGATTAATAAGAGTAAGATTGCTGGTGGGTAGCAACACTCCAACTACTATCCTCTAATTTGGAAGAATTTACAGGGCCTCCACCCGAATAAGTAGCATAGGAAAACATGGTTAGTTTTTGTACGCAGTTGGGCATGATAATTTACCTGCAGAGCTTGATGCTCTGGGTTTTGGTCAAAGCTTGAAGATCTAGCTTACATCTTCAAAGTACAAGCTTTACAATGGAAATGAAGATGCCCAGATTTCTTTTTTATATGTAGTGATATTTTTATCACTACATCATATATTTTTTTTATATGTAGTGATATTTTTATACATAATTTCATTCTCCCCATTTCCAGCAGTTTCTTCCCTCTGTAATTTGTTGTATTTTTCTTCAACACTTGCTTTAGCTTGTAGCCATTATTTCTGTTAAATTAACAGTTTAGAGATCATGTATTTCATTGTGTTATCACATTTACATTTTCTTACTAGTGCCATCTTATAGTCCCATAGGCACTGTTGGTACTTATCAAGAAACAGCCTATGCCGAGTTTTCTGCAACCTTTTAATTTGGTTCCTTGTGCTGCTAACAAAGTGTCTTTGAAATTAAAATGAGTGCTGATGAAATTTCATTATCTTGGATGTTCTCACAAGACATATAGACAAGAGTAGGGTGCCTTTGTTGCTTCAGGCCTCAGTGTTTTATATTTGCACAAATAGTTTAGAGATATCTAAAATACCTGTGCTGTTTCTCAGATGTTCGCAGAAATAGCCTCTTTGAGGTGTGTGTTTGTGTATTTTCCCATTCTATACTTCTCTGAGCATCTTAAAGTTTATACAGTGGTACCTCGGGTTACATACGCTTCAGGTTACATATGCTTCAGGTTACAGACTCCGCTAACCCAGAAATAGTACCTCAGGTTAAGAACTTTGCTTCAGGATGAGAACAGAAACCGTGCTCCGGCTGTGCGGCGGCAGCAGGAGGCCCCATTAGCTAAAGTGGCGCTTCAGGTTAAGAACAGTTTCAGGTTAAGAATGGACCTCCGGAACGAATTAAGTACTTAACCCGAGGTACCACTGTATAGCATACTGATGAATTGATTTAAGAAGAAGTAATAAGCCTCTGCATGTGCTAAGAAAATCCATCTTAATGTGGTCTTAATTTGAGCCAGGGTCATTGGGCTTGGTTCTACAATCAGTACCAGGGCTTGGCAACCCCAGACAGTGTAAAGCAATAATAATAAAAAGTAAATGCATTTGAGTTGTTGCAGAACTCCTTTCCTTCGGCATTGATTAATCACAACCACCCCCTTCATAGCGACATAATTTCCAGATAACAGTGTTAGTTGCAATTCCAGGCAGGAACGAATGTGGGCATCTCTCACTTTAAAAATCAAGCACTACCTCCAACAGCTGTGCTGCAGAGAAATTCCTTCAGAAATGTCACCTTGTTACCAGGTTCCAGCGTATGGAAACCACTTCCTGGAATCCAGTGAAGCATCTTCCTCAAGAGATGCAAGGCTGGAACTTTCAGTAGATTTATGCTCGTTGTTGCCTTAGAACACATCCTTCAATTCAGTTGTGAAAGGATGAAACTTTGAAGAAAATTAGGCCTGCACAGTCATGTTGAGTACACTGTCCTGCTTTCCTAACAGTAAAAAAATTCCATAGTAAATCATTTGAATGACTAGACAATGACTGCAGCAATTTGAAATCACCTTTTCTCTCTCTCTGGAAATAATTTATGCAGATATTCTAGGACTTTGGCGCAATCTCCCCATTCCCCACCCCATGCCAATTTCTAATTAATGATACTATGACTTGTATTTATCTAGATGAACTGGTGAATCAATACATTTCAGGCCTTCAGAGCCATGAGGAAATGACTCGGTGTGGCCTTTCATCAGCCTTAGGTGCCCTTCCTAGGTTTCTTTTAAAAGGCAAGCTTCAGGAGGTGAGTTAGAGAGTGGGGATTTAATATTTTTCATATTTTTTTGTAAGTGCTTAAAGGAATATCATGAAGAAACATACAACAATACAGTATTGCTGACCGTGTCTGGTGGTTTATAACCAAATCTCTGTCAAGGTTTCTGTTTTAATCTTAGTTTCTTATGGAAATGATTCTTTGAAGGGATGAGGGATAGACACCATGCTCACAATAGGGCAAAAAAAGGCAACCAAGTAATGAGCAAAGGGTAACGATTGCCATATTGTGGAGCGGGGAAATAGTTTCCTCTTCTAATGTATTGCTCTCCAGCAACACTCTTCAGTAGCCCACATAGGGCAACTCTTCCTGGGGGTGTCACTGTTTTCTTCCATGGCAAGGGAAGCAGGAAAACTAACAATAAAAAGCTTAGATTTTTTATATATAGTTAGACATTCAAACCTCAGAGTTGTGCCAGGGAAAAGAACAAGTGTTATGCACACTTATGAGAAGGAGTTAAGTGGGAAGAGACAAATTTGCTTTTTATCTTTACAGTAGTGATGGGGAACCTCCATGAGGGCCAGCAGTCCTTCCCATTTGGCCCATAGGCCATTTTGGTGAAGCCACACCCACCTATGATGTCATATGACATTAGATGTTGTACTGGTGAAGCTGTGGCACCACATTCCAAAGGAAGAATTGGGAGTGACTCTCTGTTCTTCCTTTCTAGCTGTGGCTATACATTTGAATATGATGCCAGGTGGGTGGCCCTGCCCAGCTGTCAAAATGGCCTGAGGAGGGCTGGCCAGTTCTCCACCTTTGCCTTATAGAAAGGCTATCCTTCCTTGTCAGATAAAGCATGTTAGTGAAGGAGTATCAGGAGGCTTGCATTGGACAATCTTTGTATCCTGTACCTGTCACACAAACAGAGGGTGAATTTAGGATGGAGCTAGATGCCTGGCAGCAAACACAAGATTACTGGTTGTGTGTTCATGTCAAGTGTGCAAAGTAAGTGTGTGTGTGTAGCCACTTTAACTTCTACTGCTTTTTAGATAATTTCTCGCAAGCAAGCTGAGTACAATACTCATATACTGTTTTTGTATTGTGTTGTTCCAGGTTTTAGACGGCTTAAAGGGAGTCACTACCATTTCCCCTCAGTATGTGAGCTTTGCTGAATCCAGAAAAGATGGCCTAAAAGCTATTTCAAAGTATGTTCAACAGTTTGTATATGGCTTTATATTTGCCCTGTAATGTGAGTGCCATTAATGAGGGGAAAGTGTTGGCCTTGTTTTTAAGACTCTGTCCTTCTATATCAGATAATAGGGAACCTTGTCTAGCTCCTGGGGCCTTACCCACATGACCTTGAGTTCTTTGCTGGCACAGGAAGGAACAGAAAAGCAGCAAATTTCAGGCCCACTCTGGATCAGGTCCTAGTGGGGATAGAAGGGCTTTCGCCCCTTTCCCCACCACTGTTGTCCCAATCTGGACTGGGCTGCCGCACATGTAATTTGTATTGCTCGCAGCCAATCCATTGCAACACACAAGCCCTCCTTAGGTGGTACCAGGAAGGGTTAAGTCATCACGGTAGGGATGGGTGCACTACCTCTGCACCCTCTTCACTGTTCTTGCTGCCCTCTGACTCCTGGGAAATGACCATGTGAAGTAGGGAGGCTCTCCTGTACTTGTGGGGGCTCCCCATGCATTTTAGAAACTTGGACCATAAGGTTTTCAAACAGGTGATGAGCTTCCCTCAGGCTTCCTGCTGCACAAGGTTGCCTTCCCCAAGGTGACTGATGAAGAGACTTTTGCTGAGGCAGGCGGAGCTAACATGTTTATCCCCACTGCCTCCTCACACCTTACTGGAAATGCCTGAAGAAGGTTATTGTGAAAACCTCACTTAGGTCCTATGTGTCTCTGTGTACGTGTGTTTGATTATGGGTGTGCCTGGCCCTGTGGGTTGCTGGAATGTGGCTCCCTCAAAGCTTTCTGTGTGGCGAGTCGCCATGTAATCTACATGGCCACCAGAAACCCAGGTACCTATGTCTCTGATAATCAGACCTGCCACTAGGGTCCCTGTTTCTCAGAGGAGTAACCTCAGCACAGTTGGATAGCTCTTCATCTCCCAAGGAATGAGTCACTTCTAAGAGATTTCCCTCTTCCTAAGAGTGACACCTTCCATAATACCCCAGGTCCATGTTACAGCAGATGATCCGCCACCCTTGGGAGTAAGATGCTGCTTTCATTTTCCCCGAAGACCTTACCCACCAACCGCCTTCCCTCTCTTGCACTCAGAAGATCAAACTTGTTCCCTCTGAGCCAGGAACTCACCTGTGAGTTGGAAGCTTGTAGAGCACTTCCAGAAGCGCACAATTTTAGGATAACATCCATAGAAAGTACATTTCATGAACATTGATAATTGATACCTTTCATAAATATGTTTTGTTTGCTATTAATGCATAAATTTTAATCCGTGAGTCGTGTGTGTGTGTGTGTGTCCTCGTCCTCTTCCTACAGGGTTTGTCTAACAGTAGGTGTGAAAGGGGAAGGATCACCAGCTGAAGTTGTATGCAGAAATAATGTCACGGAGATCTACACCATATTGCTGAATGGTCTTAATGATTACACAACGGATAGTCGGGGTGATGTTGGAGTATGGTAAGGCTTTGTTCTTGCTTATTGTCCCATCAAGGCAAAAAGTGGATAGGATTCAGAGAAAGAGCCCAGCAAATATTACAAGGCATTCTGGAATAGGATGCCATTTCAGTTCTACCCTGCCCAGAGGAATCTCTTATTGAACTACAAATGTAACCTGTAGAATGAAAATGCTAAAAGTGTGCTAAAGGCTTTTACTAGGGCTTGCCAATCGAAAGGTCGGCGGTTCGAATCCCCGCGGCGGGGTGCGCTCCTGTTGTTCGGTCCCAGCGCCTGCCAACCTAGCAGTTCGAAAGCACTCCCGGGTGCAAGTAGATAAATAGGGACCGCTTACTAGCGGGAAGGTAAACGGCGTTTCCGTGTGCGGCTCTGGCTCTGGCCACGTGACCCGGAAGTGTCTCCGGACAGCGCTGGCCCCCAGCCTCTTAAGTGAGATGGGCGCACAACCCTAGAGTCTGTCAAGACTGGCCCGTACGGGCAGGGGTACCTTTACCTTTACCTTAAGTTTCTGGCTCATGAATACCATTGATGGGCATTCACTTCCGATTGACTGCTTAACTCGCATGCTGGTGACTGGACAGCAGAGGGCGCAGTTGTACCAGCTGTTGGGCTCTCTCATGTGTTGCTACCTTTTGCAAGCATTTGCACATATTATTTTAAAAGCAAATGAGCTATTGCTATCTCTACTATCTACATTCCCTAGAGTGCTAATTTGACATAAACACAATGGCATAAATCCAGCTCTGCCTTGGGTGCACTGAAGCCCATGGATTTAAATGTCATTAATAAACAACCTCCTTTCTGCCAGAAAATTCTCAAAATTCAACCTTTTTTGATAGTTTCGTGTGAGAATTCCAGTTGGTTGGTGTGCAATGTTCACTCTCCCACTGTTACATCGTGTTGAGTCAGGATTACAAATAAATAAGATAAATCGTTACACTTTGTACCCTTTAACTAGTGCTTTCATTCCATTCCAACCACATAACAAGTGTAAGAAACTCAAGTCTTCATCTTTGAGCCCTAAATCTAAGAATAACTAGTGTAACGTCATGTCAAGTGCCCAGTGCCTAGAAAACATAAGCTATGTAGCTATCTAAAATTCTTCTTGATTATATTTTAGCGTCAAGAAAATGTATTTATTTAAAATATTCAACACAAGGTTTCAATGTGGGATACAAATGAATACTAATAAAAACTAATAAAAACATTACAGTCACCATCAGTCTTAAAACTACAGTGCAGCACCTATAAAATTCCTAGCCAAACATTGAAGTTAATGTGGTGAGGCTGAACAAGCTGAAGCTTAATCCAGGCACAACCAAGGTGTATGAGTAGGAGAACTGCTGTCTCTGGATATACAGTTCTGGGTGTTTTGCACTCCCCTTGAAGAACCACACCAGCAGTTCGGTAATGATCCAGAGCTTGTCACCAACTGAGGAAGCTCAGGTGGCAGCTGTGGCTAGGATAAATTCAGCTGGTACACCACATGTGACCCTGTCTAGAAGGGTCACATGTGGTGTACCAGCTTGATAGATATCTTGCCTCAGTTATCTATGCATTTGCTGCAGCCAAACCATACTGCTGCAATGCTTTCTGTGTGCTGTTGCCTGTGAAGGCTGGAAACTGTAACTGGAAACTTGTGGCTGAGGCCAGGTTATGGGAACATCACCTATACCGTACCAGTTGCAGTGGTTGCCCATGTATATCAAGGCCCAATTGAAAGGGCTGGTCATTACCTTTGACACCCTGAAGAATCTGTGGCCAGGTTACCTGCAGGATTGCCTGCGCTCCTAACAAACTACATATACCTTGCAATTGGCATTGGAGGACTTGCTGCATTGCCCACTTGTTAAGATTATCCAGCCCTTGTAACAGAGGCTTCTCACCAGTGGCCCCACGAATGTGGAACTCAGTTCCTTCTGAGACTCAGCAGGCCTCATCCCTGTCGATGTTTAAGAGGGCCTTGAAGTCCTGCTGTTTTCTTGATGGCTTCTGGTTAATGCATACTGCACTTTTATGCTGGCTTTTGAATTTTCACTGTTTTATTGCTGACTGCTTTTGTTGTGCTCTTAAGAGTAGACATGAAATGATATTATTATTATATTGCAATGCTGTTTTGATTTTAAATATTGTTATAAGCTGCTTTGTGGAGATACTTTCACAAAGATCAGTGTGGACATTTCTTCAGTAAATAAACCTTGTTGGTTGAGGAGAGGACTAGAAGATGGGAAAGCTCTCAGTGGTCTTGCCCCTCTTCTTGCAACAAAGATGAGTGGTTTGGCATAAGAACTGGCTGGAAGGGCACTCTTGTGAATCTTGCCTACTTGGTACTGCTCTTTTTTATTTTCTTAAAAGTATGTATTTTACGTATAAAAGTCAAACAGGTTTAGGAAAGAATTGCTCTTGTATATGAAGAAAGCTTTGGTTGGATCTTTTTTTTAAAAAAAAGATTCGTGGGAAAGCTAACCAACTGTATTTTCCATATGCAAACTTAACATTCCTTTTGACAGTTTGGACATGTCCCAGCGCATAAACTGTCTTCAGGTGTTGGATATGAGTACCTTAATAGTAAGATGTCATACAAAAAGAGGAAGAAGTATTCTTTGATGAAAGGTTGCCAAACGCTATGATGCAGTTTGTATTCCCTACCCCCCCTAATTCTCACTTACTTGTCCACCCATTTTCAGACTTCATATGCATTTGCCTTCTTTTCACCTTAGAAAAGTACAAAAATACAAAAGGCAGGCCACTGTGATAAGATAGTGATAAGAAGAACAGTTCTCTGTTACTAAAGTAGGTTAATAGCTCTTTAAATACTCATTGGAAGCACAGGGGTAATGCATCTGTAGACCAGGTTTTAGCTTAATTATGTGAACACATGTAGTATTCATATGCATGAAAAAGAAGCCAAGCTCTCTATTGAGATCAGGAAGGAAATGTTCTGGGCCATCCCAGTGTGTCCTAGATGAAAATAAGTTGCTTCTGCTTGTGCAAGTTGGGACACCCAATTTCTGCTGCTACCGCCCCCTCTACATACACCGCAGCCCTCTGTACCACATCCTACTCTGTTAACACCCAGCTGGGATGCAGTCCCAATTCTGCTCACCCTCCTCAACAGTTGCTGTCTACTAATAAAATAAAATAAGAACCACATCATTTGCTTTCCTGCAATTAACTGGACGTATAACTTGGCCCTTAGAATGGTCCTTTGTTTTCTACTCTTCCTTTGTTATATGTATGTATGTATTCTATATCACAGAGACTGACATGGAAGAAAGCACACTGATATATGAGACTGTGGCGTGAAAGTATATTATTCTGATCATAGAAGCAATGTAGATTTACATGAAGCATGTCCGTAAGAAGTTATAAATTTACAATGGCAACTTGCTTATTTTTACAGGGTGAGAGAAGCTGCTATGACCAGTTTAATGGAAATGACCCTTTTGTTAGCACGGACTGAGCCAGAGCTAATCGATGCAAATGTGTATGTATTTTGCAAATATAATCTGTGAATGCCTGCTGTATGGTTAGGTGATGAGCTGTTTCTGTAAAAGGCTCTTTCAGTAATCCCTCCTACCTATGGGATTCGGTTACTTCCATCAATACTGCTAATGAAAGAACTGGAGCACAGCCTATCTTGCATCTATTGTGAGTACAGGGAATGCAGATTGTAGCTTTTGATTATCCCTTCTTTGTTAAACTGCTTTACATTAATAGCTATTCCCACTTAAGATAGATATTGTGCCTTTCCTGCGCCACGAAACACTGTATCTATTTTTATATAATTATACATTTGAAAAGTTATAGCTATATATGGGTTATAATAAAAGAATTAAAACCTTAAAAATACTGTGCTAGATACAGTTATAAAGAATAGTCAGCACAGGGAAAGCAGTCAAAACAGCTGTTTTGCCAATCTTGTAAAAAAAAAGGCAAGCTGAGTAGATGTGCTTCATGGGTCTTCAGAGCTAGGAGAGAAATTTGGTCTAACCACCCCTTGTAAATCTCGGGGCAAAGTAAAAGTATAGTTTCTTTACACAGCTGTTCTCACTTCCTTTGCTGAAGGAATCCTTAGCAGGGTCTGAATGGAAAATGTTAATGGGGACGGGGAGTAGTCATATAGGTAGAGGTTTCTCTGGAATATGTCGTTCCAAATGAATGAGTGTTCTGTGTTCTAAACTTCAGCTCCAAGCGGATCATGTGCTGTGTGGCTCAGCAATCAGCTGAAAAAATTGACCGATTTCGAGCCCATGCAGGATCTGTATTCCTCACACTTCTGTACTTTGACGACCCTCCAATTCCACACATACCCCATCGGGAGGATTTAGAGAAAATATTTCCAAGGTAACTAGTATCTCATTGTTTTATCATAGAATTGCACAATAAACATTTGCCCATAAACATGAAAGAACTCTTTATTTAGAAATATGTTTAAAGAGAATATTTCATTCTGTCTTGTTAAGGAGTAGACTTTTGAGATTCAGAGTGGCTTTTTGTGTTTATTAGAGAAGTAAAGGGAAAGGCAACCTAAGTTTTGTTCTGGCCGGATCCATAAATGGGGCTTGGGGAACCTCCCAGTGTTGTTGGACTCTCCCTCCCATCCTACCTGGCCATTAACCATGTTGGTTAGAACTGAAGCAAGTTGGGGTTCAACAACTCATGGAGGGCCACAGGTTCCCCATCCCTGCCGTAAGTTATCAAGTGTGTGGGATTTTCCACCTTTGGTCATTTCTTCAATCCAGTAACTAGTCTTCGCACAGGGTGTGAGTTATCAGCAGATCCAAAAGTAAGTAAAATGTAGTGATTTGTTAAAAATAATGCTTCAGAAGCTGATGTAAGCAAATTATACTTTGTGCATACAATTTAACTTGGCATCTCAAGCATTCCTGCATTTTGCAGAGTGATCCTATGGTGCTGATGCAGAAATTCCATGGTAGAGCTACTACTTGCTGGCTTCCTGCCTTATAGCTCCCTTGTGGTCAGCAGGAAAGAATTACTTATAGGAGCTTCAGGACTGGGGTAGTTGGAGGTTTCTTTTGGGTGTCTGTATGCAGAAAGAATGAGGGGACCAAGATATTCTGGATCCTTGCGCCATTCCTGGTATTCACCCAAAATGTTTCACTCCTCTACCCCCACCCCAGCAGGACATCTGCACCTGCCAACCTTTCCCTGGGTGTACCTGTGGCACTATAAGTGCCATCCCACTGGCTGTGATCTCTCTCTACCAACAGAATGGGGCATAGCTGCATCTTGTGGCCCCCCTACATGTCTTTGACTGAATTTTGGATTGCACTTTCAATTGAATTTTAAAATGCATTAATGTGTAATACAGTTAATGGTAATAGCACATTATGAAAGCCCCATTTAAAATACGGTTATACTGCTGCATTGACAAAGAGCATTTCTGAGTCTTACTGTCAAAGGATGCCAGCTTTGATTTCTGTGGATAATTTTTCTACTTTAAAAATGGACATTTCAGAGTTTAGCAGCAGTTTTGGTGAAACAAACCATTGCTCAGGAGGACATAAGGCTTATGTTACCTGCTTTCTATTGCCCTTGCTTCAAAAGGGACCATCTTTTCTGTTGTTGACAGGTCAGAGGCAGTAACCTTAAACTGGAATGCTCCATCGCAAGCCTTTCCCAGAATCACACAGCTTCTGAGTTTGCCATCTTATCAATACCATGTTCTGACAGGACTGACTGTGTCTGTTGGTGGATTGACCGAATCAACAGTAAGTGAATTTTAAGAAAATGTTTGATCGGTAGGCGGTGTCTAAGAATGACTATGTTAAGAGCCATGTATCAATTCAGGTAGTAGTTCATTTCTGGAAGCAAGTTGCTGATGTTTGTACTGCTAAAGTCTTTTATTGGGGTATGAAAGTGTGGGAGGCACCCAGCCTATTGCTGTTTAGCGTGGCTGAAGCCTGGTTCAGCTCATCCCTGTTTGTTTCCATATAGCAGTTTTCATCACTTCACTACATACCTCTTTTCCTTTATTCTAAGGTGCCGCAGCACAGCTCTGGTAATCTGAGAAACCCGAGGCCAAATGAGAGAAGTCCACACTGCAGTTCCTCCCCACACCAACATCTCCTTTCTTGAAAACTGAGGTCATGCTGGCATGGAGAGGACTGCCAAAGAAACATCACAAACATAGCCTTTCACTCCCCCATTTTCCAAATTTTCTATCTAAATTACAATTAGCACCTTGTTCTTGGGCAGGCTTCCGAAATCCAGAAAAGCACAGTTTGAGCACAACTTGACGATCTTGCCAGTCTCTCTGGATAATGTCAGACGCCATACAGCCTTAGAAACCTATTAGTATTCTAACTTTATTTCACTTGCAAATAACTTCAACTGCATTTTGCTTTTAACAAGCATTTCTACTTGTCACTGTGTTCCTTGTAGCTTCCTGCCTCCAGTTGCCTCTGAAAATGAAACTAACTTGGAGGATTTTTATTATCACTACTGGCAGTCACAAGTAAATTAAGAATGTGGGGCAGCTTACAGCTCAACCCTATAGGTTCCTATAGAGGGCTGTGACACCGTTGCCACCTAAACAGCATCAGGTAGTGACTGACAGCTTAGTGTTTGCTCTATCCTACTTGCTGTCCTTTCTCTGTACTCCATTTACAAATGGGTGTTGGTGATACTGAAATTCAGCTTAGTCACATAGCTTTGTTTGGCCAGTGAGAACACGATCCCACCTGCCCATCAACGTCCTTGCAGGCTGTTGCAGTAATGTGCTTTGGTTCTGCAAGTCTCCCCACCCAGTACTTACTGTATAGCAGCTTACCAATGAGGCTGAGCTACTAGTGTCTGGGAAGCCTTGTTCTTATTAGCACAGGATTCATTAAATCATTGCACCTTTCTGATCCTGCCCCTGCAACACTATGTCCTTGTCCACATTCATTTCATGCACAGTTGCACTGCCTTGAGTTATTGCAGTGGTGTAATACCACTACTCAGAATCATGCGAGTGCCAGAGTCCTTGAACCTGATTCTGGTCCTTTTCTTTCTACAACAGACCATCAGGCTTCCAGCACTGTTAAGTGTGTTGAGCCTTCACATTTGTAGAATGCTTGAATGTTCAGTTCATGATGTCAAACTCTTGCGGGTTTTCATAATGAGGTGGAGATTAAATTTAATTTTGCTTTAAATATGAGGTTTTTCCTACCCCAAGTTTCACAGACAGAGAAATAGCCTTGAGTTACTTCAAGAGGTCACAGAGAGGTTCTTGCCCCCAATATTTTCATGTTGGGTTTTTAGAATTTGTTACACTTAAGTTTTGAAACGTGTAAACAGTTTGATTGCTTCCAGCTCTTTTGATTATTGTTGGCTCTGCCTGCTTGTTTAAGAGAACAACCTTCTGTTCCGCTTCAAAAACACTGTTGAATCATTAGCTCTTTGTAGACCTCCCTAGAATATATCTCAGTTTACTTGGGTTGTAGTCCAGTAATTTCCAGACATGAAAGAAGGGCTAGCGTGCCTCTGAAAATGCATTCATTAAATAATTAAAATGCTCCTGTGAGCCCCAAATACCACCTACAAATTGGACTGCTCGCTGAATGTCTGAAATATTTCCATTAGTCTCCTTTGGAGCCAGGTAATTCTACCCTATCTTTGCATCAGTTTGGTCAGTCAGTCCTTCCCAGTGCAGATTTATGAATTGCACATTTATGAATTTATGGAATTCTGTGCAACATGATTTGGTGACTGCCACTAGCTTAGATGGTTTTAAAAGGAGATTAGAGAAATTGAGAATAGGTGTATCCATTGCTTTTAGCTATAAAAAGCTATTTTAAACCTCTGTGTTCAGAGGCAATTAGTGATCAAACCAAAGGTGAAAGCTGTAGGAAACTATGTAGCACAGGAGGCATTCGTCTAGAAAAACAGCGCAAAGTGTTTTCACATAGGATACGAAAGTGGGCTCATAGGTTGTATCTGGTATACATGACAGCATAATCAAGTGGCTGATAAAAGTAGGAGAGGGGGGAAATTCCATGAGTTCTTGTGGGTCAACGTACTATTTTCCCAATCGTGAGATTGATGAGATGGCAACTTCCGACTGGGAACATACAGTTCAGTATGTGAATACAATTCAGAGCTCTAGTATTGTTAGAAAAGTGCCTCTGCATCCAAGTTGTCCCATGGCTTGCTTGTCAAGTTTGCAAATGGATATTGAAAGCACTTGAAAGGGAAAGGAAGTGACAGCACTAAGGGAACTGGAAGGCAAAAGAGTAAAGAGGCAGAGGCTCAGTATAATCCTTTCAGTGGAGAAAAAGATGCACTGGGTTGGAGCCTAAGTCACACATAACTCCCATTGATTTTAATGTGTTCTAAGTTAGTGATGTATGAATTTCCATGTTGGATTTAATGGGACTGAAGTAGGACTTAACTTGCTCTGGATCCAGTCCAGCATGACCAAATGCAAATGACAGGATTCTATATTTTTGCCACTTCAGGGTAGTCAATATGTCAACATCTGAAATAATCCAGAAATGATGCTCTCTTTTATTGGCCCTAATGCACTATTCACTGGTCCCCTGCAATGGAAAAGAAATACGACTCGCTGAGTAGGCCTTTATCTTACTGTTTGGAAAATCACTGGTGGTGAGGCATTGTTCTCTTGTGCCTTTATACCATATTAAAAGAACTTTAAGGACTCACAAAACGTGCTGAATTTATTAGAAGTGCAGTAGTTCCTGTGAATCTTACTGCAGTCTGGATCTTAAGGGTTAGTCACAGAGGGTGGACGAAGGTAATGTCCTAAACATAGGCAGGATCCCCCAGTAGCCATAAAACGTAGCAGTCTGTGGAAAGAGGTCCTTGTTTTCTCCCTTCCATCCAAGTCTGTTTAGCAGTTATAAACACTGTGCATATGTAGAAGGGACTGTGTCAACAGTGCACATATTTCCTGGATAAAATGCAAAACGTGCCATGGCACTGGCTGCTTTTCTTGCTTATTTAGCTGTACATTTAAACATCCAATTACATTTCCTATTTAACTGAAATGGCACCATGTTACCAGGTTGTTATGGGTCCTTGGTTATAAAGGATGCTGAAGTGCGTTTTTCCTATAGTTCGTGTAGTGTAGAATTCCTATCGACTTTAAAACCTCAAAAATCAATTTTCTCTTCTCTCCTGCCCCCCCAGTCTGGAAAAAAAAGTCCCTCGGAGATATAGTGAAGACCGAAGTTAATCTTTTCATGTTTGTTTATTGGAAGTGTTTTTCACTTGCAGGTAAGGTGCTCATCACAGAGCCTGTTCAGCTATCTGAAGGGAATTCAGAGCAATATGGATGCAATGAACAGCTTTTGTGATACGCTGCTCAAGGTCTTTGAGGACAATCTGCTGAATGACAGGTAACCTGTATCTTTCTATAGGGGCTTGTTGGGCACATTCCTGAATGTATTCCTGTCTTACCAGATAAATCGCTAAAAACGTCACTATAGTTTTCCATCTACTCTCTTTGACTTGGAATCTATGGTTATGAAAAAGCCTAAGGCCAGAAGTGCAAGTCAGTGGGCCAATTTTTTTTTGCTGATTTGCCAGGCATAAGAGATAGGAAGGCACAATAACTCGGCTAACCAAATTGCATTTGGGGGATATTTTCCTGAATGGAGTACAGGCTACATAACTAAACGGCAGGAATGGGGAACTGGATCTTGCCTGAGGATCCAGAACTGGCCCCCACCTCTGCCTCCCTGTCTTGTCACCTGACACAGGATATGATATCAGTTGATTCAGTGTTCAAGCCATGGAAGCAGTCACAGGCTAATCTCCAAATTTGGCACTGTATTCTCACAGCACTGAGAACAAAGCAAAGCCTCTGCTGCTGGCTGCCTCTTAATTATCAAGGAGCAAATGGAGGCTTATCTCTGAACTTGGTGTTATGGTCCCACAAAGCACTCTAGAAGAGAAACGTGCACCTCACTATGTGACACGCTCTGTCTCATGAACTATGAGTCCAAGAAGAACTCATTTGTTCCTTCTGGCATTTATTTCCTGTGCACAGGCAAGAGGAGCCAGTGGAGTGGTAGCCAGTTAGTAGCATGTTGGAGGAACAAACACTAGAGTTATCAGGAAACATGGGATGCAGGCTCTAGGACATAGGTGAGGAAATGAATTGTAGGCCTCTGATCATCCAAGAATATAGGGCATGAGATCCCAAGTGCAGAGAGCAGTGTCACCATGCACAATTAATATGGATACAGTGGTACCTTGGTTTACGAACTTAATCCATTTCGGAAGTCCGTTCTTAAACCAAAGCGTTCTTAAACCAAGGCAGGCTTTCCCATAGCAGAGGTGGGGACCCTCCAGATGTTTATGAACTCCAGTTCCTAGTGGCATGGCCAGTGGTTAGGGGTGGTGGGAGTTGTAGTCCAGCAACATCTGGAGGGGCCACATGCTCCCCACCTCTGCTCTAAATTTTCGAAACAGATGAGGGATAGGGTGTGTATGTTAATGCTTGAACACTGCCAGTAAAACTATTTCCTCATCACATTCTGAAAGGGTATGTAGGCCAACAGCCAGAAAATGACTGTGTGCAGGCACACGCCCCACTCCTTAATGGGAATATTCAGATGTGTGTCTCAATGTATAAATTACAGAAAGGAATCCAGGAGCCTTGCCAAACTCTTGCAGACTCTTATCTGACCATTCCCTGGAGCTAAAATGGTTGAAGTTTGAACTTCTGCACTTTGTTTTTCCCATTTCACATTTTGTTTAGGAAACGAACTAAGTATTGTGTTAGATTCTGGATACTGGAGAGCTATTGCGTCACAAGTTTTCACACTCCTGCACTGTTTGTGGGCAGAACTGGACAGTATCCTTGCAAATGTGTGGTGCCCACGCTTGCCAAGATAGCAGGAATGTGATGGTGAGGGCACTTGCAGGGAAGTTTTTGCAGGAGGGAAGGTGCACAGTCCCGTCTCCCCAACCCTTTCATTGCATGTTGATTCCTTGCAAATGATTCCTACCTTCTGGGTAGACCTGGTTTCAGATCCTGGCTTAGGGAGAAAAATTAAAAATTAAAAACCTGTCAGGTTGGTAAACAGGGAGAAAGTATTCCTTTGATTCTTACCCCAACACAAAGAGCATCTAGTTTTGCCCTGTAAACACCACAGTGTGTGATTCCCCCTATGGAGTAAGAATGGTCATACGGGCACTGCAAACATGTGTGACTGTATTACCACCTGACTACTGCTTTATGATCTCACGAAGTGTGCAGTCATGCTCTCAAACTAGTTTTGGCTATCTGAAAAGTCAGAAGTGTATGAACTTTGGCAAAAGTTTCTCTTTTTAATCTGAACTGTGAAAGTCCCATTGCAAGTGGCGTCAAACATGTTGCTCTGTCTTCTGTGTGTTTTCCTCATTAGGGTATCTGTACCGTTGCTAAAGATGCTGGACCAGATATTGGCCAATGGCTGCTTTGATATTTTTCTAACAGAAGAGAAGTAAGTACTAATGAGCAGAGTATAAAGCCTCTTTCCCTGCCTCTCCTCCAGTTGCTGCTGTGCTGCAGGAAAACAAGCCATAGTATGGCTGGGTGTGTCATCTGAACCCACGGTCACGATGATCAGAAGCCAAGGTTTTTTGCTTACTTGTGTGTGGTTTGTTTCTTCCAAACAAACTAGCCTGTGTTCAGACAACACAACAAGACAGACTATGGCATGTTCCCCTGCAACAAAGCTGGAATTGGGAGAACCAAAGGGCCTGCAGCTCATTCACATTGAACCAGTTTGTTTTAAATGTGGTTTAATGTAATGTGCAAACCAGGTCATAAGCAGTACTAAGAGTTGAGTTGTAAATCCTGTTTACAAATTAAACAGAACTAATGATGATCACCTGCGATGTCAGTCTCTTTGTAGAAATAATCCCAATGAACCACTGAACAGTATCTTAGTAAAACTACCTCAAGTGCGTGCGTGCACACACACACATGCACACTTGATTGTAACAAAATCTCAAAGTAGATACTTGAGTCATGTTGTTCTCTTGTCCTATGAAATACCAAATGAAAGGGCAGGAGAAACTATTCTTTCCAGTTTTAGTAGCATATCCAATATTTATACATGAGTGTCAGTTGCAGTTTTCTTTGTATATTATACTTGCATGTCCATTTGCTGAAGGTGCAGTAATGTACCATCCGATGGAGTGTATCGCTACAGGTTTTAAGCAACAAGTCAGTGGCGCTTTGACTTCGTCCACAGATGGGTGCTTTCCTTAACAACAGTAATTTCATACCTGTGCAGGCTCTCATCTGGGGGGCACTCTGTGCTCTTGATTTAGGGACCACCCTGAGTGATGTCGTGATTGATCTGGTAAAAATGCTGCTCACCTTTTTTAAAAAAGCTCCATTTTCAGGAACACGTGTGCCCAATTTGCATAACACAGAACCTTTTAGACAGATCCCTTTTCCCTATTCACTGATCCTGTTTCTGCTGGAGTGCTGCCCATACAGGAGAAGGAATTTTCTCAATTTCCTTTGGAGAGGCTGTGCTATTTGAGATCACTCATAGGTTAGAGTTAGTTATTACAAATGTGGAATTGGCAGATGACAGAAAGCAAAGCAGGTCTATTTCAGATGCAGAATCCTACACATTAGACTACATGCACTAAATTTTTTCCAGATGCTCAGCTGTAATTGGCCTCTTTGCTGAATGCCTGTATTGTCATTTCCTTTGGAAATCACACCTCATTCCCTATATTGCCATTGTCCTGTGCTGAAAAGCAGCAAGCACTCCTGTTAACTGAATTAATCTCCAATAAATTCCATCCTGTCTATGCACAGCCTTGCATAATTGCTAACAAAGTTAACCTGGCTTGAAACAAAGAATGCAGAATCCATTCTGCACTCTACCTTGCAGCAATATTATAGAGATAGAATGTGTTTCCCTAGGGGTAATTTACACATGTGCAACTTTGTGCAGCCTTGCTTACAAATGGAGATTCTGGATAAGATTTCACTAAATATGCACACTAAGAAACACTTAATCTTATTGAACCAGCTTTATTTTCGGGGGTGTATGTGTTTGTGCGTCTAAACTAGTTTAAGAGCTACATGAAATCTTTTCCCATGCGGACTTAAAACTTAAAACATAACATTAAAAAATATATATTCAAAGCTTTAGGCATAGAAAATAGTGGTTTATATCATACTAACCAGCATGTGGAGGGACGCGGGTGGCGCTGCGGTCTAAACCACTGAGCCTTGGGCTTGCCGATCGGAAGGTTGGCGGTTCGAATACCCCGCGATGGGGTGAGCTCCCGTTGCTCGGTCCCTGCTCCTGCCCACCTAGCAGTTTGAAAGCACATCAAAGTGCAAGTAGATATCTGGTGTTTCCTGATAATCTGGTGTTTCCTGCTTGGCAGGGGGTTGGACTCGATGGCCCTTGTGGTCTCTTCCAACTCTATGATTCTATGATAAATAGGTACCGCTCCAGTGGGAAGGTAAATGGCTTTTCCGTGCGCTGCTCTGCTTCGCTTGAAGCGGCTTAGTCATGCTGGCCACATGACCTGGAAGCTGTACGCCAGCTCCCTCGGCCAGTAAAGCGAGATGAGCATCGCAGCCCTAGAGTCGTCCACAAATGGACCTAATGGTCAGGGGTCCCTTTACCTTTTTAACCAGCATGTGATTACTAGGCCAAGATATTAGCACCCCAAACTGAAGTCCACTGCACCAGCTTAGTGGTTAGTGATTGCTTATGTAACATCCAACACAGTTTGCAACACTCAGGAGAACTGGTCCCCTCTGAAATAATGTTTACTTAAATTTTCAGCCACCCATTTCCTATGAAGTTACTCACACTCTGTAAAGAAGAGAGCAGAAGATCTAAAGATATCCAGAAACTTCGCTCCAGCATTGCAGTGTAAGTTGGAAAAAAAATTGTAACAAAGCAGAGGGATAACTAGGGAGCTATTAAAATAACCTAGTGCATTGAGGAAAGAATTGTCATTGCATTTGTGTAGTGGCTTTGGGGCGGGGGGCACATGAAAATGTAACAAAAAGCTCACCTCCATTGTAAAGCAATCTTGTGATTTCACTCTGTTCTGTTTTTTTAAGAAGTGTCAATGCATTGTTATCATACTGAATTTAGAAGCACCTTTTATGAGTACTGATTCTAAAGCAAATACTGCTAACTAAAACATTCCTAGTCTGTTGATGTATGGCCTCAACCATACTCTACAGCAGTGGTTTTCAACCAGTGTGCTGGGGTGCCCTGGGGTGCCTTGAATGATAGTCAGGGGCAACACTGGCCCCTTTCCCTCTTTCCTTCCCTCCCTCCCCTGATGCCCTCTTGTGTCTCTGCTTCCCAGAAGCTTGCACAGCTGTTTATTGCAGCAGCCCTGGCTATAAGCTCCCCAGGCAAATGGTGCCTCTGGGGTTGGTCAGGGGGTGCTTCCCAGGCCCCTGTGGGGCAGTGTGAGGAGGCCTCTCTCTTTGAGGCAGGGGAGAGACCAGGGTTGGCAGCTGTGGCTGCTGAGAGGACTCCCAAGGTGAGGGGAGAGGAGAGAAGGCTGAGGGAACACTCCACAAGGGGGAGGGTGTTTGAAAAAGGGCGAGAGGCTGCCAGCTCTGCAGGCAAGGGGTGACATAACTGGGTTCCTGAGCCCCACAGGGGTGCCGCAGAAAGAATGCAGTTGGTCAAACAAGCAATGTACTCAAAAAGGGTGAAAACCTCTGCTATACAGATACTCCCCACCAGCTAAATAGGCTAGCTACTGAAATAACCAACATTCTGAGGTTTTTGTGGGACTTGATGGGGATTTCTAGAACCTTGCTGCTAATGGTTCGCTTGTTTTAGTAAGGTGCTTCTCTCAAGTTTGTTCACTTCTTTAATGTAGCAGATCTGCTGCCATCATAGTTGATTGATTGATTCAACTGAAGAACTAGACAACACTTGCTCTGGTTTTTTGTTTTTTTAAAACACATAAAATTAATCCTCCTAAGTGTGTTATGGAAACTTTTAAAGTTTCTTTTTTAAAAAAATAATACTTCTTGTTTTTGCAGTCCTAACAAGCAGTTCTAAATCCCCCCCCCCGATACTAGCTTTCAGATGCATGATGAGAGAGAGACATGGCAGACAGATTTGTTAAGCTTTGTTTGCGACATTCTCTAGGTTCAGTATCTGTCCATTCTCCTGTTCTTTGTAAGGATATATAGGCTGAAAATCAGCAGTACTTCTCTTGTGAAACTTCACAGTTTAGCAAATGCTTATCTATTGTTTTATGCAAGAGAACTTCTTTTTGTAGTGTCAGGTGTGTATATAATACTGGCACCTTTTAGTTTTTAAAACCTCTTATCTGGCACATCTCGCTCCAAGAATGGTTTCCAAACTCAATTTCCCCCCCATGCATATATTTCTGCAGAGTTTGTTGTGACCCTGATAGAGTGGAGCAGAGGGCTTCTCTACATAGCACATCCTTTCTGGACTCAATAATACAATTTCTCCTCTGTGCTAATATGAAAAAACCCACTGATGAAATAACATTACTTATTTTTTTATAAAGGTTTTGTGGTCTGATCCAGTTTCCAGGCAGCATGAGAGAAAAAGTTCTGTTTCAGCTCCTCCTCCTCCTTTGTCATCCATTTCCTGTTGTAAGTATTGCAGATGTTGGTTAGGAACTTGGAGGTGTTGATCTTTTATTGCTTGTGTGAATCTCACTAAATGTAATAGCTGGGCCACTTCATGACTATTTGCATTTCTTCTTCCATAATGTGTTTGTAAATCACTACCATCTTCCTTAAAGAGTGCTCTCAGTTTAGCAGTTGGGCTCACCTCAGTCCTGTTATTTAATGCACAGCAAATAACCCAGCTTTAAAGTCCACTCTTAGACATATCTGGCTATTGAACCAGTATCCTGTTTTCTGGACCTACATAGCTGAAAGGTAGAATGACTGTGTATATTTAATTTACTATGCTGGTTGACTCTGGAGTGCATGTGTATAGAGCAAGCAGTATATACAGATATGAGTGTTAACTGTACCCTAGTGCTTTAGAACCTGTGAATTTCTGGACATGCTACCAGGGTGTTATTATCCAAACATTTAATCTCTTTAGAGTAATTGAAAGCTATTCCTTTTTCTACCTCCAGATAAGAAAGGCAACAGCCAGTAATGTCTATGAAATGCTCATAACCTACAGTGATATTGCTGAACCGGATATTATAGAGGAGGTCATGACAATTCTAAGTGACACTGACTGGTGAGTTAATGCAACCACACCTACAACCTTATGCTGACTCCCAACCCTTGACATTTAACCCTCCATGTTGGAGTGCAGATACAACCAGACAAATGTGTGTTACAATGATGACCGGGGAGGTTTGATGCCAGTTTCGATTCACATGAATCTGGAATACAAATTTCATTTGATGCAAGGAGTGATCTTGAACTGCATTTGCTTATGTTGTAGATTTATACACCACCTTTTGAGCTAATAGACTCCCAAGGTAGCTTATACAATTATATAATACAAAACTATTAACTCCTCTCCTTCAGTGACTGGCTGCTAAAAGAAACACTCGAGGGTGTGTAATGTTACTGTTGAGGCCTCTTCCTATCTCTCTAGCATTTTTGCCACCATCATTGCTGCTGTTAAGGGCTTCTAGTGAGACCAGAGCAATTAGTTTCAGGCAGTGTTTCTGAAGCTGGGCTGTCACTCCTGAGTGGGGCTTTTCCACAGCTCCTGGCTTTCTGTGTGTGGTGCGCAGTGAAGATATACTTGGGGAAGGTGGCATTAAAACCTCTCCCTACTCTTTAGTTACGGCCCTTATGGAGCCTCCAGTGAGCTCAGAGCAGACAGCTTAGTAAGTAGGGAATTTAAACTGCATTTATGTTTGCTTAGCTTCTGGACTACTTAATTCATCATAGGCTTACTTATCCCATCTTGGAATGGGTTGGAGTAAAGTTTGCTAACTTGAAGTATTTGTGATGTGATAGACTTTGAATCTGTCCGTATAACTTGATGCTATTTTCCCTCTCCAAACAGGGATGCAGAATTGTCATTTCTGAGGAAGAAGCGCAACTATCTCTGTGACTTAATGAAAGTGCCCAAGCCACAACTAGTAGCTAAGGTAAAGTTTTTAAAGGATCCATTTAACTGACCGTGAATATTTTTGGGGATTCTTCCAGGAAAGACTTGTGACCTGCACATTTAGCAAAGCCCACAATTTCAGGGCAGGATATTCAGAGTTTTGCTTCAAGCCTAGCCCTCTTTAGTATGTGCATGTGTGGAACTGCCAAAAAGCAAGTGCTTTATAGCTCCCTTCTATTCTCTTGAAAGCATTCCAGACTTCTGGTGCTTAGCTACTTGAGCATGAATTAATACAGTGCAGCTGGCTCCAAAAGCGGGCTTAAATTCCACTCTGAATTTTACAAGAAAATATGAACATCATAGCATCTGTCTCTTAGATCCCAACTTTAGTTCAAAGAGAGGAGGCTAGGTGATTATTTGTTCCAAAATAATTGCAGAAACACCAGTGAGAGTTTAGTAAGTCAAAACATTGATATGTGCAACCCAGGTATTTGTAGCAGAACTCATGGCTCCTTCATGCCCACCCCTCGTCCTGCTACTGGACTACGCAAAACTAAGCCATGCGAGCTTGGCTTAATACAGTGGTGCCTCGCAAGACGAACGCCTCGCAAGACGAAAGAGTTTTCCATTTTGGAGGTGCTTCGCAAAACGAATTTCCCTATGGGCTTGCTTCGCAAGAAGAAAGCCCATAGGGAAATCTCCGCCGGCCTTCAGAAGAGGTCCTGGACCTCTTCTGAAGGCCGGCGGGGGGCAGAAGTCTTTGCTCCCCCCCGCCTGCCTTCCCGGGATAGCGGAGAAGCGCAGCGCGTTTCTCCGCTATCCCGACGGCTTTTGAAGGCAGGCGGGGGAGAGCAAAGACTTTGGCCCACCGCCGGCCTTCAGAAGAGGTCCTGGACCTCTTCTGAAGGCCGGCGGGGGGCAAAAGTCTTTGCTCCCCCCGCCTGCCTTCCCGGGACAGCGGAGACTTCTCTGCTGTCCCGGGGCGATCTGAAAATGCTGGTGGGCGGCAGCGAACGCTTCGCTGCCGCCCGCCAGCATTTTAAAAGCCCCCGGGACAGCGGAGACTTCTCCGCTGTCCCGGGGCGATCTGAAAATGCTGGCGGGCGGCAGCGAATGCTTCACTGCCGCCCGCCAGCATTTTAAAAGCACCCGGGACAGCGGAGACTTCTCTGCTGTCCCGGGGTGAACTGAAAATGCTGGCGGGCGGCAGCGAATGCTTCGCTGCCGCCCGCCAGCATTTTAAAAGCCCCCGGGACAGCGGAGAAGTCTCCGCTGTCCTGGGGGCTTTTAAAATGCTGGCAGTCGGGAGGAAAGCCCTCCTGTCCCCGGAGCTTGCGGGGTGGGAGGTGGGGAGAAGGGCTTTTCTTCCCACCGCCAGCCTTCAGAACAGCCTTCTGAAGGCTGGCGGTGGGAAGAAAAGCCCTTGTCCCCCCCCCCCCCAGCCTTCAGAAGAGGTCGGGGGACAGACTGTCCCCGGACCTGGTCTGAAGGCGGTTTCCATAGGAACGCATTGATTGATTTTCAATGCATTCCTATGGGAAACCGTGCTTCGCAAGACGAAAAACTCGCAAGAAGAAAAAACTTGCGGAACGAATTAATTTCGTCTTGCGAGGCACCACTGTATTATTGTATGAACTGGGCCATAAAAAAATCTTTATTTAAATTTTCCATGAACAAGTGTATATATATATATATATATATACACATATTTGCAGCCAAAATAAAACAGCAGAAAATGAACAATCAATGACCAGCATTCATTTGACAACCATTCATATATTTGAGTTGTTTGACAGCAGTAGTGGACTCTCCTTCCCTGGAGGTTTTTAAACAGAGGTTGGATGGCTATCTGTCAGTGATTCCTGCTCTGCAGGGTGGCCCTTGGGGCCCCTTCCAACTCTACAATAACCGTGACAAGAGAAAACAATACGCTGTTGCCATATTCTCTGTTGTTTCTTTTAGTACCAAATTTCAGCGATGCTAATTTGAGGTTTTAAACTAAAATAGGAAAATACTGACATTCTATAAAGTGGTATCCCATTCAGAGTTGCTTCTCACACTTGAGATTTGAAAAGTGCGACCTGTGTGTGCGTGCCCATCTGCTCTTCACAGAGTAGTTTTGAGTACTGGTTGAATATACAGTGGTACCTCAGGTTACATACGCTTCAGGTTACACACTCCGCTAACCCAGAAATAGTGCTTCAGGTTAAGAACTTTGCTTCAGGATAAGAACAGAAATCAGGCTCCGGTGGCGCGGCAGCAGCAGGAGGCCTCATTAGCTAAAGTGGTGCTTCAGGTTAAGAACAGACCTCCGGAACGAATTAAGTACTTAACCTGAAGTACCACTGTAGCTGTATCCAACCTGCAGTGCTCGCTGCAGTTGTTTACATTAATGTAAGGTATGTAACCTGTCTCCAATATGCACTTAATTCCAGGTTTCTTTGTGCTGAGGTTTATACTGCTTTCAGGAAGAAGTAATGTCCAGGCAGTTACAGTGACACATGGCAAATGGGACAGAAATGTCCTATAATATGCAACAGGAATACAACAATACATTAGTGTTCCTGGTTTGGTGGAGGGCAAAGTGTTGCGCAGCAGCATTAATGGAGGCATGCAGTGACGAGTTGTTGCTCTAAGCCAGAACTGGGGTTTGTTCTCTGAGGAATGAGTGGTGGTGATAGTTTAAGTATGATTCTATTTGCTGGTTGTGTGTGTTTGTGTTTGCCTCCCAAGTGACGATGGAATAGCAATTACAAAGAAATATTCAAGTTAAGATTTAACTAGGACAAAAAAATGCTGAGTCCTGAAAGCTGTTTTGCATTTCCTCGGTATCAAAAGATTTGAAAATGGTCCCATGGCTCTCTGATCTAAGACTGACAGCCACATCTGCATCTCTTTGTGCTGTAGCTGAAGGCTTCTCTCTCCACAAGCTGGAGGAATTTTCACACAAGGTTGATTCCCTACTACCCTATTTTTCAGAGGGAGTGTATGAAAAATATGCAAGTGCTATCCAGCTTTCAGAGCTCACATTTCACAAAGAGAACCACAGAATGCCTTATAAAATAAGGAAAGAACATTTCAAGTGTGTATCTTTTACCAAATTTCATGACCTTGATTCACCTTTTTTAGCGGGGTGGGGGGCAAGCTTACAGTTGAATTCATTAAATAAACTCGTAGCCATGAAAGACCCCTCTCTTAAAGAGAAGTGGTCAGAATGAATATTTTAAATAACTAGTAGTTTAATAAAATGGCTTATCTTGGTATACAAAAGTTGCTACATGTGCAACTTACGTAGTGCTCCAGCTGCACTCCACAATGTATTGGATATCAGCAACTGGAGCTTACATGTGTTGCTCTGAACAGAGGTAATAGATAATTTGTAATGATATTATTGGTATTGGAGCTGGGCGATAAATCAAGGAATCGTCTGGAACTGTTATGGCTTCTAGATCATGATACTGGCTTCACACTTTTTGAGCTGCCAATACATCATGGCTCTACATACAGCACTCCTCACTCCCGTCTCCCTGCGTGCACTGTGCTGGCCGTGGCTGGGGAGCCACAATGCACCTGCAGCTCAAAAAGTCCAGCCATGTGTAGGCTGTGCGCCTGCTGCCGCCTCAGGTGAGCTGGAAGCGGGCTTCCTTAAAATACTCCACAGAGGGGTGGGTGGGAGGCTGCCTCCCACCAGTGGAACAGTTTAAGGAAGCCCCCCACCTCTGCCTCATGTGAGCTGGAGTGGGGGGGGGCTTGATCAACTTGAGGGGTATGGGAAGCTGCTCACTTACTGTAGTTTTCGCTCTATAGGACGCACCTTGTTTTAGAGGGGCAGAACAAGAAAAAAAAAATCTCCCCCTTCCATTTCTCCTCCCGCTTCGCTGAAGGGGCACTGTGCAGCTCTCCCTCTCTTCTGAAGCCAGGAGTGTCTTGCTTTCCCGGCTTCAGCAAAAGGAACCCGAAGCGGCTATCCCTGAAGCTTCAGCAAAGGCAACATGAAGCCTCCGGAGCGTGGAGGGAGCGCTCCCTCTGCGCTTTGGAGGCTTCACGTTGCTATTGCTGAAGCCAAGGAGCCTGCATTCGCTCCATAGGATGCACACACATTTCCCCTTAATTTTTGGAGGGGGAAAAGTGTGTCCTATAGAGTGAAAAATATGGAACCTTATCAAGCCCCTCCCCAATGTTCTTGCTCACACAAGCCAGAGGAGTGTGGGGCTGGGTTATGTATCTCTGCTCCTTCTTCCTCCCCTAAGGTGGGAAGGAAGAAGCAGCCGAGATACATTTCAGACATCGTAATATATCAGTAAATTGTGGTATTTAGTCGCTGATATATAATGATGTTAAAAACCAGGTATCGCCCAGCCTTAATCAGTACTGATGTATACACAGTACAGTAGCACCAGCCCTCCCATATTATTATTATTATTATTATTATTATTATTATTATTATTATTATTAATTTTATTAGTTATACCCCGCCCATCTGGCTGGGCTTCCCCAGCCACTCTGGGCGGCTTCCAAAAGAATATTAAAATACTGTGATACATCAAACATTAAAAGCTTCCCTAAACAGGGCTGCCTTCAGATGTCTTCTAAAAGTCTGGTAGTTGTTGATCTCTTTGACATCTGGTGGGAGGGCGTTCCACAGGGCAGGCGCCACTACCATAAGGAAACTTAATTTGTTATGCATAGATTTAAGATGCCTAAGCTAACTGTTTGACACCACATCTGTGGAACTGAATAATCTATTTTGTTTCAAAATAAGCTCTTAATAACTCACGGCTCTTCCTTCTTTTCTGCAGAGCACATAATTGAAAACAGTCAATATTAGGAAAACAAGTTCTTCAGAGCAGTAGATACAACGGCGGTCACAGCAACTTAAAAAGTCAGGATTGTGAAAGCATCTTTTCAGAAGCTGTGTGCAGAAGGGGTTTTAAACTCAAATGTATGTTAACAAAACAAGTCGATATTTCTAGTCACTCCTTAATCTCTAACCACAAGATGGCAGTTTGGCCACATGATATTCTCTTGTCTTTCATGTTCAGTATGTATGCTGATGTTTTGTGTTTCTTTCCCTGAACTGGATTAAACATCTATTGGAAAGATCATCCTACCAGCATTTCCTGTATAGTCCATCTTCTTCAGCTGTTAGCTTGGTTTACAGTGAATATTTAATGCACCAGTAAAGGCATTTTGTATGCACTATGGGACTTTATCCTGTCAAATGAAATTATGTACCACTGTTTTGTAAGAAGAACCAATGCACAACTCCAGTTGCTGTGCACAGAAGGGCCTTGCTGTATGGGAAAGAAGAGAAACACACACACACCAAGCAAAAAGGTTTGTTTGTTCGCTTGGTATGTTAGCAGAGCAATATGGCACAGTGATGTTCAGGAAAGGGACTATTGATGTTCTTGGCATGTGTGAAGGGCACCAAAACAATGGGATCATAACCTAAATTCATTGCGTGATTTCAACTGGAAAAATGTTACCTCTATAAACAGGAAGTACAGCTGACTCTCCTGTCCCACCACCAATTTGATATGAAAACTCTCAGCCTGCCATACACTAACATTCTCTGGCAGTGTTCAGATACTGACTGTTTTAATTTAGTATATATTACGAATAATAATATAGCACCCTTCAGTTATATTCCTAGGGCACTTTACAAAGAAACAAAGCTAAATACCAGAAAAGCAGCCCAGAATGTTTAAAACTGCATCTGAAAAGCCTGGGGATGTTTTTTAAATACAGTGGTACCTCGCAAGACGAATGCCTCGGAAGACGAAAGAGTTTTTCGTTTTTTGAGTTGCTTCGCAAGACGAATTTCCCTATGGGCTTGCTTCGCAAGACGAAAACGTCTTGCGAGTTTGTTTCCTTTTTCTTAAAACCGCTTGAAGAGGTGCAGTTGGGACTGACCGTGCTTTGCAAGACGAAAAAGCTCGCAAGACGAAAAGACTCGCGGAACGAATTAATTTCGTCTTCCGAGGTACCACTGTATCCTACCTGGAACTACAGGGGCAATAAGCTGCTGTGAGCAGCATCCAAAGAATCTTTTTGGAAATGTTATTTTCCCCCTCCCATTTTTGGCTATGCAAAAATGGTGCAAAATAAATTTGTCTAGACTGGAGAACCAATGTGAGCCCACCCTCTGGTTGGTGTCTCATTTTACATCAGTGAAAGGGTCTTACGCATGTAGCCAGAAGCATCTGATAAAGAGGAACAACCAGCAAGGTTATGTAGAAGTAGTTCTTGTTATCACAATGGACTTCACTACTATGGAACAGGAGGGCCCTAAATGGCTAGTTATTCTCACAATGGGGGGGGGAATATAATGGAGACCCTTTCCAAGCACATTTATGTAAATTATATTCTAATTGTCACGTTCGACTTTTACCTAGCCTGAGGATAATGTGTAGCCTCTTTAAGCCTGCATATAAACCACATGCATCACACAGCATAGCAGGGCTTTACTTTAGAGGAGCCTCCAGCTGCCCCTGCCCATGCTGGAATTACACAGGCCCTCACCACTTCTTCATACATAGGCCGACTGTAAATGCACCCTTCTAAAAAACAGTGCAAGAACAATTGGGTGTGTGTCCCCTACAATGTTAGACATTTCAATGTGTTAGCTGGGGTAGGGTGGGGAATCCTCACAGTTGTGACTTGTCTCATTTCCCCCCAATGTGCAGGTTGTAATGGATCAGCAGGATCTCATCCTGCTATTCCTTTACAATGTGTGAATAGTGCAAAGGAGTGACAACCTTGAAATGCTAGCAACTCTGTGGGAAACTCCTTCTGTACACCTTCAGATCAAGAGCTGCATTCACAGAACAGAGTTTAGCTTGTATACTAAGCTTTGCTGTCATTCCACCATCATTCCACCTTTTTTTTTAAGGGAATACAAGTAGTATTTCACCTTTTAATTTACTAATACCTGTTTTGAGGAATTCCTTTGGAGGTGGGGGCAGAAACAGGCTAGCGTCTCCTCTGGTTTGTCGAGCAACATAAAGCCTTCCAGTGCACCACATTCTTCAGTTAAAATGATAATAATCCACAGCTTCCTTCAGATTCAACAGCTTCAAGTTTTCCTCAAACTGTCCACCTGTCAAATCCTGTCAAAACAAAAGATCAATTAGTTGAATCTGTCTGACATACTTAGATTTCAAAGATCCTTCTTTACAGGAGTGTATACGGTTAGTTTTCTTTTTGTTTGTTTGTTTGGTTGGTTGGTTGTAAGTCACTCTGGGTTGATGTGGGCAAGTTAAAGGTTGTACTAAGAGATACCGATAATAGTTTGCTCTCTCTTCCTTCTCACCCCTCGCTTCTTTTCCTGCCCCGAAACTATGTAAATCCTCTAGCATGAAACCACATCATTTCCGTGATCCAAGCATACAATATTAATGTTTAGTCACAGCAACAGTCATTGTCAGTTGAACTGAGTCCAATACGGGTGTGTAGGATTCTCTTCCTAACATGCTGAGCTTGTAGGAACATTTTGACTACAATCGCACTGCAAAGTCCAATAATTTAAGGACTTAAAACTTGAGCATTTCCCATTTCATGCCCTTTTACTGTATGGGGGATACCTGCATATCTTACTGGTACGCCTGAAGGGAATTTATTGTCAGTCCAGGATATTTGGGGGGGGGGATGCAAGTCTGAAATAAATTTGATCCATGTTATAACCATTACTATCTATTAATAGAGGTTTCATTATTCCAAATAAGAAATGACCACAGAGCATAGCCAGGGGCTTCCAGCCAATGGGTCATATAAATACTGGCTTATCAGAGCTCATCAGGTCTCCCATCCCTCTTGACCAGCGATTCTCAACCTGTGGGTCCCCAGATGTTGTTGGACTACAACTCCCATCATCCTTGAGCTCTGGCCTTGCTAGGTAGGGATGATGGGAGTTGTAGTCCAACAACATCTGGGGAGTCTTGACACTTGCACATGCTAATGACATTGCTGTCCCCCACCTCCTGGACATATAGAACTCTACATATTCTGTGACCTACCCCCATGTCCTTTATGGAGTAATGTAGGGGGAGGGAAGACTTACACTGCTTTGATGCTTTGTAAAGGCAGATTCCTTGTGCTTGAACAGTATCAGCATAAACCTTAGAATGTGCTGTAGCACAGTTCTGATCAGGCACTATCCCTTCCCGTGAATGACTTGGGGGTGGGATTCCATCTGTTGCAGAACAGGTAACAGCAAATGTCCCAGCACCTGATGTTCCGCTATACCCAAACGACGACGATGGATTCAATACTAGGTAATAGGTAGGTCAAAGAGAATGCAAGGCCCTTAATTTGACCAGGAAGTGAGCAACACCAGCTTTCATGGTGATAGTGATTTCAACAGAGTGCATAAAAGCAAGTAGGATAGCGAAGGGTAGAGGTTAAAAATGACAGAGATGGGCTAAGGTGAAGGAAAATCTATTGCTATTACCGGAACTACTGTCTTGCAGATGAGGACCTAGACCTACGGGGGGGGGGGGGACAACAACCCAATCGCAGAACTACATTTTTGACCCACAGATGCTACTTTTCAAGTGACTTAAAGAACATTCTGATGACAGCTCAACATATTAGTGATTTGGTGGATTTTGCATAATGAATGGGTTCTTTATTGAGAGCTGCTTTCACCAAGCAACTGGACTATTAACTCTGGCTACTGGTGATTCCTCCAAATCCTACCTACTGTACGAAGAGGAACTTTGTGCCTACTTGCCATCCTGCACAGTCTAATGTGATGATACCCTCCACCCAACCTTGTGATTGGCAAGAAAAGCAGATGACATCATTCGCAACTTCAGCGTTTCTCTTGAGCCTTTAATTTCAGGGTGCTTGTAATTTATGTTTCCAGTGGGATTAGCCTTAAATAATACTCCATCATTAAGATTAGTAACAACAAAGGAGCTACTGCTTCTGAGTATGAATAAAGGGTAATGTAACACTTTTGAAAAGTAGGACACTAACATGAAGCTTTGCCTTAATTCGATAGTCCCAAAGTGCATGCAAATTCCACAGATGTCAGGAGAACATACCTGCATGGAAGCCTTTACAAAGCTGGATTCTAGTTGCTACTTGGAGATCCTACAGCAATATCCACCACTTAACAAAGCGTGTTCCCGTATTAAACCATGGCATGAGACGGTGAGCCTTCTCTCTTAACACAATCCTTACAGAGCTGCATACAATATCTTCAACCTAAAAACCTTTTGAATCACAGAATTCAAGACATTGTGCCACCTCAAAAATCTGCCCTATTATTAAGCTTCAACTGCGTGGAGAAAGAACTGGAAAAGTTGGGTGATGATTGTGCACTTCTCTCTCTGAATTTGACCAAACACAAAAGGAGTGCAGAGTCAAACTGGATTAAGGGCAATAGCAAAAAAATATTCTGCTTTGTAAGTGGATAGACTTTAAAGACATGCACAATGAAACATGAAGAGCAACATTCTCTGCTTGATCCAGCTGAAACCCTTTGCCTTCACGTGCTGAATATTTTTTTTACTGAATACCCAGTAGGGTGTGCACTGGGTAATTCTTCCTACCAAGGAAGACTTTAAAGAGAATGCCAAAACAAGCTAGCCAGGAGCTGCTTTCAGGATGGAAGGTGCGCCGCACAGCTGGCAATTGTAGAAGTTCCACCCATAGGTTTAAACTGTTTCCAAAGCAAACAGCCCAGGCCTTACAGCCATCCAAAGCTAAAAGAGAGCCTGTTTCTCACATCTTAACACATAATCTCTGACAGACCATTCATTCCTGGGGGTGGAAAAACCCTATTTCTCTCAGCCCAAAATGCAGATACTTGCTTCTGGATAATTTCGCCAGGACAGCCAGGTTCCCTCAAAGACAGAGTCTTAATGAGATTCTCCATTGCTAAGTATGTTATTCACAAAGACCTTACAACTTAGTGAGGCCTGCCAGTTTGGTGACACAAAGCCAGATAGCCTTGTGAAGTGAAACTCAGTGAAGATGAGAGTGTGGCAACATGACCAAGTCTGTTGACCTTTTAAAGCCTTGGTCACTCCCTGTCTATAAGAACAGAATTCAGGGATTCTCTACATGTGGTAGCCTACAATTCCATAGCAAGGACTCTTGATATTGGGGTTCCTGCGACAACTTACTCGCTGAACTAGACACAAACCAAAACTGGGGCAGAATGGAAGCAAAAGCTGTATTTTTATTAACAAACTCAACGAGGAATGAAGCTTGATGGTTTCACTATTAAAGGCACAGTAAGAAACACTGTTTCGGGTTTACACAATAACTTTACTTACAATTCCCCATACAGAACTTCTATTAAATCTATTTCTTCCTCGTATGGCTATCCACTTTTACTCTGCCCATAAAACACCTCTAGCACTTTTCTAGGTTCTTTTCCCCCATGTGAGGAAACTGAACTGCTTTATTCTGCTACAAAAACCCCTCAGCAGGCCCTGCCTGCCAGTTAAGCTGTCAAATTCTCCTTTTACCATCCACATCTCCTGATTGGCCATTTCTCTTCCCTGTAATGATTGACTAAGAGTCAATCACAAGCCCCTTTAAGTCTGAATACTGCACATTCTGTGCTGTCATGGAGGCACGCCACATACCTGGGCGAATGCCCATAAAATTGCACCCCACCACTCCTGTGGTGCAGCTCTGCAATCTATAGGGGTGCAATTGGCCCTGCAGTTTAGGGGCCCAGTTATAGATTCATACTAAACCATTAATAAAACCTAACAAGTCCATTAGTCTCAGCCAGTGCTGCATTAACTATTTATAGATCAAGACACTCCTGTGACCTTTTCGTAGTTCACACCCTTGTTACTACATGACAGTAATCTGGCATAGCTTCCACTTCTGAACTGGCAAGATAAATGGAGTGAGTGAGTGTCTAGTCATTCTGTGCTTTTAAGCTTCTACCGTAATTTCTGAGGCCCAAAGCAGATGGGGGGGAGAGGAGATGCTGAATAAAAACTGGCCAGGGGGGGAAATCTCAGCTACTTTCATACTGAAAAAGTATGTGACAAAACAAAATCTAGCCTATGATATTTAAAAGGAAACTTGGTGGAAATTATGCAGAAAGGAAGGGTGGTGGCAGGAACAAAAACAGTATAACTGGCACTTGGAAATTACGATTTATAGATATTAAAAATTATGTCCCCCTGCTCCCCTGCCCATGAGCAAGGGAGATTACGATGGAAGCAATGGCAGAGCACATGCTCTGCACGTACACAGCCTTAGGTATAAATCCCTGCCATCTCCTATTCAAAAGATGTCTTTGTAGCAGGACTCGGAAAGGCTTCCACCTTTGCCCTTGAGGAGCCATTGCTTATCCCAGCATGTGGTGAGCAGGATCAGCTGGGTTCATGATAATCAGCAGGGTTGCATGGTTCTCATCCCTGGGCTTGGGGCTGCATAGCTAATGGATCGAGATGCAAAGTATTCCGTGAGATCTAACCTGCAATGGAAGGAAATGCACTTGGTACAGACACCTCTGCATCTGGACCAGGACCCTGCTAAGACTATATGGCTAACAACGCTGGAAGTGCTAGAGATGTTCAGGATGCACAAGGCTGGCTATCCAGGCTTCACTAGACCCTCTTCCCCAGGCACCTCCTAAGGAGTTATCACTGATTTCTATGTAATTAAGCAGTATAGTTTTTACTGTGGCTGGAATAACTTGATAGATCCGGAAATGGGGTGGCCATGCTGTGTATGCTTTTTAACCTACTGGTAGTAAAATATAAATGTGGCAGTCGCATGTGAATGCATAACCCAGATGACGACAACAACAACAACAACAAATCAATCAATCACTTGCTACTGCCTTCCACGTTTGGCACATTGCAGTTAAAAATACAGATGATAGATGTGACCAAATCCAGGACTGATTTGGGTCATGTGACTGTCTTAGTATACCAAAACCATACAAGCTTAAGGCACCTGATTAAAGGTCAGATCAGAGCTTTCCAAACTTTCCATGTCCGTTACATACTTTTTAGACATGCATCATTTTGTGACACAGTAATTCAATTTTACTAGCAAACTGGAGGTTAAACTAACCCCTTTCCAGCCCTGGGAGGAGCATGGGGAGCATTCACACTTAACGTGTCGCGACACACAGTTTGGAAAGCTCTGGGTCGGATCATGCAGCGACCAAGGAGACTACAAGGTTAAGCTGTATGATACATGGCCCAGTGGCCATAAGCAGGGATCAAACAAAAGGAGGGTAGAGAAAGCAAACACCACACTGAATCGGGGGAATGTTTTAAAACTGAAATTAACAACTCACACCACCACATCTGCCAAAAATATTTTAAAAACCTAAGTCCTCTTTATCTTCATCTATCATATACGAGCTATGCTGCTTCTCATCAAATGAACACTTATGTCCAATTCCTCTCTTGCCTCTACCTTCTGACTTTATTTTACTACCAGAGAACTCGCGTCTCTTCTATTTGCAGCAGTTTTAGTACTCATTCCCTTTCATTAGTATGTCTCAACTTTCTCAGAATCCTCTCCAGGTTGCCAGCATGTTTCTTGAACTGTGGTGTCCAAAATGGAACATTGCAAAGCAACTGTACCATTGCTTGCCCAATGCAGCAAAGTCCTGGTTTGCAATACTATCTCCTAGATAAGACGCTGAAGTTTAAATGCAGCTTATAATGGTTGCAGCTTTTGTGCCGCAACATCGCAGGGCTGAATCTGGCTTCCCACTACTCATTAAATAAGGCTGCCTGCCCGTGGCATTTTCCCCTCTTTTGCCCCTCTCCCTCCAAACACTCCCTGCTGTCCTTTGTCTGCAGGGCTCACTGTGTGCTGCATCTCCCCCTTCATCTCTTTCAGGAGTGTCAGCAGAGGCTGGGGAGGAGGAAGGGCTCATGTATTTGGGGGAAATTAAATACACAGCCGTGTGGTGGGTTTGTTTTTCATCTCCTCTTTCATATGTGGCCTGTGCAGAAACGAAAGTTCAAGGGGCCCAGAAATACATCTCGGTCTGAATCCTCGGATTTATCCTTAGCCTGCATTATATCACCATAGAGCAACAAAAGTTCAACTTCTCTCAGCAAGTTTTAACCAGTTTAGAAACCATTTCCTCTGCCATCAGGCCTGCAAAGAGGGGACTCTTCCAACCCTTAGAAACCACAAGTCACTTCTTCTTGCTGGTGAAGAGAGGCGGGGTGAGGTTTTCAGCTCAAACTGGATGCTTCATGCAAAGTGAGAACGGAGGGGAAACAGAAGAAAGGCATTTCCAGTTGGCAAGTCATATAGCTGCTGTGAAGCGTTTTTTAAAGGGGAGTTTAAAAATTCCTGACATGAAATGCAAAGGGTAACTCTCAATGCAACCGAAGTTTTAAGCAGTAATCAAAAAAGCGCCTTCTTGTTGTGCATTCTCTGAATTGATCTATGCTCATCTCCAAGGCATTCTACCAATATTCGATAACCATCTGTGTCTTAGTATACTATTAATCACGTTTCATAGGTGATATAAACAAGTTTTTCAACATTTTATAGACAAATGATTAAAAATTTGCATTAAACCAAACCAAGGTGATGGACAATATTCTATGTATGTATACATAAGAATGAATAGAAATTGGCCTTTTTTGGACATCAGTGTGGTGTGAGGGTGGGAGAGGCTGTTTCCATGAATTTCTGCAGGCTCCCAGAAACAACATTTGTCCTCTTCCCACTTCTCAACACCCATTCCACTCTTGCAATTGCTGGCCACATGACCTGGAAGCTGTACGCCGGCTCCCTTGGCCAATAAAGCGAGATGAGCACCACAACCCCAGAGTTGGTCATGACTCGACCTAATGGTCAGGGGTCCCTTTACCTTTTTAACCTTATATAATGCTCCAAGTGTTCAAAGTGCTTCACATACACTATGGCAAATGAATCCTGGACAGCAGGTATACATTATCCCCCATACTGCAGAGGCTGAGAAATTGTGACTTGCCTAATGCTATGCAGTGAAATTATGTCTATTATAAGACTTGAACCAGGGACACTTGCATCAGTTCTTACCTAGGAGGAGGAGCATTTTGGTTTAACTCTACTACCTGCCTGCTGGTGCAGGTCTGCTTGGCAACATCAGATGAAAAATAAGCTGATCCAGTTTAGGTGAAATGTTCAGAGTGGGGGGAAGGACACCCCATCTATGAGTAGCAGGATAATTTGCACAACGTTAACTATCACATCCCCATCACTAAGGAGAGATATGCAACTTTAATGAAAATCATCACCTTGCCAACAAAGGTCCGTATAGTTAAACCTATGGTTTTCCCAGTAGTGATGTATGGAAGTGAGAGCTGGACCATAAAGAAGGCTGATCACTGAAGAATTGATGCTTTTGAATTATGGTGCTGGAGGAGAATCTTGAGAGTCCCATGGACGGCAAGAAAATCAAACCTCTCCATTCTTAAGGAAATCAGCCCTGAGTGCTCACTGGAAGGACAGATCCTGAAGCTGAGGCTCCAATACTTTGGCCACCTCATGAGAAGAGAAGACTCCCTGGAAAAGACCCTGATGTTGGGAAAGATGGAGGGCACAAGGAAAAGGGGACGACAGAGGACAAGATGGTTGGATAGTGCTCGCGAAGCTACCAGTATGAGTTTGGCCAAACTGCGGGAGGCAGTGGAAGACAGGAGTGCCTGGTGTGCTCTGGTCCATGGGGTCATGAAGAGTCAGACACGACTAAACAACAACAGGTAGTGGTTTCCCTCTCACAGTGCAGGGCAAGAATTAAACAACAGAGGCTATGTAAATCATTCCTCCCCTGCTGATTTCTCAAGAAAACAAAACAGATTTTAGAGCAACCCAGGCAAAATTGTAGTAGCTAATGACACAGCTTCCTTCACCCACCTTAGTGTCACTATTCACGAAGTTAGGAAAAGACACCTTGTAACACCAGAAAAGTGAGTCCTAAAATGCATCCTCTTAAAAAGAGAAGGATGTTTTTATTTCATTAATGCATGCATTTTTATTCTCCTCTTCAGTAAAAAGAGGACTTCCAGAGCAGCTTACAAAGATCAGAAATACCATAAGACAGTCCCTGGGCTTATGATAGAAAAGACACAAAAGGAAAAAGGGGGTTGGGGGAGGAAGGACGCATTATTTATACAGAATTGGTTTTTTTGAAAAAATGCAACTGCAGCTGCAGCTCTCAATAACAAATGAGTTTGCTTGGGTGAGTGGTTTTGATATGGTGCTTTTCTAGGTAATTTAAAACTTTAGCATTCCTCTTTCTGTGTGTTTCTGACATGACTGAGCACCACTAGAAGGCAGCAAAGAACGCACTGGCTTACCAGGTGGGCTTCAGTCAACAATAAATATAAAGTCAGTAGTGGTGCAGCCCTGGCCCAAACCCTCAATTTCACACTTCCTTTTACCTGCCAATATGAGGACAAAAGATTGCCCCAAGTTGGGACAAACGAAACCAAACTAGTAATAATTGCGTGCTTTATTGCAACTGAAAGCACAACTTTTAATTTGGTGTGGATTCCACACGCTTGCCTTAGATAATGAAATTATACTCACCAACTTGACACAAATAATGAAAGGTGGGGAAGCATCTCTGAAATGTAGGATAGGGATTCTGGGCTTGGGATTTTCCTGCGGAGAGAGAAGCACGTTTCTTGTTAGCTTATATCCCATAGCTGCATTGCAGCCCACTAAACTGAATGGTGTAATTCCTGCCCTAGTTTGGGTTCTGTGATCGCGAACTGCCCTGTGCACTACAGTGGTGCATTCTGCTTGTGCCTCTTCCCCCTCCTTGGCTCACATGCAACAATTTAGTTTTGCTCTCCCTAGCTTATGCTCACCAGAGCTAAGTGGAAATACTCCTATCTCCAGCACTGTCATTTTGAGAGGAACCAGCATTTAGGGCTCCTACCCACTCCCATAAAAAGATAGAAATTATACCCCCATAGATATCTCACTTTCCTCAAAATATTGTTTTAGCCTCTGCATATGAAGTCCTGGTCCCTCGTTAAGCAGGCAGCAAATTCCCATTGATGCCGGAATGAGCAGAATCCAGCCCCAGAAGCAGCATCCTTCCTTTCACTGGCCTAATTTATTGACATAACAGAAGCTAATTCACAACCTACCTTCTCTCCCCCGTCCCACAAAAAAAACCCCACCCGGTTTCCCCTCTTCTACTGTATTAATTTTACAGCCTCCCATTCAGGGTAACTGTCTGGCAAAGAAGAGGAAAAGCAGCAGGAACTGGATTTCCTAGTGGGAAATGTTCTGTTTAGAAATTTAGTTTTGCTTCTCATTCTTCGCCATTCTGTATTTCTAAGGCAATCTTTTCATTCTGAATAGTTCATTCTCTTCTGACTATTCACTCTCACCCAAGATGACAGCCATTCATAAGGAGAGTGAAGGCTGCCAGCTAGTGTTCAGGAACGGGACAGAGAGCCCTTCATTCTACTATGGGCCACTGATTTGGTAACAAACCAAAACCTCCATTTCTTTGTAAGGTTGTTTAGAAAGCTGCGCTAAGCCGGCCAATAATCTCAAATCAATGTTCATATTACAAGATGAAATATCAGCTTGCATGGATGTCCCCTTGCTTGCCAAATGCGCTGTGGGATCTATTCCCATCCTGCAGCCCTTCTCAGAATCTAGCTCAAGTCTAGGATCTCATGGGCTTAAAATCCTTAGAAGCCAAATGTCTCTTTCAAAAGAAGCAAACCACCATCACCACCACCTCCCGCCTC
Source organism: Podarcis raffonei (assembly GCF_027172205.1). NCBI lineage: Eukaryota > Metazoa > Chordata > Lepidosauria > Squamata > Lacertidae > Podarcis > Podarcis raffonei. The sequence continues at coordinate 39,622,433 of NC_070603.1, forward strand.
CAGGTTTCATGACTGGCAAGATCAGCTTGGAAAAAAATATAAGCAGTTTCTGCTCGAGTTTAGAAACAGGAGCCGTGTGTTTCTTTCTAGTAGCTGAGATGACCCCCCCCCCTTTTGACATCTATCACAAAGTACCCTACCATTTCCTTTTCTACTTCAACAGCTAAGGGGCTGACATATAAATCCAAATTCTACAGTGGTTCCCAATTTTGCAGCCCAAATAAAGCAGGCAACATAGAGAATTTTAGCAATATATCCCAATTTGTATATTTAAATGCAACAGCAGTTACGTTTTCTGATTTTGTATATTTTGATGCAATAGCAATTACGTCTTCTGAGTCCAACATTTATGCTTCTCCATGCGGGATTTGCAACTTCTCTCACCACAACTATATTAAGAGTTAAAGAGCTGGTGATGATGCATTTTTAGACATTGTTCCTCCACAGTGATTAGACAGAAATTCAGAACATGCATTTATCGGGACAGCTACCAACCTTAGATTCTTCATAAGTATAAAATCCTTTTGAGATTTTATTTGTATCCACATCACAAAATGCAGTCACCTAAAGGAGACCAGAAAGAAAGAAAATTAGGGCAACAGTTGATCAAGGGTTATTTAGCAACAATGGGGATATTGAACCTATTTCATTTAATTGTTGCACACATCTCTGTGTGTGTGTGCATGCGTGTGTGTGCACGCACACACTACTAGGCTGTTTTAATAGTAGTACAAAACAACAGTTCCATAATAAGTGAGCGTGAATCACAATGAGCAACAATGTGCTTGTATACAAGAGTCACGCAGCAATGAGCAAATTTATTTGGATAACGTAAGCAAGTCTAGAGGCAGGGGTGTCTGTAGGTGTTTAAAATTAAAATTAATGAACCAAGCTATTTCCTCCATGCTGTTGCCAGGTCCTAGTGAAAGACACCATGTAAAACACAGTACAAGTTAAGGCTACAATGATGGGCAGTGATGACAGGAACTGGCCTTTAAGTTATCTTAACTATTGCCCAAATGTCAGAGACCATACACACAGCGCCCCAACCAAGTTGCTAAAAAATGGTCAAGATCAACAAAATTTCTCCTTCCACACACTACTACCATGGGCATCTATGCCCAGCTTAAAGTGGCCACTTTAGCAGTTTAAAATCCATCTGCTAGCAGGATGGAAGATTGATGAGCTCTCAACCCAGAGCCAAGAATATTAGAAAATGTATTCTGAAAAAAAGCAAAACCGAGGAAAGAGAAGCTACATCTATCAGAGGAGGGAATAAACTGTTTCAACTTAAAGTTGGTTCTATCAAAATCATATCAATTTATTGAAAGCATTTGTATATTCGCCTTTCTGGGTTTTGTTTTGTTTTAGGCACACACAACTTACAACGAAACAGTAAAGCGATTAAGATGGTGTGATAACTCCAAGATGGAACATGATGTTTTTGCAGAATCACACAGGGATCTACAAAAAAAGTTCAGTAATGCAGTATTTATAGATCAGGCTAAACGAGCTGTGTAATAAAGGGTGCTAACAGCCATCTCTGAAGTCTTGCTTTGCCATCTAGGCTTGTATGTTTAATATTTATTCACTCATTTTTTTACCTTATTTATTGCTGTAGATCTGACCGAGAAGATGACTTATAATAAAAACCAGAAAATAATGAATATAGAATGCAAATAGTGGTGTGTTTGGTTAAGGTTTGTAGTACCTGAATAAATAACAAGAAACTCCCTTTTGACACAGGTGAAAGAGAAGCCTGCAATTTCTATACAGTTTTGCTTGGATTAATGGTGCACTTTTTTTTTTAAGGGCCAGCACTTGTGAAACACATCATTGTTATTCCCATTTTCACATAGGAAGAACTGAGGCTGAGGGATCAACTTGGCCGCAATCCAGGCCTCCCAGATCCAATTTACAAAACTGAAGTTAGAGCACTAATATTTGGCATAACATTGAAAAAAACAAAAACCCAACATAGCACTTGATGAATATTTCTGTCAGTAAAAAGAAGTGAAAGCAACCTACAATACACAATCAGATGTATGAAAGTCTAAATATGAGGCCTCTGTATGCATAATTTTCATTCTTTGGTAGCACAGAAACTGTTTAAAATAGTGCACAAACAGTCTCGGAATAGGTACTTCCTGCACTAACCTATATCCCACATGGGTGGTCTAGTCTTAAGATGCTTATTTTTGTGCCATCACTATTTACCTTTTAATTAGAGAGGGGGGAAGAGTCATGTAGCAAGAATTTATGCCTAATTGTTTATGCAATAAACAGAACTCTGGGTAAGGGCTTACACAAACTGCTAACTTGAAAATACTAGGATTGAGCTATACACTTTATTTATTTCCCTGCCATCAGTTGGCCCCTATGTCTTTTATGAAGACTGCATGAAGTATTGCATAATATATACCAAGAAGGCAAATGTTCTAACAATCAGAAAACACAATATTCCAGGGAAAGGGTCATAATTCCACAGCTCCTGCAATGCCTATACGATCTCATGTTGAGTGAAAAACGGTGTCTGGTATATTGAGCAGACACTGCTCTTGGCAGACACCAATGAGCTTGACTGCCTCCGGTCCAACTGCAAAATCATCTGAAATAGCCATGCTCTTGTGGGGAGGGGAAATGGAAACCAGGATTCTAAATCAGAGACAGGGAACCTTTGGTACTTCAGATGTTATTGGATTACAGTTCCCATCATCCTTGACTATTGGCCATGCTGATGGGAATTGGAGTCCAGCAGCATTTAAGGGGACCAGGTTGCAAACTGTCTGCTGCAGAAGAAACTATGGCCATGTTTTCTTATTGCCCAGTCCAACTTCCTTCCATAATCTCCCCACCCCTTTTGTTTGATGTGGAAGGATTCAGGAATCAGGTACATATATATGCGCATGGAAACCCAGGCCCCATGTGCACTAGCTGCTCTTGAGATAGTCATATGATTAAGTGTAAAATTCTGGACAGTTTTTTTCAGCCAGTTCAACTGAACGTGCATAGCTCTTCAGACTTTCAATGTAACTGCACGAAGATCGTAAGAGTAGCTGGTTGCCTGTGTTGGGGCCAGAGCTTGCATTTGTGCATTTGTGCAAAAGCCCAGGAAGTGTGCACAGCATTTCCTGTCCTTCTGATATGCATTATTTTATCCATAAACTCACAGAATAAACTTTAAACAAGTCTGAAAAAAATCCAATTGCATAGTATCTCCAGTACAGAAAACTTTATGGACTTTCACGTTCCCATATGTGTAGCCTATGTTGCTTATGTTGTGCTTTTCTCATTAAATCTGCTTGCGTTGAATCAATAAGGGGAATAAGCTCATAAAAGTAACCCAAACATTCACGATGCTGAAGCTGGACTGACAAGCAAAAAGCAGACAAAACAGACCCTTTAAGCATCCAGTAAAAATCTGGGTTTCTATCTACAGCTGCAACCTTGAGGTGAATCGGATGTGTGCATTTTTAAAAAAACAAAAAGGGTCTGTTCAGCTTCACTCTTGCAGAAATGTTATAACTTTGCCCTGTCAATCCCTTGAATCTGAGAAAGGTACAGCTAGGAAGCTGGGCTTCCTTAAAACTGCTCAGACATGAAGCCCATAAAACTGAACGTTAAAGCAACAGTCCATGGCATTATGTAGGATGGTCCCCAGTTAACAGGATGTGGGAGACAAAGGTGCCCTGACTGCCAAGGTGTGTCTTTTGTAGTGTTTGATGTGGGTGGGAACCAGGTTGATTCCTCCTGTTGTTGTTCAGCAGGGTCTTCAAACTAGAGTTTCTTCTCCTATCCAGGCTACCCTCAGACATGAAAAGGCACCTACACAGCCACCAGTGTGTAATGGGATGGGTGTTTACATCACTGAGCAGCTGTAAAAGATCAGGATTGAATTCATGATGCATTCCAAAAAAAAATCCTACTATTTATACTGAGCCATCAAAATCTTCATGGTCAGCTGCCCAGCATATGAATGTCAGCATGGGGTAGCTTCCAAATAAACGCATAGTGCTTGACAAAGGAGCAAGCAAAACAAAAACAACCCCTTGCACCTTGCAACCTTGATGTCAACAGAAAGAGGGAAAAGGCAATGATAAGGGATTACGGATAGGAAGAGCCAAGGACAGCCAAACCCAAACCAGAAGTTCTGTGTCGGCTGGACTCTGGTCAGAGGAAAGACCCAATGTATTTGATCCAATAAGAACTTATGTGCTTCAGTTGGAAGCACCTAAGTTCTAACATGCACTGGACTCTTCTGAAAGCTCAGTACCCTGCAGATCTCTACTACTGAGCACAAAAAGCTAATCTCACACACATGTGAGTGGTTGCACTGACCAGAAATCTAGTGAAACGCTGTCCTGTTTAGACACTACATGTTAGGGAAGGAGGTGTGTGTCGTACACAGTTTCCCTTAAAAAGCTGCAATAAAGGCAACCATCAAAATAAAACAACAATCAGAAATGTAAGGGTTAATGCTGCCAGCTGTTTTCCATAGCAAAATAAAGTAGAAAGAAAAGAGACTAATTACAACCTTGATACAAGCAAAATAATATCCTGGCCTTAAGTGTTGCCAAAGCAAATGTTATGCAAAGGTCAGCTTGGAAGAATGTCAGCATCTCAGTTAATCAGAGCCACACCAGCACTAGGAAGAGCTTCTCCATTTTGTAATAAGGGGAAAAGCTGACTCGCCTGATGGCGAAACACCACAGACAGCTGCATCATTCTGTTCTTGCACCACGGCTTCTCTCAGTGGGTGGCAACCTTGAGTTTCTAGCATGAGGTTCTATAAATGGCACAAAAGTTTATCAGGGACTAAGAAGCCAATTGCAAGCCAAATTTTGGAAGTTGTATCTTGCTCACACCAGTGAGAATTTCAGCCAATAAGCGAGGGGGCTAAACAAGCAACAGGCTGGAAAAAGAGGTCCCAGAGGCTGGCTTGCTGTGTCCAGAGGTCTTGCCTTGTGTAAGACTGAATCCCCATCCCCACCCACTGTCTCTGAAACAATTGCATCAGCTGGAATCCAAGATAAATGAAAGCAAATCAGGGGATTTTGTAGAAGGCATTGCACAACGATGGAGGAAAATGATGAAATTTCCATAGCAACATCAAACCATTTTGCAAACTGCACTCAAGTGACTATGGTGACTCAACATTCTGGAGTGCACAGACTTCAGTCAGCTTTAAAAAGTAGTAATCATTTGCATGTGTCCAGAACTTAAGCTTCTCATGCTGGCAATAATCCACTCAATGCTAAGTTTACAGTGAAGGAAGGTGGCCTTGCAAATAAAGTACTGAACAAGCATTCAGGAGAACTGGGTTCATGTGCAGCTTCCACAGAACACAAGCGAGAAGCTGGGTCCAACTGCATATTCCCTCACTGCAATTTTCACAGATTCCAGTTGATGACATTGCTTTTGAGAGATTATCCAAAACTGAGTTTCAGCTGACATCCGGAAAATGTATGGAAGTATGCTTTCTTTGTCACTAAGAGGTGGGAAGTGGATATTCAGAAGCAGAATATTCTACAGTCTGGTTCGTTTTCTGGATAAGGGGTGCTGTAAGTCGCATCTAGCTTGCACAAAGCAGGACAGAAATGCATGTATGTTTATCTCCTACCTCTTCCTTCCAGACACTGCCTTGGGAGGCACACTGCTATGGTGGTTTTCAATCCCTTACAGTGGTACCTCTGGTTGCGAACGGGATCTGTTCTGGAGCCCCGTTCACAACCTGAGAGGAATGCAACCTGTGTCTGCGTGTCTGTGGGTTGTGATTTGCCGCATGCACGTGACATCATTTTGAGCGTCTGTGCATGCGCAAGCGGCAAAACCCGGAAGTAACCCTTTCCGGTACTTCCAGGTCACCGCGGGACACAACCTGAAAACTCACAACCTGAAGCAAATGCAACATGTGGTATGACTGTACAGTGGTACCTCTGGTTACGAACGCTTTGGGTTACAAGCCCTGCTAACCCAGAAGTAGTTGCTCCTGGTTGTAAACTTTGCTCCAGGATGTGAGCAGAAGTTGCGCGCCAGAGGTCTGTACGCAGCAGGAGGTGCCATTAAAGAAAGTGTACCTCAGGATAAGAATGGTTTCAGCTTAAGAACGGATTCCTGGAATGAATTGGGTTCGTAACCAGAGGTACCACTGTATGCTTTTATTCACATGGTTAATTATGATGAAATCCTAGTAAGGGCTATATGGTTTGATTTAAGTATTTCTTACAATCAGACTTTTATACAGATGACCAATGGCTGTAAGCCCGCAGGCAGGACTCCTGTCTTTTAAAATGTTCTGTATAGTTTTGAACATCTTTAGGCACTACCCACCTTAATAAAAATAATAATGTAATCCATGAAATTACAGACTCAATGCACTGGTTGTTGTCTGCTTTCAGGGCCTGGTTTTCAATGCATTTTAACTCCAGTTAATGACAACACATTATTCTCTGTTAACTAAATCTGCCTTGATGTGCAGTGCTGCACTCTGTGGGCTGTGTGTCCTTTCCGTTGCCTGGATGGGTGGTCTCAGGATTGCTGATTAAACAGGTTATCATGTCCTCTTTCTCATGCTTTCTCTCCGCATTTGTTTGGGAGTGCATTAATGGTTCAAGGCTAGTTACAGGGGGGAAAGTCATTTGATTCTAGCGGGGTTGCTTCCAGACAACCTGTTTATTGAATGTTTGTCCTGATTTGTTTGCAGGGAGATTAAACAAAGTTGGCTATTTATTGAGCATTATTCTGCTCTGTTCCCGGGAAGGCATCAAAGCAAGCAGTGCTATTTTTCTAGAAGTGTGTGCTCTTTTATACAAACATTTGCACAGCTTGCACCTGTGTTCAGTGTTCACATGTGAGCAAGCCTACAACTGCAATCATGGTGCATGTTTGAAAGGGTAACAAGTCACACATAAACAGGACAACCTGACACAGCATGGCCAGCGTCACCCAAAAGTATCTTTCATGGGGCATTTAGGATGACATCTCTTGTCTCAGCTATGCCATTTTGAAACCTATTTTAGCATTTATAAAACCCCCACCAGCAGTGTAAATATGGCTATGTATTTCTTCATACCAAGATAATAAGTGGAAGAATGAAACTTAAGTAAATGGATATTAAAATATATGGCAGCAAGAACGAACATTTATTAAGCGGCATTCATGTGTGCATTTTCCTTGTAAACTCACTTTTTTCTGATTAGCTGGAGTCAAACTCCTAAAGAGCTTCCTTCCCTGTTTGCCAGCATTCCAAATGGTGAAGGAAGTCCACCGACTGAGGATTCTCTCTTCCAGAAACAAGACACGGTGTGTCCAGATGGTTCCCCTGAGAAATAGAGGGAAAGAGTGAGAGACCAAGACTCCTCTTCAGTGAGACACAGTGCATTCCAAAGGCACTCGCACAGAAAACGGACCAGCAACATTGCCAGAGGAGCCGAGAGCTGTCACCAGGGAAACATTCTCCTTGTGTAAATAGTAAACTCGATGTCTCTGGGAGATGAAGACTCTCAACATGTAGGTTTTAGGACATGATCAGCCCATGCTGCTCAGATCATAGGAACATGAAGGTTACAATTAAGACCATTAAAGCTGCCAAAAGTTGAACAAAAGGAGCAGGAGGATGCCCAAGGCATTCTTTGCTGTTGTCTTATCCAGCTTGGATGGATGGCCACCAGGCATTGTATATAAGATGTCCTGAGCTGTCTGGGAGAGTGAAATATCTGACATAGATCACACCAAGGAATTGATACGCTGCACTGGTTCTTTTAAGAGCCATTGCTCAGTTGTAAAACATCTGCTCTGCATGCACAAGGCCCCAGACTCAATACCTGGTCTTTGCAGAGAAGGCTGGGAGAGACCCCTGCCAGAGAGCTGCTGTCAGTCAGCGGAGGCAATAGGGAGCAAGAGGTTTGACTTGGCATAAGGCAGCTTCCTATAATCCTAAGGAATATACTGTACTGAAAATGTTTCTTTTTTTAAGAAAAGGAAGCTAAATGCAACACAACTGAAATTAAAAATAGTTAAGAAGGGAAAACACCCTATTGACGCGAACCAAAATATAATCATAAAATTCTGGAAACCCTAAGCACAAATGTCAAATGAACAAAAACTTACATTTTTCAGCAATGGGTTGTTGTTTCTAAATTGGCACTATTGTCAAGTATTATTAAACTGACACCAATATCTGTCTGTGAGATGTTGGTGGAATATAACTGAACAAGATTTCATTCCATGAGAGAGGCCATGGGGAGAAAAAACGCCCACAATCCATTCAGCACCCCCCAACTTGAGGTGTTTTGTAATTGCTCTTTCTTTAAGTGCTCAAATGCGGCAGAACTAATTGGACCATGTATTTTAAAACATGCTCTTTCCCAGGGCTAGTTTTGCACAAGTTAATACTCTGCGTGTTTTCTGGAACTTAATGGATGTCTGTTTTATAAGGTGATCCTTAAGAAATCTAAAGGCATTTCTGAGAGAAAAACCAAAAAACGGGGGGGGGGGCTTCTAATACTTGGTCTTCTGCTCATATGTCTGAAAAGTTGGTTTGCTTTCCACATAAACTGCAGTGTGCAGCAGTGCACACATACAACCCGCCCCACCCCATTTCTGAACACACTCAGCACTCAAATTCTCAGAAAAATCTCTTTTTTATTTAGGAAATGTGTAAGAACTGCTTATCACGAAGGGCCTTAGAGCTAAACTTCCTTTCACCCCCAAATAGCACCTCCCTTCTGTCCTCAGTTGTTGCTCCCTATATTATGTTATCAAATGGAAGTCATAGTTCTTAGTCTATTAAATATGTGTTCAAGAGGTGAAAGGATAACACAGTCATAATGGAATAAATATGACAGAGGAAAAGACACAGATAGACAGTTTTGTGATGGTTTGGTGTGTATGCATATACTGTGTGTCTATGTGTGTGTGTGCGCACGTGCATGTGAGAGGGAGAGTGTGAATGATGGGTTGAGGCTGTGGTGCAGTGCAAGGGGCCTTCTATGTTCTACCACATTTTGGGATATGAAGTGCAACTCTAAACTCTTCATCAGCCTGCAACAATACACTAACCAACTAACTAGTCTTGTTAGTGGAAGCTTGCACAAAGACTTCCACTAGCACAGGGATGGCCAACTCCCAAGATCTACTTACAGAATTAAAAACTGGCAGTGATCTACCTCCGTTTTTGGTTGGTTCAGGTCAAAGTTGTTGACCTTTTTTAAGGGAGGAGGATAGCCCCGTTTTGGGGGGTTCTTGGGGAGAGAAAGGAACAGCCACTCACTTGCTGACTAAACTCCATCTTCCGTTCCGCAGATATGCGGCAATGGAGGGCAGGGTGAGGGGCTGGATTCAATTTAACCAATGCTAAGGACCATGATCTACCAAAACCTCCCAGGATCTACCACTAGATTGAGATCAACCTGTTGGACATCCCTGCACTAGTACAATAGAGCTTTCCCTCTTCTTCCTCCTCCTCCACCTCCTCCCACACACTTGTCCTGTGCCCCCAAACTGATTTGGGGGCAGAAACCCTGGAACAGTGGGGGATAGTGGGGGAGAGGGCAGATCATTCCAGCAGGCAAGCAGGAATGCATCTGCTGCCAGAGTGATCTCCTTAGCACTATGCTGAATTTCTTCCTCTATATATGTATATTCATGGATGCATATTCCTTCTGAACCTACACATTTTAGATCTTTTAAAGATGATGGAAATCAAGCAGTCTCTCCCTCTCCCTGCCCTCTCTTTCACACACAAAATGAGCACACTGACAGTATAGGAGCCAGAGAATAAATTGTAGTGGAAGCCAACTAATAGCACTGTAAACCTGACAGTATTGCTAAAATGTGGGCTTTATAGCAAGCTGGCAGATGTCTTTTTGTCCAAGTGTATTTTTATGTCTGCACTTTCAAAATAAAATTCCAATTTGGCACATATAAACACCAGATAACATAAGCAAATACTGGACCTATTTGAAATGTTGAATCCACATGCTTTGCAACTATAACAAGGAAACATCTGCAAACGCAGAGAATAGGTTAGGATTATCAATTTTAAGCACCCTCAACAGACCCAGGGCAGACAGTTCTCTCTCTCCCCTCCGCCTATCCCTTCCCTACAATTTGGTAAAATCAGTTCTGTTTGCAAGAATTTATGCTCGTTTTGATTAGGCTCATTTCTCACTGTCTTCCATCATGCTTTGAGTGTTTTCTTAAGTAATCATTCCCACCATAAAAGTAATATTTCAGAATGTTATTACCTAGTATGGCATAAAGAAAAATGACCATAGAACAGAACACTAGTTTACACTGAGGATTCTTTCCCTATATTCTAACTAAGTTGCCAAATCATGTTTAAAAATAATCCTGTCATTGTTAGGTAGAATAAATTTATTTCCAATGATGGGGAGGAGACGATTTTGGCATACTCCTCCTTTCTCCTGCAGCAGCCATGCACTACCACCCACACAATTCTAGAAAGCACCCCAATCCTCTGGGGCAGATTGAGGAGGGGGGAAGGGTGTAAGCCATGGGTAGGCAAACTAAGGCTCAGGGGCCGGATCCGGCCCAATCGCCTTCTAAATCTGGCCCGCGGACAGTCTGGGAATCAGCGTGTGTTTACATGAGTAGAATGTGCCCTTTGATTTAAAATGCACCTCTGGGTTATTTGTGGGGCCTCCTTGGTGTTTTTACATGAGTAGAATGTGTGTTTTTATTTAAAATGCATCTCTGGGTTATTTGTGGGGCATTCCCCCCCAAAAAAAATTATAGTTCGGCCCCCCACAAGTTCTGAGTGACAGTGGGCCGGCCCCCTGCTGAAAAAGTCTGCTGACCCCTGATATAAGCAGTTCTACAGGGAAGGAAGAATCTGTCAAAAGAGCTTCCTCCTTCTCTGTTCAAAGAAGCCTCTGCTGAAAGAAAGCTTTCCATGAGTGGATGGACACAACTGGAAACAAACTATTGTGCTTAAATAGAGCAGCCCTATGAAGGACTATACAGTTGTACCTTGGTTTGAAAACAGCTTAGTTCTTGAACATTTTGGCTCCCAAATACCACAAACCTGGAAGTGACTGTCCCAGTTTGCGAACTATTTTTGGAAGCTGAACGTCTGACAGGGCTTCTGTGGCTTCCAATTGGCTGCAGGAGCTTCCTGCAACCAATCAGAAGCCGCGCTTTGGAAGTCGAACAGACTTCTGGAACGGATTCCGTTCAACTTCCAAGGTACGACTGTATAAATTAGTAAACCCTAAGCAAACGTTTAAATGAAAGGGTTCTTTGCTGTAATTCAATATCTCTTTGGGCCACATGGGAAGTCATGGAATTAACCTTGCATGCTCTTTTAGGCTGAAATGCTATGTACACCTATCCAGGAGTAAGATGCATTGAACAGTGGAAACCACAAATGAGTAGGCTTTACATAGAATTGCATTAGGCATCTTGTTAGTTAATCCAGAGGTGGGGGGGGGGCAACACTCTAAGTCTGTTCTCACAATTACCAACCATCATTTATTAATTTAGTTTGTGTTCACAAAATCATTTAAATAGATGGATTATTTACTGAAGTATGATTGTGAGCTATCTTGGAACTTCAAGGAACCAAGAGGCAGGGTAGAATAGAAAGCATACAGAAAAGGGCAGCCAAATGGTTAAGAAAAGACAAAAGCTTATCTAGGGCCAAGGACTGTCTGAATGTGGTCTACTGGAGGCAAGCAACAGGGGACAGGTGTTGCCTTCATGCCTTCCTTGTAAGCTTCACAGAGGCACCTGGCTGCCATACTTAGAAACAGAAAGCTGGGTCAGATAGACTTTGGTCTGATATAACAGGACTCTTAAATCCGTATATTCTAACGATGAATTCTTGCTGAAAAAAATAATTTTAAAAATGCTCCGCTGGAAGCACTGCACACCCCGAAGAGGAATATGCTTCTGTCACTGCAAGATCAACAGTGCTAGCTAGATACAAAAATGACTGTGTCTAAGCTAGCACACTTACTGCTGTCAAGATACTTTGATTCTGAACAGAAATTTCCCCACTGTTTCAAATTTGGGCCTCCCATAACAAAAGATTGTGACTTGTGCCAAACTGTTAAATGTGGGAAAAGGGGAGCTGGGATGAGACCAACTAATCAAATTCTTCAACTTTTCACCTAAAGTAAGATTTGTAGCAGCCTGGTCTCCAGGGACGAAAGATTGATTATTGCACTGTTGGCTAGCCAAACCCTTTAAAAAACGACTTCTCTAGAGCTGAAAAGACAAACCCATGTGTGGTTTGCTGAAACAGAAATCCTACTTTCACATTTGACAGTTAAGGCCTCTCCTTCGGATCTTAATTTGGCAGGATAGAATGTCCAGGTCATTAATCACTGCTAAACCTTTATGAAATCTGCAGAAGACCTGTGCAAAATAGCGCAACACTTGGTTATGAATTATCTGAATTTCCAAAATCATTCAGTAACTATCAACATTGTTAATATACAAACCACTGAAATGCAATTTTGGGCAAAGAGAATTTATGCAAGGCAGACTGAAAAAGGCCTCGTTCAACATGGAACTACTCTCTGGTTGATTTTATGCTGTGAGCTTTCATGCGCAAAATGGCAACCGCGCAGAAGATGGAAGTGCATGATATGTGAGGAGTGATCACTCATTCCTGCCCACCACATCACTGCCAGGTTGCCACACAATCAATAAACACACACACACAAAACACCTCATGCATTGCATCAAATGCAGGCCCGAGCCTGACTGAGTAAAAAGTAACCACAAACAAGTGAAGCAATGGATCATCCCATAGCACATGTTTTTACAAGTCTCCAAGGTACAATACCTGTTTTAGTCAAAACTAGATTTGTGGCTTGCCTCACTCATGCTCCTGCTGCTTCTGTCATCAGATCAGCCATTGAATGGAGGTGGATTCACACTGATTGATTGATTGATTGACTGATTGATTGACTGACTGTGCTATATCCCACCATTCCCTCCAAAGGACCCTAAGGCAGCCGACAATGATCAAACACTACAAACCCCATAGTTTTGAAACATTCTAAAAAGCAGCTTAAAACATTCTTAAACAGTGATCTCAGGTTTGCCGGGAATGGTGTCTTTCAGCCATCAAATGAATGCTTTTAAGCTTTTCCCCCTGCAAAATCAATAGAAGAAGAAGAGTTTGGATTTGATATCCCGCTTTATCACTACCCGAAGGAGTCTCAAAGCGGCTAACAATCTCCTTTCCCTTCCTCCCCCACAACAAACACTCTTTGAGGTGAGTGGGGCTGAGAGACTTCAAAGAAGTGTGACTAGCCCAAGGTCACCCAGCAGCTGCATGTGGAGGAGCGGAGACGCGAACCCGCTTCACCAGATTACGAGACTACCACTATACCACACTGAAGGAGACAGAAGCACCTCACTAGGGAAGAGCTCCACAAACGGAGAACCACCACAGAATAGGTCACCATGAAATAGGTCACCACCAACCAGGCAGCCCTGAGTATTGGCACCACCACCAAGGCCTCACCTGCTGATTATATGACCTATGATAAACACACAGTCAGTCCTCGCCACTGCAAACGTCATGTCCACATCTTTGGATTGCAACCACTGAAACCAATCCCACAAGTTGTAATTTGAGACGTCCAACACACCTGAACCAATAGGGACAGCAAATTTAGCACAGCCCTGAGCAATTTCCTCCTCAAACTGATTCTGAAATCTCTTACAGGTCTGGGTCTGGATTTAAAGAGCTCTGCTGGGTGATGTGGCAGAGAGGGGAGCTCTGTTTGCTACTGTCACTGCCATGTGGCAAGGACGTGGAATGCACTCATGGCTCTATTTAGTCATATTTGAACCAGGACTTCTGTTCTAACCAACACCACTCCTGCCTCATTGCCCACAGCAAAAGAGCTTTTAAACCAGACTCCCCAAGGCCAGAGATGGTGCTTGGGAGCGATGTGTAGATGGCCCTTTCCATCTCACTATTCCACAGCGAAACCAGGGCTTTGACAGGATCACAACAGCAGTACATAGTTGTCCTTCTATCCAGTGGTGAGATCTACAAGATTAAATAAAGCAGTGCCAGCAATATCCCAAGGCAGATGTGGTAGATAATGTTTTGCAGAGGTACTAGTGGTGGGGACATTTCTCCCCTTTCAAAATAATGTCTGAGAGCATTTGCTCTTTGCCATTTGTGTATAGGAAGAACAAGGATGTGAAGATCCAACAGATGTTATCCTGTATGTCCATGACATACCCAATGAACTTCTAAAACATGGTGTAAATTCACTCAGACAAACAATCTGTGATGGGCTAGATGCATGGAGAGGAACTAGAAGGGACATTGAAACTTAAACATGTTAGAATCATAATCTACACCTATTCAAAAAGCATAATGTTCTGAATTACCTGGCCTGTAATCCTGCACCCGATTATAAATCATTTTGATTTTATGTAAACATATACAACTGGATACAGTAATACAACTGGACCGCAGTGTGAGGTATCTCGATACAAAGCAATATTGATTGTTTTGATGTAAATGCTGAAAGTACTCAATGTTAAGTCATTTAAAGGATCCTTCCTTCCATGCAAGGCAGAGCCCAGGTGTCAATTCTTTACGTCCATAGAAAGTACTTTTGCTATGAAGTATTTGAAACTTCTGGAAATGCTTTAATGGAAATAAGTTTGTTTTAAGGAAATATTCTTCTAAACTGCAAAACACTGAATACATGCATAGTTTTTACGAGTCAAGATTTCACATCCCCCTCTAATTATGACATGAAAATCGTAAAGGCCGGAATAATAAGTAGAGCATGAAGGTGTTTTGATTTCTGATGGGAATTATTAATTGGATCTCAGGAGTTGAGTGAACGTTTGTTTCTTCGCGTCTGCAAGTGCAACATGCCCCTTTTATGGCAGTTTAGCACTTCATCACCACGGCGGGTGTCACAACTTGGAAACTCTTCATAAATAAATGCAGCCAATTGGAACAGCCAGTCCACATGAAATTTCAACAGTGTCTAGAGACCAAGGGTTGTAATGTTTACTGCCCTTCTAGCTAACAATGGAATTTTGGACTTGATGCAAAAAATCTCTTAAATAATAACCGCAAAGTTACAAGATCTTCTGATTTGGAGCTTAGCTGCTGCTGGCATTTGTCGACAGATGTCTGTTAATCAGTTTTTATAGGATACACAATTCCCAGAAGGAAAAAAAATTAATGCACAAGGTTACAAATGTTGCACGGCATTCCAAGATTAGACAGTAGTGGAAACTCTAGAACCTTCTTCTAGGTCCTTAAAAGGAGCCAGAGCTGCCTTTTAAAAATATACAAACACAACACTCCCAAAATCAAAGCAGTCATAAAAAAAACCTAATAATTTTCTGCACTTAAAAATCTAAAGCTACGAGAATTTAAAGCCTATCTGAAGGACGAAAACATTTATTTTTGCCAAAAAAGTGACAAACTAAAATCAAGGGCTATAAAGGATTAGCTCTTGTTGTGGTAACCAAGTGCAACAACTGCTAGCTCCTCTCCCTGTGACTGGAGAGAACTGTGAGTAGATTCACAGGTAGGACTGCCGCTCAGCACATCAGTGGAACAAAAGGACTAGCTTGTGAGCACAACTTAATAACATGTATGCAGTCACCAATGGATACTGAAGATAAAGTTGAAAGACAGGTCTCAAATGCCTAGTGGTCACCATAGCCCTCTGTAGCCTCACACATCAGTTTTCAGCTTGCAGAATGGGTATAGGAAACAAAAAATTACAACATGCTGTTTTTTTTACCAAACAGTCCTCCCTGGTCTTCTTGTTGAAAGCATACTTGCTGTAGCACTTTGTGCCTGCTGAAATCTGTTTGTTCCTATTTCGAGAACTCTTCCATAGTAAGTATGAAATCAGGGAGGAAAGTTATGTGCCCAAATAAACTTGGATGTCTTCCATCAGCTTCAGAAAAGATTGTGAGTTAGCTGTTAGTTGGTAGAACATGAGACTCTTAATCTCAGAGTTGTGGTTTTGAGACCCACATTGGGCAAAAGATACCTGCATTGCAGTTGTCAGGAGCTCGTCCTACACTCAAGTAGGACCCTGGCAGAGACACATGCCTGACTGGCATGTTCTCTCCCTCCTGGTCGTCCATTCGGGAGCTTCAAAAGCTTTCTTCTGCCTGAACATCACAGCGACCGATGCCAACAGATATCGGCACACTTAGGGATCCGCAGAATCTTCGCAACTCAGCAACTCAGCATTTTGGCTAATCTACTTTATTTACATATAAACACACAAGGAGCACTGCAACATGGCTCTCCCTCTCTCTAGCATCAGACAGCAAAAAGAAAAAGAACAAAGGACAATAGTCCCACTTCATGGAACACAGTAACACAAACATCCTGTCTCCATCACTTCCCACTCTGTGGAGTCAAAACATGTACCATCATGTGATAGACAACAATCCCATGACTGCAATCAGGGAGCAGGAATCTTAACAGCAGGGGGTTGGATGAGATGACCCTCTGAGTCCCTTCCAAATCTAGGATTCTACATATGCCACTTTTTTGAGCCAGTTCCAAAGCCAATTCAACACATTATCTCCCAACCAAAAACCAAGGGGTTCTATGAAGGGGTTCCCTGTTCTATGAAGGTTTCTGGGAAGCTGTGAAACCCTTCAAAAGAGGTTTTTGCACACACCCCAAACTACAACTCCCACAATTCTTTGGGGAAAGCTATAGCATATAAACCAGTTTCAGACTGGTTCAGATCTTTAATGCAGATATCCCCTAATATAACAGCTGTAAATCATTCAGCAGTAGGCATCTGGTTGCTTTTTCACCTGTGAAATATTATGAATGATAATTTTATGTATTTATTTATAAAAGTTCCTTCCTCAGAACGGCCCCAAGAATATGTACATCAAATGCAAGATCAAAGTACAGTACAGAACTAAAAACATACATAAACTAAAAACTAGCTGCAGACAATAAAGACCACAATCTAAGACAGAGTTAAATGTTCTAAAGACACTGGGATCAATAGACGTAAGCACTGTCTGTTGTTAGATTGTGGCCAAAATTTGTGAGCAGTGAGGTAGAAAGCCAGCAATCCTGATTATCTGTAAGCGAAAAGAAATAGACTCTTTTTTATCATCAGTGCTTCTGAACTAGAATACGAGGCATAAAAAGCATTTCTACATGTTCACACACAAGAGACAACACAGAATGCCGAGCAAGACTTTAAAGAATGACTGGAAGCGAAGCAGTAATCCAGCTAGCTAAAAATCTTTCTGAATGGTTGCCTCGTTGTATTACAGTATCTGTCAGCCACCAAATCCAGACTCATACCAAGGCTGGATTCCCAAGCAGCTATAGAAAACCAAGGACTAGGGCTGATGGGTCCATTTGTGATCTATTAAATATAGAATGGTTTGATATGTAAGAATTGTGCTGATGCAGTGCCAATTATATTTTCATTAAAGTAAGTTATAGAACGAAGATACTCTCTACTTCTCAGCCAGCACATTCTCCGCACACATGTTCACCACATTTTCCAGCCCCTTGATTGAATAAAAATAGGTCCAATGACTATGATTCAACAAGACTTGGTAAAACTATTTAAAATATTGGCCTGGTACAAAAACAGATCACAGAATCAAGCCAAATATCTTTAGATTTATGTACTGTTCTTGCAAATCAAACTTAAAGCACAGCAGTAAAAAAAACCAAAAAACTACTAAATTCTGGGCTAGGAAACACAAGTTGTTGTCATGGGGGAAAAAGGGTTTCATCCAACGTTGTGTGAGCAGAAGGCAACAGGGGTGCAGAAAGCTACCAAACATTGCGGTCTGTGTCATTTGGAAATACATAGTGAGAGGAAGAGAAATTGCCCTGAATCAGAAGGAAGAATATTGCGCCCCACTGAGCAAAATTCTTCCACTGAATTTTTGAACCAGCAGTTTTTGACGGTTCAAAGAATGGTGCTGGTTGTTGGAAGCCCATCATTTTAGCAAGATTCCAATGTGAATCCTCTCCTGAATCAGGAAGGGTTTTGCATTCAAATCCCCTTCTAAAATGAAAGAAAAGGCCTTCCTTTTAGCAGGGGTGAATTTTACAGCAAAATTATGTTTTAGTTTGCATGGTTAGGGAGTTGAGAAAGCAGCAGCCAAGCACCTTAGCATTCCATTGTACATGCATTATTACTATAACAGTGAGCTTGGCCCTCATGCAGGTAGCGAATTGCCACTCCGGCTCCTACACACCCCTTTGTGGGAGAGTTAAATCAGAAAGTCTACATCATAGAACTTTACCTTGGGAATATTTTCATAGCTTCAGGTTGTGTCATAAGGACAAGCAGTGGGTGGATGTTGGGTTCATGCAGAGAAGTGTGTGACTGTGCCTTCAGGCTAATTATATGATTATTACAGGTGTGGGCTTTGTGAAAACCTGTAATGAACACAAGTTAATGTTACTAATATAGATTTTTAAAAAACATGTAGCTTAAGGAGTGTCAAAAGAGAGATGGGTTTTTGGGGTTTTTCCCCTTTAGGTTTCCGGTTCACCTAGGTTGCCTTGTACGCTGGGCCGTTCCCAGGGCCAGTAGCTGGGATTCCTGCCTTGGGGGATAAGGGAATGCCACTTTCCCAGACTCCCAGCGCCAAGGCAGGTGCAAAGGAGATGCAGCAACTTGCAAAGAGCAATTAAAGAAACCGCCCGAAACAAATGAAACTAAAAGCAGTTCTTAAAAGTTACATAAGAAGCCACCTCCCACAAAAGATTCTCACTGGTTCATTTCAGTCGTCACATTAACTACTATTTCATAGCCAGAAGCAACATGAATCCAAGGCTCAAGGAGTGCCAAATTCAGACTCTTTATCTCACATTCCCAATGAAAAAGAATTTTGCTTTGTTTTTACTATTTCTGCCCTTTCCTGAAATAGTGTGTGTGTCCCCCCCCCAATTTCATCTGATTTTGTTAGCAGTGAGTCTGATTCTAGTAATTCAGAATTAAACTCAAGACAAATTCTTCTACTAGGCTTCTATCTGTTTGACACAGAGCCTTCTTCTGTAGAAAAACAGTTAACGTAATAGTGAAAACCACTGACTGTCACCTCCTTCTTCAACTACCTTGGCCTAATGGATAACTCAAAATGAGCTTTATGGCGAGGAGCTTAACAATGCAAAGCTTCTTGACAAATTTTAGCTTTCTTTTCTATTGTGTAAATGTTAAAATATATTGTAACATGCTCACAACCGCAGGCGAAACAAACGGATAACCATTATATATTTAATATGATATGAACAAGTTGCTACTATCGTCAAATTGTTCCTATGCACACCAGGATTCAGATTCTATAAACACGGAGAACATGTCATTTGATAATGTATTCCCATGCTTCTAAGCATAGAAGACGATGGGAGTGAGACTGTTTCCTACTTCACAGATTCCTTTTGCCTTCCAGCAATCTATTCTGTAGGGTAAATTAATTGTGGGAATTACTCATGGGGTGGTGGGGTGGAGGGAGAAGCAGTAATTAATTCCTACATTTAGATGTCACCAAACTGTTCAGAACTCCCACTAGCCAATCAGACATGAACTTCCTTTTTTTGCTGTAATGAGAGTTGCAAAATAAGGCAAATACTACGCAGTTTCTGCCTGTAGGGCATGGGGGCTTTGACAAACTGTGATCAGTACACTGAAGATCTAGACTTGATTGCTACCTTTGCTGAAAAGATTAACTGACACACCTTTCTTTAAACAAATCATGTTCTTTAGTTTCACAAAGATTTATTTCTTCAACTCTGGCTGTAAGCTACGGGTATTACGAGTCACAAACTTCGTCTTAACTACACTTTCAGCCAAATTATCTACAATTATACAGTGGTACCTCGGGTTACAGACGCTTCAGGTCACAGACTCCACCAACCCAGAAATAGTACCTCGGGTTAAGAACTTTGCTTCAGGATGAGAACAGAAATCACGTGGCAGCAACGGGAGGCCCCATTAGCTAAAGTGGTACCTCAGGTTAAGAACAGTTTCAGGTTAAGAACGGACCTCCAGAAAGAATTAAGTTCTTAACCCGAGCTACCATTGTATCTACCTTTATTTACATATCTTTATGCATCTATATTGGGGTGGGTAATTTTTGTGTGGACCCCCTAAATTTGTCCCTTTTTCACACACACCCCGCTTCTATGGGTATGATGCTATGAAGCCAAAATACTTGTTTAGGGCTCCCCAAATTTTCCATTTAAAAAAACAAGCACAAATTTTGTATTTATTTTTACTGACAGTTCTCATACGCCATCTCACTGTGATACCATGATGCCAAAAGTTTTTTATAGCCCTTCAAGTCCGCACCCCCAAATTTGCCATTATTTTTAAAAAATGCTTCTTCTTTTTTAAAAAATGTTTTTTTGTAATGTTTTCCTCTTTGCTCTCATAGAATTTTTTGTGGTCATCCAGCCCCCCCCCACCGTTTTTTAAAAATTATTATTTAAAAGAACATAAGAGGAGAATTTTGGATCAGGATGGATCAGGCCAATGGCCAGTCTAGTCCAGCATCTTGTTCTCACAGTGATTCCCAACCAGATGCCTGCGGGAAAGCAGCAAGCAAGATTCGAGCTCAAGAACAACTGATATTCAGAGGCATTGCTGCCTCCAAATACGTGGTGTCGGGCCCTTCCTGAGCAGTAGTTTCCAACCCATTTTCTGTCTTCAGACTCCACTCCAGCTGGTTTCACCTAAAGTAATAAGAAGATGATTCAAAATCCCAATCTTCAAGTGCCACTGAAATCTGATTCCCCCTAGGAGAGATTAAAGAATAGCAGCTCCTCAAAGAAAGAGACTTAGAATCCTTGTTTGTACTTTAAGAAGACCTAAGTGGGTTTCCCTAGATTTCCCCCTTAACAAATTAAGAAAATAAGAGCCCTGCTGGATCAGACCATCTAGCCTAGCATCCTGTTCTTGCGGCGATCAACCAGATGCCAGTGAGAAGCCCATAAACAGGACACAAGAGCCTCGGATGCTAGAGTCTAGATGCCTCTGATAGTCTTACAGTGGTACCTCGGGTTAACTACTTAATTCGTTCTTAACCTGAAACTGTTCTTAACCTGAAGCACCACTTTAGCTAATGGGGCCTCCTGCTGCCGCTGCACCACCGGAGCACAATTTCTCCTCTCATCCTGAAGTAAAGTTCTTAACCTGAGGTAATATTTCTGGGTTAGTGGAGCTGTAACCTGAAGCGTATTGTAACCTGAAGCGTATGTAACCCGAGGTACCACTGTATCTTCTATTCATTTGTCTTACTCCCTCTTTTAAAGCCATCAAAGTTGGTGACAACTCCATCGTCGAATTCTAGGTAGGTTGGAAGGACAAAACTCCATTTTCTCTGGCAATTTCACTTCTGACCTGACTTTCTACTGATTCCACTTCTACTGATCTCACTTCTGACCTAACTTTCTACTGATCCCACTTCGTAACTGAGATTAATCTGGATTACATACACATGCATGTAAACATATCAGGTAACTTGAAGCTTCTTAGCTGGCAGTCCAAATGCCCCATCAGAAGCAGCTTTATGACATTTCCACATTCTCCAAGTATGCCGTATTCCAGAGGAGTCTGAGCCACACAACCTTGCAAAATGGAATTAGTAACAGCTTGCTGTTAATTCGGAACAAATTCCCTTCCAAAAATACATTTTTTTAAATGCCACAGCAACTAGCAATGTGCTTCCAAAAAGCTTGACATGTCGAAATACAGGGTTAGGAAAAGTCTAATAAACTATCAAAAATATAGTTCCATCGTGTAGCTAGTAATAAAAGGGAAATACTTTCATAGTTCTTCATCTACATTGCATTCATTATGTGGTTCCAATGTCTTCATATCGAAAGCTATGGAATCAAACACATCCCTACAAAATCATTTATTTACTCAATTTAACCATCTCATTCCATGCAACAACTAGCTACTTCCATATATAAACAAGCACAACTGCAAGCAGATCTCAGAATCACTGCTGTGAAGCAATCGTCATTCTGAACAAAATCCCCCCCCCCATTTTTAATGGAAAATATTACATATACTGGGGTATGCTGCTCAGCACCTTTGAGATGAAACAGATTTACATTGAATAAACAGACAGATATTTTATTATGCTGCTAATGCAGTTGAAGCTCATGATTCAAACCTCACATAACTGTGTGCTGAGCAACTTCTACATTAACTGAACCCCACTAAATGCTGAGCCCCCCTCCTTTTGCAAGTTTCTGTTTTCATATCATGTTGGTTTAGGGGGAAAGTATCATCAAGCAAATGGCACAAAAGCTGAAATGTTCCTATGTTTTTTATTGAAGCCCTGGGCACAGATTGTGGAAGCTCCATAAAATCCCCAACGGCTGGTTCTTTAAGGCTTCAAGGAACAGGGCAGAGCTTGGAAACAGCAAAGCTTTAGGAGCAACAGAAATAGACAGTCCCTGACCTTGTGTGACCAAAGTCAGAGATGCTCCTCAGCTTGACTGAGCTGAAGCTTCTAAGAGGTAGTCCTTTTCTACCCTATTAAGCCATCTCCTTAATTTCCCAAACTTGGGTCTCATCAGTTCCCATCATCCCTGACCACTGGTCCTGCTAGCTAGAAATTATGGTATTTGTAAGGCCAACAACAGCTGGAGACCTAAGTCTGGGAAATCCTATCTTAGTTCATATAACTGAAAACAGCCCTACCCTAACCCCAGTCCTACCTAGAGGGACACAGAGCACCTACACTATACATTCCAAGACAGCCTTCCTCAACTTTGTGCTTTCCAGATGTTTTGGATTACTATGACTGTGCTATCTGGGGTTGGTGGGAGTTAGAGTCTGAAATGATACATCTGGAGGGTACCAGGAGAAGGCTTTTCTAAGACAAATTAAAGAAAGAGAGACAATGAAAGCGCCCCAACCAAAGAAACAATCAGTTCAAAAGTTATTGTAGGGCCAATGCAAACCTGCATTCTTAATAGGCATGTTTGAGAGGAAGGATTCAAATTTGAAAAAATTAAAATCTATCCTGTGTCCCTCTTGGGTGGCTCATAGCTTCTCTGAGTTATTCAAGCCCCTTCGCCACGGCAAGGCAGTGATCCATGAAGGAATTTCTTAAGGAAATCAGCCCTGAGTGCTCACTGGAAGGACAGATCCTAGAGCTGAGGCTCCAATACTTTGGCCACCTCATGAGAAGAGAAAACTCCCTGGAAAAGACCCTGATGCTGGGAAAGATGGAGGGCACAAGGAGAAGGGGACGACAGAGGACAAGATGGTTGGACAGTGTTCTCGAAGCTACCAACATGAGTTTGACCAAACTGCGGGAGGCAGTGGAAGACAGGAGGGCCTGGCGTGCTCTGGTCTATGGGGTCACAAAGAGTCAGACACGACTAAATGACTAAACAACAGCAATCCTGTGTCCCAAATCCAAAATACTGGGATCAATACATGACTGCGGAGTGAAAAGGAATTCAACGTGAGAGTGAGAGTCAAAGTAGATGTTATTTTAATTGTGTAGCAAGCAACAATGTCTCTTTCCCCCCTTCATTTAATATACAGGCTCAAGGGGGCAAGAGATTATCATGGCAACATGGAAGAGGAAAAACTTATTCCTTTCCTCCCCAAATGCTATCAGATGGAAACCCTCACTCCCTCCTTAGCCCGTAATTAAATGAGTGACAACGGGAGATTTATTCCCCAACCTCAATGTTGGGCCCGGGTAAGTGAGGGATTTAAAGAAAAAATAAACTTTTCCCTGCACAATGTGGTCTGGATGACAATTCCTTCTCTCTCCACACAGGCTTATAATTTAATAAAGGAAAAAACACAGACATAGCTGCATACTACACATTTAGCATAACAAGCAGTATACATATACACATACATAATTTAATTTGTATGCCACCCTTTCCGCAGTTCAAACCATGCTCAAGGCAACTTACGTTAAAAAAAATGTAACTACAACATAACAAAAGTCATCATAAACAACGAACACTAAAAAATACACAACCAAACTGAACAATTTCCACATAAATCACAAGAAGAACTAAAATAAAAATACAAAAAAGCAGCAGCAGCAATGACCCTCGCCCCCCGCAACAAAAACCCCTAAACAGTGTGGCCTTGCATTCCAGGGTTTCAAACTTTGAATAACAGATTTGCCTAAGCCAAAGCAACACCAGAACCAAATCACAGGACCACTGAAAAAATAGTTATTCAAATCCACGATGTATTGAGACATAAGAGTGTGTAGCTTATAGGGAAATAAAAGAAAGTAGCCTTAAAAGGCCAACATTCTCAAGTCACATATGCTTGCAAATGGCTTGGGAATACAGACAAATGATCAAATATATACGAACCCACATGCATATTTTGTTGGGAAAAGATTCCCCACCCACCAATGCCATCCAAAACTTCAAGCAGTTTGATACGGAACATATCTTACTCTAGGACTGAATGGGTTGCCGCCTGTGGATGGTAACGGTACAGAAGGAGGCGCTGGTTGACTCGAAAGACTCCACCACCTTTTCGGAGATGTTCATAAAAGAACAGCAGGTCTTCTGGGGTGCCCTGGGGAGAAAAACACCACATTTTTTCCAGATCAAAAGCAGGTAATAGTACAAGTGTAACCATACCTACTCAGAAGCAAGTTGTATTGAATTTAATAGGGTTTACTCCAAGGAAAGTGGAGTAAGAATCCTGTGTGATATATTATGTGATTGTGTTCAATGACATCTAAAAAAATCTCGACATTCAAACCAATGCATACACCTATCTAATGGATATTTAGAGACATTCCCTAAAGCTAATTTAATATAAAGCGTTACTCTTGCACAGGACATCCAAAGATCAAATGTTATAGGCCTTTTGCTGTACTTTATCAATGTCAAAAGCACACCTGCATGCTCCCTGTAAAAAAAATAAAAATACTGCGAATGGCAAACCTTCCAGATCTCCAGTTGCTTGTCGTAAGATTGCTAAGAAGCAGGTGGCATGTCCAACTACATCCACATAACACAGTGCTGAGTGAGCATCTCATCACAAAAACTTCTTGAGAATGAGAAAGAGAGATCTGATCAGAAACATCCCTTTGCCATGAAAGTAGTATTTTAGCAAAGTGGGGAGAGGATGTCTATAGTCTCCCAAATGTGCAATATCGTTTCAGGATGAGAGAGTCCATTTCATTTTTATTTTTTTTTAATAATAAATGTTTATTAAGGTTTTACAGAACATAGAAATCATCAAATCACAAAAATCAAACAATCAAATATGACAAGACAGAGAACAGAAAAACAAAAAAAATACACACTTAACAAAGGGGGGGAAAAAGAAGAAAAAAGAAAAATCCACTTTTAAGTTTCAAAATTCCATATCCCTCTGTCCTGACCTCCTCACATCTCTCTTTTTTGTGTTCCTCTTTATTCCGTCAAATTCAGCATATTCTAACCCTCTTTTAAACCTCATTTATAATTATATATTTCCACTTATTATGTCTCCAATTTCCCTTGTCTTGGTCCTTTACTCCACCTTGTATACTTTGATATAATATTATTCTGGTCATACCCCCCTTCTCCTTTTTAAGATTCTTCTTTTCATATCTCTTTTAACCATATCCCAAATGCCATGTTACCTTCACTTCCCACATCATATTAACACTCAAACATTTTACAATATTTTTGTAGATAGTCCTTAAACTTTTTCCAATCCTCTTCCATCAATTCTTCTCCCTGGTCACGGATTCTGCCGGTCATTTCTGCCATCTCCATATAGTCGATCACTTGCATCTGCCACTCTTCCACGGTGGGTAAATCTTGTATCTTCCAGTATTTAGCGAGAAGTATTCTTGCTGCTGTTGTTGCATACATAAAAAATGTTCTGTCTTTCTTTGGCACCAGTTGGCCGACTATGCCCAAAAGGAAGGCCTCTGGTTTCTTGGGAAAGGTAAATTTAAATACCTTCTTCAGTTCATTATATATCATTTCCCAGTAAGCCTTAACCCTTGGGCACGTCCACCAAAGATGAAAGAATGTTCCCTCAGCTTCTTTACATTTCCAGCACTTGTTGTCAGGCAGGTGATAAATTTTTGCAAGCTTAACTGGGGTCATGTACCACCTGTAAATCATTTTCATAATATTCTCCTTTAAGGCATTACATGCCGTAAACTTCATACCGGTGGTCCACAACTGCTCCCAGTCAGCAAACATAATGTTATGACCTATGTCCTGCGCCCATTTAATCATCGCTGATTTGACCGTTTCATCCTGTGTATTCCGTTTTAACAGCAAGTTATACATTCTTGACAATATCTTAGTTTTTGGTTCTAGCAGTTCTATTTCCAATTTTGATTTCTCCACCTGGAAGCCAATTTTTTTATCCAGATTATAGGCCTCTCTTATTTGATAATAATGAAGCCAATCTCGCACTTTATCTTTTAATTTCTCAAAACTCTGCAATTTCAATTTGTCACCTTCTTGCTCCAGAATTTCCCAATATTTTGGCCATTTGGCCTCCATATTGAGCTTTTTCTGAGACTTAGCTTCCATTGGCGACAGCCACCTTGGGGTTTTGCTTTCCAACAAGTCTTTATATCTTATCCAGACATTGAACAATGCTTTCCTGACAATATGGTTTTTAAATACTTTGTGTGCTTTAACCTTGTCGTACCACAAATATGCATGCCACCCAAAAACATTATTAAAACCTTCTAAATCCAAAATGTCTGTGTTCTCAAGAAGCAGCCAGTCTTTCAGCCAGCAAAAAGCTGCTGATTCATAGTACAATTTAAAGTCTGGCAGGGCAAATCCACCTCTTTCCTTTACATCAGTTAGAATTTTAAACTTTATTCTAGGCTTCTTGCCCTGCCAGACAAATCTAGAAATATCTCTCTGCCACTTCTTGAAACAATCCATCTTGTCCAAAATTTGCAATGATTGGAACAAAAGAGAGAGTCCATTTCAATGGGTAGGTCTATGGGCATGCCCCAGTAACATTCTGCTGCAAATTAAGCCACACAACCATTTCAAAACCCTGCCCTCTTGTTTTCATATAACCGAAGGTGATGACTAAACAACATCTGTTTGAATTTAGCAACACTGCAGCCTCTTGAGACTATAAAACAGCCCGTATAATTGTCAAATGTTCTCAAAATATTGTTTGTTTCTCATCCCACTCTCGGTTACCAAGCTGTCATGTGATGGTGCTATGTAAATAAATAACTGATTTACTCGGCATGGAGTATTTATTCAAGCATTGTGGCATCAGAATGAAAATGAATCGCCACATGCCTATCCACATGCTAGGTGGCTAAATATTTATTTGAGGAGCATGTTAGCTTTTTATTACACATCATTTAATGCCTGTACAAAATGAAATTGCTAAAATAATTAGAACATTGTGTTACTTTGCTTGATTTTCCTTTGGCTTCAGATTATTAAGAGAAATGTGTATTAAATGAACCTTCGGTACTGAATTTGAGAAATGCTGATTTCTCCCCCCACTGCAGGGTTTATTGGTCCAATGCATTTTGAAATTACAGTTCCTCTTCAGAGGCACTGCAAATAAGAACTTGGAATTCAGTACTTATATGAAGCGAACACTACAGTTCCCAACTGGGGTGGGATGGATGGCAGTCGTCGTGCCCACCAAACGTCTAGATCTAATTACCTTCCTTCTCATTTTTTGAGACAACATTCTAATGAAGCCTTCTTAATCTGATTCAGGCATTTCTCCTTCTTCCAAACATCAGCTGGCTGCTCTTGGCCTCCAATTAATGCCAAATACATGCAGAGACGCTTCTTTTCTAAAAAGTCAGTGTGCCCGCAGCAATTACCCTATAATTTAAGGCTGAATCATACATCTAGGAGTGCCATGGACCCAGACTTTGGGTTTCTAAAATTACTTTTTCTAATTTGAAAGCCTAATGATAGAATAATGGAAACAACAATTACGGAGTAAAATCTATAGTATTATGACTATGGACACATTAAAAAGTATACATATCAACACAACTGGGACAATGAATTAAGAGAAAGTATTCCTGAATAAGTATGGAAGTGAGTTTGGCACTCAGACTCATCGGATGACGAGATTGTTCTAGGTTGGCAGGAGTGGCAAAAAAATGTCTAAAAAGGCGCTGCTTTCAGCACACTGAAACCCACCATGCCCTGGGAATCAAAAGAGGGCACCTGAGCGGTAGTCAACAAAATAAGTAGTCTCAAACAGCAACAAAAAATTCACAATTGCATATTATCAATTTCAATCTTAACAAAGATGCATCAGGACATCCAGAAGTACTGGATTAGTTGTAGTTTCCGTGTCACCTTCAAAGGTAGCTCCACATAGAGCACATTGCGTTAGTCCAAGTGAGAGATAACCAGAGTACGCACCACTCTGGTGAGACAGTCTGCAGGCACGTAGGGTCTCAGCCTGCGTAGTAGGTGGAGCTGGTAAACAGCCGCCCTGAACACAGAATTGACCTGTGCCTCCATGGACAGCTGCGAGTCCAAAATGACTCCCAGGCAGCGCACCTGGTCCTTCAGGGGCACAGTCACCACATTCAGGATTAGGGAGCCCTCCACACCTTCCTGCCTTCTGTCCCCCAAAAACATTACTTCTGTCTTGTCAGGATTCAACCTCAATCTGTTAGCCACCATCCATCCTCCAACTGCCTCCAGACACTCATACAGGACATTCACCACCTTCACTAGTTCTGATTTGAAAGAGAGGTAAAGCTGGGTATCATCCGCATATTGATAAACACCCAGCCCAAACCCCCTAATGATGTCTCCCAGCGGCTGTATGTAGATGTTGAAAAGCATGGGCGAGAGGACAAAACCCTGAGGCACCCCACAAGTGAGAGCCCAGGGGTCTGAACACTCATCCCCCCCCACTTTCTGAACACGGCCCAGGAAGAAGGAGCAGAACCACTGTCTAACAGTGCCCCCAGCTCCCAACCCCTCTAGACGGTCCAGAAGACTGTTATGGTTGATGGTATCAAAAGCCGCTGAGAGATCCAGCAGAAGTAGGAAACAGCTCTCACCTTTGTCCCTAGCCCACCGGAGATCATCAACCAGCGCGACCAAGGCAGTTTCAGTCCCATTAACTACGTATATATAACATATATATATAGACTTCCGGGTTAGCGCCAGCGCTTAATGGCGGATTTCTCCCGGAGCTCCGGGAGAGATCTGCTTCGCGGGTTCGGGTCCCGTAGCTCACGGCGGAGCAAGGACCCTCAAAAGTCACAGGCGCGTAGCCTGTGAACCGGAGACTCGGCGGGCACCTTTGCCCCCCCCCCGACGTTGTGAAATAGCCTTTTTAAAGGCTACGGATCAGCGGAGGGTGTGTGGAGCGGTGCTGAGAGTCGCTTTCACCCAGCCTGCGAAGCGAAGCCGCGTCGCCATTAGCGGAGAGCGCTGACTTCTTCCGGAGAATTCGGATTAAAAAAGAGCAACTTTCCGTGAGTAGGATTGAGTTTGCATTAAAATTGGACACTAAAATTAAAGAAATTGGGCACCGAGACGGATAAGCATCAAAAAGGAAGTCTGCTTTCCGTTCTGCAGCAAGATTAAAGCGAAAGGCATTTAAGCTGTAACTTTTGACAGGAGAGTTTACGAGCTAAGAAACCCAACACCAAGTAAAGAACTCCCTCCCCAGAAGGCAGGGGGGGGGGAAGAAGACTTTAAAGGGGATTTCCTGCCTGTTTCAAAAGGAATCGAACTGTTTACCGCTGCTCCTCTACCTGGGGGTCGGACTGCCGGAGGAAAGGAACCGGCTAAGGACGGTCGCTACAAAAAGGTTAGAAAGTAACTGTAATATTGACTTTGGTTACTCTCAACTTGAAACATCTTATTTTGCTACATAGTAAGTTATCTGCAGGATACTATTGATCTGGATCTTTTACAAAGAAAGGGACTTGGAGGGCTTTTGTCTTTTGGAAAGTGTGGGAACAACTTGAAGTCTAAGAACTGACTTTACGCCCTCTAGAGGATTTGGACAGTTTCAGCAACAAGTGGAATTTAAAACCTGAGAACTTCTTTCTTTTGACAGCTTAAGAGTGTGGGAATGACCTTGAGTGAAAGACTTTGTTATGGCAGATGGTAAACAGAAAGAAGATTCACAAGAAACAACTTTGAGATCTGGTAGACAATACAAAGCTGATCTTTCTATGCAAAGAAGGGCCTCTGTATCAGGGGCCTCGGGAACTGCAGCTGTCACAAAGGCAAAAGTGAAAACAATGTCTTCTGAAGAAGCGTTTGCAAAGGCATTGGGGAAAATAAATGATTCTTTAGAGGAATTAAAGAAGCAAGGCGCTGAAACAAATAAGAAAATTGAAGAAATCTCTGGGAAAATTGACTTAAATACTAAAAGTATAACTGACCTCGGGAACAAAGTGAACTCCAATGCAGAAGCAATTGGGAAATTACTGGAAGATTCATCCACAACACGAAAGATAGCTGAGGAAGCTAAGGAAATTGCTACTGCTGTTGAGGAAAAATTTCCACCGGTGTACAGGAAACTGGATGAGTATGAACTGGCACTTTCTATGCAGGATATGCAACGCAAGGAGAAGAACTTAAGGATCAGACTTGTGCCGGAAAAGGAAGGAGATAACTTGGTGGACTATCTGACAAAAGAGTTTTCTGACTTTTGGAAGCAGGACCTGAAAGAAGAAGAGTTCAAGATAGAGAGTGCATTTAGGTTGGGAATAAGGCAGAGGAAGAATAGACCCAGAGATTGCCTGATAACTCTAAGATCCAAGGAAGAGAGAGATAAAATATTGAACCTGCACTACCAAACAACCCTTCGAATTGAAGATTTCCATATTGAGATCTTTAAAGACATTCCCAAAAGTATTTTGGATGCAAGAGGTCCTTACAAAGATTTGGTGACACTACTGAAAAGGAACTACATACTATTCAGGTGGGAGTTTCCCCAAGGCCTGTCTTTTAAATACAAGGGGAAGAAAAGAAGAATAAAAACAGTGAGTGATAAAGACAAGTTCCTGGGAGAACACGAAGAAGACCTACAGAAAGAGACCTATCCAGGAGAAGGACACCCTTCAAGCAAGGGATCACTAGATACGGACACAGAACCACCGACAAAAGACGAACAACAACTGGGAGCTGTAGGAGGAATTAAATAACCCCATCATGGCTTTGCAACTTCTAACCTGGAATTGTAACGGTCTAAACAATCCCCGAAAAAGGAAAAATATATTTCATGCTCTAAAGAAAGACCAATTGGACTTGATTTGTCTACAAGAGACTCACGTGACAAGAGCACATAGAAAATTACTAATAAATAAGAGATTGGGACAAGAATTTACATCTTCAGACAGAGTAAAAAAGAGAGGAGTGGTGATCTACGCAAAGGAAAATCTGCAACCGAAACAAATCTTTAAAGATGACCAAGGAAGATATTTGGCAATTGAAATTCAATTCCAAGGAGAAAAACTTTTGATAGTGGGAATATATGCACCAAATGAAGGGAAAGCAGAATTTTTTAAGAAGTTGCATGAGACTTTAATGGACTATATGGATTATAAACTAATCATGATGGGAGACATGAATGGAGTAGTTTCAACAAATATGGATAAAGCACAAAGACAGGTAGTTACAAAAGATGGAAGACTACCAAAAACCTTTTTTGAAATGACTGACAATATGGATTTGATAGATATCTGGAGAACAAAACACCCATTAGAGAGAGAGGGAACCTTCTTTTCTGAAGCCAAAATGACATGGACTCGGATTGACCAAATCTGGGTGACTAGCAGTATGGCGTCGAACATAAAGAAAGTGGAAATCTGCCCAAAAACTCTCTCCGACCATAACGCAGTAAAGATGGTGATGAAGCAAACAACAACTGGTTCCTTCAGATGGAGAATGAATGACACCTTATTTAGAGACGAGGAGATCTGTAAAAAGGCCCAAAAAACTCTGAAAGATTACTTCGAAATCAATTTAAGGTCTAAAGTAGAAAAAAGAATAGTATGGGACGCAAGTAAAGCCGTAATGAGAGGGTTTTTGATACAACAAAATACATTAAAGAAAAGAAAGCAAAACGAGAGGAAAGAGAAAATTTTGGAAAAGATAAAGGAAGGGGAAAGGAAACTAAGATTGAAGCCAAAATCGCAAGTGATTTTAAGAGAAATTAAACTGTACCAAACACAATATATGGAACTGATGAATCAAGAAATAGAATGGAAAATCAAACAAATGAGACAAAAGACTTTTGAATCTGCAGATAAATGTGGCAAGCTACTGGCTTGGCAAATAAAGAAGAGACAAAAACTCAACACGGTAATAAATTTAGAAGTGGAGGGAAAGAACATATGCAACCCAGTGGAAATTAGGAATTGTTTTCAGAGCTACTTTAGACAATTGTATACACAAGGGCCACAGAAAGAAAAAGACATACAACAATTCCTCGAGAAAAATGGGCTGAAAAAGATTTCGCAGGAAAGTAAGACAATTTTGAACCAGGAGATATCAGCACAGGAAATAGAAGATGCCATTCAAAACATGACGTTGGGCAAATCACCTGGACCGGATGGACTGACTTCCAAATATTACAAAGCTTTGAAGGAAGGGCTTATACAACCTTTGAAGGAAGTCTGCAACGAGATCATGGAGGGGAGAAAGGCACCCGATACGTGGAGAGAGGCTTACATTACACTTATACCAAAGACAGAGACTGAAAAGACCCAACTTAAGAACTACCGACCCATCTCCTTACTAAATGTGGATTACAAAATCTTTGCTGATGTTTTAGCAAAGAGACTGAAAAGAGTTTTGATGGAGGAGATTCATGGGGACCAAGCGGGCTTTCTCCCGAAAAGGCATTTGTCGGACAATGTAAGGAATATAATTGACATTTTGGAGAAGCTGGAAGTGAATATAAACACTAAGGCTGTTTTGATATTTGTGGACGCCGAGAAAGCCTTTGACAATATATCTTGGAGTTTTATGTTGAAGAACCTCCGGGGGATGGGGGTAGGCCAAGGGTTTGAAAATGGTATAGGTGCAATATACTCTGAACAGAAAGCAAAATTAATTGTAAATAATGTGGTAACAGAAGAGTTCAAGATTGAAAAAGGGACACGTCAGGGGTGCCCTATCTCCCCATTACTTTTTATCTCGGTCCTGGAGGTTTTGCTTAATATGATTAGGAAGGACCAGTTGGTGAAAGGGGTTCAGGTCGGAGCTAAACAATATAAATTGAGAGCATTTGCAGATGATCTAGTACTTACTTTACAGGAGCCAGAAGCTAGTACGAAAAGAGTTTTGGAGATAATTCAAGAGTTTGGCCAATTGGCAGGATTTAAACTGAATAAGTTAAAGACTAAGGTATTGGAGAAAAATTTAACACAGATTGAAAAAGAAAGGTTTCAGAATGAGACGGGGTTGACTGTGGTTAAAAAAGTGAAATATCTGGGTGTGAATATGACAGCTAAGAATGTGAATTTATTTAAAGACAATTATGAAAAAACTTGGACAGAAGTGAAAAAAGATCTGGAGATTTGGTCAAACCTGAAGCTTTCCTTGTTAGGTCGAATTGCAGTTATAAAAATGAATGTATTGCCAAGAATGTTGTTTTTGTTTCAAGCATTACAAATAATGGATAAAATGGACTGTTTCAAGAAGTGGCAGAAAGATATATCTAAATTTGTCTGGCAGGGCAAGAAGCCCAGAATAAAATTTAAGATATTAACGGATTCAAAGGAAAGAGGGGGGTTTGCCCTGCCAGACTTTAAATTGTACTATGAAGCGGCAGCTTTCTGCTGGCTAAAAGAATGGCTGCTTCTTGAAAACACAGACATTTTGGATTTGGAAGGATTTAACAATATTTTTGGGTGGCATGCATATCTGTGGTATGACAAGGTTAAAGCGCATAAAAGTTTCAAAAACCATATTGTCAGGAAAGCACTATTAAATGTCTGGGTTAGATATAAGGATTTGCTGGAAAATAAGACTCCAAGGTGGCTGTCGCCAATGGAAGCTAAGGCAGTCAAAAAGTTAAATATGGAGTCGAAATGGCCAAGATATTGGGAAATTCTGGAAAAGGAAGGGGACAAATTGAGATTGCAGAGTTTTGAAAAATTAAAAGGGAAGGTGAGAGACTGGTTACATTATCATCAAATAAATGAAGTGTTTAAATTGGACAGTAAAATAGGCTTCCAGGTGGAAAAATCAAAATTAGAGACTGAACTGTTAGAATCCAGTACTAAGAATTTGTCAAAAATGTATAACCTGCTGCTGAAATGGAATACACAAGATGAAACGGTTAA
Organism: Podarcis raffonei; assembly: GCF_027172205.1. NCBI lineage: Eukaryota > Metazoa > Chordata > Lepidosauria > Squamata > Lacertidae > Podarcis > Podarcis raffonei. Next base: position 39,656,717 of record NC_070603.1, read on the forward strand.
ATCAAGTATGATTAAATGGGCTCAGGACATTGGTCATAACATTATGTTTGCTGATTGGGAAAAGTTGTGGACCACCGGGATGAAATTCACGGCATGTAATGCCTTAAGAGAAAATATAATGAAAATGATTTATAGGTGGTACATAACCCCAGTCAAGCTTGCAAAGATCTACCATTTGCCTGACAATAAATGTTGGAAATGTAAGGAAAAGGAAGGTACATTCTTTCACCTCTGGTGGACGTGCCCGAAGACTAAGGCATTCTGGGAAATGATTTATAATGAACTGAAAAAGGTATTTAAATATACCTTCTCTAAGAAACCAGAGGCCTTTCTCTTGGGCATTGTCGGCCACGGGGTGTTAAAGACAGATACAACTTTTTTTATGTATGCTACAACAGCAGCTAGAATACTCATTGCAAAGTACTGGAAGACACAGGATCTACCCACACTGGAAGAATGGCAGATGAAGGTGATGGACTACATGGGCTTGGCAGAAATGACGAGCAGAATCCGAAACCAGGGAAAGGAAGCGGCGGAAGAAGAATGGAAAAAGTTTAAGGACTATTTAAAGAAATATTACAAAATTAATGACAGTTAGAATGATGTTGGACTAAAATAAATGGTTACTATTAGTAATGGTTAAGACAAAGAGAATAAGGATGATTAGCTTAAATTTATAGTAAAATAAGGGAAGATTCGCTGAATAATTGATTAGAATCTGGAATACAGAAACGGGAGGCACGAGGAAGTCGAAGAAGAAAGGTTTAAGAAATTAGGATATGAAATGGTACTTGTTTTTTGTTCTGTTATTGTCTGTTGTTTGTTTATGTATGTTTTGTTTGTATGAATATAAAAATTGTTTAATAAAAATATTATAAAAATATATATATATATATAACATATATAACAGCGCAGCTAATACATTTTGGAGGTGTGGAGCATTGCGTGCTGATATATTTGTATTTTTGGTCATGCCCTAAAATTGTGGTATTTTGGAAAGTTGCAATAAATGAGATTAAACTTATAAGAGGGTATGAATTGCCAGAGGCACAGTTAATTATATTGTTTAGAAATATTAAAGATCTGGTTTTACCAGTGGTGGGAAAATGATGAGTGGTCACAGGGAGACGAGGGAGAAAACGGGGAAGAGGAGGAAGCTGAAGGGGTAACGAGGCTTAGTGAGCTGGGAGTCTGTGGCAGAAAGAAGTCCAGAATCAAAGGCAAAAGCTGAAGCAGGGAAGAAGGGAGGCTAAAAGGCGAAAATGAATCAGGCTGGTGAAGAGGCACAGGTGTCTCCCCCTCCTGCTGAGACAAGCTCCTCTTCTCCCTTGTCTCCAAGAACCAGAAGAAGCATGAAAAGGGGGGAGGAGAAATTGGCAATGGGCAGTTGCTGCCTCCCTTTGCTTGGGGGGGGGGCCTGGAGCGGAGGGGACTTAGGCAGCTGTGGGGAGGCAGGGACCTTCAGTCTCAGCAACGGCTTCATGGGGGCAAGACCTACTGGAGATGAGTTGCTGTGCTCATTAGGCCTGACACTCCTGCGCAGATCGTGTTTTTGCTAATAAAGAGTTCGCTCCAACTTGCGCAGTATGATTTACTGCTGGCTTGCTTCTGACTGCGGGTTTGGAAGGAGCTGTGGGACTTGGGGTAAGGGATAAAGAGATGGGAGTTGGCATGGCGGTAGATGGGGTTGGTTGAGTGGAGCAAGCAGGAGCAGAGCCCCTAGTAAAAAAACCACACAACTTTTAATAGATGCAAATAATGGTTAATGAGTACAATGCATTAAGTCCATCTATCTCAGTAATGTCTACACCGACCGGCAGTAGCTTTTGCAAGATTTCAGATGGGGGTCTCTCCCAGGCCTACTTGGAGATTGGGGATTGGGACATTCTGTGTGCAAAGCAGTCGCTCTACCTCTGAGCTTCAGCCCTTACATGAAAGATATTGTATTCAGGTTTCTATAATTTGTATTAATAGGTGTATTAAGTAACACGGTGGGCAGTAACAAAACTGCGCTGTGGGAGGGTGAAAGAAGACATAACTGCCAGAAGGAGAAAACCAGAATTCCTTCAACCTACCATCTAGCTAGATTTATGCTTCCCCTGTGCTCAACTCTGTGGTGTTGCTTTGTGTCAACTGCAAAATTTAAACCTGCTTCTGTTCCTCATGTCACGCTCCAAGCTAAGTCAAGTTAGGCACCTGGTTCTAATTATCTAGCAGCTTGCTACCCAAGGTCACATGCCTATTTGTAGATTCCATTACACTACATACTGTACCGAGTACTTAAGGTTCTCCCCCCCACACACACATACGATGCAATTATTTTCATCAAGTTCCACAACTAAGAATATTGTGCAATTCTTCATCGACCATGTCTGGTGGATGTAAACAGTGGAACAAAGTAGATGAGTGCAGTAAAAAAAGGACTGCAGAAGACAGAGCTAGAAATATTCCAAGTGCTCAGAAATCTGGTACTGATGCCTAAACATTTTTAACCCAATAAAGATTGGCATTTAATAGGTAGCCAGGGGAGAAATGATGTTGGCCAGGTCTAGATGCAGAACCTAACTTTCTCTTTGTTCCAAGAGGAAGCAGCTTCAGCCTGCGCATCCACACTTGGCCAGCGTATTTCTTACATATGCAATGGTTCAGCAGCTAAGCATCAGACCCACGGGCCATGCATCCCAATAGTGAAAGTGCAGTATCACCAGATGCAAGCACATGTGCCTGGATACACCCACATAGACCCAATGAAATTTATGGATCTAATTTGTCTGAGGCAAAAAGCTAGTTGACTACAACCCATGGCCTCTTGAATGCTTGTGGGCAAGACTTATCAGGAGAGGAATAATGTGTGGCCCAGCAAATAGTAACATCACATGAACTTGATTCATACCAAAAATCCTTCAAAAGATATATAATACAAAAATTCATCTCAATAGACTAATGCTGAAATCCTAAATGCCCCACTGAACTGATTGAAACTCGGTCCAATGCTACCAACTTGGAAGGAAGCATTAGAATTAAAGAATCTAGTCTAAGATTGACTTGTGGAAAGGATCAAATGTGCTTCAGACAGTCCAAGTTAAGTCTGAGGAAATGATAACAGCACACAGACTGAATATAGAGATACAAAGGTCAAGGTGTATCTGGGAGAGGACATATCTGACCTCAGAAAAACAATTGGCTTAAGCTGAAGCAAAGCATACAAAAGTCAAGTGGATGGGTCAGAGGCTTGATCAGTGACTGTCTCCTATGCATGTCCTCTAACCTGTAAACCAATTGTACCTGTAAACCAATTGCAGGAGGGTACAGCCGTCACTTCACTGTTGCTTATTTTTGCGTATTTGTATGCATGCCTGTGTTGGGCCTGTAGCAAAATTTTAGTTTCATAGGTGCTTTAAATCTCAGCAGAGACATGCTCACCCAGCACATTAATTTCATGCTTAGACTGTTTTAAAAACCGCTCCCCCCAGAATTATACAAATCCTGCTAAGCCTCTTGCTAGCTGTGTGACTGAACCCCATTGTCCTGTCCCGATAGGCCTTTAAATCATTTTGACCTGATCCTAAAACAGGAAATCTGTGATGAAGTTATAATTGCTGCATTGTTTGGGAAATAAAGTTAAAGGATTAGTCTCCCAACCTGAAATATGTGAACAGCACTGGCAAACAATACTCTAATTAAACATGGAAAGCGGTGGAAATTCAGTGACTACCTCAGCATGCTTAGTAACATGTTATCAAGACATGTCGCTAAAAGGGCTTGTTTTAAAGCAGTTCATAAGCCTAATTTATTTGGCTCCAGCACTTTCTTTCTTGGACACATCTCAAGTACAGATCTCTGTTCAGTTTTACCCATAGTGCCAAGAATATCAGAGTCTGCGTTTTGTCTTGATTTTTCCCTAGAGCCCCTTGACAAATCATTTGACAACCTTACAATACTTTAATTCAGCTTCTTCTTCTTTTTTTAAAAAAAGGCAAAGCTGAACCAAATATTTCCCTCCCATTTTATGGCTTAAATAATAAATAACAACAACAACACTCTCCCACTTTGACTAACAAAAGAGAAGTGAAACTATTCTAATAATCCTCACCGAATTACATATTGCAGCTTAGCTCTGTAGATTTATTTCCTGGTTACTTGCAAGGAGAGAAACAAAATTAAGGACAAAGCCACTTAATTCACAGGCTGCAGTTGAAACACTACCAGCTTCCAATATACTATTGTTCTTGGGATTCATTAAAAATTACTCTCTCCTGAAGATTTTTGAAAACTGACATGCCTAACATTAAGTCTGGAAATAATGAGGGAAGATATCGCATAAGCCAGAGGCAGAACTTCTGGCAGATAACTATAGACCATGGGGAAGTCTAGAAAACCAGGGATAAAATGTATTAAAGTCTCAAGCAAAGATCGATGTTTCACACACCTCTGCTAAGCACTCTTTCTGAATTCGTAAGAGCGGCATCTTTCACTCTTATGAATACTCAACTTTTCTTTTCTGCTTTAGCACGTAAGAGTAAGAAAAAGGATACCATCCCCACCATTCATGTTCCTGCATGGGTTATTGATCTGGGCATGCCTTTGAAATGAAAAGAAGGTTACAGCAATGACTTGTGGGGAAATCAACATCCTCCTCTGAGGAGCACAGGAATTCTTTGCATCAGGAGTGATTGAATTACTCAGGCTCCAGCGGAGGCTGACTAGAAGGAGGGAGGGCCAGAAAGGTAAACAATTCAGAATGGAAATGGTTCAAAAGCACAAAAAAGCTACACTTATTGAACTACACTTATTGAGCAGTAAAAGTTGTGTTTTCTCAATCAAGGCCATCACACAAAACTCAACTCCCGTAAATTAGGAAAGGACTCCTATCAATTCTACAAAACAGTCCTCCTTACTGACCTATTTAAAGACATAGTGGAGCCTTACCTTGCAACCTGAAATCTTGGGACTGTATAAGGAACGAACAGGTTTATTGTAGTGTAAACATTTGTAGAGTAGAGTCTGCTTCATCATCCACAAAGCTTATTTCACAATAAATCTGTTTGTTCTTAAGATGTCACAAGACTACTGCAGTAACTCCCGTCTCCCTCAATAAATTAACACCGTTCTGAAACTTGGGAATCACACGTTAGCTGCAGAAGGACCCACTACAGCTTTAAAATAAATGTAGATGGAGGAAACGCTATCAAAGGGATCTGCAAAAAGCTTTTGATCATGCATGCTAAGTGTATTACGTAATAAGATCTTTATTTCATGTCTCTGGTGTATGCCTTTCATTTTAACATTTGAAGAGCAGGTGTACAGATTTAGTCACAAATGAGAAAAGCAGGTTGCTGCTATGGAGACTTTTTGGTGCATGGCAATACTGGAATGTAGACGTTTCAGTCTGTTTCTATACTTATTGGCAGCAACGTGACACCTGCAAGTTACTCTGCTAGATACTAAAAGAAGGAAAGGAGATGATTTCTTAACAGAGCATCTGGTAAATTGGGGGTGTTTCTCTTCCCTCATTTCTGTGGCATTTTCTCTCCTGTGGTGAGGCATCCCCCTAATATTAGGGGTGTAGTTGGTGGGAGAACACTATGCAGTCTTCCTCTGCCCTAGAGAGGAAAGTGGCTTCTAAGGAAGAAGCATTGTCCCTCAGTGTCATGTGTGTACTTAGTTTCCCCTATGAACATAAAGCTTGCACCACTTGTTCAGGCAATAAGTCTATCTTTGTACAAACATGGTCAGGTTATATCCCACCTCTTTACATTTCAGGAGAATATGAGATATTTGCTTTTCATTTTCTAGAACCATCTTCAGCCAAGAGCGTCCCATTTGGTTGCATCAGAGTGAAAGAGGAGACAAGAGAGGTCCACTCCATCAGCGTGGCTGGGACCAAATGTCATTTGGCCTCTCTTTAGGGTTTCCCAAACTTGAGTCTCCAGCTGTTTTTGGACTACAGTTCTTGTCATCTCTGAGCACTGGTCCTGCTAGCTAGGGATGGTGGAAGTTGCAGTCCAAAAACAGCTGGAGACCCAGGCTTGGGAAATCCTGTCCTAGAACCACATTCCTCATTGGCACTTCAATCTGGTACTTCTTCATATAGCACCTTGACCATGATCTGTAGCCAAGAAGAAACCTCAGCTGCACATCAAGGTTAAGGAGCAGAAAGCTTAAACACAATCCCATACCGCACTGAGCTAAAGGAAATGGGGAGGAGGCTCCATGGAAGCCAGCACTTTTGCTTTAAGCCTTGCTTTGGTGCAGCGTTACATGTGAACATAGCCAATAAATGGTTCCATACTAGTACCAGCACCTTTGGACACACTCCCAGTGGCAATGTTGCTAATGGCAATGTTATCGTTTTTAACACTATGGAAATAAATTCATGGAAACAGATCTGCCCCTTAGTTTTTATCTGCTCATGCATTTTTCATTTGTGTTCTAATTATTGTATGGGAGTCAAGAGGGCATCTTTATCAGGTACAACCTGAACTCTCTATTTGAAGTGGGATGCCAGCTGTACTTGAGAGTTCAGCACAGGTAACATTAAACCACACTTAAGGTTTTGCTCGTTTTCACAGTGCTTACCTTTCCCGCTTCATCAAATCTGCCCACGTGACAAAACCATTCTCGGGAACAGAACCAAGTTGGCATAATTACAGTTGGTCCATGGGAAGTAAAAACCTGAAAAGGGAGCAGCATAAAAGCACACACTATTACTATAAAGAGTCCCATTCTTAACAAGCATGTTTTACAAACTATGTGCACAACAATTTCCTTCATTGACATTAATCTAATAGCATGCATACTGTAGCAAGTGTGGCATAAACTTTTTCCCTGTTATGAGCAGTGTACACGGACAAATTATAAGAGATGCTGGGATACAATATCTCCCGTGCTTCGTTTTTCTTAGCTCAAAGCAGCAATGGATGGTGGAGGAGGAGTAAGATTAGTGGAACAGGCTGAGGAATACAATAATGTAAACTTTTCTCTGTTCTTTTCTTGCCCCCCCTCCCCTCCCCAAAAAATCCGTATCCCCTATTAGGTAAGCAGTACCTTTGGAGGGGGATGCAGGGAGGGAATTTAAATTAGGAAATTACGACATCCACTCCCCACACGTGGGGGACATCCACTCCTCTGGCCTGACTCCTACACTCGTGACTTGTTTCAACTAAAAACAAAGCAAAGCAGAACAAAACTCAAGAGTCTCCAAGCATTTTATCTAGTCTACCCTTCTAAGTCGCTGTGTCTCAAGTCGTGTGTGTAGAAAACACACACACACTCCACAACACAGTTTACACAATAAATGCTATATTCTGTCCAGAGATTGATTTGCATTCTCTACGTATATTCTTGTTTCTGTGTGCAGCATTTATGATGAAGCCCTCAAATATCAACCTGACCATGGGGTTTGCTAAGACTGCTTGCTACCTGAGTGCAGGATTGAGGCTCAAGCAAACATCTTCTATTTGCTCCTCGGTGGTGTGTAGCGATATCTCTATAAACCTTGAAGATTTGGGGTCAGAAATGGAGTTCTTGTGAATCAAGCACACCTTGGTGCTTTACTATTTGCAAAGAACATGCCAAAATTAACAGCCAATGGAAAGTACTGACTTGCATGCAAACCAAACAGAAAATATTTGAGCATGTACACACATATGAACACAGATAACCTTTTGGTACCTGGAAAAAAGATATCTGAATGAAACTAGTGTCTTGGAAATATAATGAATGTAGCCCATAATTTGTATATTTTTTAATGTTGACAGCTTCACTGAGTAATACCAACAAAACCAGGAAGGTTTATAATCGCCCTTTTCTGCTTTAAACAAATATGTTTCAAACCTAGTGTTGAAATAAACCAGAATATCCGGATTATGTAAGGTAAACCTGTTCATTCCATTAATACAAGACCAAATGTCTAGTAAGTTTATAGACTAATCTTGTTGACAAGAAGTTAAAGAACCATGATGCACTCTGCCTTAAGTATTAAACAAAGATATTCTATGAGCTGGTTAAGCAGACAAAGACATATAAAACAAAAGGACTGCTTTCTATTCATTGAAAATGCTTTTTCCTCCATGGCCAAACAATTTATTGATAGTACCGCTAGTATTAAAACTTCTAAAGGCTAACATTAACACCAGCTTCCTAAATCTACACTAGCATCCTTATTTTTCAAGTGATATGAAACACATAACCTCTGAGGATAAACTATGGTTAAGCACTCTATGGGCAAGCCTAAATGAGCAGTTCATAGGCTCCCTTCTCCTTTTTCCATATGGCTGGGAAAAGGACTGTGACAAAGTTCAGCTGCGCTTCTACAGAATCCCAGCTTACTGTTTATGTTCAAACCAAGGATCCTAGTAAAAGACACATTGGCCTGACTCACACAACATAGTAGAGCAAACTATGGCTTACCAGGACCAGACTGTGTGAGTGTGTGGGCTCCAGGAAAGGAGCTCACAGTTGTTTTGCTCTCCCCTGGTCCCTGAGTTGAGCTAAGCCAAGGTTTGGCTAAGCATGTTGACTGTACTGGGATGTATGGTTAAGCTCTTTCCACACTAACCATGAGCTGTAGCCAGAAAAACAAAACGGCAATAAAAAGTAGTAACCAATAATAAATGAGATAAGTATCTATAGATTTGTGGCAGCCTCCTCCCAATGCACATTGCGTGACATCACACACACATGATAGGCTGCATGTTCGGTGCAACTCGGCACCTCTGGCTGAAATTCTTTTACTGATTGAACAACTGACATAGTGCAGTGCTGAGTTCCTCCCACACACCCAAGATTTATTTAATAATAATAATAATAATAATAATAATAATAATGATGATGATGATGATGGAAGCTGGGCTTATCCCGAAGTCATCTGTGCTAGACGCTAGATACTGCACAGTGCACAGCATATATAAATCAATGGCCTTCTGGATTTGTAGAAAAATGCACGACTGCTCTGCACTTCCTGATTTTTGCTGAAATGCTATTCATGGAAACCCTACTGGCTGCCATGAAGGTCTTCAACATACTCTGTTTCTTGCAGCTGAGATACTGCAAACTGGCAGGACAAAGCTTCCCGAGAAGAAAATAGTCTAATTGTGAGGCAATTTTAACAATTTAGGGTCATAATCTGTTAAACCATTTAGCCCTAACAATCTCATACTTTCAGTGTGTTTCTTTCTTGAGACTGAGCAGCCACAGCTCTCTGGTTTTATGGTTTAATACAGTCTGTGCTCACTAATCATTCTTAGCGGAATCAATACAAATCCCAACATAGACTGTTCAGATCCCAGAATGAAAAAGGCAGCAATTGTATTAATCCTGAAAGACCCACTGTAGAAAAGAAGGCCTTGTGATAGTCAACTGCCTCAGGACAATTAGCAATACATATATATTTGAGGCCACACAGGTGTGTCTTGAGATGATATAATCATCTCACAAAGAAAGACAGCTTAGGCACAGTAAGGGATGCTCATCCGTTTGTAGTTAATCACCAGGGAGATGACTACTAAATTAAAATAACAACATAACTACAGGTGACGTGATACTTTACTAGACCGCATTCACTAATACATAAGGGAAAGGATAACAATCCCTAAGCCTACTGGAGCAAAATACTACTTCAGCAACCTTAAATATGAAAACAGATTAGCTGTGAAAAATGAACAGTAATCTATGATTAGACAAATCAAGGATATATATATATATATTTGTTTCTTCACAAACAATGATCCATGGAAACTTCAACAGAGATTCCTTGCAGTACATGAAACAATATGAAGGGAAAAGGAGAGTGGATCTTCAGATATGAGTTTCAATCAAGAAATACAACCTAATTAGCAGAACAACTATGAATGAATGAATCACCCAAGAGGCACCAGCTCTGAGGTTGATTTTCCAATTATTCCAGAAAGCAAAAGACATCCATGGTACCCAAATGCCAAGACACCCACCATAAAGTACATAACTTAATGTGATTGCACACTTCCCCAACCGGCAGCCACAAATCTGGGGAGCCCTGAAGGTTAGGAGTGTTATGACCTTCCAGGAATTTTTTACTGCTGAGACACACTCTCTCCCCCATACGGTAGAGTCTGGCTCTCATCATGTACAGTGGTACTTCTGGTTACGTACTTAATTCGTTCTGGAGGTTCGTTCTTAACCTGAAAATATTCTTATGCTGAAGCACCACTTTAGCTAATGGGGCCTCCTGCTGCCGCCGCGTCACCGGAGCACAATTTCTGTTCTCATCTAAAGCAAAGTTCTTAACCCGAGGTACTATTTCTGGGTTAGCAGAGTCTGTAACCTGAAGCGTATGTAACCCGATGTACCACTGTACTACACTTACAAAGCACAGCACAAAGTCAGGTTCTTCTCCTGAGCTCCAAGTTCTCATCTCCCAAGAAGCTTGTGGGAACATTCTTGGAATCATACTACTTGGAAACAGCATAAAAGCTCAGTGCTGGAGAGGATGAATGGCATTTTTCATGTTAACGCTGGAATGGAAGCACCCAACAAATCTTAGTTATCCTCCCAACCATGGAGAGAGGGAATCATAATGGGGTGGGGATTGTCCCTCAAGTTGTTCTGATGTATCTGAGGTACCCTGTGGTAATGATCCCTACTTCCTCTCCAAGGTCACGAGGGAACCCTGGGGGTCACAATGTTCTCCAGAGGGTAGCAGAATACTCACCATGTTGAACATAAATGCATACATCTGACCTATAATACAATATGCTCTTTTACAGTGGCCTGAAATAATTCTGTCAACACTGGGCTGAATGATGATCCTCAACATCTGCCCAACTGTCACAGACTTGAATACAGAAACATACGCAAAGAATCAACAAGACAAAACTGGATGAAAAGTGAGTTCAGACATAGACAGGGATTCTGGAAACAGACTGACAGTGTAAGTTACTCAAATGAAATGTGGGCATAAAATAGAGTGTAAGAAGAAGCTGCAGGTCATATTTTTATGTTTTATTTTTAAAATGGAACTCACAAAATTCTAGTACCACATTCTGATCAAACCACAGACAACTCATCTGGGGTCCCATTCAAAATCTGTTGAAATACAGTTCTATAACTGTTTCTGTAGCATAAACATTTAAATATTTCACTCTGAATAATAATTAGAGTCATAGAAATAACTGTGACTGAACAGAAGAGGGAGCAGTTTTATCAGTCAGGCACACTGAATCATGCATGTCAGGGTAGATCAATGGAACCATTCTTGGCAAGAGTTTGCATAAATCACATTTATTATGTTCAGCCCACACTATGACTAGGAAAAAAATGATGTTTCTTTACATGAAGATACTCAGTAAGTTTTTTTTAAAAAGCATAGTCAAATTTATACATTAAAATAAGCATCCCACGTTAATAAGCAAGCTGATTACAAATACTGTACATATGTAAAAACATTTGCCACAATCCTATGCACACTGATGCAGTACACAGACTCAACTGAAATAAATGAAATCTATAAAAAAATTAACCAAGACTAAATGACACCAAAAGGGTCCAAGTGTTATGAACAATGACTTGATCACTGGAACAGAGATCATTTCTGAAAACATTCACAGAGACAAACCCCACTTTGAACAAAACACCCTATGTAATACAGACTGTACTATTTCATAGCACAGATGGATCCTGGACAGTACCCCATATCAAAGTGAAGTATAGGGAGCTTTCTTTAAATCTCAATGCTAAGCTTATCCATTTCCTGTCTCACTCCTTAATTTCAATGAGAAATGAGTCCCGGCACCCTCATTGATCCACTAAAAATATGAACAATTGCAACATACTACATGAATTATTCAATATATACACATATATTCTGGGGTGTATGGGGTAGGGTGGGTAGATAGATAGACAGACAGATAGACAGACAGACAGAACAATGTACGCACACTGTAGAAGTATAGGTGAGCATAGGGCTTGACTTTAGACTTATGTATATTAGATATACTTTTGCATACAAATTTAGATATATTGGTCAGTTTTCAAATACCCAGCAATGTATGAGCAGCTTGGATGTAAAACAATGCTCAATATAAGCGTCAATCCAGTGACAGCAAAGCTTAATCATGTTACAGCTGTCAGATTCTGTGGATAAATCCACTTAAAATGGATTCTTCCTCTATCCCTAGTGAGGAAACACGTGTCTGAATGCCCTGTTCAGAGAAATCAGCATGGTTAGAGAGAGAAAATCTAGGTCAGATCCCTTTTCTTTCATATGCTAACTTTTCTTGTCAAGGGAGTTTTATGTGTGTTGGGGGGTGGGAATTTAAAATGTGATTCCTGCACTCCTTGCAGTCTGAATGCAGTGCAGTCTCATGTGGGCTGTGCTGTGGGCTATTTTTAAACAGCCTGTTTAGTTCTCAATTTGGGAAATCAGGTTAACTTTATTTTGAGGGGAACTTTAGAGACTTGGGTTTTTTCATAGAGTAATTAGCACCTTTCAAGCAGTATAACCCATGCAGATGTCAAATTTCAGAGCTGTGGACACTTCTGCTTTGGGGCACTTGTATGCAATCAATGTGTGCAGTCCTGTAAATAGTGAGCAAATTTCTGAAGGGCAAGAGTGCAGGCTGGCTGCCATTCTGTCACGACAATAGCCACACCTGCAGCTCCAGGGTCTTCTGAAGCTGAGAGTCTAAGCTATGTCTTGACCTTGAGTGAAGCGGTGAGCTCCCATTGCTCTGTCCCAGCTTCTGTCAGCCTAGAAGTTTGAAAGCATACCAGTGAAAGTAGATAAAATAGATACCGCTGCTGCGGCGTTTCCATGAGCTCTGGCACTTGTTATAGTCCTCCACGTGGCAGTAGCAGTTTAGTCATGCTGGCCACAACCCAGAAAGCTGTCTGTGGAAAAACACCAACTCCCTCGACCTTAAAAGAGAGATGAGCACCGCACCCCATAGTCACCTTTGACTGGACTTAACTGTCCAGGAGTCCTTTACTTTACCCTTTACCGGAACTCTAAGTGCAGACATCTAAGAGGGTTTGCTCCATTAAGCAATGGAAGGCCAGACTCCTAGTACAGTGGTACCTCGGGTTTCAAACACCTCAGGTTACAAACACTTCGGGTTACAGACTCTACTAACCCAGAAGTAGTACCTCAGGTTAAGAACTTTACCTCAGGATGAGAACAGAAATCGCATACCGGCAGCCTGGTGGCAGCAGGAGGCCCCATTAGCTAAAGTGGTACCTCAGTTAAAGAACGATTTCAGGTTAAGAATGGACCTCCGGAACGAATTAAGTACGTAACCAGAGGTACCACTGTATAACATCTACCCTTAGTCAATCTGGAGGCCTCACTCTGACTGCCAGTCACATTAGCTAATGGTCCACAGGCCTTTTCCTTTCTCTACCTAACTAGATACCCGAGACCAATTTTCATACAGTCCTGGATTAGGCCCATGACTCAGAAAGTCCCATTTCAAGATCTGCATGCCCCAACATTATTCTCTACAATGAAACTAGAGTATTGCTGAGAGTGGAACATTCCTAGGGGCACCACTATCAGCCCCCATTCTCTATTATTGCCTCCTCCACAGAACACTAAGAATATTCCAACTGTTCTGACATTCATTACATGATAATGATATTTTTTTCACTGCTCTAAAAAACAGGCTGTTTCTTATTTGGAATTTGGAACCTCAGAGCCCTAAGCACAAAGGGTTCTAAATTGCACGGGAAGCCTCCCTTCAGGCCTTCCTCTCCCAGTGCACAGAAGGTGGTAGAACGAGGTGATGTGGATACAACAAAGTTTGAAGGCCCTGTTATTGCACTTTTAATGGGTTTGTACACCATGCAGAGTCCTGCATCCTGGCCAGGCCACAGCTCTGCTGACACATTATTTGGACTGGCGCCGCAATGTGAAGATACAACCTTGGAAGAGACAGTGTCATCTTGGTGAGTCCCAAGACTCAGCTACATTGCCAAAGCAAGAACACTTTATATGAGTTGTTTATGCATTCTAACACTGTGATACCAGAGGCCGCTGTGGAGTTCTGTTTCTGCTTACTTGATTTCTCACACACAGTTTGCAATGCGTTTCACTGACACACTTCTTTGACGGGTCTAGATCCAGCCAACGACCCAGTTTGCCACACACCCACACCCACACATTGGCACGCGTGTAGACACCCACAGGCTGAGTGCCTCAGCCATGCCCCTGCATCCTGCCCAGGTCTGCATCCTGCATTCTGGCCAGCCCTGCATTAAATATGCAATAAACAAATTCTTATTTTCCTGATTTCTGAAGTTATGTTCTGGCTATCTACAAGATCCAGCCCTGAAAGATCAGAAACATTCAATTTTGTGCACAGAGAGAAAATCAAGGAGGCTTGAGATTTTCAATCTCATACTTACCTCTCATCATTCACACACACACAAAGGAAACAGGGGGAGAGAAAACACTTGGAATAGGTTCACTCTTCTTCACAGCTTTTTTTTTTTAATAAAACAAAACAAAGAACATTAAAGCAGTCTTTTCTTCTTTAAATAGCTGGGAATAACACTTCCCCTAGCATCTCAAACTTCTACGCATTTACTCATCTGCAGCTACTGCCAAACCCTAGAGCAATGGGAACTCTCAAGTTCTGTGCAGTGATCATGAGAAGTGGATAAGACACTCGTACACACGTAAACTATGCCAAGTTCTGCAGTCAGCAAGACAAACTGGTAAAACTGCATTATGAAACACTTTGTGAATTAATCCGTAGGAGTAGATCTGGCTTCTTCAGTAGGATAATAAGTTTATTCTTCATTTTCTGCCTTGCCTCAAGGAAGCTTAAGTCATATTTTTAGCAAACTGTGACTTGGTCAGCCACAGAAAGTTGATTTCCTAGGGTTACAGAGGAAAAACACCAACTGACTATGTTTCAGAGCATCCTCAACTCAGTAGATAAACTGACTCGAGGCTTTGAAAGCAGTGTGTGGGTGTCTTTATTCAGTGGCACGGTGCAGGGCGTATCAGCCCTACTGCTACGCAGAAATGATCATGTAACAAAGGTTCTTCTGTCATTTCTCGATGGTGCCTCTTCACTTGGTCTACTGCAGGGGTCAGCAAACTTCTTCAGCAGGGGGCCAGTCCACTGTCCCTCAGACCTTGTGGGGGGGCCTGACTATATTTTTTTGGAGGGGATGAACGAATTCCTATGCCCCACAAATAACCCAGAGATGCATTTTAAATAAAAGCACACATTCTACTCATGTAAAAACACCAGGCAAGCCCCACAAATAACTCAGAGGTGCATTTTAAATCAAAGGACACATTCTACTCATGTAAAAACACGCTGATTCCCGGACCGTCCACGGGGCGGATTTAGAAGGCGATTGGGCCAGATCTGGCCCCCAGGCCTTAGTTTGCCTACCCATGGTCTACTGGCTTCATGCTAATCCTGTTTAGAATGACACATTGTACTGGCCTGCATACAGAATCCCTGGATTGTGCACTTAAATTGGAAGATGAGCACTCCCCCATCACTTTCATTCGCATCAGCTTTTCTTTAGCAATTCTGGAGATCTCCCCACTTATATCGCCCATTGCCAAGTTCTGCAAACACTGCCTAGTGATGGACACAGGAGCTGTACAGCTCTGTGAGCAGGAGTGACCAGGGAAGATGGAGTGGGGTTTATTAGAGGTGTTCCCATTTTCAAGCTGTTGCAATATTTCTGACCATGTTAACAAAGGAACAAAAGCATTTTTTTGCAGGAGCAACTTTCACAGTAAAAGTTTAAACAAAATAACAAGACTACATGGGGGGGAATTAATGGAGCACTAAATACACATAAAGGCAATATATTTAGAATATATATTTTTTCTCATTAGTATTTCACTTGCTCTTGCCTCTCCTAAATATTTTTCTAACTCTAAATAAGAAATTAAACATAAAAAAGAAAATGTTCCTTTCCCACATTTCTATGCACTCAAACATTTGCAGCCGTATCTCTCCAATGTGAACATTTACTGAGGTAGATGTTTCCATTCCGTAAACTATCTTGCAGTATTATTGGGTGGGGGGGAAGTAATTAGTAGTAACACAAACAAAAAATGGTTGTCTACAGATTGTGGCTATAAGTGATCTATGCTTCACCTTTTAAGGGCCAAACTAGACAGGCCAGCACTGCAGTTTTCCGTGTGCAAAATTAGGTCTTTTGCTGAATCCCCGTAAAGTGGCAGAGGTATTCAAAGAACTACATGAGTAGATGAGCTGTACTCCTCACCGATCACTGTTTACAAGCAGTTTTTTCCTTTGGTGTTGTGCATAGCTGTCAAGCGCCCCTTATTTGGTGGGAAAGTCCCTTATCCCAGGGCCATGTCCCGCTGCTGTCCCTTATTGATGATGTCCCTTAAATTTCCTGGGTTTCAAAGGAAGCAGCTCCTCTCCCTCCCTCCCTGCCAGCCAGGGAGGAGGGAGGCTCCAACTGTGTTGCTTGGCTGCGTTGCTCACCCAGTGAGGAGTCTAAGAATGACTGGGGGGTGGAGCTTGCATGCCTTGTGCCGATCAAATCGGCCGCGTTGCCTGGGGACTCGCCTTTGCTCAGCGCTTCCCAGCGGAGAGGTGACGGTGGTTTTCCTTGCTGCATCCCCTTTGTTGGGTTGCCGCTCGTTTGGCTGCTGGGTGACTAAAATCCCTTATTTTGGCTGCTGATCCCTTATTTTCGAGGCTGCTGGTCCCTTATTTTCAAATCTGTAAGTTGACAGCTATGGTGTTGTGTGTCACTTATTAGGAGAAAAACTGCTTTCAAATAGAAGGCGTTGGGGGATGACTACAGACAGGTGGCAGCACTCTTCTCTTGCCCATGTTGGACTTTAAATTGCCAAAACAAAAACACCCCACCCACACTTTATGTATGTGGGTCATGCTGCCATCAGGTCTAGCTGTATCCTAATAAAGAACATTCATGATGACGCCAATTCACTAGCCCAATTCTAAAGCGGTAAGACTCACTCATTTATCTAAAATACAGTAATAAGGTGCATGATTCAAAGAGCTTGGCACTAGGAGCAAAGGGGACGTGCCACTTGCAACCTTCTGAAAAGCATGCTGGTACCTTTCACGTCTTAACAAGTTCCCCTACACTGCTTGGAAAGTTTCCAGAGTCAAAGTTTCAAGAGAATTTATAAGCAGGAATTTCCCCATCCAGTAAAGCTAGCAACTCAGCCACTAAAGTGCACCTGCTTTTTGTTTCACTGGGCTAATTCATTCTTTAATTTTTTTTTAAAAAAGGAAACACTCATATGAAACTAGATCTTAATATTTTGCTTGTGATGCTTTGTGCTCTATTGTTACAAGTGCCGTTTCTACTTTTAATCAAATTATAAAGAATTTAGTGGAATCCTTGGATGAACAGATTTCAACATATGACACCCTAGAGTCACAGAATTGTATAGTTGAAAGGGACTCTATTTAACAAGAGTTACATACAATGAGCCTCCACTGGCCTATGTCAAATTCAATTTGACCAAACCACGTGGCTTTCCCTTTTACCTTGATTTTTTCCCCAGGCAGTGCTAAAGAGCAAAGCATACTCCTCGAGCAGCCAAGACTCCTCAAGCAGATCACCTACTTCACAAAGAATAGGCCTCTATCTTCTCCTGTTTATTGTATTGATATTTACTGATGCCACATTGCTTTTCATATATTGTACGCTTTGGGAGGTTTATTTACACCATTTAGATACCACTTGAAAAATGATATAGAAATGCTTAATATTTTTTTTAAAAAATAAATATTCAGTAAATCCCAATTAAGTCAACGTGGCATATGCTGGCAGGATGCATTGAGGACTAAGCAGCATTTAATACTAGGAAGAGGAGAACAAGTCTTTACAGAGTAGAAAACAAAATAGCACACCATAACATGGTACTGTAGGAGTAAAAGAAGCAACTTAAGAATCAGGTGCGAACAACATGGTGCTGCCCGGACACTGAGGTCCAGCTCCGAGGGCCTTCTGGCGGTTCCCTCACTGCGAGAGGCCAAGTTACAGGGAACCAGGCAGAGGGCCTTCTCGGTAGTGGCGCCCGCCCTGTGGAACGCCCTCCCATCAGAAGTCAAAGCGATAAACAACTACCTGACATTCAGAAGACATCTGAAGGCAGCCCTGTTCAGTTTTTAATATGTGACATTTTAGTGTATTTTAGTGTATTTTTCATCTTTGTTGGAAGCCGCCCAGAGTGGCTGGGGAAACCCAGCCAGATGGGAGGGGTACAAATAATAAATTATTATTATTATTATTATTATTATTATTATTAGAGCATGAGCTATGATTCCACGTTCCACGTCATGAATTCACTGGATGACCTGACAACCCTTTTATCCCTCAGACTATAAAACCTACCTTCAAGGGTTGTTGTAAGTGTCGTAATCACTTACTTAGATTTTTGGGATTAGGTGCAATGGCAGTTTGAATGCAGAAGATCCCAGGTTCAATCCCAATTCAGATCTCCAGGTGTGTTTATATATATTTAAATGAACTTGGGTATCAAGGCTGGGAAACCTGCTACTTATGTGAGCAGAAAGTAGTTTGGTGAGTGGTCTGTCTCCAAATAAGCCAGCTTTATATAGGGATCAATGGCACTCTATTACCAATGGAGTATAATCATATAATACTTATTCTGTTTGAAAATTCAGGAACAGCTAACTTGCCCAACAATCTCCCACCCCACCCCTTTTTCATTTTTACTATCTAGCTTGATGAAGAGTTCTGGGGAATTTGGAAGCTTGCACACTAGCCTGAGTAATTTTGGCTGGCTTAATAAAGATACTGCCCTAAAATGGGTTTTGGGATATATTAATACTATAAGCAGTCAGGTTATAGTTATTCTGTAACTATAGTTATTCTGTAACATGTCCACAAAAGAGAAGCATCTCAAAAAAGAGGGAGAAGCACAGTGCTATTTTTTCTAGAAAAAGAGGAGCTGGAACTCACTATGAACGCCTCGAGGCTGTTGTTCTCTTAGAATGGCAATGGAGCCCACCTGAGAGGTGCCAGGACTGAGTTCCAGCAAGTTCCGGATGAAGAGGGGAAAAAATACAAACATACTGTCCAAAACAGAACAGGAAAGCACTGGCAGCAAAGTAGGAAATTGCTGAAAAGTGGTTCTGGGCGCTTTTCATTGTCATTTCTGGGAAAGCCTGGGAGCAGTAAGGCCTATTACACCACTAGGTTTTCGCAAACCTGCACAAGCCACACAATTTGGCAAAGCTGCAAAACTAAGTGGAAGTAGGTAGGGAGCCAAACATGCTCCTTGTTCAGGTGCAATTTATTCTAGGGCCAGCCTTAGAATACCCCTCCCCCACCCCTGACTTTTTTTCTACTTGAGGGCGGCTTTATTGATTTTGGACCTGTGCCTGTCCTACAAACTTCGCATTCTTCTTCACCTGTTGCAAAACTCACCAGAAACCCTTAGGCACTGCCAGGAACCTACAAAGAATCTAATCCTACATAGTGTTGGTTGCCAGCTCATTTCCGAGCCCAATTCAAGGTGCTCACTCACATTAATGTTTAGAGCCCTAAATGACTTAGAGCCCAAATATCTGAAAGGCAACCTCATTCCTTATAGATGCTCTTGGGCATTAAGATGATAAGAAGAGGTCCTCTTTGTTCCCAGAGAGATGTGCCTGGCTTTTTCATTATGTAGTTTTTGTCAGATACTGAAAACACACCTGTTTACTGTGGTCTTTGACACCTGAGATAGAATTTTAAAGACCTGCTATTCTCTTGACTGCATTCTATTTTAACTGTTCTTAATAATGCGTTTTTAAATTGTTGCAAACTGCTCTGGGACTTCATGGTGAAGGGTGGGCAAGAAAACTAGCAAATAGCAGCAAAAGAAGCAACAAAAGCAGCCTTGACACATCACTGATGGATTTTGATAGGATTTAACATAACCATGCATTAACCGACATCTTATTGGTGATTCATAATTCTATTTAGAATTCTATTTAGAACTGCAGTAGCATAAATTGTCTTGTCATGTGTGGCTCGGCGTTAAACTCTTGGAATATCCTCCATTCCATTCATGCTGACTTCTTAATATCCTTTATCTCACTTAGGGGAAGAGAGAATCCATTATTATCAAAGCCATATGCACCTACTCTGAACTCCGAGTTCACTGAAGCCCCTTGACTATGCCTCAATAAAGGAATCCAATCCATATAAGGAAACAGAAAGAATTTCAAAAATCTCCACCGAGACTAGGAACATTGCCTAAAGCCATTATGGTTTTATAGGTAGCAGCAATCTGTAAAACAGCACCTTTTCACTAAGATTATCTGAAATGCCTGGTCAGTTTTTCATTTATTATACACTCCTAGCCCACAGGGAGGCCAGAGCTGCAGGACATTTCAAAGGCACTATCATTCAGATAATAGATCTTAAACTCCATTTCTCTATTCTCAACCAGACTATTTCAAAACACCACAATTTGTACATAATAAAAGCTACCTGTGCTCTGCATTGTTTACTACCTTTCTAATGATATTATAGGGTGATGATAATTTAGACTTGCTGATAATTGACATTAAAAGAATGGCGTGTCAAAATGACCTTTCTGTAACCTTAAATGCTTTTATAACAATACACCCAAACCAAGCTGTTAGTCAATCCTGTCACACATAACCCACAGGAGGTCTGGAGGGTGGCAAAATGAGAATGGGCCTTTTCAGTGGTGGCTTCCAGCTCGTAGAATGCTCTCCCTAGGAAACCTCACCTGGTGCTATCATTACACATTTTTAGGTGCCAGCCAAAACTTGTTTCATCTTTTTTCACTGTGTTAATTGTTATGCTTTTTAACTGGTTTGTCTTATTGTATTAAGGATATTTTAATGATCTGATGGAATTGTTATTGCACGTTTTCATTATGAATGAATTTTATCGTTCATTTTCTAGTTGTAAACAATTTAAAAGCCATTTTGTCATATTTGCAGTTTATATATGCAGTTTATTGTATTTTAGTGTTCTGTTGGAAGCCGCCCAGAGTGGCTAGGGAAACCCAGCCAGATGGGCGGGGTATAAATAATATTATATTATCATCATCATCATCATCATTATTATTATTATTAAATTTTAAAATACAATTATAAAACAAATAAATGTTACAACAATAAAAAGTGTTAAAACAATTGAAAACAGTTCCACTTCTAAAAACACAAACATTTAAAATCAACCAATTCTACCAGTCTCCTCCCTTTTAAGGTACCACAATGAAGACTAAACAGATACCACAAAATCTGCTGATTGGCATTTGTGCAGTCACGTACGATAGATACAATTTTAAAGAGCACATTATTCACAATAAAACATTTAAATTTAATGCCACATTTACATCTCTGTAGGAAAAAGCTCTCAGTGTAACAAAAAACAGCACACTTGATTCATTCCTTGATTCTCTAATATGTGCTCCAATTCAGCTCTGAATAACCTTTTGGAGTGGAGTGTTCATCTGATCGCAATGTTATTTATATTTATTAATCATAGAGACAAAACCCCACCACCCCATGCTACCTTTGTGTTTAGAAATCATAATGACACCATGATTTGGCCCATTCAAACATTTTGGAATGAACAATAATGTTAGGATTTGTTTTGTTTTGTTTTGAAGTAACAGCTGGGAAAATCGAGACCACATGTTTATTGCCAGAACCAGGACGAAAACTGTAGGAAAAATAATATTTCAAGAAACAGAGGACGCCACACATTTATGCTAGGAAGCATGAATGTCTGGAGGCTAAAAGTGGCTGACACTGAAGCTTCACAAATAATGATGTCCAAGCCTGACCCCTTCACTTTGAGGATACAATAACTTCTTTTAAAATATAGTCAGGGTGTTTCAAACTACAGCAGCATTTGGCTGAATTTTCACTTAAGAGTTCATTGTTCATATTAAGAGTTCATATTTTAAGCCGCCTTGAGCATTGTTTTAACTGTGGAAAGGCGGCATACAAATAAAATTATGATGATTCTGGGTAGATGTTTATCACAATTAAGACGAGAATGAATACGAGTGAGGAACAGCTTAAAACATTTTGCAAATAGACACGGTAATTAGTAGTGGTTGGTAATAGAAAATATATCAGAAGCAAAATTAATATTCTTGAATACAAGAATATGAAAAAAGTTGAGAAAAGAAAGTCCACTAGCAATCTTAAAGGGGGAGAAGGGTAAATTCAAAGTGCTATATATTTATTCAAGTGACTTCAATATACAATAAATTGTTGGGAAAGTTATAAACAACTTGTAAGGGTAGGTAGAAAAGAATCTATGGAGAACAGTTCCTGTGCAAAACGCACTGTTCTGGACTCTTGCATAATTCCGCTTCCACAAGGTTTGCACACACAAATGGCTCTTGTAGGTTATGCCTATTAAAACCAACTTGGGTAATGAATGCAGATGCCTCTGTCTGATAAGAAAAGGCTGTCCCATCTTGATCACCATGATCCTCTTGGCCTTTCCCCCCCCCACCTACTTTCACTTACCAGTGGCACCAGTTTGATCTTCTCTGTCTGCCTCCTCTTTTATCTGTTTTCCTCACTTTCTCCTACCCTATCAAATTCATTATAAGCTACCAGTATTTACTTTAGTATTTTCTTTCTCTTTCTTCCGTAGTTCTACTATAAAACATACTGCATGCTTCAGTCCTCAGGGACAAGTCATTTCTTTAACCCAGGATATTCAGTTCTAACTCCTTTACAGGCCTTTCCCAACAATATACTGCTGGGATTCGCTGCCCCCAATATTGCCAAACTTTTAAAACGTGTCCATTTGTCTTGGCTTTTTGTACCTGTGTTGTCTCCCTTAGCCTCTCCATCACCTTTTCTTTCTCATCATATTTTATGTTTCATTTAGATTGTAAGCCTGCAGGCATAGCTTGCCTTGATTTCATTAGTTCTGCACTGAATTTGGCATTTAACAATGTATAGTAAATTAATATATTGAAACTGTTGGTTCTTATTTTCTCTCTTTTGAAGAAATAAGCTGGTTCTTAAGTTGAGCTGCAACTTTCCACAGGGAATAAAAAAAGAGCAATCCTTTGTTTTAAAGGTAAAGGTACCCCTGCCCGTACAGGCCAGTCTTGACAGACTCTGGGGTTGTGCGCCCATCTCACTTAAGAGGCCAGGGGCCAGCGCTGTCCGGAGACACTTCAGGGTCACGTGGCCAGCGTGACAAAGCTGCATCTGGCGAGCCAGCGCAGCACACGGAAACGCCGTTTACCTTCCCGCCAGTAAGCGGTCCCTATATATCTACTTGCACCTGAGGGTGCTTTCGAACTGCTAGGTTGGCAGGCGCTGGGACCGAGCAACGGGAGCGCACCCCGCCGCGGGGATTCGAACCGCCGACCTTTCGATCGGCAAGCCCTAGGCGCTGAGGCTTTTACCCACAGCGCCACCCGCGTCCCTTTAATCCTTTGGTTTACATCCCAACAAAACAATAAAAAAATGAGTGAAGACAAATAACTGGTTGATAATAAATTTACTGTCCACACATGATTAGATACTTGCCTGTTTTCCATTTCCCCCAAAACAAATCCTGTTATTTGCAGACATACACATATTTATTACATCACATGTGAAGCATTAAGCGGCTTTGGAGACTGCAAAGCTGTATAACAATATACAGTAACTCTCCTTTTATGGAGCCCATAACGTAACAAGCCTATGAACTGTGCTCATAAAAAAACAGATTCAGTAAATTCTAACAGAGGTTTACGATTCCCTAGAGGGAAAAATCTTCATGGGAATAAACAACAAGATTTTGCTTGAGCTGAGTTCTATAACATAGAGGCACACTGTTCTCAAAAACTATCACACCTAGTACAAAACAGCTCAAGCTGTTTCAATTGGTCTAACAGAGTACTGGATTAAAAAAGTAAACAAGATTAAGTGTAACTTCTGGAGTTAATGCTCATGTGCACATTTTAGGTCGTATCTCACTTCTGGCTAGCCTCTAGGAAATACCTCCCAGAAGTCTTTACGGCTGTCACTATAGTTCCCACAACACCAGTTGTATGTGTTAACACACTCAGTGGATCCAAACCATGCAGGTACTCTGTTTTAAAGGGGGGAAACCCATGCAGACCCTCCACCAATAAAAACCAAATGCGAGCAATGGCATGTACAATCAGACAGTATAGGGAAATTTATGGTTTTATTCATGAACTAGTAGAATTGAGTTTTATTTGTGGATGGTTTATTAATATTTATATTAATAGCATTTTGGTTCCAAGAGATATGTCTCACATGGTTAAATTGAATTTGAACATGCTGATAAAGGAGGTTTCCAATGACCTGGAAAGACGGGCATCACTTAAATTTAGTATTTGGGGTAAGGTTAATTCAGTTAAGATGAATATTCTGCCACAAATAATATACATACCTATAGTATTTCACTATATATTACCCAAGCATGTTTTCAAAATATTAATTTAGCATTATTATTAAGAATATTTAGGGAGTTTATCGGGAATAATTCTCCACTTTATTTTTAACCTGAGAAAAGGCTGCTGTCAATATCAATATTTTAATTCTCCAGATACTAGTTTATATCATAAGGCATATCTGTCCCATGTACAAATCACTGGTAAGTTTTTCCTGCTAAGAATACCCCATGTGGAATAATTTTAGGCATGGATTATTTAACACCCCCATTTGGATATCTATATTTGAGGTCTACATAAAAGGTAAAAAAAAGTATAATAAAAAGAAAGTACCTATACCAGCTTCAGTTTTAGCAACCAGAGAGATGTGGTGTAAACTGGGTTGTCACTTACAAACTGACCCATAAGCTCACAAATTATGGGGTAATCCAGAATTGAAAGCAAGAGGCAACCTTTATGTGGAAGCAATGAGCTGAATGCGGGACATATATAGATGAGCTGATAGGTTCAGATGGATAATTTTTTGTCATTTCCAATTTTACAGTGTAAATATCTATTTCAATGAGAGCAGAATGGCAGTATCTTCAATTACAACATCTGTTGGTGTCTGTTTCTGGCCCATTCTCCTTTCAACACTTCAGCATCTTTTAAATTGTTGGATCCTTACAGAATGCTAAACTTATAACTGCTTATAAACTTAGCATTGCTTATAAATGGATATCATTAGGTAAATTTTTATGAACTCAGAGAGGTGTGGAATAACGAATTAGATTGTATCACAGAGCCTTAACAATGGGAAACTGCTTTAGAATCTATACAGAATGTTTCCTTAGACTTGTAACTGAGATTCAGTCACAAAAATTAATAATATTTAGAATATATTGGACTCCACAGCATTTGCCTAGGAAGGTACTGCCTAATACAAGTAAGATGTTGGCATGGTAATGCTGAGAATGTCTCATTGAGGCACATAATAAGGACTTGTCTAGTAGTTACATGCTTCAGTTTTGTATCGGCGAAATCCTTAATATTTGCACATGTTCATACAGATTTAAATTAGATTCCTGTAGTATAGCGATTAATGGCAGGATAATCAAAGTGGATTTTGTAAAGCCTTTACGGTTGCTAAGAGCCTGAAAGGATAAATGCCCACCATCTATCATACAATGGTCTGAGACCCTCTCTGCTTTGGCTACATTTGAATATTTCGTCTATACGTCAATTTCATATGGATACCTATTTGGACAACTAGACAGCTGATATTAATTCTTTTATATGTATAACTTAAAATGCATGCATCGATAGTTACTGTATCCATAATGTGAACTGGTTAGTATTATTCATATATTATTTCTTTTTCTCCTTTTCCTTTCTTTAACCATCCCCCCTTCCTTTTCTTTGTTAAATGTGCAAATTAAAATGTAGCTTTTTAAAAAAGAGAGCTATGCATTTTCAACTGCACTTATTCCCAGTAAGTGTGTACTGTACCCTTCCTATTTAAAATATTTATATGACACCTTGATGCATGAAAAGAAGACTCCAAGGTCACGAGAAAGAACGTTTAACTTGAGTCAGAGCCTGGGGAATCAAGAAAGTTGATGGAAACTTCTTAAGAAAAGGTGGTGTATACTTATAAGCCAAAAACAAATCTTGGCTATTTATTCAATTACAGGACTAGAAAGGAGTCTTAAATCACCTTCTGGCCCAACTCGTTATACTAAAGAAAGTCCAACCAAAACAACTTAAATTGTCTGATATTGTTAGTTGATACGTTTTCAAAAGTTTTTATCTATGAGGAACCTACAACAATCCCCTCTGAAAATGAGAATCATTACGAATTCTGAATGACAGCACTATTAGTTCTATTGTTGGCCTTTTACCTTTCTCATGACTTTTAGCTGAATTTCCTTCAATTGAAGCAAATTACATCTCTTACCATATTCAGTTACCATAGAGAGAAAGATTTATCAACTCCTTCTGTGGACAGAACTATGCTAGTTGCTAACGAGCAACGCATCCAAAGATACCAAGAGAAAGTGACTGGGAATGGAGGATCTGCAGGGAAATAGGCACATGTGTAACTTTCCCCCACTTTAATTTCCACCTTCACTGTTTTTCTGCTGACGGGATTTCAAATGTGTATTTCCAACTGGTACCATGAAATATATAGTATATGGTCACAATTGGCTCTCGATGTTATTCATGGCAAATGACTAATGTGAAGCACAAGAAAAAAATATAATGGAATTCAAAACCTCTCTTCCTCAGCTCAGAATTCCAGACGACACCACGGAATCCTGGAAAAGTGCCACCTCCACTATGTTATTCTTAAGCAAAATACAGCCAACAAAGCCAGCATTTCCCTGCGTGGTTAAACTCCACTTTATTTGTCAAGAATAAGGCACTGTTTTTGTCTTGCCCCCAAACTACAGCATTGCTATTGGCCTCCTTGAAACTTTGCAAAAATCCTTGATTATGTCAGACCACAAGCTTTCTTCCACAACTAGCTGATTATTTGGAAGAGCATGATTTTTAGTTTCTCCCAAACAGAAAATGCCATTGTGCTCGGCTCCCTCGCTTCTTCAGGACTTCATCTTGTACAGTTTCCGCAATATGCTGGGAGCACAAGCCTCTTCCTTTGTGACATGGAAATTGTATTGTGGGTGGTAGACCATAACTGGTTTCCTACAACTGTACAACCAACAGAAATTTGTTGCATGGAGTGCTCAGATAATTGTCTATGTGGGGGTACTATTACTAAAGTAGGACTTGGAATTGCCAAGCAGTGGAAGTGTTCAAACTTCACTGTTTTTGTAGATATTGTGCTTTTGGCTATGCTGCTGTTTGCTTTTGTTTCTTTCATAAAATTTATAGGCCACTTGACTATAATCAAAACAAAACACCTCAAACTGGTTGAGCACAGGGCCACAACTGGTTACTCCTTGGTTTACTGGCTGCCATCTTAGCGGGGCCACAGGTTTGCCTATCCCATGGCGCTGTGCTTGGAAGGGGGGAGATTGTGCTGCAGTTCACTAATCTTGTGAAGCATTGGTGAATTCATACAGACATATTCTATACAGGGTTTACAATTGAAGTGACTTGATTAACAAGACCAAGTTCTCACTCATTCAGTTTAGCACACTGGATGCTATGGAACTGCAGCCTCTCCTGACCCTGCAAAGGAGGCATTTCCTATGGACAATGTTATTTGCATGTTGCTAAAAATATCTGGTAGCCACAGCATAAGAAAACAATATAATCATCTAGAAAGTTATTAGCCCATTTCAAAAATGGTTTCTGGTATTTGATGCCTTGCCTTTTAGAGGTGTGTGGGTATGTGACGAGGAACTCATTTGTCTTCAACATAGCACTTTATTTTTTATTTATTGTTTCAGCTCTATCAATGTCATTATAGTGAGTGACTTTGTAAAAAGGAGTGTCCAGCCCTATTAATTAGCTGAATATGGCTTACATATTTTAAAGCTACATATTTCAGGATTCGACTTGCTAATATCTCTCAGTGCCTGTGCCTTTAACACAGTCTTCCAGACTAATTGGTAAAGCTAAGTAGCTCTCTTCTCTAAAACACTTCTTTATATAAACATGACATTTTCTGAAGAACTTTTTTTAGTGATAGGTTGGAAAGCTCCTGCCAGAATATTTCAATTAGCACGAATTAGATGTTCTCTGAAATTAACAGCACCGTTGATTTTTCTGGCATCCAGTCTTCCTGTAACAACTCCCAACTATGTTCAATCTCATTTATTTAAAGAACATACAAAATGTTCTTATAAATATAAGTCTGGAGAAAAGATAGTGCTTTTTTATGTAGTATTACACTGATTAAGGGATTCACTGGGGACATCATGAACTGGAAAATTCAAATCATTAATGTTGGGTGGATGGACTTTCTATTGAATCTATCTTCCAAAAAGCAAATTTATTCAAGATATCTTAAGCAGGGAGTGACATTTTTAGTAGGCTAGTTTCAATAAAAGGAACAACCCTTGAAAGGACCTTCAAAATTGTATGCTGCCTGCTCCTTCTCTCCCCTGGGACTATGAGTTGTGCTTCTCCTGCAAACAAAACTTCCATCCCTAGTTTGAAGGGCAAGTACAGGAGCAAACTAAAGGTTTCCCAAGAGCCGGGGGGGGGGTAGAGAAAGGAATAGCAGCATACAAGTGAAGAGGAGCAAATGTGCAACGTCAAGGTGGTTCATATCGTGCTAAACAACGGATGGTTGTTACGTCTGAACATGCCCAGTGACTCCAGCTTCTTGGGTCTTCAGAAAGGAATTTATATTCCACTTTGTGTCACTTTTAGGTCAAATTGGGTAACAATCAAAATAGCATCTTTTGTTGTTGTTGTTGTTGTTTAGTCGTTTAGTCGTGTCCGTGGCGAAGGGGCTTGAATAACTCAGAGAAGCTATGAGCTGTGCCGTGCAGGGCCACCCAAGATGGACAGGTCGTAGTGGAGAGTTTTGACCAAACGTGATCCACCTGGAGCAGGAACTGGCAAGCCACTCTAGTATCCCTGCCAAGAAAACTCCATGGACAAAGACATATAAAAATAGCATCTTTAGAGCACCTTTAAGGGTTCCTGTTCAGCCTCCTTTTCTATGAAGCCCAATGCCTGTAATTCTGTATCTCCTAACCATTAGTTGTGGTTCGAGGACCCGAACCCCGTGCAGTGGAATGAAACACAAGGACACGTGATATAAGGTTAATGGGCAAGAAAAGGCCACAACTTTATTGATTACAGCAAGTGAAAAGGTATTGGCTTAGGCATTGGATTACGTCAGCTGACTCCACCCACTCGGAGAGGGGTGAGTCTAAAAAACAAAGGGGGTTTATTCACCAGTAGGTGGAGCCTGTTGATGCTAATCCAACTATAGGCTCTCCCCTGATGTCACCGAGGGTCGTGCCATGGCCTCCCGCCAAGCAGGCATCGGACGGAATACACGACCGCCGGATTCCTTTAACGGAATGCCCAAAAATTGAAGGCGCAGGCGATGGCCACACCTAGCCCTTTGACACCACAACACATTATTCCAATGCCTAACCTACCCACCAATACCACGAAAGTTGTGACGATTGCTATGAGGTAGGCGAAAAAACCAAAAAGCCTAATGCCAAATGGAAAAATTCCTACCAGGCCCCCCGGACAACCAGGGCGACCAACCTAAGGTCCATAGCAAGGCCAAGAGAAAACTGGAAACCCTGCTCTAAGGGAGTGGAGGGTGGGAGACTCGCGACAGGACGACAAAACTGAGGGCTGGAGGCTGGCGCCGCAGCAATTCAGGCTGCTGTACACGCCCCCTTGAGGGCACCTGGTTGGGTGCCTGGCCGAGGGCGTGGGCGCCAGCCAGGTGAGTGGGAGGCAGGGGGCAAACGCCCCCAGCTTGAGGCGGAGTCCGGCTCCCGGCCATAACCACTCCCCTCTCTTGCAGGGAGGAGAGTCTTTTCCATAGTCACATTATCCATGGTATTATTTTGAGTGTACAGACATGTGCTTTTCCTTAAGCTACTGGTGGTTTTGACACTATGCTAGATTGTAAAAATTAGAAACCACACATTAATATTTCTATTATATACCCTCCCAAAGCATGCACAAACTAGTGCTTTTAGAATAAATCATATAAAGAACAGTTTAACAAACTATAGGAAGGAAAAGAGGTCTCTAACCATAAACTTTTACAACTTGACAGAAATTATACACAAATGCAAACATCATTAGAACTGCAATAACTGGATGTCAAGCCTTTTGGGTCATGGAAATAAAGCACAATTTGTGATCTGCCATGGGAGACAATCTGGCTTAGGATCAATTCAGACTTTACACACACCCAAAACATGGTTTAGATGTCAAACCACAACTTTGAGCTACTTTCTTTGTTTTCATTTTCCATTAGTTCACCATTCTTGTATCTAGTAGTAGGTGCCGCCGTACAGTAGCTGTAACTGTGGATTGTCAAATCAGGCATTATGTCCAACTACATCATTAGCACAAAGCATGGTTTGCCAACCTCCTTCAAATCCTGGCTTATGATTATAGTTTGCAGGCCAGTTGCAAACCACGATGCTATCCATTCAACAGTGGCAGCCCTTTGCATCTCAGATTTCAGCAGTGACCTGTGCAACACCAAAATCTGACAACCCCGCCTTCCACTGGACTTCATCACTGCAGCACCTCAGAAGCCATGTGCCCAGTGCAGCTGAACCAGTCACGCTCCCCTAGATCCACCACCTTTGCATTCAGTTATCACACCAAAGCAAAGTTAACCATGGTTTGCATGAAACTTGAATTGCCACCCATTAAGAAATTTATGTTCTCATATTGGGTTAGTTATTAATGCTAGGGTTACTTGATAAGTTACTTGGTGTGTGTACTTTTGGAATATTACGTAATTCTTCATTTAAGAGGAAATTCATGTCTCATCGCCTCCAGTTACTACTAATGTAATTGCATACCTAAATCAATATTCTAATGCATCTTGACCACAGTTCATTTCAGTTCAACAAAATAATGTAAGCACCCACATACCATAACAAAAAATCAATTAAGCTGAACTAATAAAAGCAGTAAAAATAAGAAACATAGCAGCCAGTGGTACAAAACAGAAACACATCCCATACCAATTAATGCACGATTTCCTGTTTTCCCCATTACTATGAAACGGTTTGTTGAAACACCACATGATAACACATTCATAGACCTCTACTAAACTGGGTACTGGTTTGCTGCTATTATTATTATAAAATTATTATTATGTTTAATGTTTTACTGTGTTAGATGTCGCCCAGAGTGGCTGGCGCAACCCAGTCAGATGGGTGAAGTACAAATAAAATTATCATTATCATTATTCAGCATGTCCCATTGTTCTCCTAAATGCCTGTACAATTTTTAAAAAGATAAATATTTAACTATTAACTGCATTAATTCTTTGGGGGGGGGACCGGAAGCACTTTTCCCCCTTCGGCTTCTTCCTTCTGTCTACATAACAGGTGCAAGGATACAACAGGAAAGGAAAGATGCCCCATTCTAATGATTATTTTAAAATAGCTCTCAACAACAAAGAGCCAAAGTACTAAAAATAGAAAGCCCTTTCAAACGTTAAAGCTGCCTGCTACCTAACAACATAAAACAAGGATTCTAACATAACACACACACACACTCAGCCTGCCAAATACAGGGGCTATATGCAAAGTCTTCCTGCTTGAATATCACTAGTAACTTCTTTCATTTTATGTTTAAAACCAGCTTTACTGAAATATATATATTAAATATCACCACGACACCTCCCCCTCAAAAAAAAAAGCTATGGGAAGAAACCAAGCATTTCAACAAAGGGATTTTTTGTCAGTGGGGAGAGGGCATTGCTTGTGCCAAGAACACTCTGATCTGTTACAGCAACTTGTTCTGCGGCAGGGCAAGAGGTGAAGCTTTACAAGTCTTTTACCATGACTCTGAATGAAGCGGAAATAAATATAAAGTGTCCATTAGTTTGCCATGGTCGAAGAAAAGCCAGAGCTGAGAGGAGTAAAAAGCCCATCAACATTCCCCAGTGTCAACCTCTTTAATAACCTTCCGTGGGTTTACTCTCCCAGGATTAGCTTTGCAGCTTCATTCACTATTGTTTGCTCAGAAGCACGGCTGGAAAATTCTGTTTTGTTTACTAGGTCCACCAAAAAAGAAATCCTCCCAGCGCTAATAGCCTGAAGATAACATCTACTACAGGAAGAGAGAGAGAAGAAGAAGAAAGAAAGAAACAGACACTGCGTCTTAAAGTCACCAGCAGTGTTTGTTCCTGCTTTCAACCTATATGCCTTTAGTATTCCCCATCACTGACTTGGAATTATGTGTCATCGATCAAACAGGCATGCTGAAAACGTCCTCTGCTCTTAATATCCTGACAGAGGACGGAAGGATAAAGGGGGGGGGGAGCCTAGCAAGGCGTTTATCAATAGAAAGCTGGCAAAACCCCTGGTGCTTCTAATTCAATCCTACACTTACTACTGCAGGCTCAGCTATTTCCTCTTTAAACTAAGCTGAACTTACCCAACTGAAACCATATGCACTCCAATAATTCTGAATGCAGAATGCTGGGAGGAAGGAGAGATAAGCTTAGGAGCGGGTGATGAAATTGCATTGCTCTAGAACTGTTAAATGATTTCTGGTTAAGCAACATAGTGCGGAGGCAGGAGCATGAATGCCAAAAGCTGCTTTAAAGGTAAAGGGACCCCTGACCATTAGGTCCAGTCGTGGCCGACTCTGGAGTTGCAGCGCTCATCTCGCTTTATTGGCCGAGGGAGCCGGCGTACAGCTTCCGGGTCATGTGGCCAGCATGACTAAGCCGCTTCTGGCGAACGAGAGCAGCGCACGGAAACGCCGTTTACCTTCCTGCCGGAGCGGTACCTATTTATCTACTTGCACTTTGACGTGCTTTTAAACTGCTAGGTTGGCAGGAGCAGGGACCGAGCAACGGGAGCTCACCCCGTCGCGGGGATTCGAACCGCCGACCTTCTGATCTGCAAGTCCTAGGCTCTGTGGTTTAACCCACAGCGCCACCTGCATATGGTCGATCAAGCCTGGTGCTGTCTACTCTGAATGGTAGTAGTTTTCCAAGCTGTCAGACAGAGATATACAACTTGAGAAAATACAAATTATGTGCTCAGCCACTAACCTACGGGCCCTTCATGACACACTTTACTTTACCACACTTTACCCCAAAGCCCTGTACAAAATGACGCAAATGATTTCTGCTCAAAGCTTTCAACCATTGTTGATGTGCCAGGAAAGGTTGGAGGAAGGATGTCAACTAGCAGGCTCCTGGAATGAAAACACCAAGTTCAGCAACAGTTTTCTATTTGCAGATTACCACAATTGCAGTGTTGTAAAAGCTTCCAGCCTGCCGCTGAAAATAATTAGAAGTTCTTTAAAGGCCACAATGAAATGAGCAGTATATTATGTAGTCATTGTTTATTCCACTAAATGACCAGAAACGTCCGTTTTCAGAAATTGAGAACTTGCTGTGCTAGCTCTCCCCATATATCTCTCACACACACCCCTTGAACCCATGTGTATGCTAGTAACCTTTCTGCTCCTGGAATGCTTTAAATACAAATTTGTTGTTTCTGTTGCTCTAATAAATGGATGGCAAAAAGGCTCAATGCAGTTAAGAATGAGCCGGCTGACTGTGGGTTGCTCTTAAAATTAAAGTCAGTGAAAGCTCGTGTATAAGGTACTGTATCTCTGAAGGCAAAGAGCTATGGAAAAACAGCAAAGGGGAATGTATGGGGGCAGGTTAAAAGTTACACGCCAAAGCAAAGGTAAGAAGTTGGTAATACAGTGGTACCTCGGGTTACATACGCTTCAGGTTACAGACTCTGCTAACCCAGAAATATTACCTCAGGTTAAGAATTTTGCTTCAGAATGAGAACAGAAATCGTGCTCTGGCGGTGCAGCGGCAGCAGGAGGCCCCATTAACTAAAGTGGTGCTTCAGGTTAAGAACAGTTTCAGGTTAAGAACAGACCTCCAGAACGAATTAAATTCTTAACCCGAGTTACCACTGTATGCTGTATCTAGAGGGATGAAAAGATGAAGGAGGAAACTATCCTTTTTCAAGTAGTCACGGCCTTTATTTAAGCCATCTACTTTTCCAATGCTCAAAGCAGTTTTAACTATATTTAAAACATCAAAATATTAAAACCCAATAATTTTTAACTGGTGGCATGAGGTCCTTGGCCTCTGCTTCTCATCTACATGTTTGTGGTTGGGGAGTTCTATTTCCTCCCCCAAGAAAACCTCTAATTTCTAGGAGATTATAAACACATATTTTTTAAAAAAAATCAATGTAATTTGTTCAAAAGAAACATGAGATATTAAAAAAACACTTGACTTTGAAGTGATATATTCATGAACCTCTGGGGCCTAGAACACACTTGAGGGCATTATCTTGGTGCTAGGGCAGCATTCCCCAACCTGGTGCCCTACAGAGGTTTTTGTCTAGAGAGGTAAGCAGCAGGTCGTATAGGTAAGGCAAGAGGTTTAATCTTCTTAAAAGTTACAGAGATAAATCCAACTTGCACAGAATCAAGAGTGAAGATAATTATGGTGCTCAGTCTGAAGAATGGAGCCAATTATTCAATAACTTATTTTCATGAAATATCACATTGTTAAAAGTAAGCACCGTCCCATGGGTAATTTACAAATATTTACAGAAACCTGCATACACAGGCACCTCCCTACCCCCAGGTTTAGCCTCAATATCGTGCTCTACAGGCTGGGCATTACTATTGGATTATACCAGATATTCTACATTCCATTCTCCCTTGCAATGCTTGGAAGGGCTGCAGCCAACTAGCTTGACTTGAAGAACTGTGACATGGATACTTTTTTGTTTATTCATTTGATGATAGGAAGCCATAGTTTAGTTTGAAACTTGATATGTTGATTGACTGAGTCTATTTCTATGCCATTTTTTATGCAAATAAATCCCAAAGTGGCTTACAAACAAAAGATAAGCATAATGGAACATCACAAATACCGCTTAAATCATCTAGAATACTTAACAAATCATCAGCAAAACAATCACAAATCACAGATAAAACAATTACCATCTATGTAGCACTATCAACTAAACAACTAAAAAATAAGCTAAACATCACAGTTACACCAAAAATCCTATTATAGGATTCACAAAGTACTACAGCATTCATATCTATAAAACAATATTAACGTTAACAAAATAGCAACAAAACAAACAAACAAAGCCCTGTTGAATTTGTACACATGCTCTCCCCTCAAGCGACTGCACTAATCTTTTTATTAAAAAATGAACAGGAGCAATATCAGTTAGTATCTATGATCAGAACAAAATCCTCAATTTTTCGGTGCCATGGCAAAATTGCCATATTTGAATAGTTTTTCTGGCACAACATACAACTGCACACACCCCTTTCACTTGGCTACAAGTGCCTCCTCAGAAAATGAAGAAGACATTCAGCATTCCTAGAACATTGAAATACTTTCACAGCTAGCACTACAATACCTTATGATCTTGAATATTTCAGAATAAAAAAGAGGGGGGAACGAAATTTTAGATTTGAACAAGGCATTCCTTTCCTTGTTCAAGCCTCAGACATTCTTTTGTCAACATTTTTGCCTTCTGTTTCTTTTGGCCATACTTTCCACAGAGCATGCATAGCTCTATTCTTACCAAGTCAAAAGCAGGCAGTATTCCATTTTCCATCATTTAAAGAGAGAAATGTGGTCACTCGTGATAATGAAAGGTGTGGCTTTTTGTTTTGTTGGTGGGGGCGACCTCCTTAGTTATAGGAGGCATAACAGTGGTGCAGAGGCGAAGGCTTATGGAAAAGCTAAAGAGAAATGCACTATGAACTCTTTCCCCCCCAAGATGTCCCAGCTGTGAATACCACTCTTGTCTGTGCTGGAATACATTTAATCACATGTTTATACAACCATCTTAACAGCCCAGAATAACACAATGCATGTGCTCTAAAGTAACTGTTGCACTTTGGACATTTCAGTCCCATGGCAGAAACCAGATCTAGCCGACACAATTTATCATATACATTCCTTGCGTGAGTTTTAATGCATTAAGGTACTTCCAAGACAGATTTTCTTTTTTGAAAAAGCTGAAATGGAACGCATGTGGTACAGCATATTCTGATCATTAGTAAGGTCTAGAAACGCAACCTTTTCATCTCCCTCCTTCAAAACTCAGGACATGAATTCTGCCTTCACAATTCCAGCAAAGCAAGCCAACACACAGATGGGACTGAGCATTGGGCTATGGGATCAGCTGCCTCAGGGAAGGAGATCTGCTGTAGCAGCCAGGAAAGCTAAATCTGCAAATGAGACTTCTCCCTTCTCACATGGTTTGAAAAATCCGTGGGGTTCTAGATAATCTAAAAATCTTAAGGACACATACTGCAGATGTACTTTGTCTCTTGCAGTTAGCAGCCATTAAGGGAACGTGGGTGGGGCTTCATTGCTCTCTTGGCTTCCCAGCACAGCGGGTTGCTGGAACTTACCAAGAGGGCAAAGGTAGTGGGGCAAGGTGAGCTCCCTATGGGGCAGCAGGAGTGTTGAATTCAGTCCACTGTCAGCTGCTGCATTGCGACAAGCTCCTCATGCCTTGCTAGTCCACTCTCTCTCTCTTGGTAAGAGTTAGGAATCCACTGTGTTAGGAAGCCAAAAAAGCAAATGGACTTCCGTCCACGCTGCCTCACCAGCTGCTACTTTGTTTTGTCAACCTTCAGGAAATAATTTATTTTGGCTTCAGATCAGAGGGTTGGGCTAGAAATGGTTTTTTTAGTTCTGTACTTCTATAATCTCAACAAGTTCAGGGTGGGCATCATAAGTTATCCATAGTAATTTGTCTTTTTCTTTTCCCTTTGCATACTTGCAATGTACTATACTACATAGCTGCAATGTACTTTGACAATCCACCCCCCCCAGTATGTGCTAACATTCTGCCAAAAACGTTCATAAATTTGCTGTTGTCCTTCAGCTTACAACACATTTAATATTTGCAAGAAACAACAAAA
The DNA here is from genome assembly GCF_027172205.1 of Podarcis raffonei. Lineage (NCBI taxonomy): Eukaryota > Metazoa > Chordata > Lepidosauria > Squamata > Lacertidae > Podarcis > Podarcis raffonei. Next base: position 39,693,681 of record NC_070603.1, read on the forward strand.
TTGCCAAATGCCCCTAACAGTTAAAAACAATATTTTCCAGGTTACACTGCATTGCAGACAGAAAACAGGATTAAGTTTCTTCACTGATGTGCTGATTTAAAACAAGTCAGCAAAAGAATAGGGAACTGGAAGGTATCAAATACTCTAAAGAATGGGAAACTGCTTTAAAATCTATATGAAATGTGTCCGTAAACTTGAATTTGAGAATTAAAATTTTAAGTACATTGGACCTCACAACGTCTGTATAGCAAGGCAATGTCTAAGACAGATAGATGCTGGAAGTGTAATAATGGCAATGGCTTATTTTATACACATTTTGTGGGCTTGTCCAGTGGTAAAATATTATTGTCTCAAGTTATCTGCATCAATACATCAGGAGGTGTTGATTGTATGTTGACATTATCATCTGACATGAAAATTCTTGGCACAACCAAGAATTGCTAGATTTCGAGTAGCATATGCATAATGAAATGTATGCTTTTGAGAGAAATTCCAGCCCCTACCAAATTTTTGGATATATGTCAAAGACTATCCATAAGGGCCAGTTTATATGGCTGTGGCTCCATGCAATCACCTCAGCTGTGTGCATTCTTATTGTCAGATGCACACTTTACCAGCTATGTGGAAAGTTTTCAGGTACAAAAATATTATACCTGTGCACAATCCAGGCTGAACAAAAACACAATTTTTTACTCATTACATTTATGTGCATTGATATACATATGTATTTCTACTTCACAAAACACATCCTACATTTATGTCTGAGCAATGACATGCATGAGCTTAAGATCATCATGAAGAAACAGCCACATAGGTATGAACTATCCCTCTGCCTTCAGCTTACTTCCTTCAAGTATTTCCCCCTATACCGCAGGACATAAACATTTGTACATTCTTGTACACAACTGATATTACAAAAACTGTCCATGGTATTTCTACATTTATGCTAGTACCATGTTTTCCAGTTTCCCCTTGGCTTCATCTGAAACTACAGTCAGAATTGCACATCATTGCCAAGACCTGTAAAGTTCCCCAATGGCAATATTTAAAGGCATCACTGAAGTTTTTGGTCAAAAACATCAACTTCTGTAAGACTGCCTGGGGAGGAATAGGCCTTGGTTTAAAATATCCAATTTTGTTTCATATAAATAGATCTGTCAGCAGAGATGTAAATAACTTAACAGCCACTGCTTATAGGGGACCAGAAAGGTTTGGTGCCTTGTGTCTGAAAGATACCAAGAGAGCTTAAGTCCACAAATAAATTCTTATACAACTAGTCTGTCTGCAGGGCCCACCCAAGAAAGTAAACAATCTACTTTTGTTGACTTCAAACTCAGCTAGAAATTTAAGCTTGAAAAACAGAAAGGAGTAACAAAATATAGAACACTTCCTCTGTCCCACTCTTTCCTCTCATCAGGAAGCCCTGTACAAAGGTAGCATGGCATTCAGACCAAGATAAGTTGAGTATACTTATTTACATCTCACTTGTCTAAATAATGTATGGGCTACAATAGATGTCGATTCAGACTGTACACACCAAAAAGGATGAAAATATACCCCCCCCCCATTTGGTTCAAAGCTCTAAGTTATTGTGGTCCTCTCCCTTATTCCTCAGTGTAGAGGGTTACCACACCTAATAAGCGGAGAAGCAGCTTCTATCTACCACTGTTGATTCACCAATTGTGTGTGGAGGTTCCTATTTTACTCTCACTCCCAGCATAGTACATACTGTATATTTCAAAACATTCAAATTGCTGGCACCATATATCTATACTATGCTGTTTACCGACAACTGAAACTATGACCCAGTAACTGAAGCACTTTAGATGTGTTACAAAAGCAGCCAGGCTCAATTTATAAGCAAACAAAAGTAAAAAAGTTTTCCTTTCTTTATTATTGACTATAAGGAAAAAGAAAGTAAATACTGTTACTGTTTCTAGAAGACTTGTGATCGTTTTTATAAAGTTACTGTTATTATAAATAGCAGTTACTTTCAAATGCAGAAGCTTCCATAAGGTTGGCACTTAAAATTCGTATTTCCTCTCCCTATCAAAATTATGTGCCAATTACCCTTTCCCCACCCAGTCACTCTCGCCACCACCAGGTATAGAAAACATTTGCTAGTTTTCCCTGAGTCAAGCTTGCAGGCAGTTCCCTCTCTGGTCAGCTCCAGAAACTCCTTGCTGAACTCTTCCTCACTGCTCACCAGCATTTGATGGCCTCTTTGTGGATATTTGGCTTAAGAAAGTGATTCAGCTCTTTGGGAGCAGGCCATACCTCTAGGCTTTCCTTAGCTTCAGTAACCTCTACCTGCCTGAGCCCCCGACTTCTCTTCCAGATTCTTCTTCTTCTGGTCCACAGTCTTAGCAGTCGCACTCTCCTGAACAGTGGCAAAACTGGCCTTTTTATGTTCCACCCAGTCTACCCTTCAACTACTCATGTCTGAATGGCACTGAATTCTCTCCCCTCATTGGACCATTTTTTCCCGTCCAGTGAGTGACAAAGAGCTTCAATCCAGCAGGCCAATAATAAGCAGAATTTTACTCAGTATAAAAAGAACCCAGCTTTTCCCAGCCCAGTCTTATGCAAGTAACTGCCACATGCCAGTCGCCATTGGAAACTTAACCCTTCACATAACCCCTCAAACATAATTAACTCTTATACAGTGGTACCTCGGGTTAAGAACTTAATTCGTTCTGGAGGTCTGTTCTTAACCTGAAACTGTTCTTAACCTGAAGACCACTTTAGCTAATGGGGCCTCCTGCTGCTGCCGCCGCGCTGCCACTGCACGATTTCTGTTCTCATCCTGAAGCAAAGTTCTTAATCCGAGGTAATATTTCTGGGTTAGCGGAGTCTGTAACCTGAAGCGTATGTAACCCGAGGTACCACTGTATATGTAAAGCAAACCCAGTCTCAGTGAACACATTATAAAAGGTAATTTCTCCACACCCCTGTATGCTCACAATTATTCAGGCGTCTACACACAAACTAGATGTACCACTCTTTCTTGCACCTACAGTGGAAGATCGGGGTCATGTGAACCTGACGCTCTCCCAGCCTCTCTCCTGTAACAATAAACCATGGTTTATCATAATGTCCTGCGGCCAAAGTCTGTTGCAAGATTTATTAGGACAAGTCCTTCCCATCTTTCTTCAGATTAACCTCCAAGATGAAGTCAGCAAGAGTATAAGGATATCTGCTCCTGCATTTAGAAGATTAATGCATTAAAATGTTTTCAAAATGTAGTAAAAGTGTGGGAAAGATTTTGTGTCAGTTGGACTGCAGTTACGAATGCCAAACAATGGCACTTTTCAGAAGCAAAAAGAATGCTTTCCTTGGCCACAATGCAATTTTAAGATGTAAAACATATGCATCCCAAGAGCCATGTCTATGGCCCCATGTAGGTACATTACATGTGCTCCCACTCTACTGCTGGTCCACTGGAACTGACATTCTAACCGTTGAAAGGCAAGTATGGGGGGTGGGAGGCGGACGCGAGAGTCTAGCATATCTTACACGCTATTTCTCCAAACCTTTACTAGAACTATGCTTATCTTGGTCACTTGCCCAGTTTTAGCAGCAATGTTGTTTTACTCTAATCTACCTTCATTAGTCACACTAGAATTCTGCAACCATCCCTCTGATGTAGAGATAAAAATGGAACCTATAAAGTGAAGATCTAGGTTCCAATTATACAAATAGCTCAGTTGGTAGAGCATGAGACCTCTTAACCTCAGGGTTGTGGATTTGAGCCCCACGCTGGGCAAAAGACTCCTGCATTTCAGGATTGGACTAATGGCCCTTATGGCCCCTTCCAACTCTACAATTCTGATGATTCTATAACAGAAGAAGGTGGTCACCTCAGCAAGACTAGGTTTAGTGTAAATAACACTCATTTTACCAAGCAGAACTCTCAATTTATGCAGACGTGCCTTCCCCTGCATAGGGAATTTTTAATGTTTGATGTCTTATTGTGGTTTAATTTGTTGGACGTTGCTCAGAGTGGCTGGGGTAACCCCGTCAGACGGGCAGCATATAAACAACAACAACAATTGTTATTATTATTAAGCGACTTCATCAACACACTCCATAAGTTTGTTAGACAGAACTATCAGCATTAAACTGCTTTAGAATAAAGCAAGATGCACATCTCTTAATAAATACATTTGAACCTTATTGTTTTTCCACAAGAGAGCTCTTCAGTTAGTACAATTTTTAGGTAAGAAATGGGAAAGAAGAAGAGGTGCCTCCATTAAGCTCTGGGTCCTGGGTTCTCCCTACTTCCAGGTCTATGGTTGGAGGAGCAGGACACCAGAGCTTCTACAGCTGGGAGCCACAGTTTGGGACTCTGTCCTACCAGGCAAGCTGGAGCTTAATAGGGATCAGTGCCAGCTCCATCAGCTCCTCCAGTCACACCAGGAGCACAGGTGATCAGCAGCTGTTTCTGATCTGTTCTTCCTCTCCTACCCCTATCTCTAACTCAAAATAATCAGGCATATTAATCCTCACATTGAGAGGAGAGGAGGAATAGGCTAAGGCAGTCATGAAACCACTACAGTTAAGAAATTGCATGGTGGGTATCCAGTTCTGAAAGTGCATCTTATGTGGATTGTGCACAAAACAATATAGCACTTTCAGACTTCAAACACATGACTGTGTTGATAAGCTCTTTGTAAGCTGTTTAGTGACCACTGGAATGCTGGTTTTTGAAACTAAAGCAATGTGACAGGGCAGAGATCTGCTTCATATTTTCAGCATTCCAGAATGACTTCAGATATGAGCAAAGTAAACCTTTCAAAGCCAGTGTTCCAGGGGGCCATCTTCCCAGGTATCTGAAGCAAGTAAGTTTGGTGCAAAATTTCATAATGTAGAATCAGAAGTGCAAACGAACTTGTGCACTTTGGAAATGCTGGGCCAATTAGGAACCAAACCAACCTCTGCCCAGGAATTTTGTTTGTAACTAGTTTGGCTGAGCTCCAGCTACCCCCAGCCTTCTTGGACTTCAACTTCTATTCTTGTCCGCACTTAACTTGCAAAGGGAAAGTGAAGAACTAGCTATAGTGAAAGCTGGGGACAACAATTTCTCCTTTTTTTGCTTCCTATCATGCTTAGCAGCTCTCCCTTGCAGCCAAGAACACTGAGATTTGTAGTTTTAAATCCTCCTGGCTGACTCCACACATCCTACTTTGTCCGAGCCTTCCCCCATAATCACCCATAAGTAGAATTTTGGGAAATAAAATGGGGGAAATTCCATGAATGCTACCCTAAGCTCCTTGGCAAAAGGATGATAGAAATTCAACCGATCAATAAAAATAACAATCTGCTGTTTAGTGCAACATTTGCCCATGTTTTTTTTCTCCTTTGAGATGGTTGTGCCCCCACTTCTTCAGTGCAAAATACATAGTTTTTAAAATAATAAAAATAACAACAACAACCCAGGAAATACAAGTACACCTTTCCCACTGCTTTACAAATTCCATCCCCATTGTGTGGACAGCCAAGCATATCATGCAGCTATGGCACTGAACATGGTCGTGCAAAGCTTTAAGCCCCATTTGCATAGGTGAAAAAATATTAGGAAAGAGCATGCATTTAACTTTCTGAGGTTCAGTACAAGACATGGAAGATTCTACTACCATTCTTTTAACATAAGAACCACCATGCTGGATCAGGAAAAAGGGTCATCTAGTTAAGCATTCTGATTCTGAGGTGCCTTTGGGAAACCCACAAACATGAGAGCATCAGCCCTCACCCAGGGATTCTTCCCCAGATGCTGGTTGTCAGAAGCACGCTGCCTCTGAATCTGGAAGCAGCATATAAGTAGTCATGGCTAATAAATGGCTTTAAAAGAAATTAAGACAAATTCATGGGGCGTAAGTCTCACAGTGCAATCTAGGCATGCTTACTCAGAAGGAAGCTTTACTGCATTCAACAGTACAGTACTTACTCCAAGTGTACGTGTGTATAGGACTGAAACCTATTGGCCACCAAAGTTCTCCCATGCTTGGCGAAAGGCAAGGCAATCACCCTCTCACAAGATTAACTTTGGAAAGGGTAAAATGTCTGGAACCCATTTTTGATGGGATACATAAAATTTGCATATGTGAAACAGTTCGTGTTAAAGTGGTCTACAAAATGTCACCCATGTGTCAAGATTAATCTTGAATCAGTTTTATTAATTCCTCTCCTTAAATTTGTGAAAATATTCAACTTATTCGATTCTATCTGTGCATGCATGTTAACTTTAAAGGTTATCCAAAAAACACAAACTAGTTTTCTACAGTTTGATCTGTTTAACCCAAATGCAAACAAAAAAACAGGTACAATTACACAAGAGCCTGCCTTAAAGTATGTCGTACATCAAGAGGGAGGGAAGGGTAGCAAAGGAGGAATTGGCTGGTGGTTAAAATATCACTGGTAGGAAAAGCAGGGTTGAAAAGGTCTTTGAAAGTATGGCATACTTTATGGACGGTCCTTAGTCATTGCAGTATAACTGCCAAAAGACCTCTCACACACTACAACCATTTAAGTTGCTTCCAACTCTTGACACACTAGGATTTTGTAGTTATGCACATGAATACGATTTTCAATAATGTCTGCATAAGCAGTTAGGGCTGGACTTTCAGTGGGAGAGGTTTTTTTTGTTGGCCCATTACACAACTTCACACTGCAAATTTTATTGGCTATATTTTAATCTATCATACAGGAACCAGGAACAGTAATTATGAGTCTAATATACACTCCTAGAGGGAGTTTTAAGGCAGGATAACAGCCAACTCTTAGTAATATTAATTTGGTCGTGAAGGGAGTAGTTGAACTTCTTATAGCAGCTGGCTAAAAATGACCCCATGAGCTGTAATGGGATAATAAACCTGCTAATTGTAATCAGACAAGGGAGTGCAGTCGGAGCACAATAAACCCTCAGCATAACAAAAAGGCAGGTTATCTTGAAATGACAATCCAAAAGGTGCTACCCACAAAAATTGTTGGACTGCAGTAACATTTATGAGCCAATTTCCCTAGGAAGAATTACAGTTCACTATCTAAACAATATATCACATCATGCAAGCCGGGAAGAGCAAGAGCATTGAGAGGGAGGGAAGAAGACTCACTTCTTCACACCCTAATGCTCCATGCTATCTCCCACATCTCCTAAAGGGAATGGGTGTCAAAGGGAAGTCGTGGCCTTGCTCCTTCTTTCAGGAGCCCCATCCCACCCTAACTGATCTGCCCTACTCACTGGAATGTATGGGTGAGTTGGCACTGGGGAGGAAAAACAAACCCCTTGGTGAGTTCCAAGGGCAAAAACCAGCTGTACCCCAGAGCAATTGTGGGGCCATAGCTTGAGCACAAAATAAGGCAACAGGCAAACTCTTTGGTGTTCTCCTTGGTGCTGCAACAACCAACCTCCTTTGCTCCATGAGCACCTTCACAGAACAGGACACTCTGATTCCAATAATAAGGTTATCTGCTACATGGATTCTGGGTTTCAGAACTCTTATTTGATTAATTACTCTTCTACTTCCGACCCCAACACAGTTCTCTTTCACCATCTTCCAACTGTGCCCTTTTGCATATTCTCTCACTATCCCTCCTTTCACCCAAACGTAATCTGCAAAAAATTATTTTCCATAGTACAAAAGTTCAATATTATTCCCTTATTCCATATCACTTTAGCAAACAAGCCATTTTGTTGCATCATTGCTGTTATTGTTCAAAGAGAATTCAAGACGTAGATAAGAGGAGCTATATTTTTTATGAGTCTACTTTCCACTAAACTAAATTAAAATTATAATTCACCTATGAATTTCCAGTACATGATAAAACAAAGAGTTAGTAATTATGTCTGGAGATAAAAAAAGAGAAGAGTTATAATGGAAAATAGTATTTCTACATATGACCAGTAACCAAAGAACTCCCACACACTTATTCATTATCTCTCTCACACACAGTCTCTCTCCCTCACTTACTTACTCACATGCATGAAAAGTTGACAACCTCTACCATTCCCATTGGGGGGACTTCTGCAAACCTTGTGGTTTACCCAACCTACCAATATCTTCATGGTGTGTTAGGATGATGCCATTTTGTCTACATAAGGGACCAGCACCAGAAATAGAAGGGATGCCATTAAGATAAGACTGGTGGAATTAAATGGGGATGAAGAAAACAATGCATACAAAATTGCATCAAGCAATCCTACTGATTTATACTTTACATTTATAATTTTAATATAATAATTTCAAAAGGCCAGAAAACCTAGTACTAATTAATCTAATTTTCATTTAAATATTCCTAATCTATTCCGTGCTATTAAATACTTCATTTTCATATCCTTCTCACAAATCCTAAACTTGCCTCCCTACTTCCTTCTCAGTCGTTCGACAGATGAATCGACTTATTTCTATCAACTCTCCAAGACCCCCCTTTCCTGTCTCAAATCACAAACCAAAAACCATCAGTATGTTTGTCTTTTCCCATCTGATGCACTTTAACCAGCTCCCCCTCTCTTATCTTTTTCCTCCCCAAGTAATCATCTCCTTTTTCCTTCTCCCACATTTCAGCTGCGGCCTTTCCTCTCACCACTCCACATTCATTCCGCTCTCCCCCCCACGTTCTCACTGCATGCCTTTCCACCTACCTTAAGCCACTCTGCATAACTTCTCATTACTTCCTCCCCAGAGATAAATGCAGACACTGCAGCCCACACTACATCCTAAAAAAAGTATTAACTGACTAGGCAACACTTGCATATTTCTAGATTTTAAAACTAGATAAACATAATAATGCAACATGAGCAAGTAGTAGTTAAGTGAAGATGAAGTTTGCAATTTAGAATAGGAAACTGGGTGTTTTTTCAAATGTATTTTTTTAATCAGATGGTTCTGATTAATTATGTTCTAGGTGTTGAAGGATTAGCTGTATAATAATCTTAGCATAGAATGATCCAAGAAGGGAAATGGGATGAGAGAAACAGATCCTTTCGCTAGAAAAATGGATGCTAAATTGCATGGTGTACTATCTGCCATACAGGGAATGTGTGCAAGTAGAGAAGGAATGGGAGAAGCTGTGCTTCTGCAAATAATTTCTTCTTTGTCTTGCCTGTGCCGTTCTACAATGGAGATAATAAAGCATCTCTCCTGCCTTCCCCCAATCCTTTCCCTCCATGCTCAGAGGAAGGAAGAAACACACTGATTATGCAGTGATGGAGTGAGAAGGGATCTTTGGTATTTCCAGGGAGATTGGGTGAAGAAGAAATAAGATGGAGTATTAATTTATTTCCCAGGTTGCTGAAGTATCCAGTGACTGTGAGGGGGACAGACATGAAATCCCCATGGAACTTCACTGGACATTTCAGAAACTGTTATTTGCTTCTCATAAATTAAAGAAATCCCTGGTATTTCTAGGAAAGACAGGAGGGATGTTGAGAGAGAGTGTGCATGAATGAATGAATGGAGCTGAATGCTCTGCTTACATGCATGTACATGGATCTGGCTGTGTGCCTGAGAGAAAGAATGCACGTAAGAACCACTGCAGGTCTGTGGAATTCTACTTTTTCATATAACGAAGTAAAAAATAATAATTCAAGAATGACATTGCAAAAATGGGTAATCATGTATTTACTAATACCTCTTAACAATTCCATTTATTGAACAGAAATGAAGTATTTCCGTACAGGTTTTTTTATATGTTCACTGTGGTGGAATTGGGGCTTCCAGCAACAAACAAACAAAAAGAACTCACAGGTGCTATTCAATTAAGCTGTTATCAAAGTACTTGCTGAAATAATTGACCCAACTTGGTCATGTTCATTAATTTCAGTGGGTTTATTCTGAGTAAAACTTAGTTAAATACAATCCCATATTTTCTTTTGAAACAAAAGAAATGCTCAGCTGAGGTAAAGAAGCACTTTTGATGTCTTCAATATCCCACAGAAAAAACACGAAGAGACAAGAATGTCAATCCAAACAAGTGATATTACGTTGCCACAAATTAACAGACCATTAACTAGACTCCACTGATCACTTTAGGATTTTCACCATTACTGTTTTATGTGCCTGCTTGGCAGTGGCAATTTTACATTTACAAAAGTATCTTAGCAGCAAACAGTGCCCCCCCCCACTAAAAGCCTCTTGCTTTATTACTACTTCTCGGTTCTGGCATCATCAGATACCATCTATGACTATAGGGAGAAAATAACTTTGCCAATCAGAGAGTTACAGTTGTAAAACGAAGCCAGTCCAGTTCCCAAAGGAAGAGTTTGTATTCATAAATCTCAAAGACCGTTAAACACAGCTTATTTTTATAGTTCCTTATAATCCCGAGTCTTCAGAGAAACCAGATCTTTATTGCTATCATCCTCTGGAACTCCAAGAGAGTGTACAAAAAGAAGCTGGAGAATTTGTGAACTTTATATCCAATATTCACTTGTTACTCGTTCTTTCCAACAACAGATATTCAGAAATAAGTGGGGTTTACAAGAGGCAAACATTTTAAAACACAACTCCTATAAATATTCAAACAAAAATTGAAAAGTATGAATATCACATTAATTTACAAACCCAGAATAAATCTCTTCGTATGAATTAATGCTTCAGTACATTCTCATCTGTAATGTTTGGGTGGGTACACTCCAGGATTCTCAAATTTAACCCCGCAAATGTTGATGTGTGCCATCATCACTCACTCTAGTTTCAATTTCACCTTAATATATAAAATAATAAAATAAGGAGCACTGTAAAAAAATATTGTAAAAACAAGTCAAAGAGAACTGTTACATCTGAAGTACTCCTGGGGACTCATTTGCCATACATTCTTGGTGGTCCTGCCCTCGGGTCAATTTTTGTGTGTGTGGATGAATGGATTTCTTATACATCTCAAGACTCCATATACTTCTCATCACAGGTTGTTCCTATTAAGATAGGGAGCTGGTCAAGGATCATAGCCATACATATGGATCAACAAATGACAAGGAACCATTAGGAATGGCAGTGTCAAGAATACCTTGAGGACCTTTTACCCACAACACAGACTTTGTCTTGTTGAAAGCAGGAAGGCGCTTGTTTCTCGGACGTGGAGTCTAAAGCAAATGTGAAATATAAGCCTTTGGCACAACCCACAACTCACATTCGTATCAAAGGTTGTTCTGGGGGGAATTCTCCTTTTCATAAGGCTCATTTTCAATGTCTAAACATGGGGGGAAGCAGAGGAAACACATGCACACAAATGGAAGTCCAGCCAACCCTAAGAACATGCATAATTAAAAGCAACAGATGCAAAATCAATTCATTAGCTAATAGAATGCATGCAGGTATGCGGTTTCAAAATCTACTAACTTCCTTTGTGAGACACAGGTATTAAGAATATTAACAGCACTAATAAAAAATGACATTACAAGCACTAATATCTCATTTTATTCATTTATTCATAATTAGGGGCTGCACCCCTCATCACTTCACTTGCCAACTCTGTTTACCCCCCACTCCCTCACCAACCCTGTCCCTTTTACATCTTGCTCAAAAAAACCTCACCCTCAGTTCACCATACCTCCAAGGCTTGCCTGGACCTGCCTGCTCACTCCTCCACCTTCTGGTTCCCTTCTCCTCACATTTCCTGGACCTGTACCTATATTCTACATACCCCTCTTTCTTCTCACCTTGCCTAGGTTGATGGCCCAGCAGGCTGTCTCACTGAAGTATGAACTACCACCTGCCTGTGACCAAGTGAACTGCAACTGACAACATGCTTATGATTTTATATATAAGAGAAATGTCATTACGTGGCTTGTAATTTCGGTGATTGCAAGCACCCACCCCAAAAGAGCTTTAAAGTTTGCAGTTCTACCCTATGGTAAGGTGAGGAATACATAAGCCCGAAATAACTTCATGCACTAGTGCACACAAGCCACTGCCCATCTCTTAACCAGTTGTGTGTTAACATTAAAAGAAGGGCCAGAGCTCAGTGGTAAAAGTGCATGTTTTGCATTTTTTAAAGTCCCTGGTTCAATTCCAGGTATCTCCTGATAGGATAGGGAAGGATTCTTGCCTGATATCCTAGAGAACCATACCAGCCATGGTCTGATTTGGTGTAAGACAGCTTCATTTGTTCCATATTTAAATGAGTGTGTGTGTGTGTGTGTGTGTGTGTGTGTGTGAATGAGGAAGAGAGAGCACTATGGGACTCGCACTCTCCTATCCTACAAAACATTTGCTCTTATTCTGCTTTGATCCCCATGACTCCACAGCTGTTAACGTAATTTATCTTTAATTGGGATTTAAAGTTGGCTTTTTTAAAAAGAGCAAACCCTGGATTCACATTAACTGTAGTTAACAGCATTATAATTAGCCATAGTTAAGGCTTACACAAGAAGAAAGGGTCTGGGGAAAATAGCATGTAATCCTGAATTTTGCACTCTACGGCAAAAGACGGAAACATGTTTACAATGCACCTACAAGTGCAACTCAAAATAGATTACACAGCTAACTGCAAAAATGTCATTCTAGCTTCTAAAGCCATTGAGCAGGCAGCTACAGAAATACAATTGTGGTTCAAGGACCCGATCCCCGCTTAGTGAAATGAAGACACATGGACACGTAATATAAGGTTAATGGGCAAGAAAAGGCCACAACTTTATTGATTACAGCAAATGAAAAGGTATTGGCTTAGGCATTGGATCACGACAATTGACTCCACCCACTTGAAGAGGGGTGAGCCTAAAAAGGGGGTTTATTCACCAGTAGGTGGAGCCTGTTGATGCTAATACAACTATAAGCTCTCCCCTGATGTCACCGAGGGTCGTGCCATGACCCCCCGCCACACAGGTATTGGACAGGATCCACGACCACCGGATTCCTTTAACGGAATACCCAAAATTGAAGGCGTAGGCGATGGCCAAACCTAGCCCTTCCACACACCACAAACACATTCCAATGCCTAACCTACCCACCAATACCAAGAAAGTTGTGACGATTGCTACGAGGTAGGCGAAAAAACCACAAGGCCTAATGCCAAATGGAAAAATTCCTACCAGGCCCCCTGGACAACCTGGGCGACCAACCTAAGGTCCACAGCAAGGCCAAGAGAAAAACCAAAACCCTGAGCTCTAAGGGAGTGGAGGGTGGGTGACTCGCGACGGGAAGGAGGAAAATGAGGCCGCATGGCTGGCACAGCAGCAAGTTGAGCTGCAAACCCCGCCCCCTCCAAGCCACCCAATTGGGGGCTTACCTGTGGGTGAGGTGCACCAGCCAGGTGAGTGGGGGAAGCAGGGGGCAATGCCCCCTGCATGAGGCAGACATCAGGTCCCGCCCACAACCCCTCCCCTCTTTGCAAGAGGAGAGGCTTTATCATTATTTCAAAATAAAAACATAGTTTTTAGGTATCAAATTCTATCATATGTGTAGTTAACTCTGAAACACAACTTGATGTAGCATATAAAAAGGGGGCTGTTTCTCTGCTTTAATATATATTACATGGTATTGCAATATTTTGTAGACAGAAAAATATTCCACGGGATATAAATATACCATGGGTGATAGAAGCTGAGCCCTGTCCACCCAAAAGCATCACTTCCCTTAGCAACCAGCCCTCTGTTGTTGAACACTGAAGTCTTTGACAACTTCTCTGTGTGTCACACTGCTCTAAGCATAATCTGAAAGAATTGCTTGCAAATTCAACACTGAGACAGGAAGTGAGACTAGAAATAAAATTCTTCTGCAAAGCTGATATTTCTGCCAGACCTAGCAAGTTGCTTAAAGAAAGCATTATGCATATAAAAAACTTCAGGCATACTGCCTTGTGGAAATTCTATTTTTTCTGCATAACCAAGAATTTATAAATCCCAAACAATTCTGAATATACCCACAAAAAAATTTAGAGAAAATCAATCGGCAGTATTTAGCCTCTTCCTGTGTTAATGTTTTATAGTCAGCATGTATTTCCCTCTTTATTTTCTCTTCCCCTCTCCTTCATTGTTTTCGCAGCAGCAGATGACGAAATTCTCTCTTCAATGAACCATTTTCATCTCAATTTGTATGCCAAGAAATCATGGCATTACTGATGTCACTCAAATCCATCATGTCCTTGTTTGGACTATAAAGTGAGATGAGTATTACAGCCCCATGAGTTCTTTTCCAACCAGAATTGTAATATGAGAACTCCTCCCTCCTTGCCTATCCCTCCTCACTCTCACCTGCCTTTCCTATTTTATCCTGTGACAACAGGCACAATACCTTGGAATATTCCAGACATTAGAGATACGGGAAACTGACTTTTCCCCAAGAGCACCCCAGTTCTTTGTATGAAGGCCAGGCATGCCTAAAGAGTCCTGAGATGTAGATTCCAAGATAACTGAAACCCAAAGAACTCAAGAATCCTGGAAAAACTACATGTTGCAGAGTGCAGAGGTGCTACCACAGCAGCATTTCAAGAGACACAGGTAGAGAGGGAAGTTGACCTACATCAGTGCCTCCGTGCTACCATTACCAGACAAGGTAAATGGGAAAATGGGGGTGAGGAGGTCTGAAATGAAATTGGTTTGTAATAAATAGAACAGCCTACGTATGCTGTGGAGCTTATGTACCGCAGGTATACTGAATGAACACAGACAGGACTCAAAGAAGTGCCTATGCTGAACTACTTCTGCAAAGTGCCTACATATTGCAATAGCAGCTTAAAGTGAAACGGGCAATACGGCAAGAGCTGCATTGGGCATGTCAGGCCAACAAACCACATTCATTATCTGGCACTGACGTATAAAATGAATATCGCTGCTTTCTTCAAATTTACAGAAACAATTTAGAATTTCTCTGTCCCCCCCACCAAAGGTAACGTAGATGGGAGAAAATCCCATTAAGATCCAACAGACAGAACGAATAAGTATCAAAGACTGTTGCTGCTTAAGAAAATATGATGGGAATCTGGATACAGGATAAGGATGCCCTCAGAAAGGCCATTTTACGTCTCATATTGCAACAAAACGCTTTTAAGGCACTTGGAAGAGCTGCCAGATTTTCTTCAATAACCTCAGAATTATAGCAATCTCTGGAATAATACAATAGTACTGCAAATCCTAAAATTACATTGTAAGACACTAAATATTCCTTGGCAAATGCGAAAATAATTGTCCAGTGAAATCAGAGGGAAAGCATCTGGACTTGAGGAGGTCTGTCATCTAGGCTATCCATCATCTTTATTTTACATGGCTAATTGTGCTCGGATCCTACTTGAATTTATTTCTCCTTTATAAATAGACTAGTTTAATGTGTGTAGCTTGCCTTGCCTTTCTTCCAAATATAAAAAAATAAAAAGTCAAAAGTATTATAGATCAGATATCACCAGTAACCTGAACTTTTAACTCACTGCTACATGCACACTCAATTTTGAAAAACACAACAGAATAATGAAAGCTAAGTTGTTATTATAATATGATAATGCTGTGCCAGAATTCCCTTGACCCAAACAAGTGCTTCCATGGCTAAACATGGCCAACCATGTTTAGCTTATAACATGGTGTGGAAAAATGTTGAAAGTATGATTTAATGCATGTGCTTTGAAGGAAAATATATTGTGTGACCTCTGCGACTGTCGAAGTTCAGGGCTTTGTACTGTTCATATGTTGCCTGTTTAGCAGTAGCTGCTTGGTGACAGGTTCTGAGAGCGGAGAAACCATTGCTTTGATAATTTATTAGGCAGGGCCTGGATCAGGCAAATTCATTGCACTTGCTCTGGGCGATAGGAAAGACTGAGTAAGATTCGAGATTCTAGTCAATTGAGAGTAAACTTGTTAGTGAGGGAGAGCCATTTGAAATTTGACAGTTGGGGAACTGGAGAGAAAAGGAGCTGATAAGGGAGGTATGAGGGGGAAAGACAAGAGGAGAACCTCAGCAGAAAGCTGAGGCCTAAATATTAATATCAAGTTTGTCTCTCTGTTATAATAAAAATTGCAATAATGTCATTGTGCACCCACCTTGGAGGATTTGTAGTGATGCATCGCAATGCTGGATTTGCAAGAAGTCAGGGCAGGATAGGGGAGCAAAATTGAAGGCAGGTTACACAACAACAGTGTCCATAGTGTGGTGGTGGTGGCCCAAAGTAAATGTGATAATGTGTACCCCTGGAAATCCTAGAGTGCGCTTCTAATAGAGGAGTTACGGTGACCTGTTGCTTTATGAAACTGATGATTTTGCAAGTTGCTGCACACCCCCACACACACCCCGGGGCAGGAATACAGCTAATATGTGAATCACAAAGATGCAGCTCAAAGCTAGAACAACAGTTGCTACATTGTGCAAATGGCTACATGTAACACAGGTTCCCAACATGCATACTAATATAATGTAACAGCACACGGTGGGAATCAAAGCTTAGCCAACAGAAATTGCTAAGAATCAAACCTGAATCACCATAAATTGCCAGTGCACATGCGTATTAAACATGAAATGAGGTAATGATTTATTTGTTTGGTGAAAACTGAAATGCTTTGTTTGAAATGTTACAAATACCACTGCCGGACCATTGGGCATGGTTCAGTTTCGCAGAACAATCTGACTGTAACCTATTGCTTTGCAATAAACAATGATGGACTCCTAACTCCTTACGTCTCTGAGTTTTATGGGCATAAACTCAGAAGATAAGCCATTTTTGGCTTACAACAATAGCATGGGAGCAAGTAGGTATGAAGACTGGGGGGGGGGAGTGGTGGTTTATAACAATGGCAGATTGTGTAAAGCAAGGATGAAATGAAATATTTGAGGGCTCTGCATCTTTTCTCTCTCATGATTAACTGGTTAACAACAGCAGCTTCTCTCCATCTACAGTCTTAGAATGGTGCCTGCATGCTTTGCTTTCTAGCTTTCTTCACAAATGTCCAAATTACTTACTTTCTTAAATGAAAGCTAAGAGTCTGGAGCCCCTGCATGCTTAAAGCCTGTTACACGTGTGACACACCCTGTCAATGACCCTGGTTGCAAAGGATGGGGCACTACATTTTTCAGTTCTATGAGAAATCAAACACAGAAAGGGTTACAAAACCATAATGCTAGGGACCTTCAGCACTGCTTGTTTGTTAACATTTCACGTATTTCTTGCTCTTAAATATCACATTTGCTCAGGAAACTCCTGTAATGGATTTCACTTTTCTTTACTTTTGAAACACTCCCCAAAATACGATTTTGGAATGCAGTTTTTGGCTATTTGTGATGGCAAGGATTAAACACGATGCACCCTTCGACTGCTTTTGGATATTAGTTTTTGACATAGTGCAGTTTTTACCACTTGTTTGCCTTGTACGTAAATAAAGGTCGACTGCGCCACTAGCACTTGCAAAGGGTTTGGAGAACAAAGGATTGCTGATGGATTTCAGTCAATGAGGATGATATTAACTTTCAGCAGAATGAAGGCAAAGAATGAATTAGAATTCCATGACTTGATTAAAAGCCCCTAATTACACAATTATTGCTTGTTAGGACAAGTCTCCTATACAGCTTCTGTCATCAACTAACAATCAGTTGCGCCCACCTGAAAATTGGGATGTACTGGTAATAATAATTAAAAAACGCTACATGAATATGTTCTTTGTCCATTCCAATACTGTAGCTTCTGGGTTAAATGAAAGGCATGGATCTGTCAAAATAGCTATTTCTTCTTTACTGATCACTTTGCTGCACGTGCCTCACTTTTTGGAGAACTAGCATAAATAGAGGTATTGTTCTGGAATATTAACTTAATGTACAGAAGATTTCCCACTCCATACAACAAAACTTAAGACCTACCAACAACCCTTTAATATCTGGAGACACCATTTGACACTGTGGAGAAGAGTGTGGAGAAGAAATAAGCAGCCTTCTTGCCTTTCTGATATCTAGTCAACATTATTTCATCCAATATACATGTCTAGAGCACTCAAAAAAGAAGGTGTTAATTGAATAGCCTCATTCCTTGCCAACTTTTAAACCACTACTTTATCCAGCTACACTGCTGGCATGTCCTCTGCATCAGGCTTTCAGCTATGTTTCTTTGTGTTTTTCATCAGCCTATCCCCAAAGAGACTATTTTACAAATACTCAATCTCACTCTGTGCTGTTTACCAAAGCTGTGCGCACTCAGACTTCACAGCACGAAGTATCCGCACAGATTTCCATCCTACAGTGATAAAAAAAATGTTTATTAAAAGAACTCTGCAGTTGAAAAACTGAAACTGTAGTGGTGAATAATGTAATTCAACTGGCTGGAGACAAAGCAAATCCAACCTTCTTGTTCTCTGCTGAAAGGATCTACCTCCATCCCTTTCCATTCTCAACACATTGCATGATCTCAAGTGCCACGCTGTCCCCGTCTGCCCACCACTACTCCAGGCCCCCAGCCCTGCATGTTGTTGCACAGCTCTGAGATTGATCCTGGACTGAGCAATGCTCATCTCAGCATAAATGCATGGATGTTTCTCCCAACACACTGAAATGCTAAGACCTATGAATATGGGGCTTAAATCCTACTTCTCTTCTCCAAGCCTCTATAAAACAATGCATCGTTAGATGATACTTTAAAGGAAGTTTGTAAGCAATTGAGAATGAGTAGCTATGGTTTTCCCAGTAGTGATGTATGGAAGTGAGAGCTGGACCATAAAGAAGGCTGATCGCCGAAGAATTGATGCTTTTGAATTATGGTGCTGGAGGAGACTCTTGAGAGTCCCATGGACTACAAGAAGATCAAACCTCTCCATTTTGAAGGAAATCAGCCCTGAGTGCTCACTGGAAGGACAGATTGTGAAGCTGAGGCTCCAATACTTTGGCCACCTCATGAGAAGAGAAGACTCCCTGGAGAAGACCCTGATGTTGGGAAAGATGGAGGGCACAAGGAGAAGGGGGCGACAGAGGACAAGATGGTTGGATAGTGTTTTCGAGGTTACCAGCATGAGTTTGACCAAACTGCGGGAGGCAGTGGAGGACAGAGGTGCCTGGCGTTCTCTGGTCCATGGGGTCACGAAGAGTCGGACACGACTAAACGACTAAACAACAACAACAACAAGCTATTTTTTAAAAAATAGTGAAGTTTGTCTGCCTTGCAACACAGGAAAATGATCACATAATGTTGGACTGGACTGCTTAAGGCAGGCATGGCCAAACTTGGCACTCCCGCTGTTTGGGGACATCAATTCCCATCATCCTTGACCACTGGTCCTGTTAGCTAGGGATGATGGGAGTTGTAGTCCCAAAACAGCTGGAGGGCCAAGTTTGGACATGCCTGGCTTAAGGAAAGTGTTCCCTGTCAAGTGGGAGTGAATGTTTTCTAAAAAAGAGGTGGGTAAATTGAGTTTATCTAAAATCAAAGAGAGATACAGTGGTACCTCGGGTTAACTACTTAATTCGTTTCAGAGGTCCGTTCTTAACCTGAAACTGTTCTTAACCTGAAGCACCACTTTAGCTAATGGGGCCTCCTGCTGCCGCCACGCCGCTGGAGCACGATTTCTGTTCTCATCCTGAAGCAAAGTTCTTAACCCAAGGTATTATTTCTGGGTTAGGGGAGTCTGTAACCTGAAGCGTCTGTAACCTGAAGTGTATGTAACCCGAGGTACCACTGTACTTAATCACAATCACAAAAACACATCCTATCGACCAAGATATTCTGACTTCTGTAGCAGCCTTTGATTGTAGAGAAATTGCAGGTTTTATACACCTTCTTCCTAGTGGTAACAAACCTGAACATAAACTTGATAGTTATCCTTTTATATCTGAACAGATATATTTGTTTGTAACCTTTTAAAATCCTACACAGAAAGCTCATGTCATGTGCCCAAGCTAAAGACATGTGGCTGTTGGAAAAGTAACCCTCTTTCCACCATCATAGCTGTTCCTTTCTCATGTGTCAGGACCGCACTGGATCTACTGCCAAAAGTACTGATCCACATTCAGCCCCCAATCTCTGGTTCCTTTTACGCTGCAGCTTCAAATCTGGAGCACTTTTTTTTCCTGGTTGCGTTTTCTGATGATATGTCCAACATCCTTACAGGGCATACTAGTGAAAAATGCAGCCAATAGGAACAGCTGTTCTGGGCGATTTGCCAGGATCCACTTTGGCTAGGGATTCCACTGCCCTATAACCTCTTCCCTGCCCAAGGACTTTGCGATGGAGACGGGAAAAGAACTGTGAAAGTGTTGCTGCCATTTCTTGAGTTTGCATGTGATTAAGATATTACCAGCCAGATATGTCAAGATGAGACAGCTCATCTGAAGACTCATTTTAAAAGTCTCTTTCGATGAGGAAGAAATTAATATAATTGAAGAATCAAGTGTTAACTGTGGTAAACATGAACATGTTCTGAGAAACAAGGATAGAATGAAACGATCCTATATTAACTGCTTGAAAGGCTGAAAGTGAAGGAGAGAAGACTGCATTTATGCAGGCAACTTTCCACTTACATGGGGGTTACGTTCCCAGGGTAGCGCATAAAGCTAAACCACATATAGTCAAAACACATTGGGTTCAATGGCAGGTAGGATTGCCAAAATCGTTTTTTCCAGACCATCCCCTTTCCTCCCCCATATATATATATATATATATATATATATATATATATATATATAGCCAAGTGCACAAAGCTGAATGCACTAAAGTTAAATGTGTGTAAGCTGCGAGCTACTTATTACAATGCATTTATTTGCACGCTTGACTTTCTCTACAAGCAGGAAGAAGGTGAGGAAAGATGTTGGCTGTTGCGGTGGTCTTTGAGATTCGGGATCTCCACCTCAGGTACCAAAAATGGCCTAGAACATCACGCTTACTGTTTTATAGTAATTACTATGAGGTGGTCTGGATGCAGAAAGAATAAAGACTAGTTCCCCAAAAGCTAAGGAGTTGAAAAGTTTCCTTTCTTCCATTGGGGGATGGTGATTCTCATACTTCTACCCTACTTTGAGAAAATGAGATAAAAGACATCATGGGAGAGCAAGAACGGAAGTGTTTTGAAGCCATGGTTAAAAGTGGGATATCTAGGGTTACCATTAACAACAGTGCGTATTACCAGCCAGCCAGGATCAAGGAGAGGATACCTTTTCCTCATTCCTGTAATCAATATGTGTCATCTTCTTTCACAAAGAAAAACACGAATTGGAAAAAACACACCCAACATCTTAATCTTTCCCATTATATCAATTAATGTTTTGCTGCATTAGCTAATGGGAGCAGTTCACAGGAAGTATAAAGCCATTGCAGTCAGCAGCACAGGTGACCTGGGAGCAAAACCTGCTCTCACCACCAGCCAGTACTGACTTTGCTGCCTGGGGCAGGGGGAGGTTTTGCCTTTGTCTCAATAGCATCATGAGCTGCAGTTCCCTTACCTCCTGCCACAGAAGTAAATGACTGTGTTCATTTATACAAGAGAATATAAAGCAGGTGCAGCTTTCTTCCCCCCCAAATAAACCATATAATTATTGCCTCCAGGCCACAGGCTTTCAATCAGTGCCAATCAGTTGAACGGTTTTTGGAGCCTTTCAGTGAATAGTTCATTGACCACAAACAAATGACAATTATTGCTTATTGTGTACAGCATGCAGATTGATTCAACTTCAAGCTACATGCTGATGCTCAGCGGATCTGAACTACATTATGGGATGGCAGTGAATCAGTACATACCAGTGTATGATCAAGCTGGTAATCTAGACTCTAGCACATCCTATGTGCAATCACATATCACAAGCCTACAACAGCTTTAGCATACACCTCACTTGCTTTCAGTGGTACAAAGTACCTTTCCTTGGGCTTCACAAAGTACCAGAGCTAAAGGAATATCCATGAAGACAGCCAGATATGAGTCTGAATTGAAACACTGATGTTTTGTCCATACTGGGACTTGTTGATTCCACCACTGAAGGGGCTAAAAATGCAAATACTGGAAAGTTGCTTGTAGTTTTGCTCAGTACTTTCAGGAGATGGTCCTAGACACTGCTATTTTTCTAGAAAAAGAGGTGCTAGTATTCACCATGAACGCCTCCCTTGTTCTCTTAGAATAGCAATACCGCCCACCTGAGAGGTGCCACAAATTCCAGCTGAAAAAAAGGCCTGATCCTAGGTTGCATTTTATAATGCACTGCAAAATGATACAGAAACACCCTGCCTAGTTTATTTAGTGTTTGATTCCACTCCCTGGTGGGAGAGGGAGGTTTTGCCTCTCCTTGTTATTAGCTTTTGCTGAGAAGTTAATTCTAACAACATATGCAAATCACAACCAACCATCATAACAAACATTACCCAAAAAGCCATGAGAATGCAACACTCATCGTTCACTTCTGTTTCCTCATTTTGTCCTGGCTCAGCTGGGTTGTTGTTGCTTTTCTCTGGCTGCATGGACATTGGAGGGATGTACACAGGTAGGAAGAGGTGTGCCATTGTATGCTAAAAGAACATTTTTTGTACAACATGTCCAAAAGATAGTAAACCGATGTTTAATCTTAATTAGGTGGATTTCTCCAGAACAGTCTGTACTGATGGAACGGACCCACCCCCAGCTTTCCCAGAACCATAGAAAAAAGAAAAGAAAAATGACAAGGCAGCCCTCAAGTATGAAGCCTGCTGCATCAGAAGGCTCCTGCCGTAAAGTCAACGGGAGAGTCTTTAATGCCCATGGAGTTTGGAACCTTTCATGGAATGCCAGAAAAAGCAAGTGTCCACCCTGAGAAGAGAATTCCTTGAGTGTGAAGCTCTGGCACAGACGCAACCACTGTGCTCTTACTGAACATTTAAGGCATATCATTCCACACTTCAGTAGCATAAAAGCCTCCTAAAGAAAATGCAGCACTGTTGTTGTTTTTTTAGAAAATGTGCCAGACAGAGATAAAGATTTAGCAATATTTTAAAGTAAAAATGGTGGGAGACAAAAAGCTTAGTATGGCATCACATTGGCCTCAGTCATACAATCTCTCCTTCAGATTACTGTAAACCAATCTTTCTCACCCTTCGGGTCCCTAGATGTTGTTGGAGTGCAACTCCCATTATCCATGACCACTGGTCCTGCTAGCCAGGGATGATGAGAGTTGTAAGTCCAGCAACATCTGGGGACTTAAGGCTGAGAAAAGCTGCTGTAGGCTATGATACATGGATATCTGCCTAAATATAAGACTCCATCCCAAAGAAAGAAGGACAAATAATCAGTGTTAAAATGTTTCAAGTGTTTACACAAAACATTGCTAAGATACTATCATAAAACAAACGCAGAAGAAAATGGTTTGTAGAATACACAGAAAAGTAATAAATCAACCCACAGTTATTTGTTCTGCATCTAGCCAAAGAAAAAGGAAATGATAAGTAGATTACAGACTCATCAGAATAAACTGTACCAAATTTAATCTTCTCCTTTGATAATAACTGATGGATAGATAAGAGGTACCGGTACATACTGGGCATAAATATATCTCATTTTCAGTAAGCCTTCTCTGACAGTTCCACACAAAATGGTCATAAGCAAATCATTTGCACATCAACAAGGATGATTAAGAATTAGGTAGATTTTACCATTCTAGCAATGAATGTCTTAACTTTAAACAAGAAAGGGACACTGATTAAAATCTTTAAATGGGGCGCACATGAGATGAGGATTGGAAAATACCTTAAAACAACTTTCAATATAATATAACAATTCAAACTTGTCCTGATTAACTAGAATTTAATTTTTGCTGCATTTTTGAAACTATCAGCCAGTGGAAAGAGTTGGAGGTAGGGAAATACACAAACTGGGAGGCACACAAGCAGGCAACAGATTCTAAAGAAACTAGTAAATCATAATGTTATCTTTCAGACTATGTCAGCAATGAGCTGCTGCTGTTAAAATAATAAATTTAATTTTGCAACCATTTGAAGCAGTACTTTTGGCACAGGCCATGTTTTGTCAGAGGGTGTCTGTCTTTACAAAGTTTCCTCCTTCTGGGGAACTCACCAGAACCCAAGCATATTTTTTTTAAATAAAAAAAAGCACTGCAATATTATGGTGAAATTCAGTGGTTAAAACTCAATCTGATAGAGAGGCTTCTAATATATTTTAATCTGTGTGAGTTTCATTCGAATGTATTTGCTGCTTTAAAATTACTAACTGCCTTAAGTCTTCAGGGTGAAGCAGACTGTAAAAAATGAAGAGTTGGGTATACTTGAATCAGGTCTCAGCTGAATTGTCAGGCTCAGTTTTAAATTTTATATTAGAAGTAGTTTGTTCATCATATGGCAGTTTCAGACCCAAGACCTATGAAGAAAGATGCAAATAAAACGATGACTACAGCTGCATCCCTCTCTCCTCTTCCATCATCTTGCTTCTATAGAAAGCAACAACTACAATTTGGGTCAAGGCCAGCATCAGCACTCATCAGAGGAGGACCAGCACCAGGGTCACCCTTCTTAAGTGGCAGCAGCAGCATCCAAGCAGGTGGCGGTCCTGAGAATGAACCTACATTTTACAATAGGTCACGAAACAAATGATCCCACACAAATCAATACAGGCCAAACTAAACATGACAAGCATGTTTCTTTTCAATGCCCTGTCCATATATAAACAAGGAATTCAAAAATCTTTTAAGAGTAACAGCAGTTTACCCACTCACTTTACAGGTAAAGCAAAATACTCTCCTGTTCACTGCTTTATATGGGAATGTGGCTGATCTCGAAGTTCACCTTGATCAACCTGACACACCTCACTTGGCCTTAAAAGGTCTCCAAATGGAGGCACTTTTCAGGGGGCAGGGAACAGTACATTAGTCATGTGTACTCACTGCTCAACACAAGAAAAAATGAGAATAAAGCTGAAAAACAGATACGGCTCTGCTGATAAAACAGTCTGTATTTTAGATGTTTCTTGGCACATAAACATCTGAGAAACCAATCCTAACAGGAGGAAGATGTTGGAAAATCATAACTTGAAGGAAAACTGCAAAGTTGCTTGGTGTTTTAAAATAACAATATAAGGGAAGCTGGAACTAAGAAATCTATAAATTTGAGGGAAATGGCATTGATTTGGTATGTTTAACAAAGCACAGTGGTGAAACAGAGAAATGGAAAAGCTCCTAGTTGTGAGCCAAAAACAGGAATTAAGAGACTGAGTTTAAAGCTTTATCTTCTCTCTTCCTAGAGCTAGACTCCAGTTGTCACACAACGCTGCTCTCTGTTTTTATTGGCTCAGCTCCTTCCAAAAAACAGAGTCAAAACTTTCTAAAAGGATTAAAAGTTTACTATTCCATTGTTAGCCTAAACTACTTCTATAAGTGTAAATCTATGCAGGTATTATGTCCCGTAATTATTTTGTACTGTAAAAGACACGCCGCAAAAAGACATAATAAAAAGACACACAAAGTGATATTTGCTTTGTGGCAGGTGGACTAAAGAGAGGAAATCCCTTTGTGTATTTCCGTATTTGTTACATAGCGTACAGTAACTGGCTTGGTGCCTATGCCACAAACAAAATCTTAATTAATCTACCTCACAATAAGTACAGCGCATGAATGTGGCCAAACCCAAGCATGGAACTCTGTGTTAATACAAACCGCTCTATTTTAGTCCTTAACTGCCACTGGAATAGGAATGAAGCAGTGTGACCGTTTACCAGAAAACTGTATCACAAAACAGAACAAACCCCCTGCAGTCTTAAAATTCATTGTATCTTGAAGTTGGCCTTGAATTCTTTGCAGCTGGCAGAAAGAAGAACAAACATTACTACATGCAGAGCACTGACACCCACAGCACTGAGCAGGCTGATCTCATGTGCCTGCATAATAACTGCAATCCCCGGTGGCATTTTCAACTTGGAAAAGCCCAAGAGTCTGTTAACTGTTAACTACTGAGGGCCTTATTCATGAGACTTTTATTCTGGGAAATGCCCTGAAAGCACAGCTTGTACTCTTCCTATGGAAAGAACCCTACTATCGTCTACAGATTTATTATATACACTTCCCAATAATATTTTACGCTCAATAGCTACACATAGCCAAGACAGGGCAGATAAAAGTGAAATCAGAACTAAATGTACAGACTGGTATAACTCAAGTTTGGTACTTCTCCTCCTCCTGCATGCACACCATCCCTTCCCAAAATTCATGCCAGTTTTAAATTAAAAAAATCCAGTGCAATGCTTTGTGTCATTGATCTTCAATTTGAGACAGTGATCCAACTGGCTAAGCATGTTCATAATTGTAGTATTATAGGGGCGTGTGTATCATTTTATTTTCCCTTTGTATTTATTGTCACACCAGCAATTGAATACCACATATGGAAGATAATAAAGATTCTTATGGGCTTGCCCAGCAATGTAATCTGCCAAACTGCTTGAATTTTTTATTACTGTTAACCTTTATGTTTCACCTTGTTGACCTTTCGGGTGAAAAGGTGGCATAGAAACAAACTCCCCCCCCCAAAAAAAAATCACCCATACAGTGATTTCTCACTATTAATATTTCCACTATTACAACAACTACAACTACTACAAGAAAGCATTCCCCTTTCTAAAAACGAACCATGGATTCAAGTTTTATCCGAACACATATTGCGCCATACTCTACTTTTAGTTCTCTCTTTATTTTGGTCAAAATGACCAACGCAATGCAGACACACAATGTACATTAGCTGATGCTCAATATTTTCAGCTCAAATGATTTCTATAAATTAAATAGGAATTTCAGGAACAGGAACAATAGAAAATCTACACATAAAAAAGAAAAAAACCTCTTCAGAAGCAACTATAGTTTATTTTCCCACATTAATTAAGAAAGCAACAGTAAAAAAATTTTTGTAAGTGAAAACTTTAGATATAGAAATAATGTAGAATAACTTACGTAGATAATAAAGCAATAACTGTAAATATATTCATGCTGCACTCTGATTACAGCTTTCCTAACAAGCAAAGCTATTAATAAATTACATTCTTCCATTTGTTCTATTTTTGGCTTTAAACACACTTAAGGACTCAGTTCTATAATATACATTCTAACAGTTGTGTAAGGAGGGCAGATATGTTCTCCAAGCTCCACAAAGTAGCTACTGTTAGAAGGCTGCTTAAGAATTAATTGACTCCATATGCAAATGAAAGCCCCATCAATCCTATTTAGCTTCCTGTTCTGCAGTTAAAATTGACTAATACTCTTTAAAACTGACACTCTGTGGATTCCTCCTCAATGCATTCTTCAACCTCCCTCATATAAATAAGACTGGGGGGGGGGAATAATTTCAATATGCCTGACAAAACAATGTTCCTGAAGAGACCAATTAGTACGCAGTGTATGGTATTTTTAAGTATAAAACAAATTTCCTTTTATTGTTTCATAGTGAAAACCCTTCAGACAAGCATGCTGCTACTACTGGTATTACAGTCTGAAATTGACTGATATAATTTTTATAACATCCACATTGAATTTTGATATAAAACAATATAATCATGCAAATATTTAAGGGTTGGTTGTATATTCCCCACTACAATTGCCTGTACTGCTGCTCCCTCACAGTGTCCTTTCCTCTGGCCTATAAAGCAGCTATTCACTAATCTCATTTTAAGGACTGCGGATTCCTTCAAGCAGGGTGGAGAACTTGTGGCCCTCCAGATGTTGTTGGACTACAACTTTCATCATCCAATAGCCAATCTGGCTGGGGCTGTTGGGGGCAATAGGTTCCTCACCCCTGCATTAAAGATAGGCATGTGTCGTGGCAGTAATTGCAACACCACACTGCCAACTCCATACTGCATCTAAGAAACCTTTGTCAACCTAGTATGGGGAGAGACAAGCCCATCAGGGGGTGAGGCGTGGGTAGTTAACAGAATAGGTGCGTTTCGCATAGGCTATTGATTCAATATGTCTACACTCTCTCCTTCATTAAATTGGCTTGTCTGAGACAAGCTAAGGGACGCGGGTGGCGCTGTGGGTTAAACCACAGAGCCTAGGGCTTACCGATCAGAAGGTCGGTGGTTCAAATCCCCACGACGGGGTGAGTTCCCGTTGCTCGCTCCCTGCTCCTGCCAACCTAGCAGTTCAAAAGCACGTCAAAGTGCAAGTAGGTAAATAGGTACCGCTCTGGCAGGAAGGTAAACAGCGTTTCCGTGCGCTGCTCTGGTTCGCCAGAAGCGGCTTAGTCATGCTGGCCACATGATCCGGAAGCTGTACGCCGGCTCCCTCGGCCAATAAAGCGAGATGAGCGCAGCAACCCCAGAGTCAGCCACGACTGGACCTAATGGTCAGCGGTCCCTTTACCTTTACTTAACGCATCACACTCTCCATGTGTTGTTGTTCTTCTTTAAATATTTGTTTATTGTTTGTTGTTTATTGAAGTTTTCCATTAAGTATTGAGAAAGCAGATAACGTAAGAACCCAATAACATAAATATGTACGTTAGCTGAAACGTAAATTAACAAACATTTCTTCTGTATGTGTCAATGTCAAAGTGGATATCCTCAGAGAGGAGTCAGTTCCTGTGAACGGATAAGTTCAGGTATGCATATTGGTAAACCCACCAACTGCAGCAAAGGAGTCTTTTCCAAATGGAGGAGGAGATGCTAAACCAACCTGCCCAGATCAGCAAGGTGTGATGGTAGTTAAAAATCCTAGAGGTCACCAGGTTGGGGAAGGCTGTGCTAGGCTGTTGCTTTTCATGGCCCTAACACATAATTCTGGCCTCACGCTTATACTGAAGGAAAGTCTCTATTACTGCAATTGCAAATCTACCTTAAATATTACTGAAATATTGGCCAAAAATCATCTAAAAGCATTTTGCCAGCAACCAGCAGGCCTCGCACAGAGTAAGACTATGGGCAAAGTCGTATTATCTTATTTTAAACATAAAAACATTCCAAAGAAGAAAGAAGATTTTCTTTGGAAATAGTTTTGATCTAACCTCCGACGCTGAGCTGTTTTTCAGGCTTCAAAATTATCTGGCCTTTATCAACTCCAAATGGGAAAACATGCCCTTTGCCAATGACACATATTGTCAGCTAAGCGTTTTGGCAGGGAGTGGAGGCCCAAAGAAAAATAAGATTCTACATTTCCATTATTATTCTACAATTTGATCCACAGACGTTTTACCGTCATAAAGTGAAGGCTTCAGCAGGACTGTTTAGCACTAGTTCATAAAGGTCAATGAAATGTCATGCTATTTTATTTCCTGTGGGTGATATCCAACATCATGGTAGCTGATGCAATGGAATCCCCCTTCCTCCCCTACCCCCTACAGCCCCCACACCCGCCCATTATGCTCCAGAGGACTCCATTTAATTATCATTGCCAAGTGCTCTTTATAGACCTATCCTGCTACAACCACATCTTATGCATTGTGTGCTACCCTGTCTTTGGTGGGTCATGCTTCTACTGCCAATCAATTTTACTGCCAATCAGTAAGATCTTGTGTTGTAAGAGAGGGAGAAAAAGGTCTCTATCCAGTTCCCTTTAATGTATTTATTATATGCAAAAGGGTCATGTAAAAAAATTTCACAAAGTAGTATCCTAAGCAAACCAGGTTTATTATTATCACACTCTGGACTTCTGCCTCCTAATTTATAATATAACCAGTTTTGAAGCTTATCCTCAATTTTCCAGTATGCCAACAAGCACCATACTACTCACATGGTGTTATATATAAGAATTTGGGCTTAATAAAGTAACCAACGTGGCAAGAAACTGCTTCATAAATACCTCTTCAAGGAAGTTAGATGAGCACACAATTCTCTTCTGAAGAGTAAATTATAAACAGAACCATTCCTTTAGTAAGATATTAGTCTCATCCCTTAAAGTTAGCTATATTCTTTACAACATAATCATTTTACACCAGATTGGGGGGAAATCAACATACCACTGCAATGGAAAACATTGTAGGTAGAAGCCCCAGCACGAATGAATCACCAGGGTTACACTGGTTTAACTTCACTTTGCAAAAAGTGAGAGTAGGCAGTGCTGATTCCTTGTCACAGAAGTGGCAGGAGAGGAGCAAGACGTAGCTTGATGGGTGGGGCAGATCCACTTCAGTAGCTTCCTAGCAGGTGGGCCACTGTAGCTTCCTCAGACCGAGGTCACATGTCAAATAAAGCTAAGCTAGCAATATGTGTTTTGACTGCAAACAATCATTCTCTGCAATGGCACCATACTCTCAACTTTTGTATTGTTATTTGTCATGACAAGATTTGACAAACCGGAGTCAGAATCTGACACAGGTATAGTACGGGGAACCTACAGCAATCAGCCCAAATTAGATCCACCAGTGTACTAATTTGGCCCATGGGGCAGTTTGACCCCAGTCATGCCCTACACCTGACATGATTTGTGGGGCATGTAAAGCTATGGCTAGAAAGGAACAATTGGGAGCGCTTTTTAAATTTGGCACCAAATGCCTCCATACAGGAGCTCTCAGCACAAGACCCCAAGTGGAGCAGATCCCTAACATAAGGAGGACTTGCAGTCTTCTGTTGCACCCTTGACTTGAATTCAAGTCAGGGATGCAAAGGCTAAATTCAAAGGCTTCCAGGGAAATGATTGCTTTTCTTTGGAAGCACAGCATGAACTCAAACGAACTGTGTCCTCCTGATTCTTTCCTCTGAAGTTAAAACGTGTGATCTCATGGTGATATCAGGTGATTGTGACACAAGAGCAGCTCAGAACCTGGTCCACCAGCCAGAACTTATTCTCCACTTTAGTCCTTCATTTTCTCATTTGGGCCACTGAAGTTGTATCTCAGTGAGTAGATATGAATGAACTACGTACATGACTCCTTTAGCTCAACAGATAGTTAGAACATAAAAATACACAAAAGTAAACAAAAGCATTGAACAGACTTGGACAAATATTTAGCTGTACACTAAGCAACCCCAAACGTGTATCTACGACCACCATCTTTTAAACATGGCATGAAAATTATTCACCCCTGCAAAATCTTCAGTAGGCACCTCTCACAATTTATTATCTCATTCTGGCATCAGGCACTCTCTCTGCTGTCTGATGGACATAGTGAATTCTTCTATTCAAATCCAACATGCTCTTAGGGAGCCCCTTGCAAGTTTCTGTGCCTTTTGGAAGCTTAATAAATGAGATTTCAATGAAAAAGCCTTGCAATGTGACGGGCAAGACAGGAAGTAAGATAGGACACTTAGATAACAAAACGGTCCCGTTTTGCTTCCAGTAAGTAAACCTGAATGGGGGTTGCAGTTAGATTACACCACAAACATGCCGTTCACCTTCTTATGCACCTTAGCAAAAAAATTTGCTGAAGCTACTAATAGCAATATCAGCAGATAAGCAAACAGAGGAGGTGGTGTTAGAAAATGCAGCCAGCTAAGTGAATTTTTTTGCAAACTAAAGTGGAAAAGGAGGGAGAGATCAGCGGGGGCGGGGGGAACCATGACTGACAAAACTAGATAAATTATCAACATTTGGAAGACACACAACACTAAGAACCTTGCAAAACCAGGAAGGAAGCATCTATATGGTATTGCCTGAAGTGGGAAATCCCAGAAAACAAGGCAGAAGAACAATATGTAGCATACAAAGGGAAGTACCAGCACACATGTAATGTTCCTTCCTTTCAACTTTAAAATCCACCACTTGTTTCTTCAGCTAGCTTTAACCACATGTCAGGCATATACTGGCACTGACATCAACCATAATTAACCCTAACTAGTTTTCTATTTCAAATCCTAGGGAAAACTCCAAAAATAACCACAGAGAAGGCCAGTAAACTACAGAAAGGGGAATGTTCAGGTTGGTTAGGGGGGAGAGAGATACTGGAAGAAGGGAGTGCATAATTCCACATTTATCTCTTTGACCACAGCTGAGGGACTTGGGAGTAGGGATGGATGAGAAATTCAATTCAGTTTGCATTTAAAGCTAAATTTATGAAATTCACACTTTCCAAAACAATAGGAGAACTGAAACACAGCCATCTTTCAAAATTCACACTTCTCTGAAATTTGCTATGCAGTTCTCCAACCCAAGTATGTTTACAAAAATGCATATATTATGGGAAAGTGTGCATTAAAATGAATACATTGGTGAAAATAAGGTACAAAATGCATAATATTAGGAGAAACTGCTTGTCAGCTGTTTTCTTGAACCTCTAATGTACCCCCCATGAGCCCGTTTCCTTCCAACTCGGGTTACCATGCCCCTAGGTATCTGCATCTCAACCTATCCAGCTATTTATGCTTCTTCCCTCTTGTGTTCAAGCATGACACCATGCCCCGCTTCTCAAAAAGCACTCTCTTGACTCTTAGGTTACCCTCTAATTATCCACCCTATACTTCAACACTTTATCATATTGCATCTTTGCCTATGAACTCTGCTCTTCAGACTCTTAACACCCACCACCAAGAAGCCTTTCGCTCTATAACGCAAGGAAGCCCATTGTTGCCCCGTCCCCAGGAGCAGAATATATTCCTTGAACATGTGCATAGCAGGTTATTTGCCTTTCCGCAGTCTTTGGCTTATCTCTTTAACTCATTCTCAGATGTAACCAAATTTTAAGTACACGTAACTGCATTTACCCACATTTTTCTATTCCTTGTCTATTCTACATTCCCTTGCATTTTCCCCCTCCACAATAATCCATTATAAACTATTATTTCCTTGTGAACTGTTCATATATACTAGGGTTGAAGGATCAGTCTACGTTCGTCCTTCTCACTTTCAACATGTATTCTCCCCCAAGTCCATGCTGTCCCATTTTCATTTCTATTTTCTTTTTAAAAAAGCCTGCATATTTAAAATCTGCACTTTAATTCATATAAAATATGAATTCATATAAATATGCTAAAATAAAAACACATCCCCCCATATAAAGTCCTCAGAAAAGAATGCTCTCTCCCTCCCAGCAATACTCACAGCTGTGTTTTTAATGTGCAAGGCAGCAGCCATACCAACAGTCAGGATTTCTAGCCACTAGGAGTGTCCATTGCACATTTTAAAGAGGAATGGAAAAGCTTAAAGGCAATCCTCACTTTCTAAAAGATTTATTTATTTTTCTAGAAAAATAGCACTGGGTGAAACCACACATGGACTACTGGTCACCTCACATGAAACAGTATACTGCAGAGCTGGACAAGGACAACCAACATGATCAAGGGGAGACAGCAACGCCCCTACGAGAGCAATTCCCCTACAACATTTGTGGCTTTCCAGTTTAGAAAACTTGAGTAAGGGAAGATTCGTTGTAACGGTGTACAAAATGATGAACAGCATGGGTAAATGCTTTTGTCTTTTGCACTTAATGCTAGAGCCTGAGGTCACCCAACGAAGTTGAATATTCAAAGACTCAAGACAGCAAAAGGAAGTACTTTGCCACACAGCACATTGTGAAACTACGGAATTTGCTCCCACAATATGGAGCAGTGAACACCAACTATGAGAGCTTTAAAAGGCAGTTAGCCTTATCTTCCTTGAATCTGTCTATCCGTGGCTATCATTTATGATCGCTCTACTACCTCCAGTATCAGAGGTGGAAGGCC
Organism: Podarcis raffonei; assembly: GCF_027172205.1. Taxonomy (NCBI): domain Eukaryota; kingdom Metazoa; phylum Chordata; class Lepidosauria; order Squamata; family Lacertidae; genus Podarcis; species Podarcis raffonei. Next base: position 39,727,114 of record NC_070603.1, read on the forward strand.
TTGGGCTGTCAGTTGCTGAAGAGCATGAGTGGGGAGAGTACTATTGTGCTCATGTCCTGCTCATGTGTTTTCCAGAAGCATCTGATTGGCCACTGTGAGAACTGAATGTCGGACTAGCTGCACCTCTGACCATGTGCTACAGAGCACTTCATATGCCCTTAACAAATGTGTACAGTGGTACCTTGGGTTAAGTACTAAATTCCTTCCGGAGGTCCGTTCTTAACCAGAAACTGTTCTTAACCTGAAGCACCACTTTAGCTAATGGGGCATCCAGCTGCTGCCGCGCCGCCGGAGCACGATTTCTGTTCTCATCCTGAAGCAAAGTTCTTAACCTGAAGCACTATTTCTGGGTTAGTGGAATCTGTAACCTGAAGCGTATGTAACCTGAAGCGTATGTAACCCGAGGTATCACTGTACTTTGGATTGTCTAGAAGCTCAATAGAGGGGGATTCCTTTTAATGCCCCCACAATAACCTGGTAACCTTAATTCTGTCATTGCTCAATGTTTATTTCGCAACCGTAATGTTTCATGAAATATTTAAGTTTCCTTGATAAAAAAATGATTCATGAGGCTACATAAAAAGTCAGAGGACTTCACCAATTCACCATGTAAATTGACCCCTATATGTCACAATCAATAGAAGACCAGGCAAAGGCCGTATCTACTTCCCACACTGGTCATTAAATTTAATTCATATACTTAGCCAAGATATTTAATCTCACGATATCATCATTTCATAAACACAGATGTGAACTTTTCAAGTACTACATGAGTAGGAGGGCATTAATTGACCAAATTACAATATGCTTCTAACATCCATGTTCCATACTCAAAACCACAAATGACAAAAACCCAAATGGAATATTGTTTCAGATAATGCATGTGCCATCATCTATTTTATTGCAACTGTTATGTCTGTCCCCTCTGTTTTTTAAAAAAGCATTTGCCATAAACATGATGTTTTGAAGCAAGTTTATATGATCCCTGAAAACAAGCCGAAAGAAAGACGAAAGATCGGGAGGGGTGCTGTTCTTGAAAGATAAATGCTATAATGCAAAGAGTCAATCAGCAATCAGCCTTGCTGAATACAAAAACCACACAGCCTGAGAAAACAAGTATCACATAATCACATATTCAAGGCTTGCATATGTTTGATGGATGATCTTTAGGAGCACCTTTATATGCATAGATTTAAATATACTGAAATATTTCATCTGAGCTGCTGGGTGTTTGCTTCCTGGCACATGCTTCTGTGTATTTACAAATGGAATTACACACTGAGCTCTTGCACCCAACAAGTGAGCATAAATGTTACAACACCAGCAGTTTGTCATCACTGCTGAAATCACGTGATCTTCACAGAAACAAAAGCTCAATTGTTATTGCAGCTAAAGATGCAAAAATGTTGCAAAAAGCACATATTTAACTCAAACGAATGCTTTAACTATACAATTATAGTTAGTATGTATTTACTCCCTTGGAAGAGTTGAAACATTTCGACCTCTTTGCACTTCTATCTTTCACTAAACATTTCCAGTAGAAGCAAAAGAGACAGGAGATATGCAATGTTATCAGAATTCATTAACGGCTGAAATAATGAATGAAGCTGCTAGGCAATTCAAATAAGAAGACAGCAAAGTGCTACCACTCTGACCACTGATTGGATTACATCCAGGAAACATTTGGTTCAGACTTGTTTCTACCTCGAAGGTTCAGCTCAAGAGTTGACTAAGGCATAGCATGGGTACAATCGCTCCTGAACTGTGCTCCACCTCATGTATGAATGCACCCTATAAACAAAACAAAACAAAAAACCCTATGTGGATAGAAAACAATATGCTATAAGGTTCTTACCCTAGGTGTCACCCTAATTTTCCACACAGAATGGCCAAAATCCAGCAGAGATCAAGCATGCAAAGGACCAAAGGACTAAAAGCAGGGGGGTGTCTACACTCTTAGACCAGAGACACATTTTGAATTTTGTGAATGTATTGTGGGTGCTAGTTACAAAATGGCTGGCTGCTTGGGGGGCAGGGGACACGGAAATCAGAGAGAGTAAAGTCCTTGCTGCTTCCCACCCTTTTCACCACCACTGCACAACTTCATGCTTGCTGTGGGAAGTCACCTATGTCCTGTTGGTCCTAACTATGGAGATCACACGTTGTTGACTATACGGGTACACAAACGCACAGACATTCTGTCCAGTAACAGGGAGCATTCCCAAGTACCAGAAAAAATATACAGGGTGGCCGCACCACTTAACTCATCCACACCCACCCACTCCCACACCCTGATGCACATCATGTATACACAGTTACAGATGCATTTCTCTCTCTTCCCAATTGCGTATCTCCTCCTTCCTCTCTCTCGCTCCCTCTACTCCCCACTTTCTCACACACAGCCCCACACCTCCCTCCTCTCTGCCCAAATGCATCTCTCTCAATCCCCACCTACATTCAAAGAAGTCCCTCCATAGGCTTCCTCCCCAACCTCCTTTTTTTCAAATACCCAAAGGCTACCAACCTAGCGTTCACAGGTAAGGCAAGTGGAAGAAGGTATTCAATATTTGGGATGATGGCAGACCAACAGATGTGATTTTGTGGGCCTGAGTCAACCTGAAGGTTTAAAGTTTAAAGACACTTTTGCAGGCCAGTTCTACACACACTACCTCTGCATCCCACAAAACTCAGAGGGATTTGCTTCTGAGTACAATGGCATAGGACTGAGCTGCTTTTAAATTCGGCTTCTGTCCATGAACTTCATGGAGCCAGCTAGTATACTAATGTATGGAAATAATGCTCTTAGGTGAGAAAGTAGAAAAATCAACTTCCAAATGCAGAAGTTTATGCTCACGAGTCAGCATTTTTATTAAAACAGGGGACAGGGAAACTTTAACTGAAGTCCCTTCTTACCTATTAACAAAAAACAGATGCGTTACAAAAGTGACTTTGTATGAGTTAACCGGGGCTCTTGCCCACACAGGCTGCTCACACTGTCACCCAGCGTGCTAAAAGGAAATAGTTGCTGCCTTGAGCCTTGATCTGCCCACGTGAAATGAAGCATGCTGGCTGACCACAGAATGGCCTCTGTTCCCTTTTGCAATTGCCAACATCTGCTGGGCAGATCTATGAATAATTTCACAATGAAAAGCTCTCACCCACTCCAATCCACTGTATATGTAATTCAAGGTACACTTCTGTTAGGGACCTGTTTGTTCCTTTTTGAATTCCATCAAACTGGAAGACAGAGTAGAAAAAGCAGCTTTGGTCAGGTGACAAAGCTTGACAGTAACATGCATACATCTAATACTTCATTCTGTCCTAGGTCCACTTTAATCCCCCAGGATCTGTGTGTCATCATTTAAGTGTGTTTGAGAATTTACTATTGAAGTAGTTAGAACCATCTGAGAAAAAAATGTAAGCCATATTGGAGTAATTTGAGCAGGGTAGATTTGAAAGCACTAAACCACAGATAGGAAACCTGTGGCCCTCTAGATGTTGTTAGACTTCCACTTCCATCATCCCTAACCACTGGCCAGGCTTGCTGGGGAGTTTGAGTCCAACAATATCTGGAGGACCACAGGTTCCCTATCTCTGCATCAACAATTTGGCGTAAGATCCAGGCATAATTATTAAACCTACATATAAAGAAGGAGAAGTAGTCATTTTGAACACTCTTCCACAAACCAGTTTTCTGTGGGTGACAATACACGGCCCCAAATGTAATTTGTTAATGGGTGACTTCATTACACTCATAGTGACTAGGTAGACACATGGTCAAGTCTCAACCAAGAGCTAAAATGTTGAGATAGCCTAAATGACTGTGCTCTCCAAATGATTGTGCTCTCCAAAGGTTGGTGTTGCAGCAGACCAGAGAGGAGGCAATCTTGGACTTAAGTGGTACTTAAGACCTAGTTAAGATATCAGTGGAGTTCCAACTGACTGAAAATAGTAATCACAATGCTATCCAATTTACATGTAAGTAGAAAATTCCAAAGCAAGTCCAACACAGTCATATTTCACTACAAAAGGGGAACATTTCCCAGCACTCTACTGTCTCCCCACCTGAACCCCACAGGACTGAGAAGGAAGGCAGGAGTCATACCAGCCTCCTCATTGCTACTGAATTTTTTTTTTGGGGGGGGGAGCTGCCTAGTTAACATGAGCCTTTAGCTCAAAGACTAAGGCACTGGATAACAAGAATGGGAGAAGGGGAATTCCAATTTGCCATCCCTGCAAGAATCTCTAGTAAACAGAATTTGCACAGCAGAGACTCTAAATTACAAGCATGGACCGGCTGCCAGGGGGTGGTGTTTTCCCTCAAGCATCCTCAGGCTTCATCTGGCCTGCAGTGCCTGAAGAAAAACTAAGAGCTGGCAGGCTCAGGAACACCCAGCCTATCCTGTGAAGACAGGAACTTCCAGGATTGGAAGTATTTTTATGGAGACTCCTTTAGTTTGGAGTGAGGGGCTAGATAGGGTCCTGTTAAGAGGGACATATGGGGCAGGAGGATCTGCTTGTTCACCCTGATGTAGTAGGAGAGGGATAGTGATTATAGGAATAAAAGTTGGTGATTGGGTTGAATAAGACTGCCTTGAGTAGGTTGAATACTATAGCACTTTGGCCACTCACTGTGTAAGCATGCCACTATCAGTTATTTTATGAATTTGCTTTCTTATATTATTCTGGTGATTTGTTTATAATCATGATCTATTTTATTGCATAAATATACTGTTCACCACTCTGCGCGTCTTTCCACCAAAAAAATCAATATACTGTATAAGGAAACCATAAGTTAGCACACATAATGATTTCTAGAAGGGTAATTGTTTTAGTCACTTGCAGCAAAAATCACACAGAGTCTTGTGACGCCTTAAAAACTCATTTATTATTCCATGAAAGCTTATGAAATAATAAATAGCTCTTTAAGGTGCACAAGGCACTATATTGGAAGCAGTTTTTAGATTTTCACACACAGGTTGGGTACAAAGGCCTTTCATATTGTCCTTTAGTCAGCCAAATAAGTGTTGGTCCATATATATACATATATGAGCGAACTATGACCAATTCTGAAAAGGGAAGAGAGCATGCAAACCCATTGTATGCTCCTGATTTCCTAACAACAGTAAAGAAATCAGCAAATATTTTGTTTGCATCAGATCTTCATGTATATCCATTCACGGGAATATACATGGGAACTTCACCTGTGGGTGAAAAATATTATGTCAAAATTAGCCCTTTAAGTTGCTGGAATAACAATCTCATGATTGAAAGAAGAACACTAAATTTATGTCTCCAATGTCACCCCCTCCCCATCACAAGAAAGATCACACAGCTCCTTCTAATAATCTTAGCATAGCCTTTGCTTTCTGTACTGTTAGTTGCATTTGTGGTGACTTTGTGGCTGTCCTGTGGTGAGACAATGACACACAGTGTTGCAAAAGAACAAATGTAAATTCTGTTTAACAGAGGGTAACAAAAAGCTCTCAACCTTCTCTTGTATTTGTGCCAGAACAAATACTATGTTTTTTATTGAAAAATTAATGTTTTATTTATTTTATTTATGTTTTATTTTATTTATTTTATCTATGTTTTATTTTATATTAATGTTTTATTTTTAACAATTAAGCAGTAAATAAATATTGTTCAATAAAATAAGTCACAGGACAAAGAAATATCTTGAAAAATTCAGCATCAAGTACTAAACACTACAAAGGATGGCATGCACAGTATGAAAGCAAAGACCAAAACACTTTAAGCAAGTCGTCTTTTTATGGCCACATACTAGTAAAAAATTTATCTGACAGCACAAAACCTGCCTTGTAATTTTAATATGTAGAATAAAATATCCCATGCCTTCCTGTCCATGCTGAGGAAGCTTTAAGCATTAGCTTAAAGGTGACAAAACTAAATGCATGGAAAGGGCGTACAGTACAATTCAGGGTTTTTCAAGAATATGAGCCACTATATTTAATCATTTCAGGACTGGATTGCTCCATTACTTCTCTCTACCAAAAATAATTACAAATTAACTACTACAACAAATATCAGCCAATGACAGTTTACTTCTGCCTATCATTTGGCCAAAATGATAGTTCTGTGAAATACGAACATAACAGGAAAAAACACAAATATTTAGTTTACCAGGTTGGGGGGTAACACACACGCGCGCGCGCACACCCATTCCTATGGTTGAAAAACAAAGCAGAATAAAATTTAAATAAAATTTAAGAATAAAATTTAAGATACTAACTGATGCAAAAGAAAGAGGGGGGTTTGCCCTGCCGGACTTAAAGTTGTACTATGAATCAGCGGCGTTTTGCTGGCTGAAAAGCTGGCTGCTTCTTGAAAACACAGACATTTTGGATTTGGAAGGGTTTAACAACAGATTTGGCTGGCATGCATATATATGGTACGACAAGGTAAAAATTCATCAAGGTTTCAAGAACCATATTGTTAGGAAAGCATTGTATAAGGTTTGGATTCGATATAAAGATTTGTTGGAAAACAAAACCCCCAGGTGGCTGTCACCAATGGAGGCTAAGGAAGTGAAAAAACTTAATATGGAATCCAAATGGCCAAAGTACTGGGAAATTATAGAACAGGAGGAGGGAAAAGCGAAATTGCAGAGCTATGAGAAACTGAAGTCAAAAGTAAGAGACTGGCTTCATTACTATCAGATAAATGAAGTCTTCAAACAGGACAGGAAAATTGGCTTCCAGGTGGAGAGGTCAAAATTAGAAACAGAGCTATTGGAACCCAATACTAAGAACTTGTCAAGAATGTATAACCTGCTGTTGAAATGGAATACACAGGATGAGACGGTTAAATCAGCTATGATTAAATGGGCACAAGACATTGGTCATAACATTATGTTTGCTGACTGGGAACAGTTATGGACCACCGGTATAAAGTTTACGGCATGTAATGCCTTGAGAGAGAACATTATGAAAATGATTTATAGGTGGTACATGACCCCAGTCAAGCTTGCAAAAATTTATCATATGCCCGATAATAAATGTTGGAAATGTAAGGAAACTGAAGGTACTTTCTACCACCTTTGGTGGACGTGCCCAAGGATCAAGGTATTCTGGGAAATGATTTATAATGAAATGAAAAAGGTGCTTAAATGCACGTTCGTGAAGAAACCAGAAGCCTTCCTCCTGGGCATGGTGGGCCAATTGGTGTCAAGGAAAGATAGGACGTTTTTTATGTACGCTACAACAGCAGCAAGAGTACTATTAGCGAAGTATTGGAAGACACAAGAACTACCCACACTGGAAGAATGGCAGACTAAGGTAATAGACTATATGGGACTGGCTGAGATGACCGGCAGAATCCGTGACCAAGGGAAAGAGACGGTGGAAGAAGATTGGAAGAAGTTTAAAATTTATCTCAAGAACTGTTGTAAAATTAATGAATGCTAAAATGTTTTGGGTAATGCAAAAAAGAATTGCAGCGATTAGCAATTGGATATGAGAAATAAGATCTAAAGAAAGTATTATATTGAAATTAGGGGATGCTGAAAAGATTGATAACAGGGATGCAGAAAGGGGAGGTATGGGGAAGTCGCTGAAAGAAGGCTTAAGAAATGAAAGGTTAAGAAATTATACGTGTTTATATGTTTGTATGTCTTGTATTGTGTTGTATTGTCTTGTGTTATGTGTGGAAAAAACCAATAAAAATTAAAAAAAAAAAAAACAAAGCAGAAGACAAATGCCTATGGTCACTAGGTGCTGAGATAAGATGCAGTGTGGAGATAGCAAAAGCCAGTAAGAAGGGAATGGTGCAATGTGGTTTGGTTTTCTGCTTCCCTGGGCTCACCAGACAGCAATTAAATAGATCTTTGCCTCCAAGGAAACAGAGGACCAAAGAAACACTCCTCACTGAGAGTGTTCTTTAAGAGATCTTTTCCTAATGCAGCACTGGAACATTTAAGAACGTGTAGGAATTTAATTATTCCCAATAACATATTAAATTTCTAAAAGTGCACTGAGCTACCACTGGCAGTAAAAAATATTTTCTACTTAAGTTTTTTTGAGATCCCAAAAGTGTTTTTACCAGCATACTTCCATCTGATTATAAGTGCACATTATAAATGAATAAATTTAAATGTGGGCTTATCATGGAAAACAGAAGAAAATTCCCCTTGAAGAACAAAAGCCTGCACTGTTTTTGAGAGTTTCTGTTTCAATAATTAGCAATAACAACTCATACATGGCATTTCATATCACACTGAGGACTTCACCAGTTCACGATAAGATATTTCAAACTGTGCATACTGAGTGATTCTCTGCAAGATCTGATGCAAAAGGTTAAAATCACCCACATCAGAGAAGCCAGCTCATCCATTGAAAGGGCAGAAACCCAACAGCTACCCAGCAGCCTGCTGCACACCACTTCCTCCTTCTTCATGTACCGGATGGCTTACAACCACTCACATTTCCTCTTGGGTGAGGGCCTGGCTAACATTTTGCTAACCGCAAAACCCATTCTTGTCCTACCTCCACTTCACTTGTGATCATGCTACTTCTCAAACTGTGCTGTATATAGGCATGGGCTGTACTATACTGTACTGCATATAGGGCTCAGTTGTTAAACACTCTTAAAGTAGAATATATCTTTTAAAAAGAACACTCCTTGTATAATAATAATAATAATAATAATAATAATAATAATTTTTATTATTATTATTTATACCCCGCCTGCCCCAGCCAAGGCCGGGCTCAGGGCGGCTAACAAGCAATAATAAAAACAAGTTGAATGAATACAACTTAAATACAACATTAAAATATTGAAACATTAAAATATTAAAATGCAGCCTCATCACAGGAGGAGAAAGGAAAAAGAATAAAAAAAGAGTTGGAGGGAATCAAATTGGCTCCAAGCCAAAGGCCAGGCGGAACAACTCTGTCTTACAGGCCCTGCGGTAAGAAATCAGATCCTGCAGGGCCCTGGTCTCATGAGACAGAGTGTTCCACCAAGCCGGAGCCAGTGCTGAAAAGGCCCTGGCTCTGGTTGAAGCTAATCTAACTTCCTTAGGGCTCGGGACCACTAGGGTGTTGCTATTTAGGGACCTTGAGGCTCTCCGTGGGGCATACCGGGAGAGGCAGTCCCGTAGGTACGAGGGTCCTAGGCTGTGAACACACGATTAAAAAGCAAAACTAATACCTTTTTAAAAGTAAATGACTAGTGATCAACTCTGCTCTCCAACTCTTCTAAATCAGGGGGGGGGGCTTGATGCTTATTGCACTGAAGTGCCCCTTCGTTGTTAAAAACTCACTGGCACACCCAAGAGGCAGGTTCCTTCTACTAAAGAGCTCTCTAAGGGCAGGTAAGCACACAGTTGGTTGTTTTTATGCTCCTATTACAGGTTGATTTTGTGTTTTTTTAAAAAAAATCTCTACAAGACTTTCATGATGGTGAAATAATTTTAGCACACCTGAATGAGTGCCTGAACCCTAATGCTTGACCACAAAGGCTCCACTTCTAAGCTCTCAAAACTGGTACGTCTTTCACAGAGCTCCTTCACAACCATAACTTCTGTGACCCTTGGCAGCTTTGCCACCCTGCTCATAAAGGATTCCTGTTCCACTCATACCCATTTGCCTTAATGGCCTGGGATAATCATCATCATCATCATCATCATCATCTTAAATTTTATTTGTATCCTGCCCTCCCTAGCCAAAGCTGGGCCCAGAGCAGCTAACATTATACAAACAAGACAATATGCATAATACAATATACAATATGCAAATAAAATAACATTCAACATTCATTAAAATAATATAGAATAATATTAAATATCAGCATTTTAAAGTTAATCAAAAATCCACTCTTAACTGTTACAATAAGTAATTTCTAAACTCCAATCAATAAATATCTTTTCACCTCACACGGTCTTTGGCCTAACCAGTGGCGTAGCGTGGGTTGTCAGCACCCGGGGCAAGGCAAGTAATTTGCGCCCCCTAACCCGTGAGAGAGAGAGAGTGAGCCAGGTAGGGGCAGAGAGCTGCAAGTGTGAGCGCGCTCCCCCAGATGTTGCGTCTGGTGCAGCCGCCCCCCCCTGCACCCCCCACGCTACGCCACTGGGCCTAACAAAATTTAATGATGTTTCAATATGCTTAGCTTCCCTCCCTCAACAATCCATCTAGTCGCTTGACTAGAAACTACTATATCAATATTCAGAGTCAGCTTCCCATTCTAGAGGCAAACTCGATTTCTTTCACATCAATTCTCATTCCTCTTAACTCTATATAAGCTCAAATCAATTTCCATTAAAAGTGACTGAAATGATCCACAGAAATATAACCTGGTGAATGCCCTTGAACTTGTTGCTTTCCTTTTCACCCTCAGTTCAAGCAGTATGTTGATATCATTTTAGTTGTTTAATCAAGTTGGCTATTAAGGAAAAACTTCTCTACAGATAAGCATTTTCCAATTCAATAAAATGGAGATGTGGGATATTCCACAGATCATTATTTCCAAATCTTTTTTCTGCCTCGATTGCTCATCTGACACAAAATTCATCTGAGGACCACTCGAGTATGTACTTCCATTCCAAGAAGGCATTTTCTTGTGAGTCTTTCACTGAAACTGACATTAAATATCAGTGCCTCGTTCTATAGTATGTACTATTGATTATACCATATAATCATGTATAATTTATACATGTACAATGTATTTTGCTTCATACTTCGGAGATGTCACCAGATAGTTTGAAGGTGCAACATGAACATTTCCCTGCATTATATTTATCACCCTGAAACTTGCATGATTGCTGCTAACATTAGAGCAGTGAGGAAATGAAACAAGAGTTCCTACAATATGAAACCTAGCATAGATTTATTCCTCTTCTGAGAAACTTAAGCCTAAAAAAATTAAAAATACCTGTCTTCCTGCCAGAATACCACAAAATCTAAGCCCCAAATATGTGCTTCTTAAGACACACTGTGATGGTCTGCCATGACCCAGACATTAGATCCCTCATCATACTTTGCTAATACACATATTTCCCTGAAAATGGAATGGGTTTCTTCCATAAATGTACTTGCGTTTGCCAAACTTTTTTTCATCCAGTGATTGTTGCATTAGGTAGGAAACAATCTGTTGCTAAGGTAATTATGTTGGTTTCAAATCACACAAGATGCATCTCACTTAGAGATAATTTGTCCTGGGTTTCTGCATTTCAAGAATTCCAAATAAGTATTTGCTGACCAGTAAAAGGGTCAGTTATATAAAGCCACTCTCGAGACACTACTGAATTTCTTGACGGGCAAAATATATATTTTTCTTCTCCCCACCCTCTTTCTGTTACCCCATAAATTTGAGCATGCGCAAATACAGAACACACCATTGATCTGATGACATGGGCTATTAATAGCAGCAAAAACCAAACCTAACAAAAAACAAAGAACGCTTTTGTACCTAGCAGGATATTAGTGGGAAACCAATAGTAAAAATTATTTCAGCCACCTCAGGAAAGGCCAGAATTATTCAACCCTCAAATGCACTAAAATATGGTAGCTTCCCCTCAAATACCCGACCTTGCATAAATATGGATATAATCCAATGTCTCTGAATGCTGCTATTATATATGGAAGCCATAATACAAGCCATGGTAAAAATTTGTAGCACAGTGACAAGTCTCCCCACATACTTAAATATATACACACAGAGATGCTACGTTAAGACACTTGGAAGGTTGGATCCACAGACTTGTAGAAAAAAATAAGGGGGGTGTAGGAAAGAGCTCAGTATGGCAACCACATCCAACTCCTCTCCCCACACACACACTTCAAGTTCCTAAACTAGTTCCTGAGACCTGAGACTCAAGGAATTCAGAGCTGAAGGCAGAGAGGGGAAAGAATCTTCATTCCTTTTAAATATTTGTATCCATTTGGTGTACAAGATCCCAGTTAAGGCCCAAAGAACATAACAATAAAACCAAAGCAAACTATATTTCAATTATTATTTTTTTGCAGGGAGGGGTACAGAATGGGTTATGTGGCAAAGTTATAAAAATATCAGGTTGTTTTCAAAATAAGTCCTGCTCAAACAACAAAATCTTAAATTGGTGCCCACAACTCACAACTTATTTTCATTAGGTAGAGAGTTCCATGACCCTGGTGCTACCACACTGAAGATACTGCAGTGGCAGATCACAAACACATTTCCTCGGTTTTTCGGTGCTTTGGAAGGCTGCCCACTGCCCTCCACAAGAATCATAAAATAATTAAAGGGCACCACTTGTTATTAACAATGCTGTTCTAATCATGCCATTGGAATGAGCATATATAGCTATGTGTATGGGTACTCAAATGTCAAATCAATGTTCCAACTTAAACATGAACAATACAGGGCTATTATTACATGTTGAAAAAGGAGTAACTATTCGCTCTTTGGGGGAATCCTCTCTTTGAAAAAGTAGCCAATGAAACTGGAAATTTTATTTCGGCAGAAACAAATACGAACAACTGTTCTTGAAAGTTATTGTCCTGTTTCTCTGTGCCTAGCACTTGGTTTGACTTTAGTGGCGAACATTTCAAATACAACAATGTAACTTAGAAAGAGAACAGTCGTGCTGGTATTTGGTTATCTGCAGCAGCGTCAACATGATGAAGATTTAAAATTCATGTTATCTTTGCTGTATTTCTCTGTGTTTCCTGTTCCTTTCACATTTGTAATTAACATGGCCCATCACAACTCTGTACTGCATTCATAACCTAATTTTTAGGCAAATAAGATAGCAGGACAATAATGAATTATTCTTCTTAATTGTGTTTGTATTCCATCCTTCCTCCAACGAGCTCAGTGTAACATGCACAGATGAAAGATATTCTCACCACAACCCTGTGAGGTAGACTAGGCCAAGCATAAAAAGGAACAACTGGCCCAGAGGCACCAACTGAGCTTTATGGCTGGCCAGGGACTTGAACATCAGATCACTTTAGGTCAGAGTCCAGTACGCCAATCACTACACCACATTGGCTCTCCCAAAGAATCTAAATCTAACAAAGCGTGTAATAATGTCTACCCTAGTTTCTATGTCAATAGATTAACTGCTCTGCATAATTAGGCATAGAAGCCTGAATCAAAAATACCATTTTTGTGAAAGAAGCTAAAGTGATGATACTTCTAAGTAATGAAGTGCAGCCCGACTGCAGTGATCATGGTACAGATTCTGTCCACCTACAGTTTGGAACAAGAAATATGGGGAGTACAGCCGCTTTCTATAACTTCTCTCCTCCCTGTTATAATCATTTTAAGAACATAGAAATATACTTATACTGTCTAGCTCTTGCTACCTGGTAGATTTATGTAAGTACACTTCCACTTCCTGGGTACTCAAGCTAAGTGAGTAAACAACATAAAACAGAAGAAATAGATGGCAATCAGCCTTCTGGCATCTTAAGGTGAAAAAGTTAAATGCAAAATACCTGAGTAAGAAGCTGCTCACAGGAAAGATTATTGATCCATCTAGTGTATCGCTCAGTTGCCTCTGCTGGCTCTCTCTCAATTTGGCAACCTATAATCTGAAAGTACAAACAGACATTATCTTTAGGAAGTATAAATAACAGAACATTAAAACAGTTAAATAATTTCAGACATTCTCTGAAGAGAGAAGGCAGCCCTGCAGCATTAACCAAGCTGGTGCCAAACATATTGTTGTGCTTTCCTTTGGACAACATCAGCGAGGCAGAGAGGGGGAAACTTGTCATCTGGGCAGCCCAGGACCTCCATACACACTACTCAGGCTTGCACCCCAGGGAAGTCACCTTGGTGGTACTAATGCAGTGGTTCGTTATCCCTTTACACTCTACAATTCTATGATTTTATGCACATGGTATCAATGTACCATGACTCTCAACATAGGAAATGCTACTACTAACAGAGTTTACGCTGCAATCTACCCCATCCATCAACTTTACAGATACAAGGAGCAGTTAACCATGCATCCTAAAGACATATCAAGTCACATACATAGTTAAAAACTAGAACACCCTTTAAGTGAGTGCAGCAGTTTTGTTTAGACATCTTCATTCTGACAGCTGTGATGACTTTTCTAATGTTATCAGATTGGACTGCCAAGGCAGCATATACACGTACAGTTCCATCTGTTTGCTTATCTAGGTGGCCAGTAGGGCCCCCAAGCTAGTCTTGTCTTTCCCACTAATTATGTATCCAAAGTAAACAAAAGAGATCTTGAGCTAATTGCACTGTTACTGACATTTCACACTTGCTGTGCCCTTCTGCTTACAGACTTCAGAGATGCTATCTGAATACAAAATTAACATTAGGAGAAGTGACTTACGAATTCCGAGCTTTGGTTCTAATGATCAAAGTCTTGTTCACTCATAAAACAATCTTAACTGAAGTTAATGTAACTGTGTACATATCAAAACTTGCTCAACTTGTAACCCATGAAGTGAAGCACAGCCTGCCAGCCATAGATCATCACTTGGCCTGGGGTGCAAGAACCCTCTTATATTTTGCTGTTTATCTGCAGTTCCAGCTAACTCATGAAGGTTGACAACCTTCTGGCAGGACCAATGCTTGGCTGGTCACAAGTTGTGGCATGCTTGAAATGCACTGTGGACCGTCAAATGTCATAGTATGAAGAGTCTTTTAACTACATAATATTTGAACTGTCATGCAACACAAGTGTTTGGTTGCTGGAGAATAATATCAACTGAAGCAAGTTCAATCAACTGTCTGGTCACAACACTTATATGTATAGTGGGGGATGTAGTTTGTTAAATACGCAAATCAAATTTCCATGCTTGAGCAGCAGCTTAAAATGATTCTATCATGACTGCTCACTAATTTTTCCATTCACAAAGACCCCCAGGGTGCATCTCTTCCTAATAATTCATAGGGAGCAAGTCTTTGTGTTACCGCAAAATTGGGGGAAGCCCATCCAAAACTAATGGTAGATAGCTTGCTTTTCGTTTAAGAACTGAGCATTTAATAATAATAATTATTATTATTATTATTATTATTATTATTATTCATTATTTATACCCCGCCCATCTGGCTGGGCCTCCCCAGCCACTCTGGGCAGCTTCCATAGAAACCAAAAATACAGTAAAATATCACACGTTAAAAACTTCCCTGAAAAGGGCTGCCTTAAGATGTCTTCTGAATGTCAGGTAGTTGTTTATCGCTTTGACATCTGCTGGAAGGGCGTTCCACAGGGCGGGCGCCACTACCGAGAAGGCCCTCTGCCTGGTTCCCTGTAGCTTTGCTTCTCACAATGAGGGAACCGCCAGAAGGCCCTCGGCGCTGGACCTCAGCGTCCGGGCAGAATGATGGGGGTGGAGACGCTCCTTCAGGTATACTGGACCGAGGCCGTTTAGGGCTTTAAAGGTCAGCACCAACACTTTGAATTGTGCTCGGAAACGTACTGGGAGCCAATGCAGGTCTCTCAAGACCAGTGTTATATGGTCTCGGCGGCCGCCCCCAGTCACCAGTCTAGCTGCCGCATTCTGGATTAGTTGTAGTTTCTGAGTCACCTTCAAAGGTAGCCCCACGTAGAGTGCATTGCAGTAGTCCAAGCGGGAGATAACCAGAGCATGCACCACTCTGGCGAGACAGTCCACAGGCAGATAGGGTCTCAGCCTAAGTACCAGATGGAGCTGGTAAACAGCTGCCCTGGACACAGATTTGACCTGTGCCTCCATGGACAGCTGTGAGTCCAAAATGACTCCCAGGCTGCACACCTGGTCCTTCATTTTTTTTAATAATTTTTTTATTGATTTTCCAACATAAATTAAGACACATTACAACTCACAATACATAGACAAACAAACATATAAACACGTATAATTTCATAACCTCTTTTTCTTAAGCCCAATTTCAACGACTTCCCCATGCCTCCCTTTTCTGCATCCCTGTTTTAAACTTTTTCAGCAACCCCTAATCTCAATTACTTGTAATTCACTTTCTTTAATCCTTTTTCTCTTACCCAATCATTTACCGCTGCAAATCTGTTTTACCTTACCCATGACATTTTAGCACTCATTCACACCTGGTCCTTCAGGGGCACAGTTACCCCATTCAGGACCAGGGAATCCTCCACACCTGCCCGCCTCCTGTCCCCCAAAAACAGTACTTCTGTCTTGTTAGGATTCAACCTCAATCTGTTAGCCGCCATCCATCCTCCAACCGCCTCCAGACACTCACACAGGACCTTCACCGCCCTCACTGGTTCTGATTTAAAAGAGAGGTAGAGCTGGGTATCATCCGCATACTGATGAACACCCAGCCCAAACCTCCTGATGATCTCTCCCAGCGGCTGCATGTAAATGTTGAAAAGCATGGGGGAGAGGACAGAACCCTGAGGCACCCCACAAGTGAGAGCCCAGGGGTCTGAACACTCATCCCCCACCACCACTTTCTGAACACGGCCCAGGAGGAAGGAGCGGAACCATTTCATATTGATTTGACAAAGAGTGTGTGTGCGTGTGCATACGCACATGTGTGTGGATATATACATGCGCTCTTGCGCGCACCAGAATCTTTCATTTCATAGGATTTACAAAATAAGCTTTAAAGTACACGACAAGAACTAAGTGTGGTGGGGGTGGGACAACTGGAAGAAGTAGGTGGAAAAAGATGCGAAGTGCTGGGCAAACACAGCTCTGCCTGTTTGAAAGGAATTCCATAACAAAAAGATAAGAAAGCTTAGCTTCTGTACACAAAGCAGAGTGACCCGGCCAAAGCTATACAAATATAAATTAATGAACAGCTGCCAGGAGGTGACAGATTAGTCTTAATACTGGCTTTCTTATGGCCAGGTTTCCAATTAGAGCAGAATGTTAGCTGTTCCACCCCAAGTTGTGAAAAGCAGTAATGCAAAGCAACCAGGTTTTAGCTATGATCAGACCCTTGAAACACTATATAATGAAGAGGCACCAGGTTAAAGCTGCCTCTGATATGCACAATGCTCTGGGGTAAATATACTAGCAGTCCAATCCATGAGCCAGTTGAAATAGATTAACCAGGATTTAGGAGATTCTAATCTCAACGACTTCAGCCCAAGTATTCCTGCCGATATGGCAGAATAGTTCAGAAGAAAGCAACATTTATAAAGCGTCCAATTCAGTGTAAGCACAGGGTTTGGGTACAAAAGGAAGACTAAAGGATCACCTGGGCTTCAGAAAGCAAGATTCACTATGCCAAAACAAAGGGCCTATCTGCACTACCAAACACTACACTACAGAACCCATTTTAACTGGTATGGTCTCCCCCAAACGAATCTGTGCATTGTCATTTAGTGAGGGTGCTGAAAATTCTTTTAAACATCTCACCAGACCCATTCCATACACTTCCCAGAGTAACAGTTCCCTTGGTTACCTGTAGAGAGGGAATAGCTGTGAAAACACTTTCAACAGTACGCTCCTGAACGCACCAGGGAGTAAAGCTGATTGAGCTCAGCGAGTCTGAATAAACATGCTCATAACTTAGGTCTGCTATATCTGTTCAAAGTTTTCTTTAAATCCTGTCCAACAACACCCCCCCCCAAAAAAAGCCAATCTGAGCTTTCAGTGGACAGCTTTCGTGAGCAATTTTTTCCTAATACAAAACCCAGGTGCTCCTACAACTAAAAAGTGATTTTATTCAACTTCTCATAACATAATGATATAGCCAATTATCTTTTTTCTGTGAATACCAAGATACAGCCATGAGAATAGCTTCCTCTTTCAATAAACAATTGACATCTTGGATCCCACTTCAAGAAACACCTCAAAAAGCAATAATTCCTTATGCTGAGCTCTACTGTGGCTTTGTTCCCAATATGAGAACTTGATTTGCTGCAGTTTTCAAGAGAAAGAGCTTGGTAGAGATCAATAAGTACAGTCCAAGCACATCCACTTTCAATAAAGAAAAGTTTACTACTGCACTCATGTCAGTAATTTAAACTTAAGTCCCAGCTCACCTGAGCAGATTTGGGATGGGCATGGCGTGGGGGAGATTAAGTCCTGTTGTGCTGGCAGGATTCGTTGCGCTGGCTTCTGCTAGTGCAACAACTTACAGTGGTACCTCGGGTTACAGACACTTCAGGCTACAGATGCTTCAGGCTATAGACTCCACTAACCCAGAAATAGTACCTCGGGTTAAGAACTTTGCTTCAGGATGAGAACAGAAATCGTGCTCCGGCGGCGCGGCAGCAGCAGGAGGCCCCATTAACTAAAGTGGTGCTTCAGGTTAAGAACAGTTTCAGGTTAAGAACGGACCTCCGGAATGAATTAAGTACTTAACCCGAGGTACCACTGTACAAGGCATCAGGGTAGTGGGCAAAACTGAAAGGCTTAATGGGAGTTTGAGGGGATCCTAGACAAGGGGCCCTCTACACACTATCAGGTACAAAGTCTCCCCCACCCCTCCCCTGCTTTATTTACATTGCAGACAGTGTTCACAATACAAGTGCCATTTTCATTATCCCATACTGTCTTTGGGAACCCACTACATCAGGGATGGAGGAAGAGAGAAGGCAGGCACCCAGAATGTAATAATATATAACACAGGACGTGAGCAACTAGCATGAACCCCAGTGGACCCTGCCATTTGCCCAACCATGGTGGGTGCAGACAACAGGTTTGGGCACAAATGATTCCATTAATAAGAAAAGCAACCAAGCAATTTGAATGGGGAGAGAGATGCCTTACAACCTGAATGTGGCAGCATGCTCAAAACCCACAGAAGTGCACAGTGTCTTGCTTCATGAGAGAAGTAGCATAGTTTCACCAAACTTTGAGCAAAGATGCTAAAAACCACAAAGCACCAGGGGGCGGAAAGGGCTAGCACAACCAGGGCCCCAGCGCCTATGTTGACCACTATATTGGCAGTACTACAACTTGGCCAAGTCCTTGCCTAGGATGTCCCTCCTACTCAGCTTTCTGCACATGACTAGCACTTGACTGTGTGCCACAGGTACCAGTGACCAGACACAGCTTAAGTAAATGAGAATGCACAGAAGGAAAATATACACAAGGAAAAAGTATGGGGCTAGCAGAAAGTGAGGCTGAGGGGAGCAAAGATAATGTAAACAAAAATGTGAAAACAGAACAAGTGGGTCATTACTATCGTGCATGCATATGAAGTTATGGAGGAAACTGGCATCACCATCATCATGTGTATAAACAGTAAAAGGTCCTCTTCAGACCATTATTTCAAGTAACGTGCATCATAACCTATAACAGCAAAGTTGATGTGTTTTTGATGCCCAGTCTTCCATTTCTAACTGCCATTGGCTCTTGTGAAAAATAAGGACCAAAATATGAAGATCTCTGTCCTCTGGTCTCTTCTTTAAAACGCGGCTGAAATGGCTCTTTCAAATTGTTCTTTCATACACTGCTGCAGAAAAACAAACAAAAGCCAACCCAAAGTGATTTTGATTGTTGTTCTTCCTTTACTTTCAGATATAAAGTCAACAAAAATCTAAAGGGAGTGTTTTAAATACTGCTAAATCATGAGAGTTTCTGGCTTAATGAAATATTACTCTCAAAGCAAATCTGCTGCATAAATTCACTCTGTAGAAGTATGCAGAAAATCAATATTTGATTTCCTGTTAGAAGCATGAAACAAACACTGCGAGGGAGTTTAGGAAAATATATGAAGTGGCAATTAAGCAAGAGCCCTGAAGATAAGAGACCCTTTTAATATATCCTGTCTCTATGTTACCAGAAAGCTTATAAACTGAAGATTAAAAGCAAAATCCTATTTCCAATGTATGCCTGTTGCACCTAAAATATTCTGCAGCTGAAAGGACAGGCTATCCCACATAGATAAATCAGTGATAGAAGCACAGGGGAAACCACATCCATTTTTAAAATTTAGATTGTATTAATTTTACTACATACTTGCCAATTAGCAAGGTTCACAAACTACCGTATTTTTCGCTCCATAAGATGCACCAGACCATAAGACGCACCTAGTTTTTGGAGGAGAAAAACAAGAAAAAAAATATTCTGAATCTCAGAAGCCAGAACAGCAAGAGGGATCACTGCGCAGCAAAAGCAGCGATCCCTCTTGCTGTTCTGGCTTCTGGGATAGCTGTGCAGCCTGCATTCGCTCCATAAGACGCACACAAATTTCCCCTTACTTTTTAGGAGGGAAAAAGTGAGTCTTATAGAGCAAAAAATACGGTACTTAAACCATGTGTTTGTGGGGGCAGAGGCTATTGGTTGTTTTTTGTTCTATTATGTATTTTGTGTTCTCATATTTTTTATGTTTTGAATTGCACTGTGATATTCAGATGAAGGGTGGCATACAAATTTAATAAATACAAATAAAAATATATTTTCTCATCCACATTTAATTCTCCAGTCCCCCTGCCCTCCCTTCAAACCTAGAGAGATCATGTCTCAAAGAATGACTTCTGTACATGCTGTTTGACTTGCTATGAATATATGCACTCCCCTAATGGATCAGGTTAGCAGTCAGGGAATACTCACAAGTCCAATGTTTGTTCTGTAGACCAAAGTAGCTTCTGTGGCACTGACAGTTTTTTGAAGCTAACCAAAAGCAATCCCTCCTAGATTGGAACAACCTGGCCATAGTTACTGATGCCTGAGTACATTAGACCCAGGTGCTCCACACTGGCCTGCTTTTGAAGACTAATCAGGAAATGGAATCAAATCACAGCTGCTAGGCCAGGCTTCCTCAAACTCGGCCCTCCATATGTTTTTGGCCTACAACTCCCATGAACCCTATAACTCCCATGATCCCAGTGGCCAGGGATGATGGGAGTTGTAGTCTCAAAACATCTGGAGGGCCGAGTTTGAGGAAGCCTGTACTAGGCTGTCACCTGGGACACAGCAATGAGGAAAATCTCTTGCTGATGTCCTGGCTTCCAGCCCACTTCCAAGCACAATTCAAAATGTTGGTGCTTACTTTTAAAGCCATTCACTAGTTGGGACCTGAATACCTGGAGGATAATATAGTCCTGGGTTAGGAAACCTGTGCCCCTCCAGATGTCATGGAGCATTGGCCACACTACCTGGAGGTGATATTGTCTACCAGCCCTTGGAGCATCCACAGGTTCCCCACACAGGTCTACAGCAACATGAACCTACCTGTACAACGAGGTTATATCTAGATGACCCTGTCATTTAAAGCATGATGAATAGTGAGTTGGGAGAGGGCCTTCTCAGTGGTGGCAACCTGTCTGTGGAATGCATTCCCCAGGAAGGCTTACCTTGTGTCTAATCTTGTTGCCTTTTTCACCAGGTGAATTTTAATTCCCCAATTCCCCCCCCCCAATGAATTTTAACTTGTACTGAATTGTTTTAAGGATACTGTCTATCTGTTGTACCTCTTTCATATTGTTTTACTGTTGTTCTGGATGTTATGCAACTTAAAAGCCATCCTAAAAATATAAACAACCTTCCCTGAAATTTTTACCCACTGGTTCTAAGCCTTGCCCTCTGCAGCAACAAGTCTGCCATGTGTGATTATCAAGTTGCCTCAAAAAAGATGCTATGAAATGAGAAAGCCTCCACTTGTAAACCCAGATTTCCAACACAATTTCAAATTGGCACCTAAAGACGGAATTAACTTTTTGTCAAGAATGAAAGGCTAAATTAATTAAAAAACTAAATAAAGAGCAGATTGTTAGATGTGTTCCATAAATACTGAACTCATTTGAAAGCCTGCCCACTCTCTTTGATGTTCTAAGGGGATCCAAGACCTTTTGAAAGTCTGACCCTGAACTGTGGAGTCTTGAATTCCTTTGAAATCGTGGCCCTTGGTGCCCAAGCCATGCACATACAACAAAGCTCAAAGATGAAAAATATAAGGTCCTTTCATATTTTCCCAGAACCTGCAATGCCACTTAAAGTATACCCATTTTGAATGGTCACACAGAGCCAACAGGAGAGGAACAACTTTTCCCCTTCAAAGCAGGAGCATGCATTGCACAGATGACATAACAATAGCAGTGGACCAGATGTGTTAGATGGAATGCACCTTCATAGATATGCAGCCCCTGATGCTTGAACAGCGCATTGAGCCACAGAGCTACAGCAGAACATACGACACTAGATCAGTAGTAGGTAGACAGAAGCTTCAAACAAAGGACTGAATTTCAAGGTCTTGCACAATCTTTGGTTACTTTAAGGTTAACAGCAAGTTTCTTACCAACAGTTTAAACATCTTCCAACATCTTTATGTCTAGCATTGCTACAATCACTGGACTTAAAAAAAAATGCCCCAAGTTTGAAAACAGAACAAAGGGCTTATTTGTCACTCCCACTTTGTTTTTAGAAGTGTTCCTTTGCAGTTATTATTGCACAATGGAAGTATACAAACTTGCCAACAGCCAGTGCCCAAACTATACAATACCCTAGTGGTATTAGTAAGTGCTGGATTGCCAAGAACATAAAGCAACACTTTTCTGGGTTAGTCCAAAAATCCTCATAGCGCAGCAAACTGTGTCCACTAAGCATGGCAAATACACAGGACCACAAGGCTCCAGAATAGGGATAAGGGGTGGGTGGGTGTATGTTTGTTTGATTGATTGATTAGGAAAACAACAAAAAAGGTTAAATACAATATAAATATAAACAACCTGCAAAACATTATGGTTTTGGATCATAGTATCTCTAAAGCAGGCTTCCTCAACCTTGGCCCTCCAGATGTTTTGAGACTACAATTCCCAGCATCCCTGACCACTGGTCCTGCTAGCTAAGGATCATGGAAGTTGTAGGCCAAAAACATCTGGAGGGCCAAGGTTGAGGAAGCCTGCTCTAAAATGTTATTATAGATTTGCATTTCAATAACTATCTACCAGGAATCATCTAATTGCTTTTACTATTGCTATTCAAAAAGAAACAGTTATTTTTTTCTTAGTTTCCTTGACACTTCTTGAGTTTGTACTTCTTGAGGGGCAGATTCAACTAATGAGTTCTGCCAGCAGAAGTCCATTAAACGGTTTCCACTTGTGCAATGGGCTTTTCTTCCCCAAGCCACCCCACAATTGGCTTGAGGGGGTCAGGTGAGCCCTCAGAACAGCACACAGGGGGAGGAGAGGGGGAATGGCTCCATTCGGCAGCAGAAATTTTTGCGCTGATGGAACAATTGTCATAGCACTATGATGAATTCCTTCCCCAGAGTTTTAATTCCCCACCAACAGAGAATATGGATTCACTGACTCTTGCATTTTCTTATTCCAATAAGAAATAAACTCCTTCTCTCACTAAAAACATTCTCTGTTGCTTACCCTCTCTTACTTTAACCAAATCTGTCAACTTGAACATACAGTGGCACCTCGGTTTAAGAACAGTCCGGTTTAAGAACGATTCGGTTTACAAACTCCGCAAAACCGGAAAGAGTGTCCCAGTTTGAGAACTTTACCTCAGTCTAAGAAGGTGGAAGGGCACCGGCAGCGGGAGGCCTCATTAGAGAAAGCGCATCTCGGTTTAAGAACGGTTTTCATTTAAGAACAGACTTCTGGAACGGATTAAGTTTGGAAGCCAAGGTACCACTGTATATGCCATATCCCAGATTTGACTCTCCAGGAATCTATGGAGGGATGGTATCTTTTCACTTCTGGCTGTCGTTAGCAAATGAGTGGTCATTTCTGTATCTTCGTATTTTTTTTAACCTGCCTTTGAACCTGGCAAGAGTCGCCTAAGGCAGCAGACAATAAGTAAATATGCACATATACATAGGATCCTTTTTTAAAGGCAGTGGCGACTTATGGGGGCTGGAGGAAGGGGGTGATGGAAAAAGACCACAGCCCAGGTCCTAATCAAGAGATTTCTGCTGCCAGGGCTACTTCAGCTGCTGCTCTTCAAACATCTCTTGGTGTCCTCCACCCCAAGGCCTTCCTGGTCCAGGAATGGCAATACCTGTTGAACCAGTGATTGTTGGTAAAAGGTACTTCTAGCCAATGAGGCTAGCTGAGCCTCCAGTGACAGTGCTGGATCCAGAAGCACCCCCAAACTGTGAACTATGGGGTGCGGCGCTCATCTCGCTTTTCAGGCCGAGGGAGCCGGCGTTTGTCCACAGACAGCTTTCTGGGTCATGTGGCCAGCATGACTAAACCACTTCTGGCACAACAGGACACTGTGACGGCTGCCAGAGCACATGGAAGCGCTGTTTACTTTCCTGCTGCAATGGTACCTATTTATCTACTTGCACTGGTATGCTTTCGAACTGCTAGGCTGGCAAAAGCTAGGACAAAGCAACGGGAGCTCACCCCGTCATGGGGATTCGAACTGCCAACCTTCTGCTCGGCAAGAGGCTCAGTGGAATAGACCACAGCGCCACCTGCGTCCCTGCCAACCCCATTCAGAGTAAGCAATTGATCAATTTCTCAGACACGAAATGCATGTACAGTGGTACCTCCAGTTAAGTACTTAATTCGTTCCGGAGGTCCGTACTTAGCCTGAAACTGTTCTTAACCTGAAGCACCACTTTAGCCAATGGGGCCTCCTGCTGCCGCCGCGCCGCCAAAGCACAATTTCTGTTCTCATCCTGAAGCAAAGTTCTTAACCTGAAGCACTATTTCAGGGTTAGCGGAGTCTGTAACCTGAAGTGTATGTAACCTGAAGCATATGTAACCAGAGGTACCACTGTATTAGGAGAACCCACACATATGTATTATGAATTTTCATGTAGACTATATTTTGAAAATGTGGAGAACTGAAATTAAAACAAGAAAAATAAGAAACTGAGACAAACTCATTTTCTCTACTTGAAGGCGATTTATACTGGCTTGAGGCAAAGAGACAGTCACAAGCCTGTAATAAACATAATTCATCTCTGCATTCAAATAAGCTACCCAAATCTGTATAAAATACCACTCAAGGAATACTTCAGTATACATAAATACTGCTTGCAGCAAACCTTGGTATATAAACCCACAAGTTCAGTTACTGAATTCTACTGAATTCTATTGATACTAAGGAACATTCCCCCCCCCCTTTTATAACTTAACACATCGCACGTGTAGAACACAAAATGTTGCCATTCAAAGGAAGTCGAGAGGAACCTGAAACAACAAATTTTCAAAGGAACAGCATAAAGTAATATGTTAAAGGCATTCCACAGTAAGTTGGAATGGAACAAGCTGTATTAGATTATGATGGAATGCAAATTAAATGAGTTTCAGAAGTGCTGCCGCAGGTAAAAACAAAAGGAAAATTAGAAGGAAGTTCTAAAATTTCACCAACAAGCTGCCCTCTCTCATTTTCCTTTGAAGAAAAGTCATGTTTTCATGTGTTCATGATTATAGTTAATGACTGCTGTAGAGATGGGGCTGAGCCAAAGCCATGTATCCGAACAGCTCCAAGACTCCAGGAGAGACCTGGCTTTGAAACGATTTCCTACGCCTCAGGTCTATGTGGAGAACATGGCAAACTTAACACTGCTGCTACCACTGAGGATATTACCTTGAAGGTTTTAAATGGATGAGAAGCCTTGCTTTCATAAATGGTTTAAAATATCATCACGTGGTTTTAATAAGAGGACATCCTACCTCCATTTTATGTAAAATAAACTTAAATAAATTCATAATCTGTATATTGCACCTGTAATTTTTAATCAAATATCTTTTTTAAAAAAAAACAACAACACTCAGTGTATGAAGGGTGAGGTCATAGCCTTTTGCAAAAAGGCACAGCAAAAAAAAAAGTTACAAAGCTAAAGTACATCTATGTGTGCTTTCACATCTACCTTCTGAAACACTGAAACCCCCAAAGTAAAGTACAGTACTCAGCTTCTGCAGTGCCAAAACAATAGGGATTAAACTACTTTGGTTCACTGTGATTCATCCAGTTACCAAGATGAAGTCTTCATTGCCAAAATTTTTGCACAGGTAAATTGCTGCTCCTTGAGAGCATACAAATGAACATGTTCACGTACATCCTGCTTGGATTTTACAAATGCATTCCATTAACCACGAATTTAATTTGGACTAATCATAGCTCAGAACCCAAACCATGGCTGACCTCCAAATGCACAATAAGCTAACTATGGTTGACTGAAATTTATCAACAGTCGTTTGCTATCTGCTCAGAACTCCCAATTCTGCTCAACAGTCCCCATTCTATGGTGCAGAGGCTACAGGAGGCATGGCAACTGCAATCACTAATTAATTATAGAAAACAGTAGTTATTGCAAACACAGTAATATCCTCTCTCAATATTTAAAGCTATACATTCTCTCTCTGAAATTTTCAGCCTGCCCTCTCCCTAGTCACCTTTTTCCTGTGGCTATGGCTTAACATTGTTCCTACTCTTTTCTTTCGCCAAGGACAAAACTTGCTTGAGCCAACATCTGTGGAATAAAAAGCCCTTCCTGATATATTCAAACTTCGTGGTAATAAATGGGGCAGATTTCATTATGTCTCCCATCTGCAGATCAATGCTACTGCAAGTTGAATGCTTACTTTGTCCACAATCATTTTCTGATTACCTTTTTTGTCTCACAACTACAGGAGAAACTTTGGGTCAAATGGAGGATGCATGTCTCCCTACCAAACTTGCAGGGGACAGATTAGTCATTATATGGAGGCAAAAACAAGCAAACAGCTAACTAGGAATCAGGTCAATTCAAAGGCTTATGAAACTTTCACTTATGCAGATTAAATGGAATCCTCAGGCCCCTGGCATGATTCCAGCGCAGTTCTTAGTGGTGAAAAGTCCTAGAAGCTGATGAAACAAGAAACCCAACCCATAAATAACCACTACAAAGGGGGAACTATTTGGCTAGAAAGCTGGGGCTAGGATTTTGTTTTTTTGTACTGCTTTAGCAGAAACTTGCCAACAGTAAACATACATATGGGTTCCATAAAAGATATCACATCTCATGCAATGCCCATGGCTAGTTGCCCGATACATGAGGAAGAGAAAATGATCTTTTTAACATTTAGTAACTCCAGCCCCAGTTTTATGCATGAGAATATAATACAGAATCTATTCAGCTGTATACTATGAAACTAGGACTATAGCGCTGTAGAAACAGAACCATTGTTAGATGTGGTTATTGGCATGTGGACGCCATACTGGATATAAATTTAATTACCAAGTTGTATCAGAAGGGATGGTTTTCATTTGTGACGTTTCATTAAAATTTAGAACAGTCTTGAACTACAACTAGCTTTGAAAATCCATTGTGGTTTTTCAGAAACACCAAATTAAAAAAAAAAAATCTACAGGCCCAGCTTAATGAAAAACAAACATACTGCTAAATTCAAGCATGGTTCAATGGATTTATGTGGAAACACCCAATTAATGAAAGCTGCCATAAGCATTGCACTTCCAGCATCAATAAACTACCCTTTTTCCAATACAGAGATTTTTGTGTGCCCATTTCCTTCACACTACTTGGGATTCTTACATTTTTTCAAGTACTGCTCCAGCCATTCTTACATTTTTTCCAGTACTGCTCTTTCAGCCAAGTGTGTGTCTATTAAATGATCTTTCCAGGGGCTTAGGTGCCAAGGGAGACACTAAAATAATTCCGACAGTATTATGGCAGTTTTTCACACCAAGACCATCTTGCAGGTTCAGGATCTCAGAATCCTAGTACAGACATCCATTCCAGGTGTTCTATTGTCAAGAGTTTTAAAAGGGTACACATTCTATTTTATATACAGTTTGTTTGTGCATCACTCCCAGAACATCTGTTTGTTATACTGAAAGCATTACAGTTGGCAGTTCTATCCCTCAAACTTCATGAATGCTTGAAATTAAACAGATTTTAAGAGATTATTTTTCTGAACTAAAGCTACAGAACATTATTCTGAAGATTTAAATTGCAACTAGCAGACTTTTCCAGTCATTATTTAAAATAAAATGCAATGCACATCAAATCTTGGTGTTTGTGGAATATACATGCAGCATGTTTGACTTGCAAAACAACATTGCAGTGTAGCCCGCTTCTGTTCAGGGTCCCAGACAGCCAGTCATTCCTTTTACAGTTGTACCTCTGGTTACGAAATTAATTCGTTCTGGAGGTCCGTTCTTAACCTGAAACAGTTATTCACCTGAGGTACCACTTTAGCTAATGGGGCCTCCCATTGCCACCGCAACACCAGCACGCAATTTCTGTTCTCATCCTGAGGTAAAGTTCTTAACCCGAGGTACTACTTCCAGGTTAGTGGAGTCTGTAACCTGAAGTGTTTGTAACCAGAGGTGTTTTTAACCTGAGGTTCCACTGTACTAAATTACTCCATTGCATTCTACACCCTTTCTGATTTGTCTCTCCCTCCAAAAGTCAGCCACATTTTATGACTACAAGGTATGTTCAATCACCATTGGGTCATTTTTTGGTTTCTACTCTTAGATTCACCCCCTAAAAATCTTTGCACTCATGAAGACCTTGGGATTCCTGCAAGTCAGCTGATCCCTTGCTCCTGAGTGCAGATGGCACAGTTGTAGCTACAGAAAGATGAATTCCCTGATATACAAGACTCCAAGTTTTTAGAAACCATAAACATTGCAGCAATATATTCAATCAAAGATCCAGACTAGAATCCAATAGTATTTATCAGCTTCTCTACTAATTTTCATATCAGTCAACCTTGAGGCCAGACTGACTTCAATTTGGTGATATTGCTTGATGGATCTCCTTTCACATCTGTCGTGAAAATCGGGTTTAAAGACTGTAGAGGGCAATAAGCTGAGATATGAATGAGCCTTGTGCACTCACATGCAACTACTTCACTCTTGACTACTACACAAGTAGGCCATTCAAACTGAGAAACCATGGTTAACATCTTCAGAACAAGCCAGGATATGGAGTCATCCTGGCTCTGCGTACCCTGCTTGTTCCAAAGCCATTAACCATAGTTATCTACTTCATAATGCTATATTTAACTGAATACTTCAGACTTAATCCTCATGTAATGGGAGGGCTGAAGTTGCTACGTGTGGGGCCACAAGGCTTGTTTATAAGTTGGCCGAGATAACACAGACTATGTGTAATGTATCAAGTTAGCAACTCTTCAGCAGTATTAGCAGGAAAGGCAGATCCTCCATCTACCACTTAATCAAACATGCAGATGGTGCCATCAGAAAGTTAATACGGAATTCTGATTTTATTTTTTTAAAAAAAATTCTATTTCTATTACATTTAATAATATTTTTATTATGAATTATACCCCGTCCATCTGGCTGGGTTTTCCCGGCCACTCTGGATGGCTTATAGTGCATATAAAAACATAGTAAAACATCAAACATTAAAAACTTCCTGATACAGGACTGCCTTCAGATGTCTTCTAGAAGTTGTGTAGTTTTTTATCCCCTTGACATCTGCTGGGAGGGCGTTCCACAGGGAGGGCGCCACTGCTGAGAAGGCCTTCTGCCTGGTTCCCTATAACTTCACTTCTCAGAGTGAGGGAACCATCAGAAGACCCTCGGAGGAGGACCTCAGTGTCCAGGCTGAGCTATAGGCTCCTTCAGGTATACAGGTATTTATATGCATGAGCAGCTCCTTCAGATATGTGAATATTCCTATGTTATAATTTTCAGTCACATGTTCTGCATACATGGAGGAGTGAAGCAGCTACCTGGGGAGCCACAAGGCTATAAGAAACTGATCTTAGCACACCTACTTCCATCTCAGAAGCAAACACGGCTACATCCATGTTCAATTTGTTTGCATTATATTGACTAAATAAATAAAAATTGAAACAGTGCTAACAAAGAGGTCTTCAATCATTTTCTTCTCTTTCCTTTTTAAACAATAAGATACATCTATGTGTTTTCCTCTGCAATCCAAATCTTGCTGTAATACTCTGTATTTCTCTGCATTAACAAGAAATGGGATTACCACTAATTATCAAGCAACTTTTTCAGTTCTTCACAGTATTCATATTCTTTATTGGGCCTTTATTTTTTGCCTGTCAGAACATGCCCAGGTCTGCCTAAATACATTCTTACAGAGACAAAAGTGTTTCCGGTGCATGTCAACTCCAAGGAAAAATACTACTTTAGACCTTGCCTTACTCAGAAAGCCTTGTCACAATAGATGTTTTATTTCTAAATGGCATGTGTTTGCATAAGTAAAACCTCCTCATATTGTTGTCTGATGGGGTGGCAGCATGGCCCAAATGCTGGTGCAGACTTGTAATTACAAAAGGAAAAAGGTCTAGAAGGTTATTCAAACCAAACCCTCTTGTGAAAAGGAGACAAAGAAAAAAGTCAAGGATGTAGAACAAGCTTTTTCCTTACGCTGTAGCATAGATTCACCAAAACTTACAGAAGAAGAGACTGTTGAATTTGTAACCATTTAAAACTAGCAGTGACAATGGCCGGATTCCAACTAAAACCATAGTTTTAGCAAGATGAAAACGAACCTACGCAAACCTCAAGCTTTCATATTATCCTCTCCCATCTCCTTCAAGGAGATCAAGTTTTAAACTTTCAATTGAACCACAGTTAATGCTACATCCAAAGCTTAAACAGTGGTTTCAAACAAACCATGGTTAAGATAAATCACAGTTTGTTGAGTTCAAATGACACATCAAGCTACAGTTGATAAAAAAAATGGAAGCAAAATCTTCTGAACTCCATCTTGTGGCCCTGCTAGAACACAGCCCAATGGTTGTTTAGGCTCATTCTTATAATAGTAAACCATGGGTAGGCAAACTAAGGCCCAGGGGCCGGATACAGCCCAATCACCTTCTAAATCCAGCCCGCAGATGGTCCGGGAATCAGCGTGTTTTTACATGAGTAGAAGGTGTCCTTTTATTTAACATGCATCTCTGGGTTATTTGTGGGGCATAGGAATTCTTTCATATATTTTCCCCCAAAATATAGTCTGGCTCCCCATAAGGTCTGATGGACAGTGGACCGGCCCCCTGCTGAAAAAGTTTGCTGACCCCTGTAGTAAACTATAATTTTGTGCAGCCTTCCCCACCCTGGTACCTTCCAAATGCTTTGGACTACAACTCTCACCTTTCCTAACCAATAGCCATGCTATCTGAGGCTGATGGGTGTTGGAAGATCGAGGATCACAGGCACAGCTTTAAAAGAAATTAAGGGGAGGAAGTGGTCTTGCACATTGCTTTTTTGACACCCCAAAATTAGGAAGTCATCAGACAACTGTACAGTGGAACATTAGAATAACAGATGAATGTAGTAAAAACGAACTTTTCAGTACTTCAGCTTTATGACACTTTGTTGTACAGAAAACTTTAAAAAAATCATTTCCAAGATCCGTATTGTGCAAGTGGAAAAACTGCATTTCCACATAAACAATAGATACAATCTGCTTAAAACTAGATAGACTTATTTCTCAATAATTTCCTAAACGGATAATATATGAAAACAAGACTGACTACTGCAAATTCATTATGCAGAATAGCGCAATCAAATAGAAAACAAGGTCAAAAAAAAAATAGGCACATATGTACAACTGAGACACTTGCGAACTAGAGAGTTGGGCAGCCAAAATCCCAAACTGACAGAGAGCTTTCTGAACACAAGGCTAATGAATGAGATTATGTAACGGTAAACAAATTTGCAAAACTAACCAAACCATTTTAGCTCAGTAGTAGCAAAACCAAATGTGATTGAGCTATGAATGTTTGCCAATATCTGCCTATCGGGCAACTAAATTAGCCCTGCACAAAGTATACAGAATGGATGGCAGGAACAAACTTCAAAAGCAGAGTGTATACCATACACTCAATCAGCAAATAAAAAGCACTTCAAACCACCTCTCTTTCCCTCTATACTCTGCTTTTCATGAATGAAACTCTATTGTTGAAAGGTACAAGCTACCACGATAAGGGCTGTCACATGCAAGTTAGAGCAAACTTGTTTTCCGCTGCTCCGGAGGATAGGACCTGAACTGACGGCTTCAAGTTACAAGAAAGGGCATTCCGACTAAACATCAGGAAGAACTTTCTGACATTCAGGGTTGTTTCACAGTGAAATGGGCTCTCTCAGAAGGTGGTGGACTCGCCTTCCTTGGAGGTTTTTAAGCAGAGGTTGGATGGCTATCTGTCATGGATGCTTTATTTGAGATTCCTACATTGCAGGGGGTAGGACTAGATGATTCTCAGGGTTCCTTTCAACTCTACAGTTCGATGATTTAAAAACAAAAATACTTTTGACATATTTAACATATACACACAAAAGGAAACAGAAAAATAATACTCTTCTCCATGTAAATCACACATTACTCTTATACAGCAAATTTGTTGTTGTTGTTTAGTCGTTTAGTCGTGTCCAACTCTTCGTGACCCCATGGACCAGAGCACGCCAGGCACTTCTGTCTTCCACTGCCGCCCGCAGTTTGGTCAAACTCATGCTGGTAGCTTCGAGAACACTGTCCAACCATCTCATCCTCTGTCGTCCCCTTCTCCTTGTGCCCTTCATCTTTCCCAACATCAGGGTCTTTTCCAGGGAGTCTTCTCTTCTCATGAGGTGGCCAAAGTATTGGAGCCTCAGCTTCATGATCTGTCCTTCCGGTGAGCACTCAGGGCTGATTTCCTTAAGAATGGATAGGTTTGATCTTCCTGCAGTCCGTGGGACTCTCAAGAGTCTCCTCCAGCACCATAATTCAAAAGCATCAATTCTTTGGCGATCAGCCTTCTTTATGGTCCAGCTTTCACTTCCATATATCACTACTGGGGAAACCATAGCTTTTACTATACGGACCTTTGTTGGCAAGGTGGTGTCTCTACTTTTTAAGATGCTGTCTAGGTTTGTCATTGCTTTTCTCCCAAGAAGCAGGCGTCTTTTAATTTTGTGGCTGCTGTCACCATACAGCAAATTGTAAAGATGCTAAAAATACAATAAACCAGAAACCCATTGAAATCTGAATCCCCCACCCCCATCCCAAAGCTTTTTGGAATCTAGCTTGTATTTTCTTTGCTACTTTGATGATCAGCAAGTGTTTGTCTGCAAGCAAGGTACATATCATGTCCAGGGTGGGTCTGTTTGACACATACTGGAAGATACAAGTAAGGAATGTGTGCCTAGGGTGCTCACGTAAGGGGAAACTACATCAGTAATAAGAGACATCCTCAATCTGGCCAAACTCAGAAATACAGACTTTGCTGAGTTCGTATGTTATTAAACCTCCCATCCAATAAAGCAAACAGCCAGAATGTAAGGATCATTTTCGTACACATTGCTGATGAAGCAGAAGGATCCATTGCACAAATCTGTTGCGCCTTGTTCCACTGTGCAATGCTGCCTCTGAATGACATAACATCATATGACTCCTCAGTCTTGCAACAGAAAACTGTGGTAAGAGAACTGTAACCCTCCCAGTAGTTCAGCTTCCTAAACGGGCCAAAGAGGAAGTATATTGTCATTGCTCATGCAACTATACTTACCTACCCCAGCTTTATATTAATAGAATGAATGCTGAAGTAGAGAACAGTGAAAACAGAGCAACAAACGAAAGAAGATAAAGAAAAACATGGCACACCCAGCGAAAGAAAGCAAAGGCACAGATCAGCAATGAATTGCCTGCCCAAACCAAACACACATACCGCTGATTTAGCAGCAACCACAGTCGAAGACACCTGCAGGGTCATGAAAAAACCATGCATTTGTTCAATTTCCATCCCCAGTAACATCTCCCTATTATGCAACATGTCCAAACAAGTGAAATCAGACTGGGCAGAATATGAGCTCATACATATCAACTATAAGATCTATATTTTACTAGCAAGAAAAAACTGTGCCCATTAGACTATTTTTAAAGCTTCATCATCTGTGGGCCTCTCTAACAAGGCTGCTTGCTAAATTATGTATGGTAATCTTGTGGTATGGATTAATGCCTAAAAATTAGACTCAAGCCATTCTGTTTTTGTTGTTTTCATTCTAGTTCAAAGAAAATGATTATTATACATCTGGCCCCATCCCCTTATGGCTTCACATCTTTCCCTTATGGTTTTTGTTTTTTTAACAGAGCATCACACCAAGAATGAAACAAGTGCCAAGCAATTTCACTTAGTAGTTATTTTAAAACCATGAAACTGAAAACAAAAATTAAATGCAACGTTGCTTTCCCTCACATGAGCCATGCAATAGCAAAATAAGTTCTTCAGAACGACTTCCTTTCATATGCCTAAGCAAAGCAGCAATTTGATATCCGTAGCAGAACCAGTGCAGCAGGGTAGTTAAATTGCAGACTAGCAATATCTAACCCTTGTGCAACCTCCTGGCTTATAGGTAATATTTTATTCCACATTCAATTTCAATTTCTGACACGCCCCTTCACCACCTGTCCCAGGAGGCGTTACAGCCATTTACATATTAAAATCAGTTTATAATACGTTACAGACAAGATGTGGGTCCTTAAAAAAACAGAAGCAAAGAACACTCCTTTTTACAGTGCTATCTCTTTATCATGGATGCTTCTGTAGGACAATTTCAGTCTACCAAATATGGACCTTTAATACTGTAAAACCTATTCAACATTAATAGGTGGGTCTACTTAACCATTACTGCCTTCCTCCTTAGCAATAAAAATGCTTCTCTTTTATCTTTTCCTAATCCAGCTCTAGAGGTGTTCTGACTGTACACCAGACATAGGCAAACTCGGCCCTCCAGATGTTTGGGGACTACAACTCCCATCATCCCTAGCTAACAGGACTAGTGGTCAGGGATGATGGGAGTTGTAGTCCTGAAGTATCTGTAGGGCCGAGTTTGCCTGTGCCTGCTGTACACCATCCCTTCAAGAGTGAAGAGTCCTCCAAAAAGCAGCTTTGTGTCAACAATGAAGAAAAGTTATAGAACTTCTGAAGAGTCCAACTTGACTTTGCAGAAAGCATCAGACGAATTAAGGAGTTATTCTACATTGCAGGTACATATATGCATGGGGGTATAAAAAGTGAGATGAGAAGGAAACAAAATACAGAAAATTATAGACAATTATAATTAGGTACTTAACAGTGTTAATTCACAAAGCAGTTTTTTATGAGCGATATATTCTGGGTCACTCAACCATCTGATACAGGTTTAGAGGGATGCAGGGAAGGAGAGAATGGCTGAAATTTGCAACCTGCCACTTTTGTTTTATGGATACCTTACTGTCACAGCTGAGTGACACTGTTGGATACAACCCAATTGTTACTATTGTTATAATCTGTTCGCATTTTCACAAATGCGATGGATGAGCCATTAATTCTGTTTTCATTAACTACAGTGGTCATTTACTTGTTTAATTTATTGCTTTTTTGCAATAGATAAAGCTTTTAGATCAGGTCACATATAGAATTTTCAGGAAATATAAACAAACAAGTAAGTAAGGTACTTGAGTAAAAACTTCCAGAAACATTTCCTTAAAATTTACTAGATTAAGGAGTACCAATTGCAATCAAAACCGCTATAACATTTCCCAAGCCTTCCTGTTAAAACAAGCTACATGCCTCACTGTTAAAAGAAAATGACAGAGAGAAATACTCACACTTTCTGGATGCTGAATAGCAGCTTCCCACTGCAGTCTTATTCTCTGGGGCATCATCACATCATCCTGTAATAAATGGCACACTGTAACTATATGTGAAAGAGGGCCCACCACTGTTCTCAAACAATAACTAGAGATGGTTGCCAGATTAACTGGTCACTTTACTAGCCCAAGTACAAAACTATAAAATACACAATTGGCTGCAACTACTGGAGGGATTCCAGATACCACTTTATTTCAATAGTTTATGCATGGCTACCAGAGTAGTAAATTTAGCCCCCAAAAGAAAATTAACATAAATTAGAACTAGAAGGGAAAATCCAGACTTTTTACAGTAGACAAAAAGTGAAACTGTTACCATTTTATACAATAAACCAAACCACATTTCAGAATTTCCTACCCACGGCAGAGCCTAAATGTTCAAAAATATGCTATTAATATGTCTTGCTATTTATGTATAACTATTGATGTGTAAAGCACTTTAAAATCATTTTCCTAGCAACTCTAGCAAGAGTTATGTGAGGGAGATGGTTATGCTTCTAGGTTTATACTTGGGGAACTAAGGCTAAAAGAAAGGCTTCATTAGGATTTGAACCAAAGTATCACTGAAACCACTGACTATACTACAGTGGTACCTCGGGTTACATACACTTCAGGTTACATATGCTTCAGGTTACAGACTCCGCTAACCCAGAAATAGTACCTCAGGTTAAGAACTTTGCTTCAGGATGAGAACAGAAATCGTGCAGCGGTGGCGCAGCAGCAGCAGGAGGCCCCATTAGCTAAAGTGGTGCTTCAGGTTAAGAACAGTTTCAGGTTAAGAACGGACCTCCGGAACGAATTAAGTACTTAACCTGAGGTACCACTGTATATTGTAGCTATTTGAACCCACTTGTATCTGCCTGTTTAGGTATTTGTAAGTTATATCAACGCCAGCATATAGACTGATCATCATATCAACAACTCATTCAAGAAGCCATATTTTGAACTGAGGCTGAAGAGCCAGTGGTATTGGCTGAGCATAGATCCCCTCTAGACCCCTTCAGAGCCATAATCTTCTTTTGAGCCTCAAGAACCAGACATGATCTACTGATTCTACAAGTTTCGAGTACATGGTGGCAGGCCAAGAGGGTCAAATTCTTGACTGTATTACTTCAGCCTGTAGGCAGGAGGTTATTTTTATGAGTTGTTTTTCAGTTTGTTAAACTAAAAGATTAGTGAGCAAAGCTATGGTGAAGTGGTATAGTCCAGAATTCAACCACTTCAGTCTACCACCTTGTGGAATGGGTCTGGTTTCAAGCTTTAAAAAGCCTTTAAAAAATTAGGCCCAGGATATCCGATAGACCTCTTGCACCCATATCAGCCTGCCCACACATTCAGATGCACAAGAGAGGCCTTCTCTGTGTGTCCATCTCACAGATCAGCAAGCTTGGTAACCTTACGACTTCTGAACGCCATGCAAGTGGATCTTCGACAGGCTCCCACGCTTCAAGCCATTCCCTAAAGATGTAACTTTTCCAATGCGCTAATTGGTGATTGATGCTTTATGTCCTGGATTGTGGTTTGCTAATGCTGTGGGAAGTGTTTTAATTTGCTGCGAAAGCTTTTTTATTGGCTATTCTCCGGGGTCAGTTGATAGTTTTGTGGTTGTTGTTATTTTATAATTTGTGTTGTTGTAAGACACCTTGGACAGAGACTACCCACACAAGCTGCCTAATTTTTTTAAACCAAACTAAACGAAACAAAACACCCTTCTGCCCTGTGCCCCCCATAGCACCTATGAAGTTTCTAACAAGTCTCCCGTTAACACATTGCAGCCATTCATTCCTATTTGCCTCTGTCCCAGCTTGCACATGGGCAAATATTTGAAGTGCATAAGGGGGAGAACTCTCCTAAAACCTCTGCTGCCACTGCCATTTGAGGGAGGGGGTGGAGTGCTTCGCCTGAGGGGAAAGCAATTAAGGTGCATATAGTCAGGGGATCACAAGGATTAAGAGCTGCAACTGGGAACATTAAGGAGCCCTTGGTCCAAGACTGAGCAACTAGTTCCATCTCCCTGTTCTAGGAACATGAAGCCACCCTAACACTACAGTTTATCCAAAAATTATAACAAGGTTGGGAAACAAATCTGTGCCAGTAGCTACATACAATTAATCTACCTCGAGGTAAAACAAAAAACTTGAAAGTAAACCATACAGCTTATCAGTTGTAGAAACCTGGTGACAAGAGTCATAAGACTTTTTTCATACATTTGTCAAGTTCCTAACTAGAGCACAATGGTTTTTTCAAAGACACGTCAGGAAGAAAATGATCAACTGAGCACACACCTAGACAGCATATTGCTACAGAAGTATGTAACATGAATTGCAGTGGCATGAATAAAGTAAGCATACAACAGAATTAGTGCATCTTTTTGCAGCATTAGTTTAGAAGAAATGAACTACTCCAACCCCACTTTATAATCACTAACCTAAAACGTAATCATCAGATTGCTCTTATTCAATTATTCTATAGTTGAAATTGATACAGCTATAAACTGATAGACGTTTTAGAAGCTGTGGGATGCTATCCCGGCCAGTTAGATTTTGGGGGGTTTCCCTTGCTGAAGTTCTCTAGGCATATTTTTTTGTCCTTTTTCAACCCCTTCCACAATATTCCATCTCTAGCTGAAGCAATTTCAATTTTTTAACTGCTTAGGAACATTTCTGTGTCTGCTTTGCTTGGCTCTTATAGAAAAACTACATAAAGACAAGCTATAACTTGTTCATTATACTTCCTGTTTGTTTTCCTACTACTGAGAGCCAGTGTGCTGTACTGGTGTGAGTGCAAACCAGGACCTGGAAACCAGAGTTCAAATTCCCACTCAGTTAATGAAGCACACTAGATGAACTTGGGCAAGTCACTGCCCAACCCACCTCACAGAGGCGATTAAATGCAGAGGGGGGAAACAATGTATGCTACTTGAGCTCCTTGGAGATGTCAGTGGGATATAAATGCAATCATGAATGAATATCTCATCTTGAATAAAGTAGGAAGTAGGATTACACATTGCAACAATCCAGTTGTTTTTGCTATAGTGCCTTCCATGATTTTATTTGCGGGGCGAACTACTGGAAAAGATGCAATATCTTAGCTTGCTGTATGCAAGCTTGTGTTGGCACAGATACAACTCGATTTTTCTTTTATACAAGGGACTTCATTGCTTTTTATACTTTGTAAATTCCTAGCAGGAACTATGGCAGTGAAATTGAAATATTTCCACTTGCTCTATGAATAGCAGATTTCCAACTGTTCACATCTCTGCTAAAGAGAGAATGATAATCCTAGAATTTTGAATGAAAAGATTAAATGAGGAACTGACTCATTGACCCATCTAGACACTTTACTCGCAGGGACTGTAGAAGTGCTCACATGTACTCAGCATTGTTTCTTTGATTAACTTGCGGGTGATTTTTTTTTGGGGGGGGAGGAATCCGCTTTACACAGATGCAAGCCATAAATGAATTAATTTCTTAACTCCAGTACTGCACTGGAAATGTGTGTGCTGATCTATTGATCTGATCCAGAAGCCCTGCACGTGTGCATATGGTTTCCTATCTCAAACAACTTCTGCATTCATTTCAATAGTGCATTCATTTGCATGTGAGATCTTCTACCACAGTTCAAACAAATGGGGAAACAACAGGCACATAAGATCCAAGTATGCATTTGAGGGTCAACAGATTCTTAGATTTGAGCAAGATTGCTTAGTTATGCACATCTGCTCAAGCTCTTATACAGCTGTTTTCATGATTGTATTTAAAGTGCCTATACGTATTTAAACTTTCTTTCCTTCTTTTTCTCTTTCCTGGAGATGTTCCAGCATCCAACACTGAAGGTAGAATAGCTTTTTCTGTCCAAAGTGTTCAAATAAATGTTTATTTCCAACAAAAGGGACAGTCTCTATTGGCATGAACGTAGAATAGATGGTTTACTGTTCAGAGCCTTTGATTTTATTCCCAATAAAATCTTTATGATCTACAGTAAAATTCAGTCTGGAAAAATATTCATTAGGTAGTCTCTGTGTCTTAACACACACACACACACACACACACACACACACACACACACTTTCGCATTCTCCTTGCATGCTTGTTTAGCAGAAGAAATGTAAATTACCACAATGTTTTAAAAATTATTTTGCAAAGCAACTTGAAAATCTGATGTGTTGATAAACAACATTTGTTTTCTGTGTCTTTTTCTGTGTTTAACATAACAGAAATTCCTGAAATTTATACGCATCCATGAATTACTTGGTATTCTCATTGGAATCAATTTCTCGGTGCTATGCAGTAACTGCTGAAAAACAGATGTTACCAGCTGTGTGTGCTAACATTATCTGTGACTGCTCCTATATACCTCTTTTGATTCTTGGTTTCAGTTCACCAATTCAGTATCAAATTATTCAGAATATCATGCTGGTGTCAGTCATGTGAAATGCTCTTGATTACTGCCAAGACACTGACTTTCAGAAAATGTTGTACGTGTACATTCAGGTATGTTATAGGCTGGGGAAAAATGTGTTGCTTCTATTTTTCTAGTATATCAGACATGCAAGAAAAATCTATTGATAGGTGATGGTTTATTGATATTTACTGTATTTGAACTGGCAATGAGATTGAATTGGTTACAAAATATACACAATCTGTAATCATTATAAACTTTTAAATAAGAGTTTCTTGAATGTGACTAATCTCTTCTCAAGCCCTGAGAAAGAGATTCTGAGTTCAGGATGCCAGAACAGAAGATGGGTACTTAAAATAGCCCCCCAATGGAATGTCCTAATTCAGTTAGAAACACACACACATTTGGAGGGGGGGTAGAAGCAGGGGATTGCTCAGCAATATTTGACAAAAGCATGTTTTAATGAGATTAACATCCTAAGAATTACTGTGGTTTTGAATTTATTTATTCATTAGTCCAAGATATTGATGGGGAAGGAAAACTTGTTCTTTTTAAAAAAATCCAGACCCACCTTTGCAATGTGTTTTGGTTTACCTGTATGTTTCCTATTCCGCCTTGTATTTAGTGGCAGTTCAGTGTGGGTGGGGGCAGATATCCAGAGGCCACACAGCTACAGTATAAAGTCCCCACAATTGCATGTAGAGTTGGCTATGTGTGGCCCCTGACAACTAGGTTAAGCTTGGTGTTACCACTACTGCAAATTCTTGGATTTCTCGGGGATACAGGAAGCTACCACCTCATGCAGCTCCACAAGATGGTACATGGTAAGCTTTTGTGGGTCGGGGGGCCTCCTGAATTCATCCTAACGTTTGTAGTTGAGAGGCATTAAAGAGGAACTAAATATATGCCTCTTCTTCCTGCACTGCAAGCAAATTTATATGCTTTACTTCTACAGATTAATTAAATCTTATCACTTCATTAAAATTGTCATTTAATCTCACAAAAGGTGCTTGATGAGCCACTGCACCTCTTCAAACAAGAGAAACCCCCTTCAAAAATCTACCAGAGCTATAGCACTACAGTTTCTTGGCCCCACCAGAGGACAGTGGCAGCTAGCAGGGGGACGGGGGCTGAAAAGCTGACTAGAGGAGGAAAGACAGCTGGTTTGAAGTGCTTTTTTATTTGCTGATTGTGTGTATGATGTATGTAAGCTATTTCCACTTGTCACAAGATCACTTCTGATTTTTCTGTACAAAATAAGTCAGTCAAAGATTTTTTTGGGGGGGTGAACTGCGGGTTTGTGGTTAGATGCCACATAGTTTCACTTTCTGTGAGAAGGGGACAATTCCTACTTAATCATCCTAGCAGAGCAAATTGGTCTCTATATATTTAAAATGCTCTGCCTTGACTGCAAAGGGAACATCTAAACTGATAGTAGGGTTAAGTTTTGCAGAATTTGAGGGCTAGTCTCTTGTGGAAGTAGGTAAACCCGATACAAATATTTCCTGAAGGTGGATGGAGACCAAGAACATAAAAACATCTGGCCTTGTTTAGAAAACCCTGCTGGCTTTTCATGTGAAACAGATATCTTCTTCTTGCAACAAATTGCTTACCTGCTCAGAAAGGACTTTGGAAGACAGAAGCATGTCTGTTATTATCAAATTCCTGTAATACTGGATTATTTGGAGTGCATGTTATGAAATTTATTTCGTGGCATAGTGATTGCTTATAATGACCCACTTGACAGTAGAATATTTGAATTTTCTTAATTCTGTTTTCATGCCATCAGGTCTAAGAAAAATGGCACATCAAGTAAAACAATACCTATTATCCAATTAGAAGTGCCAGCTAGGTTGCAGATTTAAAAGGTGTGTGCCACTTAAACTTCCAATACAGTGGTACCTTGGGTTAAGTACTTAATTTGTTCCGAAGGTCCGTTCTTAATCTGAAAATGTTCTTAACCTGAAGCACCACTTTAGCTAATGGGCCTCCTGCTGCTGCCGCGCCGCCGAAGCACGAATTCTGTTCTCATCCTGAAGCAAAGTTCTTAACCCGAGGTACCATTTCTGGGTTAGCGGAGTCTGTAACCTGAAGCATATGTAACCTGAAGCATATGTAACCCGAGGTACCACTGTATCTCAACTGCTAAGAAAATATCCAGATATAGCAGCAGTTTTATATGGTGGAATGCTTATTGAACTTAAAAAGTACCACATCATCATAACCACATGAAACAGTTTTATACCAAATTATGGAAAACCATTAGCGTAGAATGATAAAAAGGAAATGGTCAATTAAACGTTTTGTTTCAGGTAGAAAATACATTTGGCAAAAATTTTTAAAAATCACTTACAGAATCCAGAAAGCACAGATAAGTCCCCGAGCTCTGATCTATTGCATGATTTTTAGCAAAGCCCACTGTAGATAAAGCAAAGTTACAAAAGAGTGCATGAGCATCATTGCAATTTGCAATCTAAGTTTTTCTACTCAAAAACACACTAGGTGACATTAAAGCTCCTTGCCAGATTTCAGAATTGCAGCCCACAGTAAACAAGCCATAATGGATGCTTGAGTTGCACACCCATTCTTTCCTTCCTGGATACCTCTTCATGTATATGAACTTTATGAATATATAGCCTTGAACTTCACAAAGAAATGATAACTAAACCTCTGTGGTGCAATGGCTCAGTGTGTGTCTGGCTGTTAACCAGAAAGTTGGTGGTTTGAGCCCACCCAGGGATGGATGTGGTAGGATCCTGCATTGCAAGGGGCTGGACTAGGAACACCCTTCCAACTCTACAATTCTATGATTCTAGGAAATCATTTAAATTAAAATTAAACCATTTAAAGTTCTAAGGCTGCCGTAACTAAATTAAAATGACTGGAAAACACAGTAAAACCTTACAAGACCTGGACATGTTTACTGAAAAGTAAAGCAGGTCTGGGCATGTTGAATGAACAGAACCAATAGCTCGGAATAATTATCTCCTGAGGAATAAAATGAATAGACTAAAATTGAACAACTAATCCTGCCACAGAGCAGTAACTGTTCCAGCAGGATCAGTTGTGTAATCAAGTTTGTCTCTCTCTCTCCCCATCCCAAGCATATAATGTTTCAAATAATTGTCTGATTATAGCAAGGAAGGCTAAAAGGATGCTATGATTAAGGGCACATTCAAAGGTCATAAAATCAGTCATGGATGATTCTTATAAGGAAGCTTGTGGGGTCGCCACTGTGATGAAAGGTAGCCAGAAATTTAGATTCATTGTCATTTAAATCACTTGCCCAACACTCAATAAGTAGCTTGATCCATATGTTGCTGCTTTTACACATCACAAAATCAGTCATAAAGGCTGACTTGAGTCATTCGGATTTCATAATATATGAACGCTGGAGAACATTTGGTTATTCATGTGACAGGCAAAGTTTAAGGATATGCTTTAAAAAAATTATTTAAGTCAAAACAATCTTACAAATATTTTAAAAGGTCAGCACTTAAATGCACATATGGGTAACAAGCTGGTGAGGTAAGTGGGTCAGAGGAGAAACAATCTTGTTTGTTTGTTTGTTCGTTCGTTTAAGTGCAAATAGTTTAGAAGTAAGCTTAATTAAAAACAAGACACCCAAAGTTTTGGTAGTTAGCTAGTCATAAAATGCCCTTTTGACATCAGCACAATTATAGGATTTCCAAAAGATTTTATTCCGCATGGAAACTGGATTATTTAAACAACTGGTCTAAGGCAATGAATTTTGTTTGGCATAAGCAAAGAATTTGCTGCAATATTGCTATACTGATGAGACTCAAATGTTTGTGCCAAGGCTTTGCATTTTGCAAGGCCTGCTTACTTAGCAAAAAGAGCCTGTTACCATGGTCACAGGAGGGGGGGAAACTAAGACCCTGTGAGATATTAACATTCCTCACTCTTGGAAAGAAGTTGTTTTGTGTTAGTTTCTTTAAAGCCACTGACCCCTCTCTTTTGTGGGGGGAGGTTTCCCTTTTGTTTTCCTTTTTCCTTTTCCATGGCAGAAAAGAATCAGAAATGAATCTTAATCCAGGGTAAACAATCCAGGACGTGAAGACTGTCACATTTGTTTCGTTATTGGGGCTGCTTGTTTCAAAGGAAGTACTCCCTACAAGTTTTAACTACTCTTAACCACAGGAAAGTAAATCACTAAGGACAAAGGGGTCACAAAGATTTCCATCTAAACTGGCTGCCCAAATGTAAATACAAACGAGCTGCTCCACACTGGAAAATGATTACTGCATGGCAACCTGCTTTTAAAGGTATATAGTTTGAACAAAATACACCTTTCCTAATCCAATTTACCAATGACTGGGAAAATTCAGAAGTCATAGGGCTTT
This sequence comes from Podarcis raffonei, assembly GCF_027172205.1. Taxonomy (NCBI): domain Eukaryota; kingdom Metazoa; phylum Chordata; class Lepidosauria; order Squamata; family Lacertidae; genus Podarcis; species Podarcis raffonei. The sequence continues at coordinate 39,771,306 of NC_070603.1, forward strand.
TTTCCTACCTGTGTCTATGCATTTTTTCACATCATAAAATGTACTTTTTTAAAGTAAAAACTAAGACTCCCAAACCCTAGCACTTTGCCAATCATATGCATATTAGCCTGGAAACCAAATGTCAAATAATTATTTTGGTTTTTTTAGAATTGTCAGTATTTTCCCCAAGTCTATGGTTGTTTTTTAAATGTTACACAGCTTCCAAAAGAGGCTCAGGCTTTAATGAGTGTCTAAGGAACAATTTTATGCTTCTGGAGTAGCCACCATGTAACAACCCATAAACTTGAGGAATTGTTGGTAAATACAAGGAACAGTTACAGTAAATGAGGGGGCTACATCTGATGGAGGAAATCAACTACACGGAAAGAACAGCAGGCTTCACTCAGGTCATCATGTATTTATTTTCATGTGAAAATGTTTCAAACTGGGCTGCAATACCACAAAGGGTGCACATATTGCTACTGGTATTCTAACAGGAAGAAGCAAATCCCTCCCCTCCTCTCCATGTTATCCCCACCATAACACTGGCTGAGAGGCACTGACTGGCCTCATGAGCATCATGACAGAGTGGGAGTTTGAACCCTGTTCTCCCAGATCCCAGTCCAGTATTTGCAAGTTATTATACCACACTGGCTGGCTGGCTTACTCTCTGAGCTTGTTTAAGACTGCAGGCTTTCCCACACTTACCTTTTGCTCTGCTCTTTCCAGGCAGAGGTCTGCACTTTAATGCTTCGTGTCTAAGCGACTGGTTTCCCCCCTTGCCACGAAGCTTTCCCAGTGAAAATCCAATCTTTAAAACTGACTCAGAACAAATGTCAATTCAGGTTTTCCGCAGATTGCTGTTTGCTCCAATTGTGCTTTAAAGAGCAGGTTTTTGAGGGGAAAGCTCCAGAGCAAAAAAGGGGTGCTTAAACACAGAGCTTTAAATCTCGGACCATGCCTGGAAAGAGTGGAAGAAAGGTAAGTGAGGATAAGCCCTCAGTCTAGCATTGCTAGTTGTTGGAAAAACATTCAAGCTTGCCTTCTCTGAATTCCAGTCTAGGCTTCACTTTGAGCTATCCAAGGTGCTACCGACCTTCCTTTCTTTGCCTTTTGGACTTTGACCTCTGCATTACCCGACCTTGTTTATCTGGATTTACCTTCTGCTTACGATGACCTTGTCTCACTGGAATTTGACTTAACTTTGTCTCCTGGATCTGAAACAGGTGCTAGCAGTACATGACTTGGTCTTCCTGGACTCTGTACCTAGCACAAGCTAGAAGCCCAACCCCCAGCTGAGCCCACTGCCTGGTACAGAATAGGTCATCCCTCTAGGAGATTCTTGGTTAGGCAAATGCCCCCTTTCCCCTTAGCTTGTGTTTGTTGGGAAAGAGATAATGGGAAGAGGCTTGGAAATCTTAGTCGACCCATTTCCAGTTTACAACTAGAAAAATGTTGGAAGGGGGTTAACACACAGTTGAGAAGCAGCAGAGGGGAAAGACAATGCTGTGAGGTCAAAACATAGAGATCAAAATTTGAGAAAGGAAGAGCAGTTGAGAGGAGCAGGAGCAGGAAAGTGGTAGGCAGCGAAGACATTAAATGTCGCCTTTCCAAAGAGTCCCTTTCTCAGAGTTGTTTTCCTTAAAAGCATAGTCCATCAGGGTACATTGTACATATTTGCATGTAACTTGTATTTTCCCTCTTTTTATGTAAGAGTCAAATTATAAGTTTTTACAGTTTAAATATGCATTTCCCCCTTTTTCCATTACTTGCAACTTCAAAATAAGCATGAATAGAAATAAATTATAGATATCAATGGGGAAAAACAACAACAGGATTATATTACAGAGATGATTTTATGTTTAACAAGAGAAGGGAGGAAAACACAAACTAAAACTTCCTAAATAAAAGTATATGAAAAATTATTCTGGAAAACAAAGAAAGCATTTCCTAAATTAATTTCATCATCTTCCTCCTTAGCTCTTAGATTCCCTCTTGCTCATAACACCAACATGCTATCCTTTTTCACCATCTCACAGAGAAAGGACAGCAAGCTTTAAAACTCAATACAAACGTTTACAGTTCACATCTCACTGAGCTGATCTTCATTCTGGAGTGGTCACACTTGGCAATTCAACTCGAATCCATTACTTTCCAGCCTATTACAACAATTCCAGAGCTATTTATTTTGGCTTGGATCACAATTTAACCTCATTTGTGCTTTTTCAGTCTAGCACATAACAAACCTGGCTTTTTCCCAGTCTGCAGCAAAGGTGATGGCTCTCTCTCAATCCACACAACATTTATTTCCTGGCCATCTCTAAGCTAAGTTATGCCATATATTATTTGCCTCTTAAACGCGTATTGAAAAACTGACTAGAGAACTGAGGAAAAACTGGTGTGAACTTCCAGCAATGTAAGATACGGTGAATCTAACTATTTTCTTTTGCCAACAGAGTCATGATGATTTACAATGTGATTCTAAACCCATTAAACAGAAGTCCCATTGATTTTCAGTGGGAATTATTTTTCTGCATACAGCACAATCCTATGCACGCTTGCTTAGAAATAAGTCCAACTGTGTTCAATGGGGCTTACTCCCTCATAAGAGGAGTTAAGATTGCAGCAACAGTGTACTTAGTATTAGGCCAAATTCCGTCTTGGCACATAAAAGAAAACCTCAGCAACCTCAAAAAGAGAGTCACTTCTGACAGTTATTAAGGAAGAGTCTTGGTCTGAATGTGGATGCACTGACAAACAGAATGTTCTAGAATGCTACGCAGCTCGTGGGAAGCTGTTATGAGGAAAACTAAGTTATCCCACTGTCCAGAATAGCTGCTGTTCTTTTAAGGCACCTACCTCCTCGTGGCTGTGATGAATCATTTTCTCCAAGTACCATCTGAATGCCTGCTTCTTCCAATAGAACCTTCCACTTTTTTAATATATTTCCTGAATTGTCCTGTTTAGAAATATTGACACTGAGTAGGTATAATGTTTAAAAGTTAAACATTTAATTCCTCGCATTTCTTTCCCACATCTTATTGCTACGTGTGAGAAGGGATAAGGTCACTGCAAAGTCACAGCCGAGTCGACATACTGCTTTTAAACTGCACTTTTATGAGTATTTGCCCACAATCTGACACCAATGACATCTTCCAGTGCTTTTCAGGCACACTTGGACATCATCAGGAGTTTCTGGAAGGCTCTGCTGAGGAACACGACTTCCTCTTCTCTGAAGAGGAGCAATCAGGTAGGCAGGGAGTCCCAAGAAAAGCACACAGACCCCTGTGGTCTGCTGGGTGGCAAAAGAGGAAGACAGCTCAAGGAGGAAGGGTTGCACACAAAGACCAAACCCATCTGCAAGGTACCTCAGCCTCAGCCTTTTCCGTATCCCACTACTACCCCAGAGCTTTTAGAGCTCAAGCTGATTACAGAAGAGCTGGCTGGAGCTACAGTATTGCACCCAAGCTCAACAGATGACACTAACAAAATGGCATCAAGACATGGGGATGGAGAGAGAACAGAACTCCTTTAAAAAGCCAGAGCAAAATGATTGTCCCCTCTTCCATTTCAATCCAGCTCAGCTCCTGAAAGTCCCTTTGCAGAACAGCCAGTTTTGATACAACAATTATGCTACATCAGGGGGAGAGCCCTTTTCTTTCCCACAAACTAAGGAATTGGGAGCAGGAGGAAGAAGGGGAAGGGTCTAACTGGGAGTATGTCTGTGTGTGTTAAAGATGTGAGTTTGCATCTCTGACACCACACACTATTGGGACTGACCACCCCCCCCAATCCACTTTGGAAGGTGGTCCCCTGACAGCATTCCAGCAGGGTAATACAGCTCACACACCCCAAAAGGTCCCCCATCCCTGGTGAAATAAACACAGTAAGAACACATTCCTGGAATTGGTATTCCAATGATAATTGTGCAGTAGAACTTGAACAGTATACTGACAGGTACATACCATACTAGCGTCGTTAAAAACAGATAGTTCCATGGAACCTTGGAAGTCTTGCTCCAGAACAGACTTCAGGCATTCATCCAGCCAACACTCAGCATTGTAAACTGGCAGAATTATGGACTACAAGGAGTAAGAATACATGACATAGAATCAGAAAAAATGCACCGATGTTTTATTCCGTGCTCCACAAAAAGTTTACTTTTATTATATCCACTAATCAAACACACACAATAGTTTTTGAGCAGAAAACAAAGGACACTGTCGTTTTCTTTCCAAACAGCTTTTTATCCTTCAATATTGCTCTGTTATTTATTACTGTTATTTAAACAACTAATAAATTGAAATGAAAATTAGTAGTAGTTAGTACTTCTATGAACTGCTTCAAACTGGCATCATTTCACACTTATCAATTACACAGTTCTTTATCAAGAATAGTAAACTAATTTTGTATTTCATAATCCTCTAGTTTAAATCAGGTTTTGTAAATTCAAAATCTTATTATTCTAATATTCTAATATTATAACCGGATGTAACCAATAACATTGGAGCAGCATTTTCAAGCCATAGCAGATATTTGTTATTCAACTGTTAACTTTTTTTCTCTAAACAATTAGCCACACAGCAAAATGTGGTTTGCTAAAAGGACAAAAATAACTCCCCCACTTTCATTTAGAGTCAACATTTAAGTTCACTTTCAGTATCTCTATTTTGCTATGTTCAGGGAAATGCAAGCATGCATGCCCATGTCTTAAGGAATGAGCAGCTAAATCAGGGATGAAGAACCTGTGGTCCCCCAAATGTTGAACTTCCAACAGTGTGGGATTATGGGAGGAGTTTAAATACAACAACATCTGGAAGGTCAGAAGTTCCCCATCCCTGATCCATGCCCTAGGGAAATAATGTATGTACAAAGGTCTACAAATCTGATTGTCAATCTCACATGGTAAGTATACTTGTACTTTAGAGGCACTATGAATATGAAGTCCCCACCCTCTTCCTGATTTTAAGCTGTATATTTAAGTTGTATATGTGCTCAAAGTGGTTCACAGAAAAATCAAAGTCTATATACAGTAATACAATAATTACAAGCCATAGTAAAAATATATATAATCAATGATTAATGGTTCATTTCACATATATCAATGTTTAAGTAAGCATGCAACTTAATAACATGTCATGGCAAAGTATCCATTAAGCAACTCCCTTATAAAGGCTCCTGGGGCTGGAGGGTGAGGCAACACAAGTGAAACCAACCATTTCCTGATGGCAACCATAGAGTTTCTCTCCCCTCGCATTTCTTCCTCTGAAAACAGTTCCTTTAGGAAGGCGTCTAGGTCTAGGGCAGGCATGTCCAACATGTAAATTGTGATCTACCAGTAGATCACTGGTAGATCATTGGCTCCCCCCAAAGAAGCTGCAACTGTGGCTCCCCTAAAAAAAGCTCAACATTTTACCTCCCTGGAAAAACTCAACAACTTTGACCTGAACCCCAAAAAAGAGAGTAGATCACTGCCAGTTTTTAACTGTTGAGTAGATCACAGTCTCTTGGGAGTTGGCCAAGGTAGACAGAAAGGCCAACAGAGCCTCTCACCCCTTATTTAGCAAAACTCTCTAGAAGCTAGCTTAGGGAACATACATCTTGCCAAGGAACATATCATGCTTAAAAGTATGTTTACAATGAGCACCCTTAGACTCTTAGGATATCCAGACTTATCTCAGATGCTTTTAAACATACACGGTTATTTGGAAGCATTCCCAGCAGTCCTTAAGTTCAGGAACGTAAAAGTAGGAGCTAACTTAACATTACATGCTAATAGCATGTGACAAAACCACAATTATTATTGCTATTTTAAGGAACAAGCTGATTTGGATGGGGGAAATTTACAACAGAAAAGCAATATGCTGGGAAGCACACTTCTCCACTTCAAGTCAGCCGCTTCTGGAGTGGCTTTCCTTTTAAAACAAGCAAACAAACCACAGCTGACAAGGTTTTGTTACATGCATTTGAATGAACTTTTAGCCCTCAAGATTACACCATCTTGCTTCTCTAGAACAAACCACACAGCTGGGGAAAGGCCTAAAACGATGACTATTACAGTATTATTGTTACTCTTTACTGAATTTGTTAGTCATTTTAACTTGTCCCAGGCCAAGCAAAAGCCACCTACAACCCAACAGGGGAGGGGAGTCCCCCACACAGATACATTAAAACCAAGAGAAAAAAGAAATACATTGAAAAGATCCCATTCACTTCCAAAAGGCCACAAATAGTTAAAGGCCAAAAGCCTGGTTATAGAGTTTTGCCTTGGCATCTAATAATATAAAATGATGGCACCAGGCAAACTTCCCATGGCACCCTCCTAACGTTTTGACCACAAATCCCACCAGCATGGCCTAATGGTCAGAGATGATGAGATTTGTAGTTCAAAACATCTAGAGCGCACCTCATTAGCTACCCCTGGTAGCATCAGCCTGACCAAAAGAAAAAGACCTTGTTGCTAAGGTTATGTTTGTTGATGCTCTGCAGCAGCTAACATTAACAACCATTCCTGAAGTTGAGTATACAGTATTTAGATTCACCACCCATTGACAAAATTTGCAGATGTACAAAGACAACCGAGAGCGAAAGCAGAACAATATGGAACATACCACCTGAATCTCACTGCTTTCTCTGCCTTCCCTACTGAATGATGCGACAGACTGTGATTGAGGTCCCTCTGGTAAGGGAGGAGGAGATGGGGTGACTGGACTTTGGTGCTGGGTAAGCCCTGAGCCACCACCATCACAGGTGCCTTTTTGCAAAAAGGTGCTCCCAGGTCCCCCAGAGACCCCTTTGGCCATCTCCATCCCTGACCTTTACACACTCAGAAAAAGGAAGGAAAAAATGAGGGCCGTGGGAGGGGGGAGCAGTGCACGTGGCATCTCACAGACCAGGACTTCTTTAAAGCTGCTGCAACGTGGGGCTGCACAGCACCTTCTGCAAAAAGTAGATGAGGGTGAGAGAGCTGCCAGGTGAAGCCTGAGGGACACGTGGGAAGGTGCTTTTAAAAAAGCCCCAGGAGAGAGAGAGAGAAACGTATAAAAACAAAGTGCAGAGAGAAGAACTCTGAGAGCCAGCTATAAGGAGGCGAGGAAATGGGTGGAAATTAATAATAATAACAATAATGAGGTGGGGGAAGGAAGCCACACAGAGAAGAGGAAATACAAAGCGGGCAAGCAGGTGGACAGCAGGCGCAGGGACTCTGCCTTCTTCTGCTCCCCGCCTTGCGCGTGCGCGGAGCCTTCCCGCCTCCCTCTCCCCCGCCGCTTCCGAGGTTCTGCGGGCGCCCAACCGGAGAAGCCGCGCGCGCGTCCCCGCCTCCTGCTCCTTCCCCTTTCGGTGGAGAAATAGAGACGGCAAAGGCTAGAGCGGCGCTAGGGAGGCGCCGCCGCCTGCGGTGTTGTTACCGAACGCGACAGGCGAACGCGCGAGTCGGGAGTGGCGTGAGCTGTGGGGACCCGGGAAGGAGAGCTGATACTGCATGGGTTTGGGGCTGTGGCCGTATTTATTTCCGACATCATCCTGGCCGGTTAGAGAGACAGACAGGCAGGCAGGCAGGCAGGCAGGCAGACAGACAGACAGACAGACAGACAGACACGGAGGAAGACGCACATGCTCAACGTGCTGAGCTGCACTTGAAAACAACAGCCTCCAAACTCTAAAAGCACTTTGCACAAGGCGTTGTGCCGTTCGTTCGGTTTTTTAAAACGCAGCTGCCAGTCGGGTGACAGGCACTCTGCGTATGCAGAGATCCTTTGCGTTGTATTATTATTATTATTATTATTATTAATAATAATAATAATAATAATAATAATAATAATAATAATATATTATTAAACTTGGCGCTTGCTCTAACACGCATGCAAAGAGCATTCTGCACATGTTCAGAGGCACTTGTATGGAAGTAATTGCATAGCTAATGATCACTATGTTCTATGGTAGCATCTTGGCTGCGAGTCCTGGAAGACTTGATCCTTGCCTTGCAGGCATTTTCCCACCTGGCCTGGGGAGGGTGGGACTCTGAGCTACAGAAGCTACACTGTACAAGTTATTTTTGTGGATGATACCTGTGCTTAGCCTGAATTCACATGTTTGTGTGCAGGGGTTTTTGCATTAACACCTAACAACTTAGAGGCAGAAACATCGACTCTTAGATACTTTATAATAGGATTTCTAATTATTCTTTCTAGTCTTGTAAGACTATGATTCCAAATCTTGCAAACATGCATGTATTTTCCTTTTATGTATTGTGTTTTCCCTGTTTATGTCATTGACAGAATATATTGATTTTGTTTGTTACTATGTAATGTTATTTTTCTATTTTGGTGCAGTAAACTGCCCTGTGATCATTGGCTGAAGGGCAGAATAGAATTGAAATAAATAAAAATAACTTGTTGCAATTTGTGTTTGCAGGCTCAAGACTCAAACAAACACAGGGTGGCACACAGCTACACAGCACAAAATAATGTTTTAGTAAATTTGCTAACTAAACAAATACATAGATAGATTAAAGTTATCTAAAAGTATTTATTGACATTCACATAATGGTGGGTACTATACTAGGTACCTAGTAACTTTATCTGCCTAATAGCTTTTCCACTTCTTCTTTTCGGTAGGAATTCAGCTAAGTGTATTTGCACCCTGTCATAAGTTGTTTGTGCATGCATGTATTTTCTCACACTGCCTATCGGAGAGTAACATTGGCATTTGTTTTTATGACTTTTTACTTTTAGTGTTGGAAACTCTAATGGCGTGACTGTAATCTTAAACATTACTCATTACTCATTACTTTCAGCAGGAAAATGCCCAGGAGTAAATCTGTTGCAGAATCAGAATTCCCACCCCCCCCACCCCTTCACTCTGAAGTTGCTGAATTTGTGTGTGATAGTAATGTTAACTGCAAAAAGATAGAAGACAGATCCCAAAGAACCAGCAAACCAGTTCCATGAGTCCAAGCGAGCTTAAACCATGTTTTTTCTAAAACCGCCCACAGCCCCTTGTTACCCTGCATGACAACCTACATATGAAATCGGGATGGCAGGAGTGCTCAAAAGCTTTTTGTGCTTTTGCAGAGGGGACAGATGCTCAGTGGGGATGGGATTGGGATAGCACAAGTCCTTTCATAGAATCAAAGAATTGTAGAGTTGGAAGGGACCCTGAGGATCATCTAGCCCAACCCCCCACAATGCAGGAATTTCTCAACTAAAGCACCCATGGCAAATGGCCATCCAACCTCTGCTTAAACCCTTCAATGAAGGAGAGTCCACCACCTCCTGAGGGAGTCTGTTTCACTGCCTGTAACAGCTCTTGCTGTCAAAAAGTTCTTCCTGATATATAGTTGGAATCTCTTTTCTTGTAACTTGAATCTATTTAGCCTAAGCAGTTCTCAGGAGCCCATCAAAAGTGCCTTAGCAGCATTAATATTGCAACATGACCTTTCATAGGCAATGTTCTACTTTATAAAATGCACAGAGTAAACTGAAGTGGTAAGTAAGACTCTTAGATACAGTGGAGTGGTACTCACATTAAGAAGGTAAAACTTAAAATAAAAGCACTCCCTGTAACCAGTGTAGGGCAGTGCTTAGGGTGCTGGACTAGAACCTAGGAGACCAAGGTGTTCAGATGCCCACTGTGCCATGAAACTCACTGGGTGACCTGGGGCCTGTCATCTCTCAGCTTTACAGCGCGATTGTGATAATAAAATAGGGAAGTGGGTAGAACCCTGCACAACACCTTGAGCTCCGTGGAGAAAAGGTGTGGTATAACAGCAATAAATAAATAACCAAATCCCCACATTTCTGGGATATTGATGCATAAATGCTGTCATTGAAAAAGGCAATACAGTTCATTCAGGAAACAGGTGGACACGTGAGGGAAAACAGGTACACTGTGGTGTGAAGATCACTCCCTTGTCAGTTGGTTTTCCTTCTATTTCTTTAAGTTAGTCTTTCAGACTTCTGCAAACTTTTTTAAAGTCAAATGTAAGTGTGTGTGTTTGTGTGTGACATTAGGAGGCATGTGAGTGATAAACCCCTTATAGAATGCAGTCTGCCACATAAAGAGAGATGGGGAGAAGGCTTGTAGTTTTGTCTTCATTGTAACTCTGTTTACAGAATTTGAGCAAAGCAACCCAAAGATATCAAAACAAGCAAGGCCACTATTAAGTTACACTGAATCTGTGGCATCTTAAATGTATTAGAATATTGTATCAGTCTTTGAACTATGTTGTTCCATTTCAGAGCTTATCAGTTACAGTTTAGCTGATTATGATGAACACGCAAATAGTTTTAATCCTAGTTCTTCACATTTGAAGGTTATAATGAGCTGAACTGTAGCATATCTGATAACAAAAGGAACGCTAAGTTAATGTTAAACATTGTCTCCCGAAACAGCAGAAGTAGCCATCTTGTTCTTAAATGAATCATAGCAGTCGTAATACTCTACAGATGGAAACACAGCTTGTTTTCTTGGTTGTTAGTATTAACAAATCAGTAAAACTACTAAGAGCACTCTGAGCACTATTCAGGATGTGAAAGTCTTATGGCCCCTGCTTAAGATTTGCATCAGAAAACATGGGGGTGGACGGAGAGAAGGTATTGTCAATGAGGAACAAAGGGTGAGTGTCAAATATAAGTCATGTTGACAAAGCTACTCTGCATATTCTGCTACTTGTCATAGAAGAGTCTTGCTCTACATTGCATTGAAGTTTTAGGGTGCTAGATGTCAGTATGCTAACACTAAAGCTTTTGGCAACAGGAGTTGCTGTGTGTGTGTTGCTGTACACATTAGTATTGTAGACTGGCACTCATTCACCCAGGTGTGCTTCAATTGGTTTCTTTTTAAAGTGATCACATTGAATCATGAAGTTGGAAGGAGCCAAGAACTCATCTACCCCAACTTCCTGTCCAAAACTAGAATTATTTGCCTAGCAGGTTTCCAACTGATCTGTGCTTTTAGAGACAACGTGCTGCAAGCAGAAAGCAGAGGTGCTGCAAGAGGCCTGTCCAAAGCTGGAGCTACAGGTGATTTGTGTAGCTTAGCCAAGACGACAAGCTTTAAAGAAAGCCCAAAGAATCCTGGGGCCATTAGCAATTTTTACCTGAAGAAAAGTCCTTGCTGACCCCTGATAATTAAGAGCGCAAGCATGGACAAATTTAGTTGGGAGACTTTTCCTAAAGAAAGCCACAATGGACCCCAAGGGTTGTGTAATGGTTTCTAAGGGGTTGCTTGTGCGCAAGCAGGCAACTATCTCCCTGGCTGGGTGCAAACACCTGGCTGGGCTGCCAAAGTAAACTTTATCTGTCCGGACGCCACTCACCCGTGGCTGACTCAGTCGCTGGCAGAATCCGTGAGTGGGCGTTTCTTAAACTTCTTCCAGCAAAGAAGCTCTTTGACGCCTAGTCTCCTCCTACCCTCTCTGCGCAAAAGCCTTCTGCGCAAGGAGGGCGTGGGCAACGGAGGACCCCTACTCTCCCCGCTGGTCCCAGGCAAGGAATCATGGGACCGCCTCGCCGCTTCCCCCATCTGCCCCCCTTCTCCACTGGTGCTACACTGATTCTCTTCCCCAGAAGATGGGCTGCTTCTCCCGATCCCTGGACGCTCTCTGGAATCCCTCTGGCTTTTGCTCTCTCCCTCCGGCACTGATGGCAGTTCCCTGACAGGTTGTAACAACTATTGCTTGGTCGCGAACATCCCACTCTTGGGCAAGTGGGTAGTTGCTATGCGACTCTAGGCACTCTTGCGTGAGACTGAATTTCTCAGCACAATCCAATCTGGTTTTAGGCCTGGCATTGATACAGAAACTGCCTTGATTACCCTGGTGGATGACTATGGTAGGAGGACAGTGGGAGTGTGACTCTGATAATTCTCTTAGGTTGATGCCTTCTGTACTATCGACTAGACTCTCATGGGTTTCAGAATTGGTACTGATGTGTTTCAGTGGTTCTATTCCTACCTAGAGGACAAATTTCAGAAGATGGTATTGTAATGTACTGCTGGGCCCCATGGCACTCATACTAAGACACCCATCATAGATATTCATCTTGTCCCTCATGCTTTTTAGTATCTACATGAAGCCACTGACCAAGGTCATCCAGGGATTTGAAATGAGGCGTTGGCCAGCATCCTGGTGAAACCCAGCTCCGTGTCTCTGTTAGGGTTGGGTAAGGACACGGAAGTGATAAACCCGTGTCCGGAATCAGTAATGGGCTGGATGAGGTCCAATAAACTTAATCTCAGATCTAACAATACTGGATTAGTGGTGACTGATTACTGTTGCTGGATGATTCATCAGCCCAGGGAAGTGGTGCTAAACCAGTTCTGGATCTACTTGTAATCTCTCTAAAGGATTGTGTTCACAGTGGTGGGGTGCTTATAGACATAGCTTTATCAGTGAGGGCCCTTTATGCTCCTGTGGCATTGAGTGTCTTTTACCAGCTATGGCTGGTGTTACAACTACAACCCAGCCTGTATAAAACAGCCTAGTTACAGCAATCCATGCTCAGATAACCTCCAGAATATGAGAGGATGTCTTTGAAGGCTTCTTGGCAGTATCCATTCCAAATACTACTTAAATAATTAACTGTGGCCAGGCAGACATTTTCTGTTGTGAACCACCCTGGGATTTTCAGATGAAGGTTGTTATAACATTTTTTTAAAATAATAATAAAAGCACTGGTTTTTATTCTGCAGTTAGGATGTCCTGATTTTACTGCTCAACTGTCTTTTCTGGTTATTGCTGTTTTTCTTTGCATTACTATTATCCACCCTGGACATAGAAATATTGAATGGCAGGCTATCTGTGTTTAAATTAAATAAACAGATGTTTCATTATTAAGGCTGCATGCTTACAATGGGAATAAGCCCTGTTGAGCTTAGTAAGACTGTTTTTGAGAAAAGTGGCACAGGATCAGGCAACACACCATCAGAAGTGTCATTTCTCCTGTTTGCTATATAACAGGAGATATTTTTTTTAAAGAAAATCTGGAGAGATGTCACAAAAGGCAATAACAAGCTGATGCAGGCTGCTGAATTAACCTTTAATCCTATTTCCTTGCTTTTGACAGAATCCTGTAACCACAGAAAATCAAAGCTGTAACAGAATAAATCTGTTGCTGTTCTTCATTCTCCCCCCACCCCGCCCCCAGCACATGGCTCCTTTGATCTTTATAACATTTCAAGGGCCAGCCACTCATAATATAGTGGAAAAATAGTACTCCACATTTCTTGCATGCCTTCAAAAAGTCAGTTCTGTGAGATCCTGGTAAGTCTGTTAAGTAGATCCTGTATCCAGTTGTGAACAATGGTCGTTGGATTTCAGTGGGACGACAGCATGTAAACGTGTTCAGTATTGCAGCTTTAGAAACTTGCTTTTCACAGTACATTAGAGAGGTTAAACATTTTAGTGTGTAAGTACAGGAAACATCTGACAGCCTAAAAGGGGAAAGTGCTTATAGAAATAAATCATAATCTGACAAAGGAATGTACACACAAGCGGGGATGGGGAATCTACAGTAGAATTCCACAAGACATATTGCATATGCATATTTATATGCTATACACCCAGAAAGGAATATAAGTTATTAAGAGACTTCAAAGAGTTTAAGATACTCTTACTTGGCTTGGCATTAATTAAGGGCTATAAAGATTGGAGTGCAAGTCAGAAACATCTGATCAATATTCATCCAAAAGTAAATAATTCATACACTAGCTTGCTCAAGAACAGATTATGACTTCAACTTAAGTAATAGACATGGCACAATACAAAACTCTGAGACAGATCCCATTGACTTCAGTCGCGCTTACTCCCAAGTAAATAGGTATAAAATTACAGCCTTAATCATCATGGTGGTTCTCACACATGTTGTCTCTCATTCAAATTATATTATTAACTATCAGTGCAGTATCTGTGATTTAAAAAAAAACCAAACTTTGGCCTTTCCCCCCTTCATTACAATAACTAAAATATTTGCAGCAGAAACCAAATTAATGTGAGAACAGTGCATGTGACTAAAACAGTGTCTTACAAGTAAAATTATTCTGCATGATTACAAATAATAAGTAAATAGGCAAGCAGTTTTCTGTTATCATGGATTCCATGTGTACTAATTATAGGTGAGAGAGGGGGCAATTTTATATCCAATTCAACTTGGAGAATATCTAACATGAATTTTAGTTCACTTTTGTTTCTTGTGGTTTATTTATTTCTTAAATGTATATCCTGCCTTTGCTTGAGAAAAGGCAGGAAGCAACAATAAAGTACATATTAAAAGACAGCTGTATAAAATATATCACCAATGTCATGTTGCTGATTCAAAAGGGAATCTGGATGCAATTTTACAATCCACTGATGTGCATAAACCCTTCTGCCCAAAACTAACAAACTGGAAACTGCTACAAACTGAAGAAAGTACAGAAATCAAGAACAGAATGCAGACAGACAAGCTCACATGTTGGTACCACACTATTAACTGGATCAGGTAACTTGAAACCCCCAAATATGGGGAAGTCTTGTAAGAATCTTTTCATGGAAGCATAAGAGACGACAATAATTGCCTGCCAATCAACCATACAGCTGCCTGCTGTTCTCTGCTATGAAGATTCTCTCCATAGGGCAGAAAGACTAGCCAATCTGGTCCCTTTCAGCTTTATGACTCTATGGTATCTATCTAATTTGTATCTCAAATGATAAAGGTCCTGGCAATCGAGCATCCTGTTTTTACCACTGGCTTTCTTCAGAGAAAGAGACATGGTGTCCATTCATGCCCAAACTTGATGAAACCTATGTCTATGACAATGAATAAGAGGAGTGGGACCTTACTGTGTTGTAGCTGAGAGTTGGACCATGATAAGTTCCCCTTCCCCCAGAATAGTCTGCAGCCGCCATCTCAATCACTAGCCTGCCCCAAAAAGCTGTGGCTTCAAGGGATCCAATGCTCTCTAGGATAAGGAAGCTTCTCATACAGCCTTGCTGATATAACCCTGGATTTTGCTGCACACCTCTATGATTGATCCAGGCTGCCAGTTTAAGCCAGGGATGGGGAACCTGTGGTCCTCCAGATGCTAGACTCCATTTCCAATCAGCCTCAGCAAGCATAGCCAAAAGTCAGCGATGATGAGGTTGAACATCTAGAGGGCTATGGTGTTCCCAACCCTGATGCAATCCCTGTTTCAGCGACTAGTGACCTCTTCCCTACTCAAGGTAGACAGAAGCCGGCACATACACAGGAAACAGTGTCCTTCCATGCTCGACTGGGTCCATCTAGTATTGTTTACCTGTGATGTCACTAATATGGGGCCTACAGGTGCAATGGCATTTTTTGAGCCCCGTCCCTTTTACTGCTCCTTTGCCATGACCATTAATTCCCCACACCCCCAAAAGTGTACAGGGCTGAAGGAGGAAGTTAGAAGAGCAACACTTTTCCATTTCCTCTTTCAGTTCTGTGTGCTTTTCAGGGCTCAGATTGGCACTTGAGCAGATGAGCAGGAGACAAAGAGCAATCTGGGTTACAGGAGAGAAGAAAGCAGTTTGACCAGGGGAGTGTCAGTAAGTGAAGAAGTGAGCACACATGCACTTACACATGTAAGCTGAGTCCAGTAAGGCGTATCCCCTTGAAATTGCCCCTGCAAACTGAAATCACAAGGCACATCTGTCTCTATTAACTGAACTCTCTGAATCCAGTGCTTTGAAGCACTGTTATGGCACAAAAACATAGATCAAATGCACAAATTATTATTATTCCTCCTAATTTTTATAAGGGACCCCCTCAAAGCCACCATCAAATCACAGGTCATCTTTGTGCCCACATATGTGTTGTGTGATTTGTTCATTAGTTTGTTGTCATCCTATGTCAAAAACATGAATATCCATGCAGATTTGTTCCATGGTTTTATGGTGCTGGCAAGCACTGGATCTGGTTTTCTGTGTGTGTGTGTGTTTGCTGTGCTGTCTCCCACTGTAAGCTTTAATCAGATGGTGTTCTTTAAGGGACCCCATACAGAACCAAGCAAATTCAAATATGCTGAATTAGAATTGTAGAGTGCGAAGGTACCCCAAGAGTCAACTAAACTAGAAGGGCCTTTGGTCAGCAAGGGGGCTTCTTGTGTTCTATGGTTCCTCCCCCAATGGAATTTGTGTACTGGAATTAAAGAAAACAAAGAAGTCTTCTCTGTATTATAAGAGTGAATCTTTTATTCACCAGCCACTCTCATTTGGGGCACGCCCACCAAGATATACACAGAGGCATATAAAGCAGCCTGCCACAAACCTCAAGGGTCTTAGAGGAAGTAGCAATTTTGAGCTCCCCTAGATATACAATTATATAACGCCACAGCTCTGAGGCGTTTATCCCTGGAAATCCCCGGACAGACCAGATGAGAACATCCCAGTTTTCTTTTGCTGGGCTGTAATTCTCTTGTGAGTTGCTTCTGGGGATGAATAAAACTAAGAGGGAGATTCGGAGATCATTACACGTGGGTACATTGGCAAAGTTTCATTGATGAACATCTCCTAAATAGACATCCAGGTGTATTTAGTATTTCGCTATGGAACAGTGAGCAACTCCCACCAACATAACAACCCCACTGTTGCTTTGTGACCACTTCTTTCAAGGTGAAAGACTAGTCAGTAGACCCTGATCTTACCAGCAGCTGTTAATGCTCCTTCCCTTCCCTTCAAATTGATTCCCCGCCCCCCGCCTCAGTGTGTAAAGTCGCTAAGGGCATGAAAATAATTCATGGGCTAATTATCCCCTTATGGATGATTATATGATTTTGGACAGTCCCTGTATATTTTATGTCTTGGAGAGACTAGCAACCAGGGGTGCTTTTGGACGACCTGTTTGTTGAGCATTCGTCCTGAATTGTTTGCAGGGAGATGTTGGCTACTGTGATTGATTTGTGGGGAGGCTAGGTGACATTGCGTCAAAGCAAGTGTTATCCCACGCTTTCCAGTTCGTTTCCTCCATCACTTTCCTTAATGCAGAAAGTTGTGTCTTTGGGAGAAATGATTTTTGTCCACAAGATACATTGCGTATCATTATACAATGTGAATTTGCCCCTGTGTGGTTGAATCCCACCAGGAAATAGCAATAGTTCCCTAAGATGTGCAATTTGGAGTGGACGAAGAGCACTCTTCTCCTCTATCCCTCCACTCTACCCTCTGCTTTACTGGAAAGCACTCATAACTGCTTGACTTGATGAAAAAACACTATTGGGAATGGAGGCAATAAGAGCAATTGCAGACCTATAATCTATGCTTAACTTGTAGTTAAAAGGTGCCCAGGATGGAGAATGTGAAAAGTTGTAACTGTATCCTGGAACTCTATGTCATCAGGAAAGAAGGGAAGTTGTAGGTAAGAGTGGTGCTAAGTTCCTAGGGCTAAGGTGGAGTTCATGTTGGATTCTGGGGTTCTGCCAAGCAGAACGCAACATAGATTTGGAATGCTGCACTGTTGTGGCATGAAGGACCTGATCTTCACTATGCAGAAAGCAACCTGCGCAGAGACCCTAAAAGCTACAACACTTGCACACAGTACATAAAGTCACTGGAATGGAAATTATAATTCCCATAACAGCAAGCATTTCATAATGTGCAGTAGCAGTCTGGCCTTTGCAAAAACTGGCCTGCATGATTCAGATTGTTTTTTCTGCATGCAAGATAGAACTCCATTTCAGATTTGGATGCATATTCTCAATCCTTTGCATCTCACTCGCTGCTGGATATTTTCACGCTCGCTTAGTCTGAAAAGGGAAACACCCATACGTTTTCAACTACAGAAATAAATGGATTGAGAGATCTAAAAGTAAGTGTGATTTATCAAACACCTCCAGCCAGAACGCAAGACTTTCCTAAACAAAACATGAACTCATAATTTGTGCAAAGTAAACAAAACTACTTCCCTCCACAGACTAGCTAAGAAAACATAAAAGCAACATTGGTTTCTTGGCAACCTAAATTTTACATTGTTGTTCTCTGGTGGAGGGGGGAACAATGGTCCTTTGCAGCACAAACTCGTGTAAGCAGAATGTTAGGGACCCTGACTCATTTTTCAGGCTCCCTATATGACTATTTTCATTTACTCAGGAACTGCGGAAGAAGGAAGGAATCGTATAAAAGAAGGATAGTAGCAGAGGAAGTCGACCCTGTGCTGCTTCAATATTATGATTTCAGATGGTCAGGAGGCATAACAAAGGCTCATTTTTCTAATGCCCAGCTGAGCCAACAAGCAATGAATGAGCAAGCTATAGTCAACAGAGCAAGTTCAGGATATCACAGAGAGTGAATCAAAGAGTGTAGACAGTGAGAAATGTGGGAGCTAGGTGTGAAATACCACAGAACTGGGAAGGAAACAGAAATAACAAATCTCAAAGAAGGCCCCCTTCTTATTAGCAAATATCAGAGGATGGATGGATGGATGGATGGATAGATACTTGGACCCCACTGACCGACTGATTCACTGTGTCAATTCTGAGTAATAAAATGGTTAGACTATTTCCATATAGCTTAGAAAACTGATGAAATTTGGTACATACATACAACCCAAGATTGCCTGATAACTAGGAATGTTGGGAAATAAGAGATTTCTGCCACAAAAGAGGGGACTATTCCAAATTGCAAAAGTACTTCAGCAAGCCACAAAAAGCTGCAATTGAGTACACATGTAGCCCAAGGCAAAGTGATTACAGTGGTACCTCGGGTTAAGTACTTAATTTGTTCCGGAGGTCCGTACTTAACCTGAAACTGTTCTTAACCTGAGATACCACTTTAGCTAATGGGGCCTCCTGCTGCTGCCGCACCACTGGAGCACGATTTCTGTTCTCATCCTGAAGCAAAGTTCTTAACCTGAAGCACTATTTCTGGGTTAGCGGAGTCTGTAACCTGAAGCGTATGTAACCCGAGGTAGCACTGTATCACATAAGTCTGAAGGTGGGACATTTTTCAGCCACCTTATTATGGCATCCTAATTTCCATTCAGAAGATTGGAAATGGGATATATTAACAATAACTTGAGACATTCCGTTTAATGTCCTCAGAATGGTGGGATCCTGTGGCTCTCCAGATGTTGTTGGACTCCAGCTCATATTGGTTATCCCCCAGCATAGCCAGTGGTCAAGGGCACCTGCAGTTGGGGTCCAACATCTGGAGGGCCATAGGATCCCCAAACCTGTCACAATACATTGCCTCATAATAGAGTATTCCTGAACTTCTTCAGGTGAATGCTCATGTGTGGAACAACATGAGAACAAACTTATTTCAGATAGGTAAGCCTAGCAGCAATTTCTGTCATCATAGTGGAACTTTTGATCAGTCAATCATGGAAGTTGCTGTGTTTTTGATCGCCTAGGTCATACATCATGTTTGCTTACTCAATGTGTGTCATGGACTTTTTGAGGATGAAAAGTGTATTATGCATGATTTCCCCAACTAGCCGGGTCAGTTGGGCTGTTGATAGACTTATGCACTGAAGATCAAAAGCCGTAGTAGCTGGTGCCATGTTTATCTCCAAAAATGTTCTCAAACAATTGGCAACATTAGGGCTCCTTGACCCAGCATTTCAAACGTGTCAGTGACTACCTTTTGATGAACATGGAACAATACATGAAGATAAAGAAGAATGGGAGTAATTTTCTTAATCGGGATTGCATCATCGCCCAATATTTACAGAGGGAGAGCACCATTCATTCCAGGTATATTGCTGATTTTGTGACACATAAAAGTAAAAAAGAGAGAGAGAGATTGTGATGCATTCAGCAGCAACTTCTTATGTAAAATTAATACTGGCATCAGCTAGGTACATGTGCTTCCACATTTGTTACAACTTTGTGTTTCTTTTTCCAGATCAATCCACAATCTCCTCACAGTGCTTAGACTCCTATAGAATAACTTCAGCTGAATCGCTCTTAGACTCCACAAGTTCTGATATATGTGATGTATTTTTCGTAAATGATAGAGCCTGATCCTGATATATGTGATGTATTTTTCATAAATGATAGATAGGTTGCAGAGGTGGTGGGTATTCCTTTGTCTTTGTTATATTCCCCCAAGAAAATATTGGGAGCCTATCATTCTATGCTAGCTGCAGCAGTTCTCTCTGAGTTCCTACTGAGGCAAAATAGATAGTGGCTTTTATAGATTCTCAGAGTGAGCTTTGCCAAGATTGGATGCTTCCCATACAATTACTGGATAAACAATATACAGAAATCAATTCCAGGTCTGACTCCAGCCATGAAGATACCTAACTTTAAAAACAGATAATGGAAATAACTCCCATTATCCCTGAGTGTTGACCATGCTAGCTGCAGCTGATGGGAGTCCAACAGAACCTGATGGGTTACATATTCCTTATCCCTGTTCTGGGCCAACTAGAAGCCTGATCCTATGTATGTTCATTCACACATAAGGCCCTCTTATTAATTGTGCTTCTTTCCAGGCAAGCTTGTGCATAGGATTGCAGCCAAACTCTTTTCCATGGATATCTGGTGAGGGCATTAAGGCAGCTAATCTCAACCATTAACAAATATTCCCAGCACATCTGCTAACAAGGCATACATACGGCGGCTTAAGTTCCAGGGTTTTGCCTCCAAGGAATTACTTGTCTCTGAGTGGCTAATTGCAAAGGATGATGGTTGGGTAAATCAGTGAGCTGAAGGTGTGTGTACAGGCACAATGTGCACTTGCAGGATAACTTAATTATTTTGGGCATATGTGATTGGGTACAGATATTTTGTTATTAAGTAATATTCCAGAGTCTCAGCCCATACTCCTTTATAAGACACCCTATAACCGTATTCCATCAGCATCCAATTTCTCCATTTAATTAGAAGATAATTAGATTCTGTGCAACACGTACGCTGGGAGGGAAGTTTCCATATCCCCCTGAAGTACTGATGACTGATTCAGATTGTAGTCTCGCCTTTGAAATGCATTCAGGAATCCTTTAATCTCTCTTTCTCAATGGGCCATTATTTAATAGGCCATGTACCATGGCACTACCACCCTCCATTCACCACCACCCCCTGCCATGCCTTACTTGGCAAATAACTTTGAATGAGTCACCTACTTTAATGTTAAATTAAAAATACAAGGGCAACCGATAGTGCACTGAGTGCACCTTTAAAGGTATTGATTCTTCTAAAAACATGTTCAGAGGTGAGTTCTTCATTTGCAAATAAAATTAAAACAAATGTTGGCTCTACTTTCATGGCAAACTTCAACATTAAATACTTTGTTTCTATGGGTGTGCAAAGCTCCAATAGTGTTTAAGTGCAGTTCCCACCACAGTTTTGCACTAAAATCAGACTTCTGAAATACAGCATCCTTCATATTATCCTGTGGGTCCCTACCCCCATCATTTATTTAATTTACAGTATTGATACCTCTCCTTTTTTTCCAAGGAGCTCAAGCCAGACTAACCTACCTCATAAGGCTGTTGTACAGGTAAAATGAGGGGAGGGCAGAGAACCATGTTTGCTGCCTTCAACTCCTTGGAGGTAAAACACAGGCATAACTAAGGGACACATTAGTAGGACTGAATAAACATTCTAACTTGAAAAGATGAATAGTTCTATGCTCAGAGCTAAAAATTTGGAGCAGCAGTAAAAGGCAACAAGCCATCACAATGGAATGGAATGCAGCAGTAAAAGTCTGCATAATGTAAAGTCCCCAGCAGAAAATTCTCAGAGACTAGAATTGGACGGTAACATAATATCACTGAACTCCCTTTATAGCTGGACACTGGAAGAAGGAAACAAGACTTGACAACGCTTGGAAAATAGAAATCAGCAACATTTCTGCTTCCTAGAAATCAAATTTGGGATGCCTTGCAGGCAAAGATGTCTCCTGTGGTGAAGAACAGACCTCCCTTATGACGTCCGGTACTACGCCACAATCATTATGTTGCAATTCCCCCCCCAGAAAAATAATCCGTGTTAGTAATTTCTGCTCATGTGGTTTTTATCATGGGGCTTAGTATTTTGTAAAAAAAAAAGAAAGAAAAAAGTATCATTTAATATTTGCACATTGTAAAAACCTTTAGGGTTTGCAGGCATTCATTTCACTTTTCAGCTCCGTGCTCTGCAGAGCAAGGTCTGAAGGTGAAAGCAATGTTTCAGTTGCATGGAACCAATGGGAAAATAAAAAAGAACCAGTGAGATGGGGTGGGTTTCCTTCCATCTATTTCTTGAAGAGTTTACAGTATTTGTTGTGTGCCTGTATGACTTTTGAATACTAAGGGTCAAACATGTGATGTTAAAACATTGTTTATGTTGTTATGTGTACGTACACACACACACACACACACACACACACACACACCCCCACACACACACCCCACTGTAAATAGCAGCCAGTGAGTTACCCAGACTGGAGTGATTGTTAACCCTTTCCTCCCTCACCATATTCCCGGCAAAAATTCCACCCACCCCAGTCCAAACCTTCTATTTATATTGAGAGGGAAAGCCCCATTGATACCATAGGCAGTACTCATTGCTTGTCTTACTCAGAGTAAACCCATTGAAGTTTATAGACATGACTAACCGAGGTTCATTAATGTCAATGGGTATACTTCAAGTGGGTCTTAGCTGAATACATTCCTATGTCACAATGCGCAGATAAATGAATGTCTGAGTTAGGAGTTCACAATATGATGCCTGGGGGCACAGTATCACCCTCAATGTCTCCTAGTATCTATGAAGCCTCTGAGACACCCTCTGCTGATCTTAAAGAGGGGTGGGTGGTTACTTTCTGTCCCTTGAAAAGTACATACAGATGTAGGAGGAAGTTGAAAGAGTGACACTCTTTCCCACTTCCTCTTTCAGCTCTATGTGATGTTCAGGGCTCAGAATAATTCTACTGGATTTGGATTTTACCCACATCTGTTGGGAAAGAGGCTTGGCTAGAGCCATATACTTAGAAATTAGTTTGGACACTTTTGCAGTTCCTTCTATTACAGATGCCAATCTTACAGATATGAAATCACAGGATGAAATCACCCAATGACATCATTCAAATGAATCCCTCATTCCTATGCCAAAGGTTATTTGTGCTGACTCAGTGGCTCTGTCTTTCACTCATTGGTTTCCTAATGGTCAGTGCTGAAGGCATAAAAGATTGATTGATTGATTGATTGATTGATTGTGTTAAATTGTGGGTGAACATATCAGATGACACAGTGATTCTTCAAACAGCTCTTGTTTATTCACAGACCAGGACAGAACTGAACTGAAGGGTTCAGTCAGCCTGCTTATATAGCGCTCCAGTACAACGTTACTGTAACAACTTTCTAAAACTATCCAATCACTGAACGTCACTTTCAATCTCTTATTTGCATAACTATCTACAGTATCCCCCTGTTGGCTCAGGGTGAGAAGTTCAGTACATAACAGATTGATTGAATAAATTTCATCCGAGGATCACAGGGTGGTTTTCAAAAATGTAATGCAATGGCCATTGCTCAGTAGCTCAACTTTTGGCACACGAGGAACAACTTTTTGGCACAGGTGAACTCATTGCTGTGCAAACAGGTTCCCTTGTAACTCAGCAGTAATCTCAAAAGCAGATAGACAAATCCAAATATGGTGGAAGCTCTGGAAACCTGCCCCTGACCACAACATTAAGCTGTTGGGTATCCATTGATTTCAGCCAGCTTAAAACTGTAGAGCCTTCACAAGTGCTTGAACTTTTCTGATGTTCTTCAGATATGCACTTGAAAAGCAAGCATGCAATATCAGTACCATTAAACAAATTTACATGCCACGGTCTCTTATAGCTGCAAAAATATTTCTTCTTCCTTCCTGGTAACTTAGCAACTGTTATAGTGCAAGATTATTTTTCTCCCATTGTTGCAGTACTCTGTTTTGGTTAAGTATCACATTTGTTTAGCTGACTGTTGCTTTTGTTTTGTCTAAATCATGCCAAGGGTTTTTGAGAACGCTGTTGTCAATGTAACTTTGTGGTATGTGAGATGGATTTGGTCTTTGGTCTAGAGATCTCCTGCTTTTAGAGCCCCTTGCTGAGTATCTGAAATTATAAGACATTGTTTATCTGCAGTGCTTCTGATCTCCTGCGCTGAAGTCCGCAGGTTGCAATGTGGATGCAGGGAAGAGAAGTTGAAGAAAATGAAAAACTAAGCCCGCCAGGAGTACGGACAGCAAGATAAATATATGCCTTGACAGTTGCAAAACTTAAAAGTTTTTAAAACAGGAAATAAATGTTTACTAGATGTAAGGCCAAACAATTGCTCATCTTCACTTTATTGCTAGTCTTAACTCATCTGAACATGAGATTCCTGGGGATTTTTTTTATACTTTATTTCTTTAAATAACAGTTATTGTCAAAATGAAAAGAAAACATTTATATAGGGAATTATACAGAAACACCCCCCCCCCAAATAATGAAACTGAAATTTAGACTAAGTCACTTCTGTTGTCTGATCCTTTCCTTCTGTAAAGTCCCAGGTGCCTGTGTGTCTTCTTGCAAGTTACAGTGGTACCTCGGGTTAAGTACTTAATTCGTTCTGGAGGTCCATTCTTAACCTGAAACTGTTCTTAACCTGAAGCACCACTTTAGCTAATGGGGCCTCCCGCTGCTGCCATGCCGCCGGAGCACGATTTCTGTTCTCATCCTGAGCAAAGTTCTTAACCCGAGGTAATATTTCTGGGTTAGCGGAGTCTGTAACCTGAAGTGTATGTAACCTGAAGCGTATGTAACCCGAGGTACCACTGTACAGTAAGATAAAAGCCTCACAGTGCACTCTGGCATGTTTATGCTAAAATTTGATTGCAATCAATAGGACTTCTTTCTAGGATTGCACTGTTATGCTTCTGTTTCTTTCCTTGTCATTTTTTGTCTTTCTTTATACAGAGATATTCATTTCCACCTTTTTGTGATGGGATTGAGAGAAAGGGGAATGCAATTTCTGTGTTAAATTCCGTCCCTACTTCTGTAGCTTGGTATGAAGAGAGGCATATTACAAGAGGTCCCGACACAGCCTTTATCAACCTGGTGTCCTCCAGATGTTTTGGGACTACAAATGCCATCAACCCCAGGCAGCACAACCATACTGGTTGGGGTCAATGGGAGTTGTAGTCCAAAACATCTGGATGGCACTAAATTGGCAAAGGCTGGCCTGCCCATAGATTGTGTATACATTCTGCCCTGGTGTAAACTAGAATTTGCTATTTGTCCCCAAGCCACCCTAATACCCCGTGAACAATCAAACTCTCAAACAGGAATGGAATTACACCAGTGAGCAAAGGGGGGAAAACACATGATCAGTTCACCCGTATTAGGACTGCTGTTATGCAATTCACTACGTTTGCAAAAGCACACACCCAACTGCAACATGCACCAATTTATGCTAGGCCGAATGAAAGCAAAAGGTAATTCACAATAGAAAAAATAACCAACATACCACAGAGCAAAGTGTTCATATGAACTAACTTCAAGACCCATCAAATCACAACAATGGGCGATAAAGGACTTGACTGATTATACTAGTCCATGGCCAAAGCTGCTGTGCGTTGCTTTCTCCATTGCATGTCTAAGAAGAATCCTGCTGGATCAGTATTTCATCCGTTCCAGCATAATATTTCCAGCCAGTCACATTTTTTTAAAACAAATGACAAGATTTGTGTACTGCTTAATCAGAAAAACCTCTTAAGCGATTTGCAATAAAGCAATACAAAATGTTCACAAGAAAATATCAATAAGTACCACATGATTCTGGGAAGACAGCACGCACTGCATGGAATTAACAGAAAGAATGCAAAAAGAGAAAATTGTTCTCAAAAGCACCAAACACATCAATTTATTATAGTTCAATGCATTTCAGAACCCTGGACTCCTTCTCCAGGAGTGCTCTTTGATTACTATGAAACAGCTGAAGCAGATTGCAACAGACACTAGCAGTCTATCTGGCACCATGGGGAGGACCAGACAGACCGCTGGTGTTTGTGCAATCCTAGTATCTGTCGCTTTAGAGAACATGTCTCTCGTTTTGCAGTCTGTCGGGTTCTTTGTGTATCTCTCCTCTTTTGCTCTTTCTGTCTTTCTTACCTTGCATGGACCTCCAATATCCACCCCCTCCCCCAGTGTTTAGTATTCAGAGGTATATTGCCTCTGAACATGAAGATTCTCTTTCCTTCTTGCAGCTAAATTATGTTGATAGATCCCATCTGAAGCTATGGAATTGCATGTGGGGAAGCCACAATAGTGCACATGAAAGCAGAAGGGGGGGGGGAGTTTGCATATCTTGTAAGTCTCCCAAATGCAGGTTCACATACTTCAAAAATTGCATGTGAGCACTCAGATACAAACACAGGTTTGGTCATTTTCTTACTCCTTCATGGCATTAATTTTCAAAAAGTGAGGTGGATTGAATCCCATGTCTTTGCTTCTTCAATAGTCAGTTTTTCCTAGGCATTAAAATCCAGGGCAGGATTTCTCAATTCCAGGAGTAGAGGGTTATTTAGAAAAATGGGTTGGAGAAGGATAAGCTGATTTCTTAGCAGGACTGTAACTCCATGAAACTTTGTGGCACATCCTGTAAAACATATATTGGGGCCCTACTCACTTTAATTTCATTACTGGTTGCAGAGATAAGTCGCTTGGAAATAGGGAATGGATCATTCAGTCAGCTGTAGACATTTTCTGGGAGCCCCTTTGCATAGCTTTTAGATGATCAGGACCTGTTTGTATCATACGTGAAACAATGTCTGTGATAAGCAATCTATCATAGAAGTGGAGTCTGATAATACTGTGGTGAAGCAGAGGCTGGTAAGGAACTACAGAGATAATCTAAGGAGGAACAAGAAAGCCCTGCACATTTCTTTGGGTTCTCTCTCCCTCCAAGTAGTACAGTACATACAGACAGAATCCTGTGGTGAATAAAACATCCCTCTAAGAAAAATTAAGATTCTGAGAATGTAAGTTCTCATTACAGTACATGCCCAAGAAAATAAAGAATTTTGCAATATTTCATCTCCGAATGATGCCTCTTAGTGTTGTTTTAGCCCAGTAATTAGATGTTTCGGCTACTGCATCATCATTTGATGTAATTACTGTAAACCACACTGAAGCTTTGCAATCAACTGATTCGTTTTTTCAAACAAACAGAAACCCTAATTTGCAAAACAAAATTGACATGGACAAAAATAATAATCCACAAATGGATGGTAATACAGTTGTAAGATTGAAACCTCCTCCGTCATAAGCACTATGGGAACATAACCCCCAAACCAAAATCTGCTAGTGTGTATTTCTCAAGCATTTACAGTACCGCCAGGCTTGTAAATGGCGCACGGGGGGTGGGGTTGTTCCTTTGCAAAGGAATACCAGCACTGATGAACTACAGTGCAAGAACAGGTTCACACAATTGACTTTCCCCAGTGTGATAATGGACACAGGGTGACAATGACAATCTCTGCTGTGTAGTGGTTTCCAAGTTCCCAGCTACCAGTTCAACAGCATGGGAGCATGTGGTTGAAGGCAACATTTTTTAGATTCTTGGAGCGGACCCTCCTCTCAAACAAGAATACATTCACATATATTAACATTTAAAACATAGTTTGGGAAGTATTTTCTGCCTGGGGGGCTACCCATTGCTGATTCTGCACAGTGCCAGATTTACGTATAAGCTAAGCAAGCTATAGCTTTAGGGCCCCACTCTCTTGGGACCCCCCAAAATATTGAAAGAAAAAAACCCCATTTCCAAAATATAAGATAACCTGAACAGCCTTTGGCCTCCCACCAATATTTTTTTTTGAGTATTTCTGAGCATGTACAGGATTCCCCAGCGACTAGTTGTAGTTTCCCACCAAAAATTAAGAGACAATATTTGCTTCCAGGGTCTCTAGAGGGACTCCTATGTATGATGGCACTCCTATGTATGATCTCACTCTTAAGAAATTAAGCACAATCATCACCTCTCTTTACAGGCAATGTGTGTATGTTTCTGTGTGGATATGAATGAGTGTCTGTGAGAATGCTGGGAGGCCTGCCCCTTTTGCTTTGGCCACATCCACCAGTGGCATGCATTCACCACACCGGAAAGTTAACCAAAAGTGAATGTGCCCCTCAGACTTAGCCTGAAAAAGTTTTACAGCCCGTGCTTTACACCAATCTGAAAATATGGTTCAAATGCTGCTTTGTTTTTGTTTTAATTAACGTTTATGGTAGTACTGCCACACCACCTGAAAGCATTATGTTGGTACCTGACCATACCTGTTCACTCTTCACCACTCTTCCAATGCCGTGCCGGTTTGCATATACTAATAAATATTTATGTTGCAATGAGGCAGGAATGCTTCCATCAGTATCCATGCGGGTGCCCTATTGGTGCACCTGGAAATGTGTTTAATAACCAGTAAGCACCCTTCCTCCTTGTGCTGACACAGCCTTTTTTTTGTTATGATCAGGAACTGTTTATGCTCCTCGAAGGTGCAGCCAAACCTGCAAGTGAGCTCATTGCTGAGGCTGCGTAAACCTGATCCGCCCACAACCGTAGCTCAGTTTTAGGGCACATGTGTTGCATGCAAAAGGTCCCAATCCCTTGCAGTTTGAGGCAGGGCTGGGAAAGATTTCTCTCTCAAACCCTGGTGGGTCTCTGCCAGCTTGCATGCACAACGATGAGCTAAATGTATCAGCGGCAGCTTCCTATATTAAGGACACATAAGGACCCAGCTCTGTTGCTTTACAGGGATTTGGAGTGCCTTCTAGCTCCAGGTCCAGAGATCTCAGGTATTGGGGCTGGGAAAGATCCGAGGACTGGGAGACCCATTGCCCATCAGAATATAAACTTATGTATCTAGATGGATCAACGGACTGGTTCAGTATAAGGCAGCTTCACATGCTCTTTATTTGTTAAAATATGCTCCTGTGGACTGCCACATAAGACACACATTTACTCAGGTAAGCCATACCAACAGAGACACAGCAGCTATGTACCATGCTACAAGTCCAATTATTAGGTGAAGCAGTCTGTAGATTGTGTCACTGTCTCCTTTTAGAAGGATGCTGTCTTTACTACAAAAACTCATACTCAATGACCACAAAAATCGCGTGCCAGGACTCCAACTCACTTTTTAATACAGTACTTCAAACAAACCCAGGTTGGGACAGGCTAGTGGCCTTTAGGGAGGCTAGGGGATAGAAGAGGGACTAAATTTTAAATAACATATTAGTGGTTATTTATTACATTGAACCAGAGGTTTAGGTAGTCCTAAATAATAAACATAGTCTGAAGCATCCCCCCCTCTCTAACTAGTTTTCTGGGACTGTTGTGCTCAGGTCCTGCTTGCATGCTTCCTATCAGCATCTGGTTGGCCAGGATGAGGACGCAATTCTAGACTAGTTGGGCCAGTGGCCAATGCAGCAGGGTCTTTCTTACATTTTGGGGGCTGCACAGAAAGCCCCTCCAATATATAATTAAAGAGAAGGCTCAACATCACAATCACATGCATATCTACTCAGAAGTAAGTCCCATTGATTGCAATGAGTCTCCCAAGTAAGCGGATTCAGGATTGCAGCTCAAATGTAGTCAACGTTCATGCTATATACAACTA
The DNA here is from genome assembly GCF_027172205.1 of Podarcis raffonei. Classification (NCBI taxonomy): domain Eukaryota; kingdom Metazoa; phylum Chordata; class Lepidosauria; order Squamata; family Lacertidae; genus Podarcis; species Podarcis raffonei. The sequence goes on from NC_070603.1 coordinate 39,800,847, forward strand.
AGCATTCTACTTGCCCTTAATGTGCAGTGAAACCCTATGTATGTTTTTGTTGCTGTTTAGTCGTTTAGTCGTGTCTGACTCTTCGTGACCTCATGGACCAGAGCACGCCAGGCACTCCTGTCTTCCACTGCCTCCCGCAGTTTGGTCAAACTCATGTTGATAGCTTCGAGAACACTGTCCAACCATCTCGTCCTCTGTTGTCCCCTTCTCCTTGTGCCCTCAATCTTTCCCAACATCAGGGTCTTTTTCAGGGAGTCTTCTCTTCTCATGAGGTGGCCAAAGTATTGGAGCCTCAGCCTCACGATCTGTCCTTCCAGTGAGCGCTCAGGGCTGATTTCCTTAAGAATGGATAGGTTTGATCTTCTTGCAGTCCATGGGACTCTCAAGAGTCTCCTCCAGCACCATAATTCAAAAACATCAATTCTTCTGCAATCAGCCTTCTTTATGGTCCAGCTCTCACTTCCATACATCACTACTGGGAAAACCACAGGTTTAACTATACGGAGGCAAATTCATTAAGCTAGATGGGGGCCAACTCCAAATGAGTGCGTAGCAATCTTTGCCAGCCTGGTGCTACCAGATGCTACCTAGGGCTGGTGGAGTTGCAGTCCAATGCATCTCGTTGCTTGGTCCCTGCTCCTGCCAACCTAGCAGTTTGAAAGCACGTCAAAGTGCAAGTAGATAAATAGGTACCGCTCTGGCGGGAAGGTAAACGGCGTTTCCGTGCGCTGCTCTGGTTCGCCAGAAGTGGCTTAGTCATGCTGGCCACATGACCCGGAAGCTGTACGCCGGCTCCCTCGGCCAATAAAGCAAAATGAGCGCTGCAACCCCAGAGTTGGCCACGACTGGACCTAATGGTTAGGGGTCCCTTTACCTTTTACCCAGACCATAATCAAGATAAAATATTGGGGGTGGGCAAGTAAGCCCTGCCTTGCATAATCGATCACTATTTGGTTGGCAATGGCCATTCACTTGGAGCGGGGCAGCCTCCTCAAATATTTTTTGGGGAGTCCCTCAGCCCATAGGAGTTGGCTTCTACGTATCCAAGCCTCTGACGTGCTCCAAAGAAATCCCTTGACACAAAAAGTACACCCGTCTCTCCTAAGTGCTTCCAAGAGCAGCTCGGCAGTGCAGGGAGGAGCCGAGTCCGCTCCGCGCACACTCCGGTGCGGGTTTTCTCAGCTGACGCTCGAGTGGGTGGTTTCTTGACTTGGCCCGGCTCCCCGCCCCGTGCGAAGCCAGAGCGAGCGCCGGCTTGGAGAGAGCTCTAGTAGGCTGCTGCGCCGAGTGAGTGGCCGGACGGAGGGGATGGGCAGCTCGTGCTAAGGACTCGATCCGGACCGCCTTCGCCGCTCGCCATGTAGCGCTGGCCGCGGGCGCTCTCCTCTCGCCTGGTCTGGTGGAACTGTTCCCGAGCAGCCCGGCGGGGACCATGCGGAGAGCCCCGGCGCCTGGGCTGCTGGTGCTCCCGCCGCCCTCGCCGCTCCTGCTGCTGTTGGGGCTGCTGGCGCTGGACAGGGGCTGCACGGCGCAGTACTCGAGCGATCTGTGCAGCTGGAAGGGGAGGTAAGAGCTCGCGGGGCGGACGGGGAACCCTCGGCGCCCGGTGGCAACACGGATCAGCCCGGCGCTCCATGTGCGCTGCCAACTGCTCGGTCTTTGTCCGGGCATATCCCCGCACCTAGGCTTCCCTGGATGCGCCCCTGCAATATTTTTGCCCGGCTTGGGATGCGCCCTCCTCCCTCTCTCCTCAACGCCCGAGCCAATCTTCTTTACTCTCTCGGTGGGCAATTCTTCGTGCCACCTCCGAGGGGGTCGACGCTCCCTTTAAACCGAGCGCGCACCCTCCGAGAGGCGCTTCAGCCCTTCCTCTTCTAAGGGCGCAGAAAGGGCGGGCAGATGCTGTCCTTCCATTTCTCTCTGGCCACTTTCATGGGCTCTGCATTTGGAGCTCTTCCTCCCCGCCCCCCGCCTCTGTTTTTACGACCATTTCTTCCCTTTTGCTCTTCGAGAGAACCGGGGCTTGGATCCGGCTTCACCGCGGAGCGAATGCTTGCTTCCTCTTGCAACTTCTGCCCTTATGAATGCAGGGAGAGGGGAGGGGGGTCCCTTAGTTATTCTCCGGGTTTTGTTAAGTAAAGTTTCGCTCCGGGTTGGAGTAACTGGCTGTTGGGGGGGGGGGAGAGAAGAATTGAAGAGGCGCTTCGTCCCGCGCTGGGCTCACTTGCTCCAGCGGCTCACGGACACATGGATTTGATTGTTGCGAAGGGATAAAAGCAACCTCTCTCCTTCTCGTCCTCTGCTGTTTGCTCTGATTTATTGGAAGCGGGAAGGGGAGGAGGAGGAGGAGAGGGGGGCACTTTGATTAACATTCCAGGAGTGTTCAGGATGAGTATTGCCAAAGCAACGGGCAAAGGCGGGAGTGGGATGGGGGGAGCGGGAGGGCGGCTTGGCTTTTCGCAGACAAAGGTAGAGCGTTTCTCTGGACTGACCACGCAGCGAGACCGGCCACATCTGTGCAACCCAACACCCGAATAACACACTCTGCACCTCCTCGCCGCTGACCTTCTGCATTCAAGCGTTCACTTCGCTGTAACACAATAGGCTTGTAAGTCCTCCCTTTTAGGAGGCGAGTTGACAGGGTTGGTGCGGATTGTTCGCGCTTGGCGAAGCTGCAACGCGGAGAGAGCGAGAGAGCGAGAGCGCTGGCTTCGGTTTTGTTTAAATCCCCTCGGTGGGATTTCGCTGTCTTAACATTCCCGCCCCCGCTTTGGAACGCACCTGATTAGTAGGACAGGTCTCTCCCCCACACTCCCACAAATCGAACACACTTGATTAATTCAGGGTTGTTTTTTGTTTCTTTGCCATATTGGGTTACTTACCTTAAGATTTTTTTTACTTTTTTATGGAGGAGGCGAAATCCTAATTTAGAGGCCTGCTTTTTTTTTGTTCTGGGTGGAGTTAACTCTTCCTCGGAAATCGTAAAAGTGGTGCGTACTTGTGGGTGTTTTTAACATTTGCCCGAACTTCCTCTGGAGTTCACCTGTTGCTGAACAATACTGATCTCTGAAAAGATACTGGTCTGGTCTCTGTTACACCTGTGGCATCACGTCACTCCTGTTCCTTCAGATTTAAATCAGCATCGCTGATGGCAGATTCTTACCCAGTGTTCCATGTCTGCCACAGCTATGCTAATCGTTCTGGTTGTGAAATCTTTTAAAACTGCTTGGCTCCAAAAGCTCCTCACCCCCCCCCCACTTTAATCCGCTGTAATCATTTTAATGTGTCTTTATGGTTTTCAAAAACCTTTTATAGATCATGACTTTTGAGGGCTAGATTTTTCATTCAGAAACCATGGCTAAATGGAGTGCATTTATAATCTATATTTGGTTTCTTTGGGACACTTAAAAAACCCCTCAAATGGGGTTACCGGTGGAAGAGTTTAAAACTAATACATAAATTGGGTGGCTTTGAGTAACAACTTGACTATTTGGGGGAATAGCTAAAGATCAAAGAGGCGGAAATAAGGTTTTTGTTACATTCTTTTCAGCTGATTCCTGTTGTTGTTTAGGGTGTGAGAGAGAATCCAGGCACCTCTGTTTTCTTTTCTTGGGGACGGGAATTCAGATGGTAATGAATTATCTTGAGTGTCAAGGATTGTCACATGTACATTGGCATTTATATATATATATTTGCATTATCTAGAAAGATAATAGCTGAAAATAGTGACATGGGCCACTTGCTATGGGGGGGTGGGGTGGAATCAGGTAATTGTAATGGTCAATTGACTCGGGGCATAATTTTAACAGTTTCACAGCCACATTTCCTGACAATGTGGTTTGCTGAAATAGGTAGCTTTTTGAGCAAAACCCACTAATTCTCAGACTGTGATCCTAAATACATCTGCCTGAAATAGAAGCATTTTCTATCAGCATCAGTGTGGTTTACCACAAAAATAAGTTTTAAGAGCCCTCGGGATTCACTTCGATCGCCTGTCCCTAAACCCAGCCCTAACAACAAACCTATAAGGTGGGATACTAGTGTTTCCAGCCTAGATTGGGGTCCTAGAGAGTGGCATGCTTAAAATTGCCTCATAGAGGCAAAACATTTAAGCCCAAGGACTTCCTGATTTCTACTTGGTCTTTCAGCTACCAGCTCATTAATATATTGCTATGCTGATGAATGAAGTCTCTCTTCTAAGCTCGTCAATGTTCTGAATGCCAGCCACAGGGAATGTGTGTAGCCATCATGACTCACTTTCCTGTTGTGAGGCTGACCCAGCCATTCTCCTCTTCCCCCCTCCTCACCCCCCCTTCTGTCATCATGTATTTTAGTTTCGTGGAATGACACATTATTGTGGTTGCACAAGCAGAGAACATCTGACGTCTGAAAAATAGGTGGAACTGACCAAAACAGGTGCCTCTGGTCTGAGCCATACTGCCTAGGCTGCAGAGTAGTGTGGGGAGGGCTGTAGCTCAGGGCTAGAGCACTTGTCTTGCATGCAAAGGGTCTCAAATTCAATCCCTGGCATCTCCAGGTAGCAGAGGGAAAGACACCTGTGTGAAACCTTGCAGACTTGCTTCCCAGTCAGTGTGAATACACTAATAGCCTGACTTGATTTAAGGCAGTTTTTTCTTGGAAGGGTAGGCCTTTAACTGCTGCTAGCTTTGATGCATATATGCCACATCCGAGATCACAGTCCAGGTACCAGCAATGAGAGGTCTGTTGCCCCCATGTATTCTGCTTGAGGGCTTCCCAGAGGCATGAGGCTGCCCATTTTTGAGAGTCAGGGTACAGGACTAGGCAGACCTATGGTCTGATCCTCTTCCTATGTGCTTATATAGATCTAAGAACATCACACGGGTAACAAATTGAGCTTTTGGCCTTCTGGAATGGACAAGGACTGATGCTGCAGCCTATGCACCTCTCTGTTTACAGGGATGGCTGGTGTGCTGTCCATCAAATGCTTTTTGGGACTCCAGTTCCCAGCAGCCTCAGCCTGCATGGCCAATGGTAAGGGATGATGGGAGTTGCAGTCCAGCAACATCCGGCAGGCACCACAACAGCTGCCATAGTCAACGGTTACTATTTAATAGATAGCTGCTTTGGCATCATGGTTCAACTAGAGGGATGAGTTTGGAAGTCGGAATACCAGGTTCAGAATCCTGCTGCGCTTTGACGTTCGCTGGATAGATCACAGGCAAGGTTTTACATTTTCAGCTTAACCAACTTCTACCTCACAGGGTTGTTGTGAGACTTAATAATGCAATCCTTCCCTGTCCAAGGTTGTTATCTGACACTGGAAAGGGTTGTTGGTGTGGTAGGCTGTTTTCAGGGAAGGCTTTGCATCCAGCGCTCCCTAGAGCAGGGGTAGGCAACCTAAGGCCCAGGGGCCGGATGCGGCCCAATCACCTTCTCAATCCGGCCCGCGGACGGTCCCAAAACCAGCATGTTTTTACATGAGTAGAATGTGTCCTTTTATTTAAAATGCATCTCTGGCTTATTTGTAGGGCATAGGAATTTGTTAATTTTTTCTCCAAAAATATAGTCCGGCCCACCACATGGTCTGAGGGACGGTGGACTGGCCCATGGCTGAAAAAGGTTGCTGACCCCTGCCCTAGAGATCCCTCTGAGGAGCTCCATTCCTAGGCTCCTCCATTGCACCAGTCTGGAGCTGGCATAGCACAAAGGAAAGGAAGAGCCACTCAGTGGTCATCCTGGCCGAGTGTGAGCCAAAGGTCTTGGGGTGCGTAGCTGCATGTCCAGCTTCTCACTCCTGTCTAGTCCAAGTTAGGATTGCCCTTTAAAGTGCTCTTGTGCTGTGAGGTCCTTGAAACAAGATTTAGCTATATGGTAATGTAATCAATAAACTGCACCAATTATTAATTAGTGGATTTTGTAAGCAAGCATTTTTTTTTTTTTAAAAGAAGCAGCTTGAGGCAATTGATTCCTGGGGGAATTGGGGAAATTCCTTCAACCAGGAAGGCTGTGCCCAGCCCTAGTATTCTACATCCCATCTGTATCCTTGTAGTCTGCCCTCATAAGACGTTTGTTACTGCAGAATGTTAGGGCTTTCCCCACATAATCTCCCGTCTGCATTCAGTCTGATTACATTGGAAGAAATAGGTCTCTTTTTGTGTCACCCCAGGCACTGGGAATAGATTGCCCTGTGGCAGCAGGTGAGGTTACAGGTACTGCCAACAGTCTGTGAAGAGATGTAGTGCATCAGTATCTATACTGTGGTGGCCAGTCTCCAGTCTCCATAGTTAAAGATCACAAAAGTCCTAAGATGTTTAAATAAAAAATGCCAGACCTACTTTTTTACTTTATTTCTCTCCACCCTCCACCCCAAGATCTCTGTTTCCATTTTTATTTGGCCAGAAAACAATAGAAGTTAAATTAAATGCATTGTCCTGTCAGGCCTCTTACATATTAGATATTTAATTTCATGTTTCATACCTTTTGGTAATGAATCTTCTGACCACCCCATGCAAAAGATGAACTTTCATCCTGACCAACTCTAGTGAGTGGCAGCTTTAACTAGGTCACAAGTCTTTAGCCAAGGAAATCTATGTGTTTCTTGAAATTGCATTCAGTGTTCTCCATTACATTAGGAACTTGGCATGTTACCCCTAACTGCTTGTTCTTCCCAATTTTGCCTTACCCCATTTGCAGCTTGTGGGATATAATTGGCCCCAGTGAAAACTTCTACAGTGCACCCACTTTCCTTTCAGTAGCAAGGAAAGCTTGCAGACATCTCATGCATAAATCCATTGTCCCAATGTCAAGCTTGCGTACTGTGGAAACTTCAAAGCGAAACTCCCCATTTTCTTCTCCAATGACTTATATCTTCCTTTCTAGATAACTTTACCCCCGCTGAAGAATGATCACATTTTGGAGCAGGAATAGTATTTTGCTCATATGGTGTTGATAACGCAAACTGCTTTTAGGGGGAAATACAGCAACTTCTTCGCTTGATGCAACCACAGTAAAGTCATTACTAAAATGTAGATTATCTGAGGTTTGATGGGTTGCAGAGCCCAGTTAGCATGCTGTCAACTGATTTGCCCTTGAGAATGCCAGATGTGTTTGGGTTAAAGAAGTGGGACTTTCATGCACATTGGATATTTGAACCGAACACTGTAGGTAGTGGCTCCCCTGGCATGACTGTAGCCACACAACATCCCTATGAGTGAGACTGTGACTTCATTTTTGTAAATAATAATAATAATAAATGTGGGTGATAAGGGCACAACTAGTCAAAATCAGTCAGTTCCTCCTTTTGAGAAGAGGGGTTTGAATCCAGCTCAGTGTAACAATCTGCCCACCAGCAGACCACACTGTGGCAAAGAACACTGTCTGCATCTCATGTCCCAGCTGAGTGATGCAGATCTCAAATATATCAAGTGTTTCTTTGTGCTGGTGGGCAAAAGCACAGAGGTCAAGAACCAGCTCCTTCTCCCACAAGCATCTATGCTCTTGATGTGGCTTTCAGGATTATTCAGCAGCATGTGTTTGTAGACAGTATTATGATGATGATTATTAGAATTTGACTTTTTTGGAGCTTCCTCATGTAACCTCTGAACAGAATGTTATACTGACATTCCCAATAATGTCAGCCACTTCGCTCTTAAATGGAAACCATATGTTGGGCTGTGTGCTGCTTCCTATTCCCTCTCCTCCTCCCCAGTAATATCTCCCACAACTAATTTTAAACGCCGGTTGAGCTTAAATATGTATCCTCTTCCCCCGCCCCCCCCCCCGCTCTTGCATAGCAGCAAAGTCATTTGACTCCTGGGGTTTAACATCACTTATATTCTCTCAATTGTTTCATCTGCTTTCACAAGTTGCTACACTCCAGCTCCTATGAGCTCCAGCCAGCATGGCCAATGGTCAGAGATGATGGGGTTTGGAGTTCAACAACATCTGGTGGGAACCAGAACTTGGGGAAGGCTGATTTACATAAACACGGGCGATTTGGGTGGCTGGTGTGAATGCGGTGGAGGACTGAACAAACCTCAGTCTTGTCACTCAACGTCTATTATAAAAGTTAATAATTTGAACCTCCCAAAGATGTTGCATGGCCCCAGATAATGGAAATTATTATTGCAACCAAAGGGTAGCCAATGTGTGGTGTCCTATATATGTTGTTAGACTCCCAATTCCCATCAGCCCCAGCCAAGCATGGTCAGTGTTCAGGGATGATGGGAGCTGTAGTCTGTGACATCTGAAGGGTACCATGTTGGCTACCCTTGTTGCAACTTTTTCAGATAAGCACCAGAGTTGAATTCATACCTGAAAGCCTTTTCAAACTTCATGGCCTTGCCGTGTTCCGCAGCCGCTATTTAAATCCCCACAATTTATTTATCTGAGCATATACAGTATTCTCTTTAAATAAATGGAGGTGCTCTTACAGTAAACTCTCCATCTTTCCTTTCCTCCCCCAGTGGACTAACACACGAGTCTCACAAAAAAGATGTTGAACAGGTCTACCTCCGCTGTGCCGAAGGATCCATAGACTGGATGTATCCCACAGGAGCGCTGATAGTGAACCTGCGACCCAGTATTGTATCTTCCTCTTCCAAGCATTGGACTGTCTGCATAAAGCCCTTCAAGGACTCCGCAGGAGCAAATATTTATTTGGAAAAAACTGGAGAACTGAAACTGCTGGTCCAAGATGGGGATCACAGCCCCGCCCGAGTGCATTGCTTCAGCTTTGAGCAAGGCGGACTCTTTGTCGAGGCCACCCCTCAGCAGGACATTAGCAGGAAGATCACAGGCTTCCAGTATGAACTGATAAACAAGGGGACGGCATCCGATTTGCACATGGTTTCTGGTAAGTTGCTAGGTGATCCATTGCAGTTGCACTGTCCTGGTTTTGAATGCTCAGTGTCTGCTAAAGTGAATGTGAAAATAGTACACTGGGGGGGGGGTCCTACAGTCCATCAGTTGTCTGGTTACGCAAAGTAGCTGGAAAGAAAGTTATACTCTTCAGAAATGGTTGTGGTGAAGAGGAGCTCCTTCTAGGAAGAAAAAGTTGCTAATGTTAAGAAATAAACAGATATTTCTTACCTTTCTAGCAGGTCAGTGTTATGCAACTTTGCTTGTTGCTCCTGAAATGAACAGCCTGTGTTCACTGTTTTATTTTATTTTTTTACCTCAAGGTACCAAGTCACAAATTCCCTGCCCTTTTTAAAAAAAATATTATTGCCTTCTCTCTACCTCACACCTTGTGTACAAGTATGAATTGTGAGACAGGCCCCAAATCAAAATGATAACATAAATGACTGAAAAGAGAGGTCATGAATTGTAAACTTGGAGCTACTTTGCACATGATAGACTTCCCAGTAGGAAAGTGCATGTACCTCATTGGGAGAATCACATCAGCCTGTTGTCCTGCATGTACAGTGGTTCAGTGGCAAGTGATTCAGCCAATTGTTGCTGGACAAAGACTTCCTTCCTCATTCCACTCCTATTGTTCTGCTTCTGTTCCTCCTATTCCTTGACCTAATTACTCTTTTGTTGCAAAGGAGTGGTTCTTCTCCTGGGGCAAGGCCTGCCTTATCACATCTTATAATCTCCTCAATCTCAGTGAAGATGTACAGTTGATATGATGCATCTTGCCATGTGGTGTAATTTAGCGGTGCCTCTGTGCCTTTAGCCCAAACAGGCCTTAGGGACCTACTACTTAGGTTTTCAGCCAGATATTTGTATGGTGGTAGTGCTGCTGTTGTGACCCACCATAGAGCAGGCCCAGTAGTGAGTTCTGATCCACCATTTTTGCACTAACATGTAAAAAAACCCCATTTCTTTCAAAAGTTTGTATATTCATGTGTTCTATTCCCTCCATCCTCAAAACTGCATTGCATAAAGAATGCATGGCATGGCCTAAAGAATATGCACTGAGTTATTAACAGCATCCTAGGGGGCATGGATCAAACGGGGAAAGGCCAGGGCGCTGCTGGGTACTGCCACCAGTTTTCAGACAAATTCATGACTGGGCAGTTTTTCAGGCACCTGGGTTGGGCTGGTTGTGGTCTTCAGAGCTGAAACTTCACATCATATTAGGTCAGTTGCTATCCTTTGATTCTGATGAGGCATGATACAAATGTTTTGTGGCTACTGAAGCACCACTTAATAATCTACATTTCAAAGTCAGTTTTACACACACAACTTTTGAGTCCAGCTCCTATCTGTGCTTCAGGCATTCTTTTTGGGGTTTTTTTGTCTTTCCGAGTGGAACTTTTCGGTTCTGCAAAGTAATGTTGGCCGTCTGTCAATTCGAAATGTGTAGACTGCAGACATCTGTTTTTTTGGGTGACCTTGCACGTGTAACTCTACTTTGGCTGCAACAGCTGCTGCAGTTCTCCGCAGCAGCTGATAGGTGGCGCATTTGGCATTGCAACTGACAATTGGATATTTTGCTCTCAATTATGTTTTTCTTTTTGCTTTCTGAGATATTTTAAAGTTGGGTATTTTGGAATCTTAAAATATTTCTAGAGACTACATTGCAACAAAATCTGTTGCAGTGCATTCCTACTTCCGTGCAGTATTAAGTCCCACTTAATTTATTGGGACTTGAGGTGTAAGATAGTAACTTTAGCATATGATTGCCTATATTCTAGCAAACCACCTGCTGTTGATCTCTGTAGATTCAGCTATAAATTTATAAGCCCTTTTGCACTCACTTAGTTCTTCCCCACTGACACTAGGGAGAAATGAACCACACTCCATTGTTTAGTGCTGCATCTGAGCCAGGGGCCATGGTTTATTCTACTCCAGACAAACCATAATGATAAGCCAAGAACAAGCTTCAGTTCCAATGTAATGCTAAGCCAGGGATGGTGGTTTCTTTCTCCCAAATGTGAGCAGGAGGAATAAAGCAAGTGTGATCACCTCGGCTCATGGGAGATAAGCCATGGTTCCTCGTTTACTGTGGTACACAAAGGATGTCTCATGTTTGGTAGCTAGGTCTTCTTTTTTTACACCACATTTACACCACATTCTTATGCATTTCAGGTGCAAATCCCACTGAGTTCAATGGAACTTGCTTCCAGGGATCATGTGTAGTATTGCTGCATTTGCCTTCCTTACTGACTAATGGGAGGTAGTAGAGTTCAAGAAAGGTGTGAATTGATCCTAGCTTGAGAGATAATAGTTTTGAAGGGCTAAAAGAAGGCAGCTGTGAAGTTTATGCTTAATGAGGTTTCACATAAGTTGAACTTATTTCCCCCTCCCTGCAGTCATGTACTCTCATCAGCTAAATGACTACTTGCCTCTCTTCCTGCACCCTTATGATATTACTGAACCCTGCCCTTAATTTTTTTTCTGCTCCTTTTCCTAACCTAGCTGTCATCAAAGCACCCGAGTCATCATATTAATACTTTAATGACCCGTTGTGCCCCCAGAATTATGACATTGCAGAGTGCATCAGCACATAAGCAGTGTTTGGCAGAATGCCATGGTTTTAATTAGTAGATCCAGCATTTTATTAGTTTACACTCCTCCATTCTCAATCTGGGCTTTGCAAATAACGCCATGAAAACTAGACTTCCCCAAGCAAGCTTCTTGGAGCAGGGAACAAACAATGTGTTGTAAGCCATGTTCTGTTAGTTTAACCAGTCATTTGATGTTAAATCCTAGGGCATAGGATTGGCAGAAGCCATGGCAGGTGATCTCCATTGTGTATGTACTTGACTTGGGTTCCCTCCACTCCATAAGTGAGTTTGAAACATTTTGTGAATGAGCAAAGATTGGGAATTACCTTTTTAATGGATAGCAACATGTGAGTTGTGTCTGCTGCTAGTTTCAGCAGCTGAAAGTGAATGACTGGTCCACTGATGTATGCTGATCTAAGGCTGGACTTATGTAAATAGGAAGGAGTAATTAGGCAGCATTTCTATACATGTGGCAAAAAGAGTGTGTCTGATGTTCATGCCACCCCCTCCTGTAAGCACAAAACCACAAAATTCACATTGGACTGTGGCGCTGAAAGTGAACTATATAACATCATCCAGGAGATACTGGTTTCACACACAGTGCTAAACCATGGCTTAGTGCTACGAGCAAGCCCTACGCAGCAGCTTAATTCTGACTTGCTATGGTCTATGAAGCCACAGGCTATGTCTTGGTGCTATGTGCAAACCTAGCAGCCTTTCCCAACTGTGACATGCTTAATACCTGCACCATCACCACCAGGTGCTCACTAAACCACCAAAGCACAAGAGCAGGCAAAGAACAAGCCATCATCTGTGGGACAAATTGTTAACACACTCTTTTTTTAAAAAAAGAACAAACAAACTATGGCTTAGCCTTATGTGTGAACCAGGCCACTGTGTGATGTGTAGGATCTAAGGGCAGAGCTACACATTACAAAGTACATGCATTTTGTCTCTGTAACATCTTTTTGCCTGCTTTCCTTGCATCAATATGGTACACATTTTCATGCCCTCATCTTTGGCAACCAGTGATGTATATTTTTTGTGTGGGTGGGGGCATAACGGTGAATCAGGACATGGGGTAATTTGTAATAGAAATTCAACATGGGGCTTCTGAGTGTGTGTGAGAGAACAGCTACTTCTCCTAAGAAGAGGACAAAGTAGTGAGTAACTTTCTTTGAAATCTTCTGAGATCAGTTTGAAAGCTATATAGCCAGTGGCACTACCAACTGAGAGGAAAACTAATAAAATTAGAGACAGCCCCCTCCCTCCCTTTCCACTCTGTCTCACTCTCTCATATAAATCTGGAATGGGAACTTTACTAAAGCACTTGAGAATAAACAAAGAAGGTTTGGGGCTGAGGCTCGCTCAAAGGTAACCACTATATGAGCACACAAAAATACAGTGCTGCCTCAAATCTTTCTTTCTTTTTTTTAATGAAAGGAAGGAAAGTTGGGGTCCCTCACTGAGCTTGAATAATCTTTCTTTGCAGCTGTTCATCTAGGATTCCAATCCCCTTACTCATGTTGAAAAGCACTTTACTCCATGAGAGTTTGCTCTGTATATTCAAAGTGCTTTTTAAACTCCAAGCTCCTTAGTTTTCACTGGAAAACTGCTTCCCTGTGCCTTAGCCAAGATCTGCAAACTTAATTTACTGGAATTCAGAAATATAAGCCCCTGTTACCTTCAGGGGTTGTTCTGCATTAGGCCAAGTCAAACTTTAACAAACATTTCCTCTATCTTGATGGGATCTACTTCTTGTAAGGCAGGTCTGCCGGTTTATGGGTTTGCTATATTTTAATGTCCGGTAGCGAGTTGAAAACATTTATAAATGCCCACATTGAAATGCCGCTCAAGTTAAGTGAGAACAGTAACCAGCTTATTTTCCAAAGGTTAATGTTTGAGGAATATAGCTCTTGAAAAGCCTTTTCTCTGGTATGAGGCAAAAGTGTGGGTGGGTGAGTGGGATAAAGAGATGAAGGATGGATGTGTACAGGTGACACACACACACACCTCAACAGTTGCACATGATGACATTTGGGACAGATTCTGGAAGGGCACAATCCCCAAGCAGGTGAGGAATGTCACAGAATGCCTGATAAGATACAGAAATTAGGAAGCTGCCTTAAATACAGTCGGGCCACTGCCCAACTAGCTCAGCATTGGCCACACTGACTGTAGCAGCTCTCTGTGGTTTCAGACCAGGGTTTTTGCCATCTCTACCTGGGGATGTCATGGATTGAACTGGAGACCTTCTGAATGCAACACACTCTGCTGAGCTATAGCTCTTATCCAAGGACGTGCATTGATTTGAATTCAGGGTCTCTCTTGACCCTGTGATCCACACCAATGTATGGTTGCGGGAGAACCATGGTGTCCTGACTGTAAAAATGAAGCTTCCTCTCTTTTAACTGTGGTTAACCCTGGGGGAGATGTAACCATGGGTTAATATGCAGAACAGAATGAAGGGAGGAATTTGCTTGTGGGGGGAGGGGGTGGTGGAGAGCACACAGCCTGATTCCAAGGTATGAACCATGGTCAGTGGAACAGCATAAACACATCTATGTGAGCTTAGTATCTCTCGTGTTCCAAATATAGCAGCAAAACCAAGAAAAGCACAGGGGACTGTGTAAGCTTTGAAATTTCTCCCTCCCCTCTCATCATGTGGAAAGGTTGTTTGGGGTAGAATGTATGGTCTGAGTAGGCCTAAGGTGGCAATAAAGTCACTTCTACGCCTTGCAATCCTGTCAATTAATAAAAGCTTATTCCCACCCCCCACCTTTCCTCTCAGACATGGCTTCTCTTTCAAATGTCAAGTAGGCATTCGACTGAACCTTGTTTAATGATTCACCCCCACCTACCCTGTTCTTTTGGGCTTAAATTTTGTTGGCAGGAGAGGAAAGGGCGGAAGGATGTGTGAGCAAAAGAGAGTCACTTGCTGTAGCTTATTTGAGGCTGCACAGGCCCCTGGAACCTGCTTTGCAGAGTTTTACTGCCAAAAGGCTCATAATGACCTTTTCACAAAAAAGCTATGTTTTCAGAGCCAAAGCAAGGTTACACCCAAAAGCAGTGGCTGGGAGGGGAGAGAGAGAAAGAGAGAAAGAAAGAAAAAGAGAGAGAGAGAGGAGCCCTCCCACCCTAACAGTGACGCATCCCATTCTGGAGAAGCCAAACAGGTTATTTAAAATTAATAAATGAGCACTTTTTTTTCTTATTCTAATCCTTCAGACATACATGCGTTTTAAAAAAGGTCAGCAGGTTCTGCGGGTACTCGGAGTAATATGATGCAGATTACTGGAAACACAAGCTTGTATTCTTGTTTTTGAAAGCCCAGTCAATTTTTAGCCAGCTAACATCATACTTGCATCTTTCTCTGGCAGTGCCCTTTAAAAAAACCCCAAACCAAAACTGATTAGGTGAGACATGTACAGGTACTTGTCTAAGTACTACAGCCTTTCCCAGCCCAGTATCCTGCATAGGTTTTGAACAGTTCCCAAGAATATATCTGCATGGGGTTTAGGCTGTGCATCCCCTGTTGATGTCAGGGCACCTGCCTGTATTCAAAATTTAGTATTTGGATCTCATCCCCTTGAAGCTCTGAGATTGTTTCTGGATGAAAGCCCACTGAGTAAGGCTGATTCATGCTTGTGGTTACCCTGAGCAGCAGTATGGCGTGCTACCAAGTTTCACCTGTGGGATGAATAATGCAACAATTCACAGGCAACTGGCATTACAACACCCTCCCCCCTCCAAAAAAAAAAACCCACCCTGAAACTTCAAGCCACCTTAATGAGGAGCAAATGAACTCTGAAGCGCTGCGCTGGATTTCTCAAAAGTGTGGTCACTTTTGCTGATGTGGTTTTAATAGGAGACAGAGAAAATATGAGGCTGCTGTCCTATAGGAAGGCATGAGCTTTGCAGAGTTCAGTAGCACTTGGGTCTGAGTACTCACATATAGGATCAAACTGTTGAAGAAGCAGGTTCCTAGCACTTGATGGCAGAGATTAGTTTAAATGTGTGTGCCTTCTTGAATTCAAGGAGCACCAAGCAGAACGACCAGAGGGTGGGACTTCTGTGCTCTGCATGGCTCTTCATCCCATTCTAGGACTTTAGCAGAAACAGAATAAATGTGGCACGATAAGGATATTTTATTTAGGTTGCAGAATTTGGATTACCTTGCATCAGAATTTGGGTTTTTTTGGGCACAGTGTACACAAAAGGCAGGTCCCCCAGAGTGAGTTGATATGGCAGTCTGAAATGATTACGTAAGGCAACTCTTTGGGTTCAAGGGTGACTTCTCTGAAGTTTTGCTGTAATACAAGAAACAACATTTTTATTATTATTTGAGACCAAAGGAAGGAAGGGCTAGGATCTCTCTCTCTCTCTCTCTCTCTCTCTCTCTCTCTCTCTCTGTGTGTGTGTGTGTGGCGAAAGCCTATTTTGAGGTAGTTCACATTCATTTCAGTGAGACTTGGCCCAGGAGAACAGCTTCGTGGACTGCATTTTCCCTTTTAGTCAGCAGCCGCTGTGGCACGTTCCACGCTTCAGCTAAAGCCTTGTCTGCGTATGCAATTCCAGATGTTGCTATAATTTTGCCCAACATTCCGCGAAAAAAGTCTGAAATGAACCAAAATCCATGCCTCCTCCTCCACACTTCCAGCCTCTTTCAGAAACCGCTCATAAAAGATTGCTTAGGTTATTTTGAAAGGCTTCCTTAAACTTTGATCTTCTTTCACTAACTTGCTTTCCAAGTTTAACTTTAACCAGCTCCTAGTCATTTAATTCAATTCCACTCCAATCTGGATTCCATATGGGGCTGAGACACTTTCCTGGCAGGGCTCCAGCTTGGGTTAATATATACCAGGGCTTAGTTTTATTGTCCTGATACCAGAGGGCAAGGGAAAGTTATTTTTGTGCTCAGCAAAATAGCAGATAAGAACTTACAAGTATAAAAGGGCAGGAAACTTGTGGTGTGCCCACAAGCCGCCCCCCTCCTTCTAACTAAATGGAACAAGATAATTCTAAGATCTTCCCTTTTGTCCATAGCAAACAGGACATGCAATGCAGAGTATAGAAGATCCAAATTTCTGAAAGAGAGATCGGATGAGCCAGGGAGTGATGGTTTGGGACCAGGTTTTGGTGTGTTCACAGCACTATCAGTAAAGATGATCTTTCAGTGACTTCTGATGTCAGGGCAAGCTTTAGTTTCCTATTACTTCTAAACTGGCTGAACTGTACCCAAACCTCTCAACCAGGTTGCATTTAGCAGCATGGTCCAAAGGGAGGTCTGTAATCCTGCACAGAGTTTTTGATTGCAGGGAAGTTTTGGGAACCTTTGTATATGCTCCCTGCATCATGGATGGGTCAGAGATGGAAAAGGCAGGCCTGATGTGCACATGGTGACTTGTTCAGAGCCACAAAGCCGAGGCAGGTTTTTGGTTTGAACCCATGTCTCCCTGGCCCAAGGTTTGCCTTCCTGCTTTTCCACATCACATCACATCACATTTTCCCTTAGGAAGGGTCAAAAGAAACTAAAGCGGTCCATTCTTTAGGACACAGACCAAGCCCTGCTGCACATGGGGTTCCGGACTTGAATTTTCTAAAAAAGAAAAACAGGTTAACCTGTAAATACGTTTAATGAAATACCATAGTCCCAGCAGGCAAAGTCAGTCGAAGGATGCAGGGATCGTTTTATATGGTGAACGTTCAAAATGAGATGAATTGTTGTTTTTCTTAGCTTTTTTTACCTTTTTATGACAATAAGCCACAAGCCTTAACAGGAATGAAAGAGAATTTGAGATTAATAACTTTGTCAAATCCAAAAGAACCATTGAGAGCGCTTAAGCCTTGTGAATATATTATGTTTTCTTCAGGCCCCAGTAGTAGTGGCAAACCCCAGGATCCCCACAGTGAAACCTTAAGCTTTCCTCAGGTGTGTGTTGCTCTGGTTTTTAGTGGACTTGTGCCAGAGACCAGCAGACATTGAACCCGTTCACCCATTAAATCTTACATTTGAGTGTGCTGATATCAAGCTTCTGTATGACTCTGGTCTAACGCAATTACTTGTCCATTGAAATAGTGAACTTGTTGAAGTGTTAGGGCAAGGTTGGTGCACTTTTATGATAGGAGGCAAAGGGGCATTTCACAGAAACAGTGAGAGAATCTGGGACTTCTGGGTCACATCAAGAATGGTGTCGGTGGGATGTCCATTTTCTCAGTGTGGTGACATGAGAGAGATCATCTCCTTAGGTAACATGGTACTCCTCAAATGTTGCTGGACTGTAATTCCTATCATCCATGATGGTTGGTCATGCTGGCTGGGCATGATAGGAGCTGGAGTGGTTTGTTTGGGGAGAAGCACTTCAGATTTTTGTAGCACTAGAACTATTCAGGAAGCATCTCTCTCTCCCCCCCCCCATTTTTGCATACTAGAGCTTCATTTTGTTTTGGAGTTGTGGCTTTTTGGCCCTTGAGTGCACCCTACCTAAAACAATTCCCAGCTGTTCATAGTTTTCCCCACCATCTAACATTTCCATTCCAGTCAGATTTGATCATAATTGTTGTCAACCTTGGAGAAAATTGGACTCTCTGAACCCACATATAATTACAGAAGAGCCACTAGTGTTGGAACAGATTTCCTTCCATAATGAATATAATCAAACTCCGACCACTGGTACTCAAACAGCTGCCAATAGTTGAGCAACCAGTTTGCCCTTGTCTCGATTTTGGATTGAAATAGTCGCTACGTGTTGATTTAAATGGGCGTAAGTTTATGATCTTGCATCCAGCAATGGAAGCGTACATTGCTTTGATTTTTAATGAGGTTAGTACATATGTACCTAGGTGCAGGATCTCTGCCTTAACTTTCTGAATGTGAACGATAGAACTTTGGAACCACTTACGATTCCTCATTATAAGTTTCCAGTGTGTCTATTCCTCCCTGACATTCCCTATAATTTACACAGCTTTTTCTTATAAACATTGTGAGAGAAGCTAGTTCGTTTTGTTCAGCAGCTGGATGTTGTTCTCAGTTCTGCAATTATGGCATAGGCAAGTTTATGGATGAAATGAAGATGGTGACGAGTCTAGAGAAATGCAATCTTAAGTTCAGCGTGCCTTTAAAAAACCTTGTTTTTGTCAAATCCCAGAAGAAAACAAAAGTACTCTTCTACTGCTTTCATAGCTTTTCATTAATATCAGAAGCTGATTATTGTTGGAGAGAATAACAGAATTACAGAGGTGGGGGGGGGCATCAAATAGCATCTACTCCAACCATCTATCATTGCAGAAAGCCCACTACTGCGGCATCTCATTCAGACTCAGTTTAAAACATCTGAGAAGGGCTGAATTGTGTTGTGTCTGTTTGGCAGTCTGATCCACTATTCATGCCATCAAGAGGTTTGTCCTTAACCATTTGCAATCTAAATACTTTCCCCCCCTTGTAATTCAAACCTATTGGTTCAGATTCTACCCTTTGGATCAACAGGAAAATAAAATCGGTATGTGACAGCCTCTTAATAGTCTCATTTGCAGACTAAATGTGCCTGACTCCAGCTTTTCATCCTAGAGCTTAGGCCAGATCCACACCATACATTTAAAGCACATTATTTCCCTGAAAGAATTCTGGCAACAGTAGTTTCCACCTCAGAGAGATATCATTCCCCAGCATCCTTAACAAACTGCAGTTCCCAGGATTCTTAGGGGGACACCATGTGTGTTGAATGTGGCTTAAATGTAGGGTGTGGATCAGTCTCAAGGCCCCTGACCATCTTTGCTGCTTCCTTAGTTACATTCCATTTTGCTGGTATCTACCCCTTTTGCAGTGCCTTGGAGCAAAATGTTTAAAGGTGGTGGTCCCAGGGCCGGTGTTAGCTGTGGGGCTCCAGCAGCTTTCTGAAGGTGCTGGGTCTTAACGCTGGGCCTAGAGAAGAAAGTGGGCTTGGTGCATTTTGTTCTTTTTGTTCTTTTAAGGTTTGGTGCATCCTTTGCTGTGTAATCACGAAATAACCTGTCTTAAAAGAACTGTCACACAAATTACTGGCCCCACTCTTCCGTGTGCTAATATTAGGAACACAAAAACCCATACATTGCACTTCTCACCCTGGAGGAGCTCTAATGGCAAACCTACCTCCAGGCAGTAGCTGGAGGTGAATGACTGCCGGCAAGAGAGGCTTGACCATGGGGTAACTGAAATCTACATATTGTGTAATGTAGATGATGAGAATTCCTCAGTAAGACATGTTAACCACAGGGGGAAAGCTGCAAGAAATAATGTAGACTTTTGATCACCTTGCCCTGACCCAGGAGTTTTCATGTCCATTTCTTCCTGTTGCAGAGAAGTACTGTAATTGAAGGAAATAAATGTTCTATAGTGTTAGTTAGGGACGCGGGTGGCGCTGTGGGTAAAACCTCAGTGCCTAGGACTTGCCGATCGTACGGTCGCCGGTTCGAATCCCCGTGGCGGGGTGAGCTCCCGTCTTTCGGTCCCAGCTCCTGCCCACCTAGCAGTTCGAAAGCACCCCTAAGTGCAAGTAGATAAATAGGTACCGCTTTCTAGCGGGAAGGTAAACGGTGTTTCCGTGTGCTGCGCTGGTGCTGGTTCGCCAGAGCAGCTTCATTACGCTGGCCACGTGACCTGGAAGTGTCTCCGGACAGCGCTGGCCCCCGGCCTCTTAAGTGAGATGGGCGCACAACCCTAGAGTTGGACACGACTGGCCCGTACGAGCAGGGGTACCTTTACTTTTACCTTTTACAGTGTTAGTTGGCTTGCAATAAAGCCTATTGCCATGGTTTCAGCAGAAACCAAGAAGTCACTTGGCTAAAGGCACCTGGGCCTACACTGCAGTTTCACAAGGCAAAATGTAAAAATATCTCCACTTTTCCTGTACAGAAGTAAACAGAGGGCTTTCAGATGCACAAGTTGGCAGTGGGGGTCAAGGGGTTGCAAGTGCGAGTAAGGGCTGCTTTAGGTTACTTCAGGTCACGACACTCCATCAAAGGAATTCCCAGTTGATTTGATAGCAAGCATGCACAATGCCAGCATTATGCCATGGTCTCTTTAGCAGAGCTAGCATCCGGCTTTGGAAATGGAGTGAAATTGCTTTTCTTTCTCTTGCAGATTGGATTATTGGGGAGCATATGTGGTTTTTATTGCTTGCTTGGGATTCTGAGCATTGGGGATATCTAAACCGCTGCCAAAAGCAGAAAATGCATTAGTAAGCGTGATGCATGTATTTTTTGTCTTCTTAAAATATATTTATATTGCTCAACATGGTGGCGGTGGCGGGGGGGGGCAGGCTTTATTTTTCTAAGCGTGCAGGAGATTTGCTCATAAAAAGGTCTCTATTTATAAATCTTAGCTGTAAATGATTCCTTCCCATAGCAACACACAAACTAGGAAGTCAATATAAAGGTAAAGGGACCCCTGACCATTAGGTCCAGTCATGGACGACTCTGGGGTTGCGGCACTCATCTCGCTTTATTGGCCGAGGGAGCCGGCGTATGGCTTCCGGGTCATGTGGCCAGCATGACTAAGTCACTTCTGGTGAGGCAGAGCAGTGCACGGAAACGCCGTTTACCTTCCTACCGGAGCAGTACCTATTTATCTACTTGTACTTTGACGTGCTTTCAAACTGCTAGGTTGGCAGGAGCAGGGACCGAGCAACGGGAGCTCACCCCGTTGCGGGGATTCCAACCGCCAACCTTCTGATCAGCAAGCCCTAGGCTCTGTGGTTTAGACCACAGCACCACCCGCGTCCTTTTAGGAAGTCACTATAGAAGTGCATAAATGTGCTCCTCGTCGGCATCCTTTCGCCTCGTGAGAATCCTTAAGCACAAAGACCCATAATTTTTGATGGTCTGAATGTTGTTGGACTTTGAATAGCATATCATAGAGATTCTACATGTGCTTCTTCTCCTACCAACCCCCACCTTAATGCAGACAGCACCTGGTGCACTGTGAAGATTTTATATAAGGTAATAAAGGTTGGGGGAACTTGCTCTCACATGCTTGTTACAAGTGATCCTAACTGTGGCATTGAGAAGACTCAAGCACTCACATGTCGCAGAAGAGATTTGCCCATCCAGCTCCTGCCATCTCCACGGCGATAATGACTTCTAGGTGCATGCTGCTTCAGGTAGTTACATGACAAGTGCATAAAGGAAGGCACGAATCACTCAGACTTCTTCTAGGCACTTCCTTGTAGCGTCTAAATTAAAGCACCCTTTGTCAAGCATGCTCAAGAGTTGTGTACAGAAACCCCAAAGTAGTATTCAGTACTGTATGTGCTTTCCCTTGCATTAGTTCCTTGTACTAATCAAGAAATCATTCTTGCATCAAAGAGGGAACAATTTCTCTGCTCAGGCTTCTTTTCCTCTTGAAAAAGTCGTGCTTTGTATGTGTAATCCTATTATATGAAGTACTGAGCTGTATATAAATCATCTGGCTGGAACAATTGGTTGGATTTGGAGACATAATCCTTCAGGTTAGGTCAGTGCTTCTCTGGGACCTTCTGTTCTGCATTACTAGATTTCTAAGCTGAGGCAAGGAAATTCAGTATTCTAGGCACTAGCTAGCTAGGCCGGGGTGAGCACAAGGTAGGTCAGCATCCCTTGGTGGATCTTTGGGCGATTTTCAGTAGACCAGGAAGGGTTTTCTGACTCCCAATTGCTTAACAATAGCACCTGAGTTAAGTGGCCGAAATGAAGAAAGCTGACCAGAAGAGGGCTTTTGTGTGAAAAACTCAGTTTAGTTCCCATGCCGAAAACCGTATGTCTGTTGCACGCACCTGGCTCTGCTTGGTGAATCACAGGGATCTTATAAAAAGCAAAAGTATGTCTGACAAGTCTGAAGTCTACCCACCCGCCTGACCAAAACCGTCAAATGTTACTTGTATTGGACTAGGCAGATGTTCTCTAGGAGTGGACTCTTGTTGTAGTGATGCTCTCTTGAGTTCCTTGTTCTGCCCTGTTATCCCTTGCAAAAAGTAATAAGCAAGCTGGGCTGAACCTTTACTTGATTATCCAGAAATCCAGTCCCCTCAGTTTAGGAGTGGATGCCGTATTCAAACAAGAGTTTGCATTCAGATAAAACAAGAAACAACCCAAGGTATCCTTTCCACCTAAGCTGGTTACATATCTAGTTGAGAATTCTCCATGGGGAACAATATCTGACCAGGCCGTAGGATTATGATCCTAAACACATTTACTGGAATGTGTTATATTCTGCTTCTTAGGTCCAGGGTGGTTAACCTGTAGCTTTCCAGATGTTGCTGGATTACAGCTTCCCTCATCCCTGACCATTGGCCATGCTGATGGGAGTTGTACTCCAACAACATATGACTGGTCACAGGTTAGCTGCTCCTCCTGAATTTCTCAGCTGTTGTGGGTGATATTCTCTATAGTAACAGAATACTAGCGTGCTAGCTAGCGACTCACAGGATACAGTGAAGTTGTAGAAGCAGCCACTGATGGATTCTATGAGCTGGCAGGGTGCACATTAATGCATTTCATGTGGCTATAAAAAGGGGGCGGAGTGAGGGGCAACTGATTCACATCTTCACTTTTGCTCAAATGGAAAAAATATAGTTATTAAATAGCAGGTGATATGAGAGGAGGGCAAAGGTTCTATAATATTCCACTGCTTCAGTTCTGTCTTAAGTCACCAATGAGCTTAATTTTGGATCCTTACTACAGTTGGAGGAGGAGGGTTTTCACTTTTATGATGGTTGCAAGTGCCTTGTTGGGATGACAAAGAAGGTCGTGTTCTTCACCCAACCCCCTTCCCAGTCTCCGGGCCTCTAGCGGGTAGATTTAATTAGCATGTTGCTAGATAGGGCAGACCTCTGAGAGAAAAGGAATTCCATAACTGAATAGGGTATTATAGAAACATCTGCACTCCTAACAGCACCCACCTTCTCCCGGCAGAAGTAGCTGGCCCCGTACAAAGAGCAGCTACATTCCTCCCTTGATTAGATTAGCAATAGGGTCTCTCTACTGCAGGGGTCAGCAACCCTTTTCAGTTGTGGGCCGGTCCACCATCCCTCAGACCATGTGGTGGGCCAGACTATATTTTGGGGGGAAAATAAAAATGAACAAATTCCTATGCCCCACAAATAACCCAGAGATGCATTTAAAATAAAAGGACACATTCTACTCATGTAAAAACACACTGATTCCCGGACTGTCCATGGGCTGGATTGAGGTGAATGGGCCGCATCCGGCCCCCGGGCCTTAGGTTGCCTACCCCTGCAATAGGGTCTCTCCAGCCTACATGGTTCTTGGGAGCTGTAACAGATCTGGCCTTGAGTCTCCACTTGATCTTCCTGTCTCAGCCACGTATGACACAAGAATCTTTGTTTCTTGAAACATACTTGAATCAGTATTTTCTTAGACCAATGAGGTTTTGGAGCAGACCTACTACAGAAGATTTGTTTATGTGACTTTTTACATGGCACTATTCTAATTTCCAAATTATATCCCAGTGTGTGTTTGTGTTTGATCACAAAGGTCACCAAGTAGCTAAGGGATGGTGACTTTCTTACTTGTGATCTGGTCCCCGTGATCATGATTTGTGCAGAAAAAGTGCCAATCACATTTATGAATGTGATTTGCTGAGGCTCCCAGAACCGACCTCTGGCACACAGCTGCCATGATTATTATGAAGCATTTCTGTACCTTGTGACAGGAGAGAAAACAAGTAGAAAATGGCCCCGTCCAACAAACCTGGAGGGCCTGCCCAGATTCTGCATTTCCATAGTTTTAAGCCATAGAAAAGACCTACACCATCTTGAATTGCCAGCTTGTCTTGATCAAACTTTTCCATGCATAACTCTTCTCTTTGCACTCCATGCAGTTAGGTATGGGAGTGACTTTGGTTTAAATTCGCAAAGGAGTGCCAAAAAGGTGGCAGGCGTTCAAAACAAAACAAACAAGACTGTAGGCATGGCACTTGAATGGTTTTACACTGTGGCAAAAATAACCACCTTCCCCGCTGTAGCACCTGCTTCCTGGATCATCCACCTCCCACATTACTTTCCACTTAGATGACAGTTGTGTATGAGAGAAGAAATAAACCCCTATAAAGGTTAATGATAAGAAAAATAGGATTATGATTGCAACCAGATAGCCAAATTAACTCAGAAGCAGGGAAGAACCTGCTGTAAATCTAGTCTTTAAAGCGCGCGCGCGCGGGGGGGGAATCCTCAGACCCAGGGGCCTCAACTGTGTCTATCTGGCCCTCTGATCTCTCCCCATACCACCTTCTCTCCTCCAGCCTTGCCTCTCGCCAGTCCTGCTTCATAACTTCCTTAGGTGTTTTGGTCTGGCTGGAAAATGTCATTGAAGTCTAATGATGCTTTTAACTTGCCTGGAGGGGGAGTGTGAGTAGAAACTAACCTCTTGTGCATAGGTGGATGTGTTGCTACCAAACTTTTAGAAGACATCTAAAGGCAGCCCTGTTTAGGGAAGCTTTTAATGTTTAATAGGTTATTGTATTTTAGTGTTTTGGTGGAAGCCACCCAGAGTGGCTGGGGAAACCCAGCCAGATGGGCGGGGTGTAAATAATAATAATAATAATAATAATAATAATAATATATTATTATTATTATTATTATTATTATTATTATTATTATTATTATTATTGCTATGCCCATTTTTGCCACTGGCCCCACCCACCTTTGATATTTGCAGCATCCACACACATCCCCCCCCCCCTCCAAGAAGGGAAGGTAGGCTTCAGGCTGAAAAACATCCACATCCACACCACACATGCCAAACACTCAGATCACTTTAACAGATGTGGTTTTCCTAACATAATCCTGGGACCTGTAGTTTGTTAAGGGCGTTCTTGAAGAGGAGTAAGAGTTCTTGAAATGTATCATGTGGATATGGCCAAAGGTCCCTCCCCTGAATGATAGGGCATTATTTCTGCCAAGCTAAAGATGTGAGCTCCCTGCATGCTGCTTTCAGTGGTGCATCAAGCATGACCTTTGAGGTTAATGGGTGTGTGTGTTTAGTGAAAATCCTTTGGTTTTTGTGGCATTCACGTTCTTGAGATACTGAAATGCCGTTTCTGTTTTTCTCAGCTCCCTGCCGACCTTGCAGTGACACGGAAGTCCTCTTGGCTGTCTGCACTAGTGACTTCGGTAAGTTTATTTGATTTCTCCGTTGCTGTTTCCTTCACCATCACTCTCTCAAACCCCTCTTTCCCCACTCCCTCATTGTGACAACCTGCTGGATTTGGCTCGCAGAGACCTCAGCAAACAGTGAGCAAACTGAAAGCTCCGGATTGCAACAAACAAGGGAGTCCTTTTCTTCCCATTTCGGAGTAAACAAAGTGTGTCCAGAAGCACAAAGGGGGAAAGGGAGGAAAGGGCTTTTATGGGTTTTAGCTCTGAAGAGCTTCAATTAAAGTCATTGTATTTGGCTAGCTCTTTTCTGTGATGGACAAAGAGGGACAGGCGGCAATAATAGAGGTAGAAGTTCAAAGGTTTTTAGGGGAAAGCATTAGGAATTGCCCTCTTGATGTTCCTAAACGGAGCCTTAACAAAAGCCCAAATACTCAAATGCCTGTTTTCATATAAATGTGGGTTGGGGTTCTTTTTGGGGGGTGGGGAAGGTAAAAAAAGAAAAGAATGGATGAGTTTTACATGTTATCCCTTTATGATGTGGATGGAGTAGGGCCCTTTTCTACACCATAGTCCTTTTTGTCCCCATAGAGGCCAGCCCACAATGTGCTTTAAGAATAGCAGAATATGAGATGGGGCAGTCTGCATCAGGATGGAATAGGATAATGCTGTGGTGGTCAGGGGGCGTTGCGCCTAGCCATGTCACTATTGCAGTTTAATTTGGCCCCTATGACTGGGCTCACCTTTCAGTAAGCTGGAAGTCCATGATGGGCGATGAAACTAGATTTGAAAAACTGAAAGTTAAAACAGTTCCAATTCAAAGAACTGTCTGTGAGCTGTGAACCACTGAGAAAACAGATCTCTTTCATGTGTCTATCCACTGAAACTGTGCCATATAGTCTCATTTGTGTACAGTCATACCTCGGGTTACAGACGCTTCAGGTTGCGTTTTTTCAGGTTACGGACTCGCTGAAACCTGGAAGTACCAGAATGGTTTACTTCCGGGTTTCAGCAGTCGCACATGCGCAGAAGTGCTAAATCATGCTTTGCGCATGTGCAGAAGTGCCAAATTGCAACCCGCGTGTGTGCAGACGCGCCGCTGCGGGTTGCGAACGTGCATCCTGCACGGATCACGTTCGCAACCTGTGTGTCCACTATATATGAATTGCTGTGGTGTAAATGGCTCTGATCAGTTTTGTAAGAAAAGAGCATGCCAGAATATGTAAGCTTAATTGCTTTATTTTGCTCTAAATATATTTTGCCTGAGAGAGTCTGATACAATAGTTCCTATTTGAGGTTTGAAAATTTCCAACGCCCTGAGTTCAGCTACTACAAGGTATCCTCTTTCTGTCTAGCCTTCCCCAATGGTCTGCACACAATGATCTTATGCCCCCCTTAGTGTCTGATGCCTCAGATACTAATGTGTTTTAAAGTAAAGGTAAAGGACCCCTGACAGTTAAGTCCAGTCGTGAACGACTCTGGGGTTGTGGTGCTCATCTCGCTTTACAGGCTGAGGGAGCCGGCGTTTGTCCGCACACAGTTTTTCCGGGTCATGTGGCCAGCATGACTAAGCCGCTTCTGGCGAACCAGAGCAGTGCACGGAAACACCGTTTACCTTCCCGCCGGAGCGGTACCTATTTATCTACTTGCACTTTGACGTGCTTTCGAACTGCTAGGTTAGCAGGAGCTGGGACTGAACAATGGGAGCTCACCCCGTCGCGGGGATTCGAACCGCCGACCTTCTGATCGGCAAGCCCAAGCTCAGTGGTTTAGACCACAGCACCACCTGCCACCATGTGTTTTACCTTGCTTATTTCAAATGGTGGTATGTCTGTCGTGTTGGGGAGGGGGCTTTTCTTCGTCCTGCTGAATGGGACCCTAGACTTCTGCCCTACCCTGATGCCGCCACTGAAAAAGACAAGTGGCTTTGCCCAACGTGACTTGTGAGGTAGCAGTTTTCCTCCTAATGATCGTTAGAGAGCATTAAAGCAATTTTCCCACGCTTGGAATGTTAAGGAAATGTTGTAATGAAACAGCTGGGCATGTTGGGTCTTGGACATGTGCTGCAGATATAAATACAGTGAACAGAATGGGCAATATTCTGACTGGGGGCGTGAGGGTGCAGCACCCAGGAATTGCAGTGGGATTGATCTAGGTTAGCCATGGTGGAAAATGCTGCCCAGACAGGTGGCATCTTGCTGCAAGTGTTTCTCCCTGGCAGTGTGCCAGAGAATTCAATGTAAATGTTCCTGGGTCATTAATAGAATGCAACTGAAATGGCCTTCTCTCTCTGTGTGTATTTAATAACCTTAAGCATGCAAACCCTATTCGGTGGTGCTTTCTGTAGGAGGAATTTTGAGTATGATATAACACTTTGTTGTGAGTAACAACTTCAAAAAAAGACAAATCTGGCTGCCTGTTGTAAATTTAACATTTAAAAAGCTAGTCATGCAGGTGTTATGACTTCAGAGCAGGAATATACAATGAGGCTAAGAAATACTCTAAAGCAGGGTTGCCCATACTTGGGTCTCCAGCTGTTTTTGGACTACAACTCCCATCATCCCTAGCTAGCAGGACCAGTGGTCAGGGATAATGGGGACTGTAGTCCAAAAACAGATGGAGACCCAAGTTTGGGGAACTCTGCTCTAAAGGAAATGTGTTTTGAGGGCAACATCGCTTGAATTGTACCTCTCTTTCTGGTGGTGCCACCATCCATTGTCTTCAAGGGTGCTGCTGAATCAGTTGCCCCAATTATAATCCTTATGCATGACCCAACTGATATTAAGCGGAATGTTAGGTG
Source organism: Podarcis raffonei (assembly GCF_027172205.1). Lineage (NCBI taxonomy): Eukaryota > Metazoa > Chordata > Lepidosauria > Squamata > Lacertidae > Podarcis > Podarcis raffonei. Next base: position 39,829,211 of record NC_070603.1, read on the forward strand.
AATATATTTGCATGCATAAACCCTCAACCTAATTATGTGTCCAAATCTTTCTCCCCAGTTGTCAGAGGTACCATCCAAAATGTAATCAATGAGGAGGAACAGCAAGATTCCATCATTGACGTGAGTGTGAACAGAATCTACAGGCAGAAGACCAAGATCTTCAAGCCCGCAGAGGAGAGTGGGAGGTGGCGAGGACAGATCAAGACCCTGCTGCAATGTGGGGTGAAACCAGGAGAAGGAGACTTCCTCTTCATGGGCCACATGCACTTTGGGGAGGCCAGGTTAGGCTGTGCCCCTCGCATCAAAGACTTCCAAAGGATGTACAAAGAGGCCAAGGACAAAGGGCTGAATCCATGTGAAATTGGCCCAGACTGAAAATGGCATTCCTGAACCCTTGGGGCTCGGCCAAAACTAATTCTTAGTTGCTGCAGATGCGCTGATCTAAATGGAACTAATAACTTGGAGTGGAACAATCTGATGTCAGGAGTGACGTTCTCCTTTTTGGAGGTCCTTAAGAGGTGATTGGAGGAGCATCTATCGGGGAGGGTCCAAGTCTAGTGACTCCTGCTGAAGCAGGAGGCTGGAGTCCAGGACCCTTGAGGTACCATATAACTGTTATGATCTTACGAAATACAAGAACCACAGAAGCCAATCCTTGAGGCCAATGGCACTGTTACACGAATGGAGGTACGAACCAAACGATCCAAGGCTGGACTGCAATCCCACATCTTGTCCACGTGAACTAAATTATTTTTTTTTGTAACTTCCTTAGGAAAATGACGAAAGAGGAAATGTGTCACAATCTCCATGTCTTAAAAATACTAGTCGACTGATGACCCTTTGTATCTTTGTAATACTAATGTTTTAAAATGTGTTAAGCAGATGTAGCATTGTTGCATGGCATAAGAGGATGACAGCATGGTAGAAGCCGGTGAAACCATCTTAACGTGGATGCTTTGTAAAAAGCTTGGTGTACAATAATTGAAATTGTTTCTTATGACAGAAATTTATGAAACCAAACACTTTCTTTCCTTTTTTAAAAAAAATTAAAAGAATGTACAATTGCCACCTGCAATTTTTGCTCAGGCTGGTGAGTTGTTTCCAGAGAAATAAAAAGTTCCTGGATTTGAGCCAGTGTTATTGTGACTTCCATACATTCTTCCCTTCCCTGCTTTAAATTTTTCAAGGTGCAAAGGTGCTGTTCTGTATCAGAGAAGTGACAAAAATACTACTTAACCCTCATGCTTCCTTTGTTTCATGTTCACACATGTGCCAGATGTCTGCACTGACTTCTGTCTAGGTACAAGTTCCAGTGTCAGTATTGAAATGTAGCAGCCTGTAAAAGGTAAAGGGACCCCTGACCATTAGGTCCAGTCGTGGACGACTCTGGGGTTGCGGCGCTCATCTCACTTTACTGCCCGAGGAAGCCGGCATACAGCTTCTGGGTAATGTGGTAGCACCCTGTACCATTCAGCAAACCAAGGGTGCTGTTTCCTTACCTTCCATATAACATTCCCAAGATTTGCCAAGAATGCCACCTTAATTATGACAGCCCTGCAGAGATTCTAATACTCAAAGACCTATAGAAGAGATTTGGTAAGTGTCCCACCCTAAACAGAACTTGCGTTTTGTTGGAACACTCATGAGTGTATTTCAAAAGCATTGGAGGGGACAGCTTATAGATAGGGTTCATTGTAGAGAGCAGCCTAACTTGCTATATGTATCCAATGACATTTTTAATAATTCTACCTGGGGGTGTAAATTTGCTTGAACATTGGAAACGTAAATATATTAAAGTCCGAATTATCACAACCACTTATTCAGGTAAAGCTGTTACCTCTGCTCTTTCCCAGTTTTATAACTTTCAGCAGGTACGTGATTCCTCCGTTTCTCTTCTGCTTATCCTATAGGCTGAAAAGTTGCACTCCTAAATTAAATCCAGGATGCTGATCACCAGGAATGACTTTGAATTCTTAGTTCCATTTATATGTGAAATGCGGTATTAGGACATTTGAATGAGTATTGCTAGAGAAGAACAGCTTGGATGGATGTTTGACCACTTTTCACCAGATGCTGCTTTGCAACTAGGGGACATAATAAGATGTTTCAGCTAGTTTTCTGTGGCCACTTCAAAGTCTGCAAAAGTAGAAGCAGCAGCTTGCTGCAGCTCATCTGAGCTAATTCCCAAGAACCTTTCAGATCTCCCCACTCGCCTGGTCTCTGAAGGTGGCACACACGCACACTGGCAGCAAATCAACAGTCAATAAACATTCAGCAAAAACAGAGACTTAATAACAACCTTCTGCAAATTATGCAAATTAAAAGGGAGTTATTAATTGGCCCCTATACAATAACAGGAGGAGGAATCCTTTACTCACTTAGGCTGTTGTTTGAACCTCCTCTCATGCTTACTATGATACAATACGATAATCTTTATTGTCATTGTCCCATACAGAACAACGAAATTGAAAAATCTACGTCAGACATTCAAAAACCAACAAGCTTGCTGTCCCAACTATCCCAGCCTGGTTAGCTCCTAAAAACTCTGATACCCCATAACTGAATACAGTCTACTCACATAGAGACTACCTTACACTGCGTTTAAAACCAAAACTAAGTATTCCCTTTGAGGAATTTTTCCTCCATGTCGTCCCAATCCCTTCCTCTGCATCTCTTAACAAGGGAACTCCTCTCCCAGTTATGTACCCATTTCCCAAAGAAGACTAGCCCATCCATATAGTACATTTCTGTGATCTGAGTGATTCTGGCTCCCTCCTTTATCCTGCAAACCCTGTTTGGAGCCTGGCTTCCTGCCTGCTGCCTCCAGCCACGCTGCACACCCCACGGCCTGCTGTGTATCTGCTGCCAGCAACGTCCCCTGAGGTCTTTATCCTCCCTTACATCTTGTGCTTTGCCACACGGCAAGTTCTCTTTTGTGTGGGAAGTTTAAAAAAAAAATTGCTGACATGCATTGCTACATGCCTATTATTACAATACTGGCAGGTGCACACATTAAAATTACAGAGTGTGCAAGGAAGGCACTGGCTGAACTGTAATTTAATACACAGCCCGTCTGTCTTTCTTATTATATTTTTGTAAAGAGGGATTGTCATGGTCTTGATCATGAGCCACCCTGGATGGCCAGTAAGGCTACACCCTGTCCTTCGCAGAATGATGTCTAATTTGCAATATCTCCTACCTGCATACATAGCCGTTGGCCATAGCCAACATGCCCAGTCTTGTCTGATCTTGGAAACTCAGCAGGGCTGGGCCCAGTTTGTACTTGGATGAAAGATGGCCTGGAAATACTGGGTGCTGTAGCTCAGTGGTAGAGCATCTGCATTGCATGCAGAAGGTCTCAGGTTCAAACCCCAGCATCTCCAGGTAGGACCGGGAGTGTCCTCTGTTTGAAACACTGGGGAAGCCACTGCCAGCCAGTGTTGAAAATGGTGAGTTAGATGGACCAATGGTCTGGCTCTTTGTAAAGGTCCCTATGTTACTCTACCACTCACTTGTCTAGAACTTGTTTAGAACAAGGGCCAGCTAGGGTTGATTTTTAAAAAGACAGTGACGATGGTTTGGAGGTCATAGTCCCTATTTGGGAGTGTTAAACTGGTGGTGAAAGAAAGGCCACTGTGAATACCCCTTTTCCTTACAACTACAGCTGAATTAGATTCTTACTCAGATTCAAAATAGGGTAACACTTTAGAACGGGGTTTCCCAGACTTGGGTCTCTGGCTGTTTTTTTGGACTACAACTCCCATCATCTCTAGCTAGCGGGAACAGTTGTCAAGGATGATGGGAATTGTAGTCCAAAAAACAGCTGAAGGCCCAAGTTTGGGAAGCACTGCTTTAGAGCCTGAGTTTTCTTAATTTTTCAAAATGGCAACTTTTCCTTTCAACATTTTGATGGATTTTGTTTAAAATACACCCCCCCAAAATCATTCATTTGAGGTTAAAATGGTAGTTAATGACTTTGACGCAATAGCGTTAATAGGCAGCACTTTTCTCCGACTCAGAATCTGGCAGCATTCATAATGAGAAATGGCTGGGGCAGTGATGCTGCTAGAATTGGGGAAATGGCTGTCTGTGACCAGATTTGCACAATGTGGTAAGCCAAGCTATGATTCATTGACGACATGGTGCAAATGGGCAGGCTTCCAGAGAGGAACCTCCAGCTGTTTCCTCCTCTGTGGCCCTAGCTGCACCACATTGCGTCAAGCCAAGGTTTAGTTTTACATGCTGTCTAAACCAGGGCTTGTAGTTATTTTTGTGAACTGCCCTGAGATATTCGGATGAAGGGTGGTATATCAAAACAAACAACATCTCCCCTTTCACTAACCATAAGCTGTAGCCAATAAAAAACCTTGAACATAAACCTTGCCTACAGCTTGTGGTTAGTGAGGAGAAGGCTTAACCATGAGCCGCTGTGTATGAGGCCAAACTTTGGCTTAGCTCAAAGTGAAGCGACAGGAAAAAGGACTGGGGAGGTGTGGAGCAAAGCCTCAAGCCCCTCTCAAGGAGGCTACATGTTTGCACAAAGCCATAGTTTGACTCATCATGTGAACCAGCTCTAGTATATGTGTATTATTATTAAAACTATTATTTTACTTTTATTTATTAATAATTACAAGCCCTTCCCCTTAAGGTTCCAGGGTGGGGTACAGCAATTAAAACATGATATTAAAAACAGTTTAAAACAACTTTACTCCTGCCTATATATGTGGAGCTTGGCTCCCACCAATGCATCATTGTGAGGGGGCGGGGGTTGTGAACTTGTACACAACTGAGAAGGAGCTGTGCCTACCTATCTGAAGGGGAATGTGCCTGAGGAAAGTTGCCCCAAGTGATCCCCATTTGCGATAAAGGGATTGTAGGATGAACACATTTCCAATGTCGTTCATAAACAAGCATACTATCCCCCAAAGGCAAAGGTGACATCTTCGCTGGGAAGCATAGCATCAAAGGAGAGTTCCATTTGCCAGGAACAATAAATTCAAGATGGCGTCTGTTCTGTCATAATCCAACTTCAGAAGAAGAGCCTCCTCAGTTTATTAGCTCTCTGATTAGAAGTCTGGAGAACATGTTGCAGGAGATGATGAGTGGGCTGTCTGGACTGGCCTACTTGTGTGTGTGCACGCCCTGAACTGGAAGAGTAAGGGTGTGGTAAACAACATTTCCCTGAAGGAAAGTTTGGAGCCTGCCATTATGAGTTTGTTTTTGTGTACTGCCACTGCAACTGCTGCAGTTCCTGCTTAGAAAAGGGATATGCTTTCCTGCAAGTACCTTGAATGATCTTCTTAAGATGTATTTGGACCTCTGTCTAGAAAAACCTATTATGTCCATTTTAAAAAAGTTTCCTTCAGTTCCACAAGATAGAAATATGACACGTGCCAGACAAATGGGGTTCTAGTAGGCTTAAGAGCTCCATGTTTGTGTGAGAGACCTGTTTTTCCTGCAGTGCTGATCTGGCCTGTCTTTTCTGGTCCATGCATTGTAATGTCCTGCCAGCATCCGCCTTTTTCTGTAGACACAAGGACTGCTGTTAATGCACTGGAGCAGACTTCCTCAAACTCGGCCCCCCAGATGTTTTTGGCTTACAACTCTTATGATCCCTAGCTAGCAGGATCAGTGATCAGGGATGATAATTGTAGTCTCAAAACATCTGGAGGGCTGAGTTTGAGGAATCTTGCACTGGAGGAATGAGACTTAGGATGGCCAGGTGCAAAATAGACTCCTGCACCTTTAATAGTTGCATAGAAGAAGGAAATCAGCAGGTGTAGCTTGCTAAAATTCCCCCTTCTGCAAAACCTCTGTCTGCCAGTAGCTGCAATACACACATGCCCCTGTAAATTCTCTACCACAAATTCAGCCTCAAGGAAAACTCAGATTCTCAAATTTGGCAGCTGGGTCATGCAAGTAAGTATAATTCTGGAAGTTTCTTTTGCATAGTGGTGTGAATGTTCTTTCCCCAGTGTATAGATATTAGAAAACAACTCACTGGGTTGCAAACTTTTTAATAAACAGCCACTGCCTATAATACAACTTAACATGCAACGTTGAATCTTTTCTTGGCATGGAGTTTAAGTGATAGAAGAAGCATTTCTTGCTTAATGCACTTAAGTGCAGCCCTGTGTATGTGAGTGTGTGTGTCTACTCCGAAGGGCACCTTGTTGAGTGGATGTAGGGAATGTTACCTTAAAGCCACATAATAATAATAATAATAATAATAATAATAATAATGATAATAATAATAATAATAATAATTTGTACCCCGCCCATCTAGTTGGGTTTCTCCAGCCACTCTGGGCGGCTTCCACAAAGACCAAAAATACACTAATATGTCATACATTAAAAATTTCCCTGAACAGGGCTGCCTTAAGATGTCTTCTGAATGTCAGGTAGTTGTTTATCTCTTTGACATCTGATGGGAGGGTGTTCCACAGGGCGCCACTACTGAGAAGGCCCTCTGCCTGGTTCCCTGTAGCTTTGCTTCTGCCAATGAGGGAACCACCAGAAGGCCCTTGGCGCTAGACCTCAGTGTCTGGGCAGAACGATGGGGGTGGAAACGCTCCTTCAGGTATAAGACGCTCCTTCAGGTATAAGCGACAAGGCTACCGAAAAGTGACCATTCCAGCATCTAGGATACTGGGACAGCATTCCATGGGCAGCAACAGAAGGGAATGCCCTTCCAATGGAAGGGAAAGCACCATTCAAACTATTAGCAGCTGACATTATCTGGTAAATAGTGAGGAATCCTGTGACAATTATTTTGTGTGAACATAATCCTATATACTAAAAAAAAACCCATTGTGCAACCCAGATAGCAACACGCCATGCATCTTCTACATGAAGTTTCATCTGTAAAGCTAAGCAATACTAAGCTTGACCAGTGCCCGGGTTCAAGACTTTTAAGGAATCTTGTATGTTTATGTTTTGAAAGAATAATCAAAACCTGTATTCCATCAGGCACTGTATACCATTAGGCAGAGTCAGCACAGGTCGCTGCCCTGTTGCGGGTGGAGAAGGGGGCGTCAGGTGAGACAGTAAAATACACAAAAACAATGGAAAGGAACTAAATTTCCTCGCAGGGTTGTGAGGATAAATACGAAGGTGATCTCAGTCTATATGTGGCCCTGAGCTCCGGGGAGGAAGAATGAGGTACAAATGAGAGAAATAAACAAGCCAGGCAAGTCAGCATATCTCATTGTACCTGGCTACCCAAACAAGCAGCAATTATGTAGGTGGAAATCATTGCAACACAACAGGAAGGCAAAAGTCAAGTTTTCCAGCTAACTTGTTGTTGGTAAAGCTGGATGCCCCAGGTAACAAGACAGTTGTGTACGGGCATGGGATGTGCATAAAAACTTTGCACCCGTCTGCAAAGTGAGCGTAGGTGCAGCTTGACAACATTATTCTTCACATCACTTGGTGTGTGCATGGTGGGAATACATTCTTAGAGCAGGTGTTGTTGCTCCAGTCAAAGAGAGAGGGGACAAAGATGCATCTGGGGCATCATGTTTGCCATATCTAACATATAATGCATGTGTAAATAAGGTTACATGTGAATAGGCATATCTTGGAAGGCTGGGGCTAGGTGGGACTGGGGAGCCCTTGCTTCACGTTGCATCTATCTACCTACCTGCCATCTATCTATCTAGAATCCCTTTGTGGCATTCTGTGCACATGTAAAGTGTGGAGTTCTAGGTTTGGGGTCAGTACAATGAGACAATTGAGTTCCATGGGAATCCCCCATCAAACAGCTCCCAACTCAATAGTCCCATTATTCAGATAGATGCGTAGGCAAACAGGCTGTGTACACATCTTGGGCAGATTTATGAAGCTGCAAGAAGCCAGTTGGAGCAAAATAAATATATGGGGGGGATTCAACTAATGTGTCTCATCAGCCTCCTCTCTACCCCCATGCTCCCTGAAATTGGTTTGGGGTGTGTGTGTCAGGAGAACGCCCAAAACAGATGGGGGAAGGGAAGGAGCCTTGTTCTGCCTGGGAAGCTGTTTACTTGTGCAAACAGAACAACTGACATATTGAATTCCTCCCATTACTTTCTTGACGGGTGAGAAGGATCCTAGGTTAGTGGGAAATGCTGAATGTGTCACTGTCGCTCTTTTTAGCCCACGGCTTGATGTTCTGCCCTACAAAATAAAGATAACAGTATAGCACCCCATGGCTCTGAAACACTCTTCTGGCAACCAAAGGTGACCAGGAAGTCCATGCAGGTGAGTGAGTGGCTCCCGATTAGGGTCCGTGCCAGTCTAAAAGCAAACAAGCCCCATCCTCCAAGTCCAGCACAGAAATGCAGAGGGAGGAACATTCATTCAGAAGGTTCCAGGTTCAACCTGCGGAATCTCCAGGTAGGCCTGTAAGAGACACCCTGTCTGCAACCTGGAGTAAAGGTAAAGGTAAAGGTACCCCTGCCCGTACGGGCCAGTCTTGCCAGACTCTAGGGTTGTGCGCTCATCTCACTCTATAGGCCGGGAGCCAGTGCTGTCCGCAGACACTTCCGGGTCACGTGGCCAGTGTGACAAGCTGCATCTGGTGAGCCAGCGCAGCACATGGAACGCTGTTTACCTTCCCACTGGTAAGCGGTCCCTATTTATCTACTTGCACCCGGGGGTGCTTTCGAACTGCTAGGTTGGCAGGCGCTGGGACCGAACGACGGGAGCGCACCCCGCTGCGGGGATTCGAACCGCCGACCATGCGATCAGCAAGTCCTAGGTGCTGAGGTTTTACCCACAGCGCCACCCGCGTCCCACAACCTGGAGAGCCACTGCCAGTTAAATGCAGACACAAGAGTGTTCCAAAAGCAAGAATGAAGAGATACAGCTGAAAAAAAAAGTGAAGGATGAGGCTGCTTGCAAAATACTTGCAACAGTAGACGTTACAATTGCATAACGCAGCACACACCGCCACCCATCCTGGAGTAACTTTAATTACTGGGCAGGTCAGGGTTGGAGTAATATATTGAATGATGTAACATGCCCTAAAACTAATGGGTGAATCATAGAATCGTACAGTTGGAAGAGACTCTAAGGGTCATCCAGTCCAACCCCTAGCAATGCAGGAATCTCAGCTAAAGCTTCCATGACAGATGGCCATCCAACTTCTGCTTAAAAACCTCCAAGGAAGGAGAGCCCACCACCTTCCGAGGGAGTCCGTTCCACTGCCAAACAGCTATTGGCCTCAGGAAGTTCTTCTTGATATTTAGTCAGAATCTCCTTTCTTGCAGCGTGAAGCCAGTAGTTCAGGTCCTACCCTCCAGAGCAGAAGAAAACAAGCTTGCTCCATCTACCATGTGACAGCCCTTGAGATGTTTGAAGATGGCTATCATATCATCTCTGCCTTTCTCCAGAATTAACATACACAACTCCCTCAGGGCACTTGGTTCTCCCTTTGCTTTGCAAGACTTGCTGGGAGCTACCCAGTTTCATCAGGCAGACTGGGAGATGGTGTGAGTGTGAGTCACATCAAAACTACAAGGCCAGGAGGTTCCCCTGAATATGTCTGAATATCAAGTGTGTGGGCATGTAGACTCAAAAAGTACAAGGCTAGAAAGCTTTTATTTATGCATCACTTCACTTCCCACCACAAAAAGTCCAGATGTGACTCTCTGGCTTTTGTCTTTCAGCCAGGTGAAGGAGGCGGCCCACCCATTTGCCCTCTGGCACAGAGAAATGTCCTTTCTTATACTAACAACCCATACTTAGGGGCCATTGTGGCCCTTGCCATTCAACAATGGGATCCTCCATTAGATTTTAACCCTTTGCTGGATGAAGGAATTAGAAGGGACTCGGGCATCATGCAGCCTGACTCTCCCCCAAACTGACAATAATATCATATTTAGAACTTAATTTAGAGCTGTGCAACCACAACACTCTGCACTGAATAGAGAAGGCAGCATTAGGGTGATGTATTAGTGGAACAGAGCCAGGAATTGGGGGATGTCCATGTACTTAGAAGAGTCAGAAGCACCAGTTTTCCTGTGCAGTCATGTTTGCTGACACAGTAGTAATTAAAGTGCCAAGGAGATTTGGACGGGTAGGTGGGATTTGCCAACCTCCAGCAACCTATTCCCCAAACAGGCCTCTCCAGTTAATTAGGGAAATGCTGACTCAAACAAAGTCAAACTGGTTTGTAGCACAGTTTTATTTCCATTTATTTGAATTGTAGGGTGGGTTTTTATTATTATAAAAAAGTACATTTAGTTCATCATCCAGAAGTTAAGAACTGGAAGAGCATATGTAAGCAGTGGTGGAGGCAGGAAGGATGATCCTGGATAGCTCAGTTGGTTAGAGAGTGGTACTGATAACACCAAGGTTGCAGGTTCGATCCCCATATGGGGCAGCAACATATTCCTACAATAGGGGGGGCAGCTGGTTCGACTAGATGATCCTCAGCTTCCCTTCCAACTCTATGATTCTATGACTTCTCTTCTACACTAAGCAAAGGGATATTTTAATACAAACTGGTGGGAACTGCAACAAAATGAAGCACTGCTGTTCAGGATTCCAGCCACCCCATTCCAGTCCAGTGTGCAGTTAGACATATTTTACTTCTAAGGCAGAGATGGGGAATGTATGGTCCTCCAGAGGTTTCTCGACTAAAACTCCCATAATCCCTGCTTATTTGCCATGCCGGCTAGGACCGATGGGCATTGGAGTTCATTATCTGGAAGATAGCAGGTTTCCTGATCCTGCTCAAAAGCGATGACTCCAGACAACACTTAATATAGCATTATATTCTTCATAACAACCTTGTAAAGCTTCCTCCTGGGTAAAAAAAAGGGGGGGATGGGGAGCCACCCTTTCAACAGAAAGAGGATGCTGCTTTTAACACTCACTCATTCAGAAACTGTGGTTTTCCTAAGAACACCGGCATAGTAAGAAGATGTACTGCCTCCTTGAAGCACTTGGAGACTGACTCAGACAAATGGCTGGCACAGAGAGGAGCTGGCTCTAAATGAGACCCATCCATACCTAATTGTTCTTTCATTAATTAAGCCTTCCTTTTTAAACCGGGCTCTTCCTTTAAGAAGACAGCAATGGTGAAACCAGGTGCTCTTGTCTGCTGTAGCTCAAAAGCTGTGTCAATGCTTTTCTCAGAATGCACCTCTTTTAATTGGTTGGTGAGGCCTGCCTTTTCTATTACTGCTTCCTTTACTGCATTAGGAGATACAGGGCAAAGCTTCAGACAGTACTTTAAGTAAGGGGTTGGTGAGGCTCTATAAATCAGGGTCAGGGAACCTCTGGCCATTCAGATGTTTTTATCTTCTACCAAGTCAGACTGTTGGTCCATCTAGCTTGGTATTGTCCACACTGACCAGTTGACGTTCTCCAGGGTTTTAGAGATGGTATATTCCCTGTCTTAGCTGGTGATGCTGGGGATTGAAGCTGAGACATTCTGGGTACAAAGCAGGTGGTGTACTACTGAGCTGTGGCCCTTCCTCAGTTGCGGGACTCCAATACCCTTCAGCCCCAGCCAGCATGGTCAATGGTCAGGAATGATAAGATTTGTAGCCCAACAATACCTGGATGGCCACATCCTTGCTCTAAAGCATTGGCTGTATCAGGAGGAGCAGCACAATGTATGGCACTGAGCAGGCAACAAAGGAAATGGAACATTGGGGATTGATGACCCTTTGTAGCAGTTGTTCCTCACCATGGGTTGTTATCCACTATCAATACAGCTCTAAGTGGGCCTTCCTTCTACCTTATAATTAGGATATAAGCCATTGTCTCCATACGTAGAGCTTTCTGCACTCCCAATGGATTGCCTCATGTAGGTGGACTGAAGAATCAGGCTCCCAAAATACAGGGCATTCCGGTTTAGCACTTTTGCTTGGCTTGAGCTGAAAAGGCAGGTAAAGGCTGGCAAGGAGCTGATTGCTGCCACAGGCCAGGATCGACACCCATCTGGCTCCAGTTGCCCAATGCCAGTGTGCTTCTCTGTGCCAGGCGGCTTGCACCAACAGCGTGGATTTGCATTTGCAATGCTGACTGCTGTGCTATATTTGGTAGATGCTGCAAGGCTTCTGTTCTTGGCACCAGCACCGTCTCCCTCTGGCTCTTTTGTTCTTCCTTCCCCCTTTTCCCACCCTGCCTTCTTTGGTGCGGTTGCTACAGGCAGAAAGCCTGTTGTTGGGTGTGACACTAGCTGCGCCTGCCCCCCTTTTGGCCATTGGCTTTTCTGGGAGGGGGGTTATTGGTTTTGTGTTCTCGTTGTGTATTTTTATGTTGAGAACCACCCTGGAATCTTCAGATGATGGACAGTATACTAGATAGATGGTAGGTAGGTAGGTAGGTAGGTAGGTAGGTAGGTAGGTAGGTAGGTAGTTGATAACAGAGTGTCTAGAGCATGGGTAGGCAAACTAAGGCCCGGGGGCCAGATCTGGCCCAATCGTCTTCTAAATCCGGCCCGCAGACTATCCAGGAATCAGCGTGTTTTTACATGAGTAGAATGCGTGCTTTTATTTAAAATGCATCTTTGGGTTATTTGTGGGGCATAGGATTTCGTTCTTTTTTTTCTTTTCTAAATATCGTCCGGTCCCTCACAAGGTCTGAGGAACAGTGGACCAGCCCCCTGCTGAAAAAGTTTGCTAACCCCTGGTCTAGAGTCTAACTGCTAGAAGCAGTGATGGAGCCGGAAATGATCACTGGTTGTCATATACTTCCTCTGAAAGGAACCAACTCCTACTACTTCAGAAAGCATGATAATAAGCTAGACCAGGGTAGCCGGCATGGTGTTCTCCAGATGCTGCTGAACTGCAACTCCCATCATTCCTGACTATTGGTCATGCTGATGGGACTCGGACGCCACATTGGCTACTCCCAGAAGCAGCCATCAGGGCAAGAACACTTTCTTGGCCTCCCTTCACCCACATGGCTGTGGCTTACCAAGAGGAAGAGGAGCAAGGCAGTGGTGATTTTACCACAGTACAAACATATAGGTGGAGCTATTCCGGTGCTCCCTCCAGTGCATTCACACCACTCTGATCTCACCTCAGCCCTCCTCCTCCTCTTCCTCTCAGTAAGCTGCTGCAACACTGGTGATGGGAGGTTGGTACGCGCCCCTTCCTTGCCAATTGCTACTAGCTAGATGGGCCTGCTGGTTTGATGCAAACTAGTCATTCCGGTCGCCTCATTATCTGAATATATTCTTTCCATGTGTTAGGGACCAGTGGCAGTCAGAAGCAAATGGTGTGGCCCCGTGCGGCTGGGGGCAAAGGGTCAGAGTGTGGATACTGTAGTCTAAGATGAACTGGTCAGATTCCAGAGCAGGATCTGGATAGGGGTTGAGCAGGAACCTGTTCTGCATCTTCTGTCACCGACGAGTTGCTCCTACTTGGAGCCAAGCCCAGAAAAACACAACAACAACAAAGAGTCTTGTGGCACCTTAAAGACCGGACCCATTTATTATGGCACCAGTTTTCATGGACTATAGTCTATGCCTTAATAAACACATTAGTCTTTTAGGTGTCACAAGTCTCTTTGATGTGTTTGCTGCGACAGACTGACATGGCCATGCTTCTGGGAATTGCTACTATGGAAAGTCTAGAATCGTTTTTATATAATATTGGCAGGACTGCTATGGGCTCTCCAAGTCACATGATCTGGTCTGGTTTGAGTTGATTGGCTGCAGCTTACCTTGTTGCCACTGTCAAGTGGCTATGGTTGTGCAGTGTTGGGCTGTGAAAACCGCAAGGCGGATGGCAGCCACTTCATCTGTGGTACACAATGTATAGAGGATTAAAAGGTGTTTGGGTGCAACCATTGGTCCTCCGAAGACTCAGTGGTGGGATTTATATTGTGTGTGGGTGTTTCAGCCCCCTAACTGTTCAGTTCTGTGCAAACTGGCCTCAGTACTAGTCTTGTTTATCCTCTGTTTAACAAAGAAACAATTTGGCTGTTCTCTTGGAGAGCTGGGAACTGTATGAGTAGATGTATGGGGGCCCACTTAAGAATATCTCTCCACCTATCAGCTTCCAGTGTACACAGTATGGTGCCTGAGCCCTGCCAGGATCCCTCTTCTGAGTTCACTGGTGTCTTACAGCGTACACCCATCAGTTGTTTACAGAGTGAAACCAGTTCACATACAATCGTATTTCCAAGTGTTTATATTTTCATATGTTTTTGCTCAGCACTGGACACCTTGCTTAGCTGCATAGGGCAGGGCATGTTGAAAAGGTGTCATGGGTCCTTGTTCATTTGCACAATTAATAAGTTAATTTGCATAACAAAGATATAAACCGGATGAACAGGTCTGTTGCATTCTTGTGGCGCTGCTTGTGCAGTTTGCAGCATGCGACGAAAAAGTAAAAATTATCTTGTTGTGAAGATCCCAGGTCATATCACTGAGGATCAACCATGAAAAGTAAGTTACATGACTTGGAGGAGTTTAACACATTTGTGTTGTGCCGATATTCATCACTGGGTAATCCAAACAAAACTGGCAGTGCCAATATAAATATTTCATAATAATGAAAAGGCACCATACAATTATGAATGAGTTTTCAACACAGGGGCTAGGATTTTGTGTGTGTGTGTGTGTGTGTGTGTGTGTGTGTGAGTGAGAGAGAGAGAGAGAGAGAGAGAGAGAGAGAGAGAGAGAGAGAGAGAAGCTTTCTGGTTTTGATCTTTTAAAAACAAACCTGCTGTGTGTTTGTGGGGGTGAACTACCACCTCTGACATCTCATTTTCAAATGAACATCTTCAGACATTAGGACTAGAAACTTAGACTTGGTTTTAAGTGCTAAGATTCTAAGAAGGCCCACAAACTGCACAGAAGTGCCTTGTGTGTGGAGGGGGGTGGTGACATGCATCATGCTGACTATGTTGCTTAGCTTTACTCTTCCTTTGTTGAGTAAGATGAAGGGTGGAATCAATAAGCATATCTGAAGTATGATCACCATATCTTTTTCAAATTGTACTTGGACTTGATGTGAAGGTTGCAAAGTGGTGGCTAATCCACCCTCTTCTTTGGCAGCCTGTTCAAACTATTAATCAAATCATGGTGGTGCTTTATACCCAATTTGAATTGTAATTTATTGGCGCCTTGTTAGGGTGGTGGTTGACGCTATGTAAATATCCTGCAGAGGCAGGTAATAGGCAACCTGTACGTCTTCTCACCTTTGATATTTCAGATTATAGCACTCAAGGCTTGTTCATACAAGGCTTACAAATTGCCCAAGAGAGTGTGCATACATACACACTCTACGGTTGGCTAAGCAAGAGTGATTAAATATCCCAGTACAAATACAAGGCAATCCACTTTGGCTGTGAATACTGTTTCCCCAAATGATCTGAGCAAATGTAACTCCCAGATTCAGTCTGATATATAACCTGTGATCTTCCTTATTCTCCTCACTCCCAACCCAAGCCACTTTCCAACATAAATTTACACTGAGGACCAAACCAGACATTACTTTAATAGCATGATTATTAGCAACCATGCCTGAAGTTTTGTTTTTGTTTTTTAAAATTAAATATCAAACTTAGGCTTCCTGGTTTTCAGTGGGACTGCAGTGTGTGAAGAAGACAGGCTCAATATTTCCCTCCCCAGTTTGTGATCTTGATTAGAACTATTATTTTTCATATTTTGTAACTATAATAACAAATAAATTGAAAAGAAAAGAAATTACTGCATTGCATATTCCAGTCTGACTGTCAGCAAACAACGTACAAAATACCCTGTGGAGCAAATAACTCTTTACATGCCACCTTGATTGGCTGAAATCCATTTCTTAGGGGTATTGCACCCTCAAAATAGTTTTCTTCCCCTTTTGAAGAATATTATGATTTGCGGAGGCATGTGTATGCGTCCGTATTTCCTGTAAGCTGAGTAAGTCTGAAACTATGGTGGTGAAGCAATGCGAATCAGTTATGTTCAAGAACTCCACTAACAGCAGCCGGGTTACATGAGGCTTGCAGAACGGCTGTCCTCCTCTTGAGTTTCACTGATAATTTCAGAAAGTAAATGGGCAGTTCCTTCCCCAGCAGATGTTTTCTCTTGGCCACAGCTGGTCAGAATCCTTGAAGTCTGAATCCACAGGCCTTATTTGTGGTTTCTTAAGCTTCTTGAAAAGAAGCTGATATAGTAAATTAACTTTCCCTTGATTGCGTTTCCTGAATAAGCAAACGAATGCAAAAAGAGAAGGGTATGTGGTGTCTCTCCCCTCCCCTCCTCACACACACATTCTCTGTCCTGTCCTGAAGGTTCCTGGGAAGTCAAGGAGGAAGAGGTGAAATCAGTTATGGTCCATTGGGCCCAGGATTTTAGACATAACATCTATATGAATGAATGGGAAATGCTCTAGAGAGAAGATATAAAGTTCACTGCATGTTATAACTTGAAAGAAAATGTGATGAAAATGTTTTATCGATGATACCTGAACCTGGCCAAATTGGCCAAAATGTATAAAAACCCCCTCAAACATTTGTTGGAGATGTAAAAAAGGGGAGGGCACCTTAATGCACATGTGGTGGGACTGTGTGAAGATACAAGAATTTTGGGACTTAATATACAACGAACTCAAAAAGATCTTTAAATTCTCCTTAAAAAAAACCCAACCAGAAACTTTTCTGTTAGGCATTATGTCCACTGAAATCCAAAAAAACTTTAGAACCATCTTTATGTATGCAATCACGGCGGCCAGAATTCTGGTAGCAAAAAAATGGAATGGTGACTTAATTCCTACAAAGTTTGACTGGCAGGTGAAGATGATAGAATACCTGGAACTTGCGAACATGACTGGAAGAATAAGAGGAAACTCAAATCAGAAAGTGAGCAAAGAATGGAGAATATTTAAAGAATATTTAAAACAATATTGTGAAAATGCAAATCTCCGGTATAGATTGAATCTTGAATATTAAAGAAAATCATAAAAGTAAATTTTTCTTTGATATGTAATAGATATACAGTGGAACCTCGGGTTACGTACCATCCTCCTTACGAACGCTTCGGATAATGAACTCCGCTAATCCGGAAGTAGATGCTCCTGGTAGCAAACTTTGCCCCAGGATGCGAGCAGCAGTCATGCAGCAGCAGTGTGGTGGAAGCGGGAGGCCCCATTACCGAAAGCGCACCTCAGGTTAAGAATGGTTTCATGTTAAGAACGAACCTCCAGAATGAATTAAATTCATAACTGGAGGTACCACTGTAACAGGAAGCACGTATAGGTTAAGAGTATTTAGAAAGCACAATGAGGTGATTCGGAAGTCAAAAATATGTGTGATGTTAGATCAGGCTTCCTCAACCTTGGCCCTCCAGATGTTTTGAGATTACAATTCCCATCATCCCTGACCACTGGTCCTGCTATCTAGGGATCATGGGAATTGTAGGCCAAAAACATCTGGAGGGCTGATGTTGAGGAAGTCTGTGTTAGATGATGTATAGTTAATTGTTTAGTTGTCATTGTGGTATTGTTTTTTGTCTTTCTGTGTTGTATGTTTTGCAATAAAGATAATAATAATAATAATAATAATAATAATAATAAGAAGAAGAAGAAGAAGAAGAAGAAGAAGAGGAAGAAGAAGAAGAAGAGGGGAATGTGGTGTCTCTCCCCTCCCCACATACACAGTCTCTGTCCTGCCCTGAAGGTTCCTGGTACAAGGTTCCTCTTCTGCAAAAAGGACGCAAAGGAAGACTCATAAGAAATTGTCCAGCCTTCCAAACTGATTTGAAAAAAATAGTGTTGTTTCAAGCACACTTACTGAAGTGTAGGTGGGTTCCTACAAGGCAAGACACAGCGATAACAGCAATAACCTTTATTGAACTACATAACTGGGAAACAGAGGCAAAGCAACTGCTAATATACATTTCTGAAAGCCTGGGCCACTCCCACTCCCAATGTGATTGGCTGTCTAAACTTCTAAACTGCGAATCACAACTCAGAGTTCAAGGGCCAATGGCAGAGGCCCAGATCCTAAAATGTTCTGTGATTGGACAACATGTATCAAATCAGAACACAGGAGCTCAGAATCCTTAGTCCAGACTCAAGCTCAGGCAAACACAGACCACTAAATACATAACAATTACCTCTTTCCAAAGTGGCTGGATTCAAGGCCAGTTTCAACAGCAGCAGGAAACTCATGAAACTCATGAAACTCAGGAGGAAAGAGAGACCCCTGCACCAGTGGGGTAGCAGAGAGGGTGGTGCCTTGGAGTCACCCTCCCAATGCCAGTGCTGTTCCCAGTTACCAGGATGGTATGGGGTGGTGGAGGTTGCAAGGCTATGTTTGTTTGCCATAGTTTGCAATAGTGATGCTGGTGTTGAGAAGGTGGCTCTTTGGCATTGCCATGGCTTCTCCTGGTCTAGGGGGAAAGTAGGGGAGCACAGCTCTGGAACTTTTTCAGACTCTCTTTGCACCAAAAAAATGAGTGAGGTGAGAATGAGGCTGTCAATTTTTATGATTATATTGTCAGATTAGCACAGAGAATGAGGAAAACAAGCAGTGGGTGGATACTTCTTCGATTTGGTAGGGTTCTTATTTTATGCCAGCAGCTTAAATGGTAGCACTCCTTTGCAAGATGGTTACATTTCTGATTTAAAGCAGAACCTCACCTTTCAAATGATAGATTTTTTTTAAAAAAGTCAGGTGTTTTATAAGTTGAACCTATGCAGTCAGACAGAGGAGAAACTAGGCTTTATTTCACCCAGGTCATAAACCCAGTTTGGCACCCACTCCCACAGATTTGCATACACATACACACAAGCTAGGAGCTTCAATGGCACCCCTTGGGAGGCTTCGCCTGGGTCAAAAAAACCCAGCTAGCACACACACATCCCGGGGGCTTTGAGTCAGACATTAGCAGCACTCAATCCAATGCTTACAGGTAGCTATGAATGGTATTGCAGATATAATAATAATAATAATAATAATAATAATAATAATAATTTATTTATACCCCGCCCATCTGGCTAGGTTTTCCCAGCCACTCTGGGCGGCTCCCAACAGAATATTAAAAAGCAAACTAATGCTGATCCTAGTAAATTGGGCATTATGTAATGTACCACTGCTCTTTGGTGTGGGGGTGGGGTGGGATGTATGATTTATGCACAAATCAACACAGCAGCCTGCATTTTGAAGCTCTTTTGGGTGTAACTATGGGAGCTGTGCTGATGAGCTCCTACATGTCAAAATGTCTCATTGCATCATCGCTTCATGCCAGTTAACACATAACACATGACATTGGCAGGCCCCTACAGTTAGCTAATGCCATGATGAGTAACTCACTGCCCAGGTTTTATATATATATATATATATATATATTTAAAACCCCTAACAATTGGCTTGGCTTCCATGCTGGAAAACATGGAGTCTTGGTTGGTCCTCTTCCTGTTGTGGGGTTTGGGTGTCCCTTGGTTCCTGCCTTCTCACCTGTGGCCACTTTTCCATCAAATGGCAGTGGTTGGTTTTTTTCAGAGAGGAAGAGAGCAGTTACTGCTCTACAACCATGCACTACCTGAGCTGCCAAAAGTATTCTTTCTGGCAGGGCAAAGGGGAAGCAACCTCCCTGCAGCTCCTCCTCCTATGGCTGGTTGCTGGTGCCCAACTGGCCTCCCTTACTGGGATGTGTTTTTTCTGGGGAGGCAAGTGAAACAACCTCAGTGTGGCTACGTTTCTCTGGGACTACAGAACTGAAGGGAAGCACACTCTGGCCTTATCCGAAAGCAGTGCTGGTTCCACATTTGGGGCTTCCTTGAGGGAATCTCTTTCAACAGACCCACCTCCTTCTGATGCCATTGCTCATCTGCTTGCCTCTCCCTCTGGGCCCAATCTGTCCATCTCCCGGAGGGAGAAGGCAAGGTGTGTGAAATCTACTGCTCCTCCATGCTTCTCTCCTTGCTTGTTCACCCAGGAAAGAGAGTATCAGTGCATAGGACCCCCATTGGGACATGGGCCTTGGCATGTGCCCAACATTGCTGACCTCTGTCTCTGGTCCTGTCCATCTGCCACAAGTCTAAGGGCTGCTGGATTTTGTGTGGTGGTGGGGATTTGTTTTATGAGATTTCCAATCTGCTGTGAGCCACCTTAAGAAGTTGCTAATTGAAAGGCAGGGTATGATTCTTTGAATAATTTCCCTGACACCTGCAGTTCCTGAAGATATACAATCAGCAGGCATAGCACCACAGTTCATGGATTGGGTTGTTGACAGCATGGGCAAGATAAAAAGGCTGTAAAAAAAAAAAAGATATTGCAATCGAAGGTGATGTTGATGATGCTAAGAGCAGCAATTGCTGTATTCCCGCATGCGTATGTAATCCACAAGCTGGGTGAGGCTTCAGATATGAAGTATCAGAATGAGATACGATAGTGTGAAGTCACATTTACAATGTTTTATCAGCATTGTCGTTCAGCTCTGAGAACGTTGCTCTGAGATGGCTGGAAAACCCACGTAACTCAGTGGCTCTGGATCTTGCTTGTGTTGCCGCAGCAAGAAATTTGACATTTGACACAGACTGGGAAGTCAAGGAATGCAGAGAATTTGGTGACTTGACACAGGATTTATTATACCACCCCTGCTGCTTGAGCTGCCCATGTAATGTAACCTAAGAAGTATTACTTGTATATGGTACAGCTAATTTATAATGTGAAGCTAATTTCTAAGACAACAACAACAGCACTGATGGGAGGCTGCGTAAATTTGTTTTCTCTGCAGCTGTAAAAGATGTAGAAATGGAGAGCAGAAATGGAGTCACTGTCAGGCAACCACCCCCTCCCCCCTTTTACTTTTGGAATCAACTCAGTGTTTATATTCACCATGTTTATAGACCTGGGAGGGAGATGGAAATGGGCCAGACTTTAAGAGAAAAAGAACCCTTTGTCTCCTTGATTAGGAAGCTATATTTGAGTCAAATGCTTAGGCAGAAGTTCCCTGTCATAGAAGTGATTCATCTGCTAAACTTTAATAATGTCTTGCAAATCCTGGGGTCATGACCTGGTGCATGAACTAAAAGGGTTTCCTCCCTCCCCCTTTCTCAGGGGGCTATGAAAATGAGGCAGTGTAGGAAAAGGGTGCAGAAGCCAATTGGACTCGCTGCAGAGCTACAGGAGCATAGAGATTTCTTGTGTTTCCTAAAAGATCTCTATCAGAAACGATTGCAGAGAAATAGTTGATGCTGCTTTACACTGAGTCAAATTGTTGGCCATCCTAGCTCAGTGCTGCCTGCGCAGAGTGCCGGAGGTTTTCCATGGTCTCGGGCAGAGACTTTATATTTCCAGATTTCTTGTCCGAGATCCCCCATACTGCAAATGCCAGGGATTGAACGTGGGACTGTCTCTGTAAACAAAGTGGCTGTGACTTAGAGCTGAGACAGAGCTGTATTGTGCATTGAAATAATCCACAGTGCTCATATACATACTTGCAATGGAGGCAGGTCCATTAGGACCAATGGGGCACTGCCCCACCAACCTCAATCTGCCCTCAGCCAGTTCCTACCTGCTTGTATTTTTACTTAAATCCAGTCCAAGGGATGGTGCTGCCTGTCAGCTTCCTCCTCCTTGCTCTCTGTACAGTCTTGCCTTTGTGTAACCCAGGACTGCTCCAGACGACTTTTTTTCTTATTGTGCATTCATTATTATTTGTGTTTATGATGGTATTGGGGCAGCTAATGATGATTCCGCTTTCAAAACTGTTTGCACCTGCAAAAGTTTTGGGGTGGTCAGACTGCGTTGTTTCCAGTTGGCACACATGGATGCTTTTTGCTGAAATCCTGTAACTTTTCATACCACAAGTATTCAGGGTGTGTGTGTAGGTCTTGCTTTGATTGCACAATAGTGCATCTCCAGCATAGCTGTCAACTTACAGATTTGAAAGTACGGAACCAGCAGCCTCGGAAATAAGGGATCAGCAGCCAAAATAAGGGATTTTCAGAGCACATGTATGTTCGACTTCTGAGCCCCTCCGAGCCAAAGGCAGAAAGCCCAGCCAGCAGCCAAATGAAGCCTCACGCGGTGGATCCCACAGCGCAGCAACCCGGCAAAGGGGATGCAGCAAGGAAAACCTCCATCACCTCTCTGCTGGGAAGCGCTGAGCAAAGGTGAGTCCCCAGGCAATGCGGCCGATTTGATCGGCACAAGGCATGCAAGCTCCACCCCCCAGTCGTTCTTAGACTCCTTATTGGGTGAGCAACGCAGCCAAGCAACACATTTGGAGCCTCCCTCCTCCCTGTC
This sequence comes from Podarcis raffonei, assembly GCF_027172205.1. Classification (NCBI taxonomy): domain Eukaryota; kingdom Metazoa; phylum Chordata; class Lepidosauria; order Squamata; family Lacertidae; genus Podarcis; species Podarcis raffonei. The sequence continues at coordinate 39,851,402 of NC_070603.1, forward strand.
CAGCAGGGAGGGAGGGAGAGGAGCTGCTTCCTTTGAAACCCGGGAAATTTAAGGGACATCATCAATAAGGGACAGCAGCGGGACACGGCGCTGGGGTAAGGGACTTTCCCGCCAAATAAGGGACGGTTGCCAGCTATGATTTCCAGACAGCAATAATGTGGGGAAGCATCACAGAACAATGAATGACGCTGAATAATGTGTGGGTATCCAGTCGAACAGATGTGGATTTAGGGCAGGATGTAGAGACAGGACTGCAAAATGGTGCCTGCATGCCCCCACCAGTTGGAAGGATGCTTACATCAGCCATTGCTGTGCTTTCTCTTAATGAGAAGCCATTTGCATCTCTCCTCTGCTCAATTTGGGCATGTTTAAGTGTTCGATCCAGGAGAGCCCAAGCCACACAAAAGAGGAATGGAGCAGGAAGAGTAAACAATCTCTCATGCATTGTGGATTTTTGAGGGGATCTATAATGAGACTTTTCATGGGCCGCACAGGAGATCCTGGTGTGTATATTGGTACCCACAACCGCTGCGCTGACAACCCCTGTAGCATATATACTGGCCCTCAGTTTCCTTCAGATTTTCTTCAAAGATTGTGTGCTTAAATTTCTCATAATTCATTGCCCTTCCATAAATTCTCTTCAGATTTACTTGACAGCTCTGAGTGTAAGGTTCAGAGAAACTGCAGAAAACTTGCCCTGGCCACCTAAGAGCTGCTCATCTGTTTAAAGGCCCCTGGGAACTCTGTACGTCCCGGCTTGGCCTGCATTTCTCTCTTAACTAGGGAATGTGTCAAATGCTTCGCCCTTCTGATTCCAAGTTCTTTAGTAAGTTATGGAGATGTGGTGTTTCAGATTCCCTCCCAGTCTCAGAAGGGTTGCACTTTGCTGCCAAGAGAAAAACAACACAAATCACTCCTATGATCCTCAATCTGTTTGGCTGCCTTGCAGAAAAATAAGAATAAAAAATAAATAAATCCAGCTTTAGGGTGGAGCATAGTAAAGACACAATAGTAAATATTGCATTAAATAAAGCAAAGCAAAAAACTCTCTTAGATGCAGTACATCTTGGGAGGGAGAGAGGGAGGTGGCTTCCTCTGGCCTTATCTATGGCAGATGTGCCGAGTGATTCTCAGAAATGGGGGAGCCTGGGGAGCTGACCCAATGCTGCAAGGGTATCTTCTCCTGGCTCCCAACAAGATGTGAGTGCATCTTGCCTAAAATTCATCATGCTGGATGATGTCATGACATGATGAGACACGAGACCATAAATTTAAGAAGAAAAAGTCCCCATTGTGGGTCAGATGCTGGCAGTAAATCCGGATAACAGTTCATTCCAAGCTTGTTTCCCCCCCTCCACTTTTTTCTAAGTTAAAGAAGAGCTGGTGAAAAGCAGATGGTTTTCATCTGTTCCTTTTGCATATGAGATGACACATCCCATCAGCTATCACTGATTGCTTCATTCAAACAAACAGTCTCTCTCTGTGCGCCCTCTGTGTCCTCCCTTACTCTTCTTGTTCTCTGTTGTCAAGTCAGGAGTGCTACTTTGTGCTTTGTGTTCTGGCCATAACATCAGGGTCTTCAGATGCTAGGACCACACAGAGCAAAGGACTACCTTTGTGTTTTTAGTGATGCAGTTAACTTGGTTGGCAGCTCAGTCCATTTCTCTGATCCAATCAGAAATGAATGCATGAGGGAATATAGGGAAGATCTAACACGCAAGTTGCATTTAGCAACTTCCTTTGTTACATGACTTCTTTGTGCGTCCCTCCTTGATCTCAGTGGGACTTGTTTCTGAGTAAACAAGACTGCACTGTATGGGTACAGAAGAATCCAAATAAAGTTAGATATGTGCTGCTATAAGCCTTTTAAAAACCAATTATCTGTTTTCTTACAGAATATTCCTACAATAACCTACTTTACTACTGCTATGGATGATGACATGGCATGGACATTAGTAAGGTAAAAGTAAAGGGACCGCTGACCATTAAGTCCAGTTGTGGCCGACTCTGGGGTTGCGGCGCTCATCTCATTTTATTATTGGCCAAGGGAGCCAGCGTACAGCTTACGGGTCATGTGGCCAGCATGCAGCGAACCAGAGCAGCGCACGGAAATGCCGTTTACCTTCCTGCCGTAGCGGTACCTATTTATCTATTTGCACTTTGACGCGCTTTCGAACTGCTAGGTTGGCAGGAGCAGGGACCGAGCAACGGGAGCTCACCCCGTCATAGGGATTCAAACCGCTGACCTTCTGATCAGCAAGTCCTAGGCTCTGTGGTTTAACCCACAGCGCCATCCCTGTCCCTATGGACATTAGTACTTTGTTGGTATCTAAGCATATGGTGATGGCAGGATCTCTTAATAAACAGCTCCACGCTCAGCAAGAGGTCCTTCTCTGTGTGCCTTCTTCAAGGAAGATGTGGAGGGTGGCAACTTCTCAGTGGTGGCCCTCCATTTGCGGAACAAAGAGATATGCCTGGCACCATCACTGTTTGCTATTAGGCGCTAGACTAAAACATTTCTTTTTGCCCTGGCCTTAGATTCTTAATTGGAAGGGTTGTTATGTTTTCTGGTCTTTTAGTACTCATCTTTGGGTGGGTTGGGGGGGAGGATCTGTCTTGTTATAAATAATATTGGATGAGCATGTTTAGTTATTGTGTTTTATGATTCTGATATATGGAGTTTTTATGTTGTATGTTGCTTTGGGACACTGTGAAAAGCAGTGAATAAATGTAATGAATGAAAAGCTTCAGGACTGAGTGCTCCCACATATCTACTACGCCTTCCTTCCCTCCTTAATACACTAACACACTTGCTTTGGGGGATCAGGTTGCTAGCCTGTTAAAGCATCTACATATTCCACTTCTTAAGTACTAAAGCAGGATGCTTTGCAATGGTGGGAAATGATATTCCCCCTAACTATAACAGTAGGATTCTTACAGTAGAGAATTCTCAAGCAGATGTCTCCTTGTAGGAAACAGTGGTGAACATTGTTTTCAGGACAAGCCGGCTTTTCTGGTTTTGTCTTGAGTTCTTCCTCCCTCCTGATATAGGCATAATTTGCAAGATTAATGCACCTATTCTATCTCTCTGCCTCCCTTTTCTTTCAGCTGTCTTGACTGCTGACCAGATGCTTTAAACAGACTCATCCCATTAGCAGAGCTGGCCAGTTGGTGAATGGAGGGACTCAAGTTGGAAACAGCATCATTCTGGAATGGAGATATTTTGGCCTCGGGGTTTTCTGTCTGCGCTTTCTTCCCCCATCCCTGAGCACTCCAAAAAAAGGGCTGTGCAGAGCTGAACTTTTCCAAGCGGCTGGTGTATTTTGGAACGCAAGCAAATTTTCAATGGAAGTCAGCCTCTTTACAGTACATGGCAGTCCTACCTGGAGCACTCAGCAGTTGGCTGTAGAATCATATCCTATATTAGGAACGCAGCAGTCTGGGGCCGTTTAGTCCTTGGCATCTCCACTTATCTTAGGTAACTGGGAAATATTCCATCTGAGACCCCAGGGAGCTGCTGCCAGCAGCCGGCCAAAGCAGACGATTGACTGGCTAAACTGCTGTTCCAAATGGCTGGCGTACCTTGGAAGGAATGGGATATTTAAATACAGGCCTATCCCATGAATTTAGGCATACCTGGCAGCCCTACTTAGAACACTTAACTGTTGGTCAGAAGATCATACCAGTGTACCGTATACCAGTTCATAGAGGACCTGTAAATTTGTGGTAGAACATGTGCTTTACAAGCAGAAGATCCCAGGTGACTCTTGTTGCTTCAAGCCATGGCACACCATATCAAATGAGATTGAGCAATGTCTCACCTGATACAGGATAAGGCCTGTTCTTATGTGTCTTCATAACTGAGAGATAATGCCCTGTGTGATTGACTCAGAGGATAAGGCTCTGGCTCTATCCTTGGGGGAAGAACTGCCAGGACCTTCTTCAGATGTGGAAGACACAGTCTTACTTCCATTTCAGAGGAGGTTTCTCCCACTGTACCCTTGTCTCCCCAACCTAGCAGAAGCAAAAGACTGCAGAATAAGGCAAGGGCCCTTTAACAGTAAGTCAGCTTGTCTGGGGAGGTGGGGCTTCCTGAGCAACAGTCCTGCCAACATATGTAAGGCTTCAATTGGAGCTAGGCATTTGGAGCGACAACAGCTCATAAACCTATAATAGAAGGACCCCAGGAGCTCACCGAGGACCAGCAGTGCCTTGAACACTGGATCAGCTTCCCTGTGAGAGATCTGAGCTGATAGAGCAGGACAATATAGATATGGTTTGAATAGCTCTATATTTGAACCTGCAGTGGGTTTCCAGATATAGGTTGTAGCCCTAGGAGTGGCATTTAGCTCTCAGAAATAAGCTTGCACGGACAGCTCTTCTTCAGACTAAAGGGTATGCAACTCTAAAGGTACCTTGGTGAGCAGATTCATCACTTGATGGCTGCAGCCATCAAGTATGTATGAATGAGCCAAAGCACAATATGCTATGAATGAATGACCTTTCCTTCAAGAAGCTGAAGGTAGCTCTCCCTCCATTTCACCCCTCCAACAATCCTGGGAGGCAGGTTGTTGTTAAGAGCTGACGCCTGGCTCAAAGTCACCGGGATTCGAACCCGACTCTCCCTACCCCTAGTCTGAGTCACTATCACTATACTACCACACATGAAACAATCATACATTTCACATACAGTATTTATCAACAGAAACATTCATTCAGCTGCCTGCCATCAAGACTTTAGCAAGCTGGTAATGCGTATGATTGTGCAAAGCAAACCTCTGCTATGTCAATACCTGGAAAGAGGAGCTCAGTGATCCTTCATATATTGCTGGACTGTAACTTCCATCCCTGACCATTGGCCATGCTGGCTGGGGATGGATGGAAGCTAGAGTCCAATAACATCTGGAGGTTCAAGTCTCTCTACCTCTGGTCTATAATCTGTGCTAAATCTTCTTCATTTTCACAGCTTTGTGATGGAACCGCAGATGCAAATCAGTTTGCAAGCTTGATAACCATACAGTGGTACCAGTTCCTGTACCAGCCCCATTTTATGGCGTCTTTGCACTCCCATTGGTCCCTGTTATTTCAGTAAAATGTCTGTCCGCTCTGAACACTTCTCTATATCTATGTCCATGAGATATCTTACAGTTATCAATTTTATTGTGACCCAGAAAAAAGCAATTCTCTCCCCGCCCCCTATACTGCTAGGCCAGTCTGGATTTGAGATGGTGTATCTGTTGCTTCATTTTACCCCCGTTTTTGAAGCAGCACATTTTCCCAGGTGATTTTAAGGTATCAAGTTGCATCATTTCCTGCAGCATTTCAGCACCGTGACCATTTCCCCCCCTAAGGGAGCTTTGTTTTGCATGTGGAGTGAACATTTTAGAGATGTGCCAGAATTCGGAACTAGAACAAACACAAAGAAACAAAGCAAAGATTAGGTGCAGCTTAATGCAGTTCCTGAAAAAGCCCACCGACAGCATCTGTGCAGCTGGAATATAGATGCACAGTCAGAGTAACATATATCACAGTGGTGCATGTCCGAAATGCAGCTTGTTGACAACCAGGAGGGAATATGATCAGTTACACACACATCTGGTGAATGATTGAAATTATGGAATGACACTAGTGAATGTTGCCAAGTACCATTTAGGAGATTGTTTTAAAAGTACTGAGAGACACCAGTGAATGTAGACATATTGAAAAAGTATCAGGGACTGTGAACAGGCTTTGCATTTTGGACTTTCAGTATAATATATATTGCCTGTACAGAAATCTGTACTGAACAATGGCTGATTTTTTTAAAAAAATTGCTCACACCTTATTGTGCGACTGGGTTCATTAAGCACAACAGTAAATGAACAAGGATATCAAAATACAGTTCTCAGTAGGTTTTCCCCTCTCATGCTCGCAGACATCAGAAATAGTTTCATGAGAGAACAAAAGCAAGGTTCTGTTGCTGGAGTTGATAGGTAAGCAAGAAATCAGTGCATTGTTGCTTGAGTTATATGGATACCTTGTACACACAATCAAACTGGTGAGCATCTCTGATTTACTCAGCTTCCCTAGTGCTCCTCCTTTCCCTACAGTAGAATAATTTATCTTGCATGGACCATGTATTCTGAAAGAATGTTGTTTTATAGGCAAAACGGACATCAATCACCTTTCACAACATCACTCGGTTGCCTATGCAGCTCTTTACCTCTGATTCATTGTCTTGTCCCAAGAAATAAAACACCTATATTTGCTACATTCAAAAACAGGAAAATGGGAATGCCAAAGACTATAACAAGAAAGACAGTTCTCCTTGTAGGATTTGGTGATGTCCCAGTTAACATAGCAAAGGGGAATGAATGTTCCTTATTTTAAAAAGTGAGAGAGATAACCCTACTCTACCAGGAACATGGAACAATCAAGTTTGTTTAAAGCCATCAGAACGTGTCATAATGTTTGCTTAACTGAGAGCAGGGATGTTGGGAAAGTGTTGCAGCTGGGGAGAAGTTGAAGGCTACTATACATTGGAATGGAGTTTAAGATTTAATAGCTGTCTCCCCTTGAAAAGAAACCAAGATAACCAAATAGGAGTTAAAGCAACAGTTGTCGGCTGACTCCTGTAAAGGAGCAAGGTTAGCATGATTCTTTCTTCTTCTCATTTCAGTTGCAAGTTCAGCTGTAGGTTAACAGCCCTGAGGATGTGGTTGCAACCATAATGGGTTCAAGAGTTAACTCTTCTCTAAACATAACTTAAATTTCATTTAGAGGAAGATAACACTCTTAACTACAGTGTTTTTAAAAGGCCAATTGAATGATCAAAGAAGACGCCTGATGCCTGAATTACTTTCATTCAGGGCAGAATTAGTTGTTTGGTGGTGCACACATGGGTCTAGATATGTTAGTATCTTGATAATAATAATAATAATAATAATAATAATAATAATAATAATAATAATATCTTTATTGTCATTGCCCCTTCTCGGGGACAACAAAATTACTTAATAGTGTTTAATAAAAGAGGGGGAAACCACCGCCATCCAAAACAGAATGCTTAATCTGACAGTGGATCTGGATGTTTTTATTAAAGAATAACTGCAAGTCAAATATATTCAGCAACATTTACTACCTGGAGGGAAAGAAATGGGAAACGGAAACCTGTTGGACCACAAGTCTCATAATCCCTGATCATTGGCCAGGCTGGCTGGACACATCTAGAGGACCACAGGTTTCCCAACTCCTGTCTTAGAGCATTAAAGGGCCATGCTACAACTGCACTATGCGAAGTGCCTCTCGGCTGTAATCAATTGTGTATATGCAAATAAATGACAACACACAATTTTTCTCACAGCTGAAGGGATGAGAACTTTACCTGTGTGTGTGTTCTTGTTGGTTAATCGTTTGAATAATTAAAAGAAACTTGTGCCACCCAGAAGTCTTCAGCTTTCACAACTATGTGATGTCTTAGGGAGGGAGAAGGGGTTTGGGAAGATCCACGAGAGGCACTGCAACTTCTTGGTCTTCCTTAAACTGAGCATACCTGTGAAGTGCAGTCCCTGCTCCAGGACTTGAGCTCCTATGCAGACTGTCTATTCTTGTTTGCTTTCAAGGGGGAAAAAGGAATTCATTCAATTCTCAGCATTTCTTGCACAGACAGCAGGGACATGCTAGCTCTGTAATGTAATATGTACACACTTTAGAATGACTGGCATGCGGATGTATTTGTTATCACCATTACACAACATAACAGTTTTGTATATGTATGAGACACACACACAGGGTTCAGTGGCCCCATCCCTGAATGGCTTTCTTGCAACAGACCCCAGGCATCTCATTCCCTTGACAGCATTAAAATCTCCACTCCATAAAGACTGTTTCAGAGACCAAATTGCCCCTAATTTACATGCTTCTCTTCACTTTGAAACATAAGACTCCTGATGATAACATCACAAGTGACAGAAGAGGGTATCTGTTATTAATTACAGGGTGGCATGATGGACACGTCAAGCCGCAGAGGCCAGCGCAATCTTTTCCTGAGTTGCTTGCCTACCATTTCCAGTGCAGGCTGGACACAATGCTTTGCATTTAACCATTTCACTAAGGGGAAATCCCTTTAAATAGTGCCACCAATTAAGATCGGGAAGGGCAGAGTGGCTCAAAGGAAGTCGATGAGCACAGCTGTGACAGATTTATATTCTCATGAGCAAGAACTAGTTATGTTTTCAGGGAGAAGGAAGGGATATCCTCAGCTCAGCCACTCTCAAGGAATAGAGTGTATATTCAAGGTCACCAAATACAGTATTGTTATCCCTGTTTATGCATATTCCAGTTGGCTAAAGTGGTCACTTTTCTTAAACTTGTGGGCATTAGCATCTGAAAATGTGGACGCAAACGCGGTAGTTATTCAAGATCAATTAATTTGGAATAAAAGGATGCAATGTTGAGTGTGTGGCATGTATATGTGGCCCATAATCTCTATTAGAAATTATATCCAGGCAGTGAAATATGGTCCCAGCACTTGTAGGGAGGACATTTGCAAGGAAATTTTTTTTAGGAAAGTTGAAGGGGGTGGCAGTCTGGGGACAGGGACAGAACCCAAGGAGGCAATGAACACTGTCTTCTTCAGGGCTCAAAATACATTTTCCAGGATTTACAACATGTAAGGTAAACAGTTGTTTACTTTTAAACAAGCCTGACTAGGATGTTTGTGTGTGTGCATGCATCTGCTGTTCAAATATATTTTCTTCATTGCTTACATTCCCAGACATTTAAATGACTTAACTTCTAAGCAGAGGTGACAACTCTATTTTGTGTCCCATGGTGTAGGCAGCTTACCTGTGACCTTTCAACAGCAATACCTGGGGCTGTTTATTTGACCTGGACAAACTTCTGCTACCTTTAGAAGCCAAGCATAATAGAAGTTGAGCTGGGATGAAAAGTGCTTGAGTAAGAAGCATGGTAAGACAGCAGATGAGGAGCGGAGGATTTAGCTGCCCTTACCTGTACATTCATCTTCTTGTAAAAAACATACCTCCCATTTCTATGCATTGTAGAGCAACTGCCAGGGACTGGCTGGATGATGAGAAGTGGGGGGCAGCACAAGTTGGGGAACCCCCAGGGAAGTACCAGAGGAGGAAGGACATTGAGGACAGGTCAGAGGGTGAAGAGAGGGGGAGAAGAATGGTTGGGTGCTGAAGAGGCAACAGACTTTAGAGAGCAAAAAGAGAGAGGTGCAGAAAGCAGATCAGACTCAGCAAATGAAGCAGAGGTTGCAGAAGCATCCATAGAGCTTGCATTTCCTACTATAGTAAGCTCCCCACCGCAGTTGTCTCTAAGGACATGGAAGAAGAAGAAGAAGAAGATGATGATGATGATGAAGAAGAAGAAGAAGAAGAAGAAGAAGAAGAAGAAGAAGAGTAGTAGTAGTTTGGATTTGATATCCCGCTTTATCACTACCCGAAGGAGTCTCAAAGCGGCTAACATTCTCCTTTCCCTTCCTCCCCCACAACAAACACTCTGTGAGGTGAGTGGGGCTGAGAGACTTCAAAGAAGTGTGACTAGCCCAAGCTCACCCAGCAGCTTCATGTGGAGGAGCAGAGACACGAACCTGGTTCACCAGATTACAAGTCTACCGCTCTTAACCATTACACCACATGGAAAGCTATGTGTGTAGCAGAACAAAGAGCACAGGTTCCTCCCCTCCTTCAACATAGTTTAAGGGTGTTTGGGAAATCCAGCTGAGGAGGTGGGTACTGTCAGTCCTGGCAACTGTTTCATAGGGACCAGTCCTGTTCTGAGGCATTGCTGCCTTGTATGCTGTTTCCTTGAATAAAGAGTTAACTTTTCTGCTTGTTTCTGCGTCTTGAGGGCCGACCTGCATCGGAACCAGCCCTGACAGCAACCTGTGTACAAGTAATCCATAATTACTCAGGGAATTCTTTATTAGGCTCCTTCTAGATAGTTGCTATTTTGGAGTGGGAATCACATACAGGCAAATCCAGGGTATGCAATTAAAGCCCATCTCGAGCTCTCGTACAACAAACCTGGTTCCCCCAAGGACTGGACTTTTTGTGATAAAGAAAGTGAAGTGGAAATGTAGTGGAAATGTAGTAGCATCATCTAACCTCCCCACAAACAAATGAGAATGGATACTCATTAAAAAGCCAATGTTGTCTAACTTATCTGCAAACAAATCAATGTTCGGTAAGCACGTCATCTGGAAGTGCATACGAACTACCCACCATGCGCTTAGCTTTAAAGTTCTTTCATTGCTTTTCTATATGCAATAGAGGTTTATTGCATAACTGCCTTCTCCCTAATTTTAGTGTCTTTGTCTGACTCTGCATTATGCACTTGGCTTAATGCAGGTAAAATAAACAGGTGGCAGAAAAACAGTCTTATCCACAGAACACACCAGGCTTCAGAAGGAAATAACACTGAAATCCTGCAGGTCATGTGGCTGCTATTCCTTTAGTACACATGTTCTGGATCAAATCCCCTGCCAAGATGGCAGGGACAAAGCATTCTGTCAAGAAACGGTAGGTTATATATCTGAGGTAGCGCCTCTGCAAGAAATTCTTTAGTGACTGGTGCAGGAACTCAGCCAGTAGGCCCATTGAAGCCAGTGGGGTTCACTGTATTAGCTTCAACCCCATGGTGAAGCAGTGTGGGGGGTGAAACATTACAGAGGACGATCTGGTAAATTATCAACTGTGTTCAAGAAAGTATTTGGACGTGAAGAGGAAAGAGGGGGATGATTTATATGTCCCTAGTTCATCTCTGACACAAGCTTCAATAGCTTGAACTGCTTTCTGAATTTATAGTCCTGTCATCACAAACTTAATGGTGTTGCAGGACATGTGGCCGAACATGGCTGTCGGTTTGTAAGCCTGAACCAATTGGGTCCTTGGTCAGTTAATGTGGCATCTGGCCCAAAGGTATTTTGACCCATACCAGAGTAAGCTTGAAAATCACATTGGTATAGAAAGCTCAAGTCCAACATCAACATTCTCCCATGAATTTTCACTATTTTTGGACTCAGACAGACAATTTGGGGGGGGGGAATAGATACCCCTGTGTTTCATAAAAGTCCAGGCAAAAGCCTCTGCTCTGTCCCTGGTTAAATAATTTCAAATTTCAAAAGAAATGATTTTATTTTTGAATATGCTCAAGAAATCAAACTACTCAGCTAATTTGTTTACTTTAGCAGGAAGCAGATAAAAAGTGCTGGAGATATTATTATAAACCATCAAGACCTAAAGGCTCTGCAAAGGTTATGCTTCCTTTGCTATCATAATTTACAACCTCCTAGAAAATCTTTGTTCCTTGGAATGATCTGTAGGAATTTCCATGATTCCTACTCCCCTGAAGTAATGTGAGACTGTCTGTAAGGAGAAAAGGAGATTAAAGACTCCTAAATCCCCTCCATATATTATGGAGCATAATTTGTCTAATCTCCAAGCAATCACCACTCACTTCTTCGGGGCTGAGTTTGTACAGACAATAGCTTATTTCCACCATTAGTGGGGTTGAGCTATGGAGTAAAAGTTTAAAGGAGGAAGAGATCACTTGAAAGCAGGAAGGTTGTTAAGTGACGGACAGATCCAATTCCTGGAACACAGCCCAGGCAAAAGTGGGTACAGCATTTCCCACTGAAATGCCTCCTTGGTGCAGTTACCGGTACATAAATGTTAGGAACAGGAAAAAGAAAGCAAAAGAGAAAGAAAAACTCAGTCTCTAAATTGCTGTTTTGAGATACTTTATTAACCCTTCTTCACAAATTGTACAAAGTGCTTAAAATTTGAGCAGGTTTAAAGGAAATGTGATTTTGTCAGTGTTTCATGACACAAATGTTGTATTTGAAAAGATGTGCAAAGCTACAATATTTGCCTTTGAATTTGCCACAATGCACCACATTAATGGCTTAAAGGGAAGAACAGAACCACCAAACCTGAAAGCATTCACAGTAAACAGTAATAATATCCAGGGCTATATAAAAATGATGACCTTACAGAAATGGCCTATAGAGCTGATAACTGCAAAACAGACAGAAGTGCTTTTAGACAAGATGAGAGCATCTAGAGAAGAATAATACCAAAATTTCTGTCCTCATCCTTGATCTTTGTCTTCCCTGGTGTTGCCTTTTGGTCTTTACCTATTAGGCAGCAAAGCCCACTGGAATTCTCTGAGGCAAGGGAGAGGCCATGAGCAGCTGGGACTCAGCCCTTGATGGATAACCAAGTCTTAAACAATAGACATTGAAAACAAGGCTGAAATGTATTTCTTAAAATGCCAGCAGCCACAAACATCTGCTGCATGACAGCATTAAGGGCCTGAAAGTGTGAAGTATTAACATCATTAAATGCATATTGGATAATTAAAGATAGGGTTTTATTGAACTTTCTCATGTCTCTCCGGTTTGGGAAATGTGGAAAGAGCACGATGATCATACTACCACCGAGAGAAAACTCCATTTTGTGCCAAATTTTGGGTGTTCGTTTTAAAAAAGATGTTCCCAGGCCGGCTGGATAAACTACAGTTTTATTATTCTTTACACCTTTATCTCAGGGCAGTATGCATGACTTGCTCTACATGTTATCTTAACAACAACCCTGGGACTGGATCCAGATGAACATCGTAACCGAGTGGAGATTTGAATCCTGGGATCTCCAGACCTAGTCAAGCACTCTTTAGCTCAGCAGGTTGGATGACTTGGGCTCCAAGGGCTGTGTCCACAGCCTAATTTCAAGCAAGTGGCAAGGAGGAGGGAAAGGGATGGCGAAAGGAGTGGAAGAAGGAGAAAGGGGGCGGCTCACCCACTTGTTGCTCCACCCACATTTGACTCTGGTCCTGCCCACCCCGGCCCCAGCTCTACATGCCACTGACATGCACACCCAAAATAATACCACCCCCATGCTGGCACTCAATTATTTAAAGTGCATCTATTTATCTATGCTGCATCTGTTCCCATCCTAACTAAGTACTTTTTCCTTGGGAAAAAGTAGGTACATTTTTAACTTCACAGCCAGAAGACAGAAGAGAAGAAGAAGAAGAGTTTGGATTTGATATCCCGCTTTATCACTACCCGAAGGAGTCTCAAAGCGGCTAAGAATCTCCTTTCCCTTCTTTCCCCAAAACAAACACTCTGTGAGGTGAGTGAGGCTGAGAGACTTCAGAGAAGTGTGACTAGCCCAAGGTCACCCAGCAGCTGCATGTGGAGGAGCAGGGAATTGAACCTGGTTAACCAGATTACAAATCTTCTGCTCTTAACCACTACACCACACTGGCTTTCAAGCAGCTATGTAGAATTTTCAACCTGTACAGGTCCTGAAACTGCCTTTAGCAGTCATGAGGTCAGGTGGGGGCAGCGGTGGGGCCAGCTGCCCACGGGATGGGGCAATCAGGGGCAGGACGCTCCGCGGGGCCTCCAAGGAGTCTGCCTGCCTCCTCCCATTCAGCCGCCCTACAGCTGAGGGGAAGGCAACGGGCGGACTGTTTGGGGCAGCGCGGAGTCTGTGGGCACCAAGCCACTGCATCACTCCCAGGAGAGACGCGTGGCTCGGGCGTGCTGCAGGCCCCGCAGTGAGTGCCGCCTGGCATTTTGTCACCCCCCTCAGTGGTGACACCCAGGACGGCCCGCACCTACTGCACCCCCTTCCTCCGCCCCTGGGTGGGGGCCCCAAGTTGGACTAAATGCAGCTCTTGTGAACTGTGGGAGATCATGCAGTGAGGCATCTCATCCATCTCCCCAGATAAGTCCAGCAGAATTCAGCCCTTAACCCTGGCCTGCTTGCTGAAAGGAGGTTTCTTTGCTCTTCCACTTTTGGTCACCTTGATGGATGACCCTGTATTGAGATGGATGACCTTGTTGAATGTCTGGTGCTTACTGAAGATTAAAAAAAAATCAGCAGACTTTTAATTGAATTGTGCTTTTTATAGTTTTAACTCATTTTTAGTTTTGTTCTATTGAGTCTCCTGTACGCTGCTTGGAGATGACAGCAATAAAATGATATGCAAATTGTTGAAATGATAAATATGCATGTTCTGCCCTAAGATATACCTGGCTGAATCCTATCACTCTATTTTGACTGTCTTGCCCCAGTCTAGCCTAGGACAGCAGAGCTTGCTGTTCACAAGCAAATAATACAGCATAGCACCGGGTGAAGGAATCTTTTTTGGTCTCACTGTGCCTACAGACTCATTGGTATCTATTAGACTCTGAAAATGAAAGGAATAAAGGTAAACTGTTTAACTTGTAAGATGATTAGACAGCATACAAATAGCTTGGCGGGTGTGTATTCTTCATTCCCTTAACATCAGCACATGTCTTAAACAACACCGTGGAAACCAGTAGTGATTGCTGTCTGTCCCCATGGAAACTATGTCTCATGATGTCACTTTTTCCATTAAGGCAAAGAAACCAGTGGAAAGTTGATGCAGTGGTCAGCATCTGCAATGAGCTGAAGCCTTTAAGCCTAAGACTCCTGGTGTCAGAAGTAAATTAAAACTGAGTAAAGAATGAGGATAAGATTGCAGCCTTCGCAGCCTGGGATCACACCCTGAATCAATGGGGGCTCTCAAACCCTCTGGGACAGCTTTGTGGCAACTCCTAAATCTGACAGATAGCTCCATGGTAAGCAAATAAAAGGCAAGGATCTATAAGGAAATAATTGCACTGAACCCAGAGTCAAATTAGAACACAGAATTGTTGGCTGTGTCAATAACAGAGGAGCAAAGCCTGAGAAAAGCTATAAAAAAGCAAACAGAATGAACTCTGACCCTGCTAAGAAAATATAACAAAAAATGACAGGTCTAAATTGGACTTCCCCAGTTGGACAGACTTCTGTATGGAAACCCAACTGGGTCAACCCCATTTTGTTGCACCCTCCCAATACCCTCCTCTACATTATATGGCAAAGGAATGCAAACCCTGAAAGTTTATGCTGAAAGGCAGGATAAACACATTTAAAATGAACATACAAATAGAACTAAAAATGTTTTAATTTGCTTTCAGGACCACTGCTCTAAAGAGTAGCTCTTTTGAGTTCCAGCTTAGTGAAATACGAATTTACGCCAGGGCTGAGGAATCAGTGGGCCTCCAGATTAGTTGGACTAACTTCCATCAGCTTTGACTAGCTGGATTAATGGTCATAGATAGGAATTGTAGTCCAGTATCTGGAGTTCCACTGGTTCCCAATCCCTGAGTTAAATCCATGTGACTTAAGCAGGTGCTTAAAAGTACAAAATTTTATGAAGTACTTCACAGAGCTTAGCTGAAACAGTTTCTGAAGCAATACTGTCAGGGGAACTTCTAAAGACATAGCAGTTTTCTAAGGTCTTTTCCCAGAGACTTCTCACTGGTGGTGTTGGGAAAATTTACTATATATGCCTTGTGTCTTATTCAGTGGGCTGCATCCAAGTAAATGTATGGCTTTTAATCAGAGTTGCTAGTTTTGGTTTGCTTTATTTCAAGACGTCTATGTCTGGATGCAGATGAGTGTAACCATAAAGTAAACCTAAGGCCGATGAGTCCTGCTGTACAGTTAAACCACAGTGAGATGGAGAGAGAAAAATGAACGTTGTGAGAAGCCCTTGCTTGAATGGCTTGTCAGACACCGAATCTTTGGAGGAGGCTTAGTTTCCGAATGCTTCACTGGAGTCTTGTGGCCGCCTTCAGGATTGCTTAATATGTGAGGAAATGTCCTCTGCAAGTATCCCTGCCGAGGAGGAACTGGGATTATCAGAAGAAGCTGTGTAACTGACACCGGGTACGACAACTGCAAAACTGTTCTCATTAGGATTGTTTGTTGACTGCAGTGAACTGTGTGTCACGCTGAAAGGGGATACTGCTGGGACCTAAGCCTTCTCCTTCTGACTCTATCCTCCTATACAGAACTCCAAAGAGGAGGGGGAGGGCATGGGACATATTTTACTTACACAAATGAAGGACCAAAAACAGGCAAGGATTAAAGGAATATCCCTAGCCGTCCACCATGTCCTCTGAATCCTCAGTGTCTTGTTTTTCAGAAGTACGTCCCATTGAGTTACCAGTAAGTGCATATAGGATTTCACATAACCCATTAATTCATTAACCAAATGTAAATGAAGCTGCATATTACGAAGACCTCAAGGCAGGTGCTTTTCTTGAGATACTGAAGGAAGTGTGAGATGACTTATAACTGAATAAACACAAGTTACCCTTCCTCATTGGAAAGCTATCATTGATATTATATTTTCCATTCCCTGTTACCGTGACTTAAAATAGCCTGGATATCTGCAGCTAAGGATGACCGCCCTATCAAGTCAATTTTCCTTTCAGTTCCCATTGCTTTTCTTTTTGGAAGTTCAGTTAACACGCTCAGCAATGGAGAATTTTAAATGCACATGCACGGAAAGGCTATTAAAATATGCAAATAAAAATGGAGGAAGATGGGTTAGGAGGCTTCCATGGTTCTTGTGTGTATGCGGTCCAGCTCTTCACAGCCAGCACACTGGCTGCAGTGAAGCAAATATATCTCAGAGACAGGGAAATGGGAAAGCCCAGTGCTGCCGAACCTTTGTGTTAAAAAAATATATGTCATGGGCACATCTTCAAGAGTGCTTGCCTTAGGTTATCAGATTATGTCATTCATGTCCCATGTTCCCAACAGGTTTACTCAGGTTGGAATTCTTAAAGCACAGAGCAGGACCTTTCTAATAGTACCCCCCACTATCGGGGGGGGGGAACTATTGGGAAATTTGGCTGACCACCACCTTATTAATTTCATCCAGTATCAACAACAACAACAACTAAGGCATTTTAAAAATACTGCTGCTAATTAGATGGAAGTAGATTTAGTGGAAACACCACTGTTGGTGAATTTTCTGTTTCTTGTTTTAAAGCTGAATTGTTTTAGTAGTGTGCTGCTTTGACCATTTTAACTCAAAAGTGTTACACATATAAATAGATACAAAGCTAAATGAATGTAGGACAGCTTCTTATGCCCACATGTAGGGCACCCAGTACAAGGGGAGAGAGGCAATAATGTTCACCACATACCATTTCAGAGCTGCCCCTGCCAATCCATTCGGCTTTGAGGTCTTCAGAGTCCATTTTTCCAGTACATCTCTATGCATTCTTCACAGCATGCAGTTAGTTCCGCTTGGCTAGAAGCAGTGCAGATGTTTTAGTCTGGGCTGGTTTGTCCATTAAATAGCACTTTTCAGCCAGACAGTTATTGGTTTAATAACAATAATAGCAATAATTTTACGTAATCACCTGAGTACACCTCTCACTCTGCTCCTCTGAGTGAGTGTCATCCTAAACCAAACCACCCTCTTTTGAAATCCCAAACCAGTCAGAAGTTAATGCGTTTGGGCCTTGGCACAGGAAATTAACCCAACCAAACACACGTCAGAACAATTGGCTCCTGTCCTCTGCTGGGTTTCCAAATTACTACTTTGCACTGCTCCATGTTCATTATCTCCCAAGAGAACGCTTTCTATAGTTAGACACTTATTTGGTTTAAAAGACAGTGGCGTTTAAGAAGCAAAAATGGGCATGTGGTCACGGTGCAGGGCTAGTGTAAACAATGTATGCAAGATTCAGTGTGGTCCTTGTTACGGAAAATGCATCTTTGAAGGTTCTTTCTGCACCAGTCAGTTTTCAAGCGAATTGTATTAGGAAATATTGCAGGCGTTTCGTAAATGCCCCATAATTCAGACTTTATAGACTACAACTCAGAATCTAATTAAGTGTTCTTTATTACCAAATATATTATTTACCGAAAGGACTTAATTATTGATGTCGATTTGGAAATGGTCGTTAGCTTTCTGCATTTGAACAATGGTCAAGTAAGTGGTCCTTATTTGTAGTGTCTTGGTAATACTGTTATGTACTGAAGTTCTCACCCTGGGCCAGCAGGGGGATACTGTAGATAGTTTTCACTCCGGTCCACATATGCAAATAAGGGATTGAAAGTGACGTTCAGTGATTGGATAGTTACAGAAAATGGTTACTGTTGCATTCTAGTGGAGCTCTATATAAGCAGGCTGGCTGAACCCTTCAGTTCAGTTCTGTTCTGGCCTGTGAATAAGCAAGAGCTGTTTGAAGAATTGCTGTGTCATCTGATATGTTCACCCACAACTTAACAAATGCTACTACTACTACTACTACTAAGAATACCCCATCTTTGGCTAGATTGCCAAAGTCACTCTGGGCAGTTTCCAACACATATAAAAACATAATAGAATATCAAACTTTAGCAACTTCCCAATACAGGGCTGCCTTCAGATGTCTTCTAAAAAAGTTGTAAGATAAATTCCAGGGTAATTTCCTTTACTGTAATTGTTTACTGAAATTGTAATAATACAGTAATGCTTTTAATTTTTTTTTTTATCATTTTCTACAAGAAGACCCAAAGTAAGGGGGTTAGTATCACAGTAGAAAAAGCAAACTCCACATGTAATTGGGATAGTGCTATTATTTAAGTGAGTTTAAAATGCAAAACTGTGCTTATACAGTTATTTCTTTTTTTAAAAAATCAGAATTGGCAAACCGTTTCCCGCCTGTTCTTTTGTTCTAACATACCAGACATGTAGAAGTAGTTGTATGGTATGGCAGTGCGGAGTAGGAAAAGATAAATGTTGGTTGTTTGAAGCACACCTGAAGCAGATTCACACTTGGCCACCTAGAGGAGGGGAGAGTAAGACCATCACGAACATTTCAATACCCTTAACAAAACTACTGCTACCGGGATCCTTGGAGCAAGTTATGACTGTTAAAGTGAGATCGTCTTGCTTTAAATAAATGGCGCAAATGTGGGTTTAGAAAGGCCTACTCTGTTACACAATTTGTATACCCCTTTACCTGACATATACCAAAAGGAGAGAAGGGACGTGAGAACAGATTTTCACCCTGGGCATTTGTCGAAGCTGGGGGTGGGGGGAAGGGTGAAATTTCCCACACCAAGCCTGTTGCAGGTTCCCAACAGTGTAGTAATATAGTACTGAATTGAGATGGGGCAGATTGCATTGCCTCAATGCCCTTCCTTTCATTTCCCCCTCCAGAAACCTTCATGCGCATGTATACACACAGAGAGAGCTATTTTTGTAGTGAGGGCTGAGAAGTCGAGCCAATAGTTCCATTTTTGGGAAGGAAGCTGCTGTTGTGCCTGGAATCCAGGTAATTCCTGACTTTCTGGGCAAAATGACAATCCCACTTTGACACAGTATATTTGAAATAGTATATTTAAATGATAATGTGCGTGCTTTCTTTTTCTCCTCCTTCTTCTAAAAGTAAGAGGGAGGAAAGGCGTCTCAGTGTTTTTCCAGAAGCCTTCAAAGGTCTTAACTATTAAAAAACCAAAGCGTACTTAAAAGGCATATTAAAGTTGGCTTCTGTAGCTCTCAAAGCGCAACGCCATAAATCTACTGAAAGAAGAAAACGTAGCGTGTCAGCTGGATCTTAAAACATAGTTCCAATGCTAATAAAGAGCGAGATTATAATAAAAAACAAAATCACTGCCTTCAGCAGGAAGCACCTGCCACAGAGCAGACTCCAGCACCCGTAAATCAGTGCATATGGCTTCCTTATACCCACCATCTGAAAAAGAACCTGATAACCATCTCCCACCAACCTTTCATGGCCCTGGGATAAGGGCAAGGAGAGTTGGGGGCTTTGGCCTAGGTTGAGGTATGCCATTAAATTTTTTTTGCATATTTGCAAAGAAATGTTGTTTCTTTCTTTATGTGGGACTTCCTTTTGCAGTACAGTAGTTGTGTGTGAGCCCCAAGTCTGAAGACTCCAAATCATAGTTCGGCCATATGTCCAGAGGATGCTCCTTAGCTGAGCAGTTCACCTCGATAACAGGGGAGGTAATAGCAATCTAGGTTGTGGTAACCTGTGCTTTTTAGAGAGAGAGAGAGAGAGAGAGAGAGAGAGAGAAAGTGTCAGACCGCACCACCCTCAAAGGACCCTTTGGGCTGAGGGGAGGGATGTATCCTCGCCAGCCAGAGGCTTGTTGAGTGGAGGGGAGTCTTCCATGCCTCAGATGAGCACCTTAATGAGCCCCCACCTGGCTCACCTGAGCCAGAGCAGTATGGCGGCTTGCTCAGCTGAGGTGTGGAGAGGCTTCTGGGCCTTAGCTGAGCAGCTTAATGAGCTACCACCACCAGCTTTCCAACTCATGTAAGCTGGGGCAGAGTGGGGGCTTCCTCAGCCGAGTTGCGGCTTTCCTGCATGCCAGCTGGGAGGCTGAAGAGCCTTAGCAAAGCTCCACTCACCCTCTGGCTCGCGAGGAGACCCTCTCTGAAGCCATAGAGTCTCCTCATGAGCTAGAGGCACAGCGGGGCTTTGCTGAGGCTGATCAGGTCTCTCTCCTCACTTCCGGGACCCACCTGAGAGGTGCTGGAATGCCCTGAACACGCTGAAGAAAAGCTCTGGTTGTATGTACTTTGTGAGACAATGGCCTAGTTTGCATGTGCCACTAAAACCAACTATGGCTTAGTGTGAACAAGCAAGCGTGCTGGTTCAGATTTAGAGAATCATGGCTCCTCCTCTAGTCCTGCTGCTACTTGCTACTGGGAGCTAAGCTGTGGTTTGGCTGAGTATTATGAAGGAAGACAGGCTGCAGTTAGTGCCATATTAATTTCCCCAGAATGTGTCTGGGCCCCAAAGGTGTTTCAGGGAAAATAATATCGTGGTTGTGGCGGCCAACACTTCATTTGGCACTTTTCATATCAATGCTGAGCAGCCCACTGCCACTTGTCTGTTGCCCACAACCACTAATTCCTCCACCCCTTGGTAAGATTGCTGGGGATGGAGGAGAGCCTCAGGTCCCCTCAAAACTGTCATTAGCCTTGGGTTTATGAGGAGAATTTACTTGGATTTGGGCCCAACTAGTATGAACTACCAGGTCCCTGGAGCAACTTGCTGCTGTCTTGGTAAAAGCTCTGATTTTTCCATGGAAACTTAGGATCCATCCACATGCAGTTCATTTATTTTGCTCATTTCACGGCCTACTGGGTAATAAAAAAGGGAGTTTAGATTTTCCTTCTCTGACAAAACTATAAAAAATGTTCCTATAGGTGAGAGGACCAGAAGGAAAATGTGTATTGTGCGCAAATGAAAGAAATACAGAGCGTTTTGTGTGTCAAATTTTCCAGTGGGCACAGCAGCACCTACATCTTGTGCCAGACTTTCCAATCTTGAGAGTGCAGGAGATGGATAATAGAGAAGTAGTAGTGGATTCTGAACATCTGCTTGTAGGTGTCAGAAGAGGGTGAGATTTTCTGGTTTCTCTTTTTAGCAGAAAGCACTTTTCTTCTGCTGCGTTGAAGACAGACATGTCACTACCACAGGGGAAGTGGGCCATATTTCCCGTTCAATCTTTTGCTTGAAAAGCTGCTAGTTGTAAACCCGTCTACAGGGTTGAAATCCAGGGATAACTCATCCAGATACTG
Source organism: Podarcis raffonei (assembly GCF_027172205.1). Lineage (NCBI taxonomy): Eukaryota > Metazoa > Chordata > Lepidosauria > Squamata > Lacertidae > Podarcis > Podarcis raffonei. The sequence continues at coordinate 39,872,834 of NC_070603.1, forward strand.
CTCACTACTCCTCTTATTACATAACCTGGGGGAAATGAGAATACCATCGCAGCAGGCTCTTGATCCCAGTGAATTACATTTTAATTCCGTTGAAGAATGGATGGAAACATGTAGCTGTTTAGTAATGATTTTCACTGCGTGGAATGAATTTCATGTCCTTTCAGCTGCATCGTTGACCCTGCTTTGCTGCCTTCGTATTAATCAACTTCAATTCAACTGGCTTGGGAACTATCCAGAGAACTGTGAGGTGCCCTTTGCAGGAGTGGCGCATATGGTGGGCTAACACTGACATCACTGTTGCTTACCTGGTTGTGGCCATATTGGTATACTTACAGAAGCAGCAGATTGGTGGCAGGAGCGGTCCCACCAATGTACGCACACAGCCTCAACCTCACCACCATGGTGCCTCAGCCCCATACAGGTAAGTAGCTGTGATGCTGATGACAGCCCACCATACTTGCCTCTACCTCCCTTCGGTTCTCTCTGGTTTATACACCAGAGTGCTTGGTCCAGAAAATGAATGCTGTATGGTTTGTGTGACCTTCCATTAATTGTTGCAGTGAATGGTTGTTCTAGGGGCTAATAGGGACAGTATTAGGCACAACTTTCTCAATGATAACAGATACTTGTGGAATGGAAGGGGAAGCTGAAGAGTCACCTTCCTTCGAAGGCATTTTTTCGTTTTTTAAAAAATCTTATAGATTTTACAGTGGTACCTCGGGTTAAGATTCATTCCAGAGGTCCATTCTTAACCTGAAACGGTTCTTAACCTGAGGTGTGCTTTCGTTAATGGGGCCTCCTGCTGCCACTGCGCCGCTGGCGCACGATTTCCGTTCTTATCCTGGGGCAAAGTTCTTAACCTGGAGCAACCACTTCCTGCTTAGCAGAGTTTGTAACCCGAAGCATCTGTAATCTGAGGTACCACTGTATAAGAGCCTGGCAGAAGCTGCAGGTCAGTTGTACAGCTCACACTCTAACAAGGATAAGGACTTCCACTTGCACAATGGGGCTTTCCATGTCTCTTTCCCCATGCCCGCACAAATTGACTCGGGTGTAGGGCAGGCAAACACCCAAAACAGCATGCGTGGGAAGAGAGAGTGAGGATTGTCCCATCTGACAAACTGAAAGGCTTGCACAGATGGAAGGTTTGTCATAGCATGGTGTTGCATTCCACCCTTTATGTCTGGAATCTCCTAGGATCCAAGGTAGCACAGCTGCAAGAGAGCCTTGTCTGAGACCCTGGAGCGCTGCTGCCAAAGAGTACCGAGTTAAATGGACTAATGGTCCAACTTGATATAAGTCAGTGTCATGTTCTGGAGGGCAGGACTCAAACCAATGGCTTCAAGTTACAGTGGTACCTTGGGTTACATACGCTTCAGGTTACATACACTTCAGGTTACACACTCCGCTAACCCAGAAATAGTGCTTCAGATTAAGAACTTTGCTTCAGGATAAGAACAGAAATCGGGCTCTGGCGGCATGGCAGCCCCATTAGCTAAAGTGGTGCTTCAGGTTAAGAACAGTTTCAGGTTAAGAACGGACCCCCGGAACGAATTAAGTACTTAACCTGAGGTACCACTGTACAAGAAAGGAGATTCCAAGTAAACATACAAAAAAAACTTTCTGACAGTAAGAGCTGTTCAACAGTGGAACAGTCTCCCTCAGGAGGTTGTGGACTCTCGTTCCTTGGAGGTTTCAAAGCAGAAGCTGGATGGCCATCTGTCATGGATGCTTTAGCTGAGATTCCTGCATTGCAACAGGTTGGACTAGATGACCCTTGGGGTACCTTCCAACTCTACAATTCTGTCTTCTGTAAATAATTTGAATGTGGCCTGGTAGAATTGGTTTAGGAAAAGCAAATCCTGGCCATTGTAAGTTACTAGAATCATTGTTTCCTCATCAGCTTTATGATTCTATCCCAGTTCCTGAATTGCACTGGTTTTTCTTTTTAACATTTTAAGATGCAAGTATTTTTATTTTGGATGAAATTTATATTGATAACACAAAATAATCTTTATGGGGCAGGGGTAAGAACTAACCCTGAATGCAAAGGTTGTGAGATGGCCCCTTAGCCAGCTTGCAGCTACCTGCTGACAGCTTCTCCTCATAGCCAATAGCACCAACTCTCTCTGACGCTTAATGCTGTGGATGTCTCATTTTTACCCTTCCCCCTTCTGCATATTCCCCCTTCTGCATAAGAGAAAAATTGAATCTTTTGTACGTTAATACATACATTACTTACAATAATTTACGACATATCTTATCTATAAAAAAATAAAGCTTTGTAAAATGATATTGAGCTGTGAGGCAGTTCCCCAACTTTCCATGTTCAAATATTAGGGCAATCTGGATCAAAAAGATGAAAAGAGATTCTGTAAATTGACAAACCATTATTTTGTACACATTGGAGTTCAATAGCTAGCAGAAGAGATACCTCCTACTGTGTCACTGGGAATGTCTAGATTACAAGATACCCAACAGTTGCTTAATGAAGAATGGCAAGGAATTTCAACTAGGAATGCTTAGGATGCATTGCAAGTGCCATGGATTTCATGGTTCACGGACATAAAACTAAGCTACATCGAGCTTTATGCTGGGCCTTCTGTCTTCTTGCCCATCTACTCAATCCTCACATGTTTAAGTAAATCCTACTGAGTTCAGTGGGTCTGGTTCCCCTGAAAGTGTGAATAGAATGGCAGCCTTTAATGTTAGTGGCTCTTACTGCATTCCTCCATCCCTATATCTGTGGGAATTTATTTCCTCATCTACAAACTGGAGATTCTCCCAGCCCCATGTGGGAATATACAACGGCTCCCCAACAGTGTATTAAACAGAGCTTACAGATTACACAAAACATACAAAAAACTACGGATTAACTGTAGGAGGGGTGGGAAATCAGGGGAACTGAAATTATAAGAAGGGGGAAGGGGAAGAATATAGGAAATCTCAATAGGAAATAATAGCATAGAAAAGCGTTCTGGAGAAAAAGTGGAGAAGTGAATGAAGCGAGGATTCAATACAAACCTTGCATAAATATAAATATTATATAGTGGTAGAGTTGCCCTGAGTAGCCCCACTAAGGACAGCAGGACTTATGTCTGAGAAAAGGTGCATAGGATTGCACTGTGAGAGTTTGGGCCATAAGCCCGGAAGCTTCTGGTTCGATTCTTACCTCAGCTGCGTACCTTGCTAGAGGTTGTCAGGAAAGCCTGTTTTCCCTCAGCTTGCCATCTTCAATGTGAGGTTGACAGTGCCTGCTTAACTTGCTGGACTTTGGTAAGGCTTACTGAGGTAATGTATGTTTCAGGTAATTCAGTAATTTTGCTCTCACTTTCACTCTGCTAGCAACGTGAACTTCAAAAGGGACAGATTTCAGCTTTTGGGTATCAGAGCAGTGCGTGGAATAAGCTGCGCTTCTGCCAGACTTTAGCACAATGAATTGCAGTGGGTGAGTGGAGAATGGAGAACAGGTGCAATAGCTGAGGTACAGCTTTCTTCCTGCTGCAAATGATTTTCCAGAACAAAGTGCAAAGAAACCCACATGTGTCATAACGTACTACACCTGCACACTTACCTTAATTAGGCATTTAATTACTGCATTTGTTTGCTTTGCTGCCTTTTCCCACAATCCTGTTGGATCATGTTCAGTTTGGGTAAGCTTTGCTGCGGGGGATGGGCAGGACAAATCCTGCTTTACTTTGTGACCCATCTTCAAGGCACCCTCCCATTGCCTGTCTTCCGACGAAAGAGAGAGAGTCATCGTTTGCAGCGTCACATCACAAGCCAGTTTTGCAGCTTTAGTCATGTACCAAGACTGCACGCCCTTGGCCTCGAAAGAGACATTTTATGTATTGTATAATTTTATAGTTTAAATGTACTGGCATGCACCTTTCTTGATACCAGTTGAATTATTCAAGAAATGGGCCACAAGTTAGTAATGATGTTTCTCAAAAAAGATATAAGACTTACCGTATTTTTCGTCCCATAAGATGCACCTGAGCATAAGATGCACCTAGTTTTTAGAGGAGGAAAACAAGAAAAAAATATTCTGAAAGAAACAGTGGATGTATGATTTTTGTGGTTTGTGCTGTGGCCACAGACATGGTATGTGATTTAATGGTGAGTTTGGGGTACCCCAATGCAAAAATCCTGAGGATCCATGTGGATCCGTGCTTTATAACCACATTTGTGTGCCATTGTGGGGGGCAGGATCTGGCCGGATCTGGCCGAATCGCCTTCTAAATCCGGCCCGCGGACAGTCTGGGAATCACGTATTTTTATATGAGCAGAATGTGTGCTTTTATTTAAAATGCATCTATGGGTTATTTGTGGGGCATAGGAATTCGTTCATTTCCCCCCTCAAAATATAGACCGGCCCTCCACAAGGTCTGAGGGACAGTGGACCAGCCCCCTGCTGAAAAAGTTTACTGACCCCTGAAGTCTAGTCCAACCGCCTGAAGTGCAGGAATCACAGCTAAATATAAACAAGAAACAACCAAAAGAGGCTACATATTTTGGCAGGTATACTTTATTTCTTCATGGAAAAATGACAGTAAAGGGAAAATGTGGGAATAACAGTAAGTATGCACTTATGTACCTGATACATGGCTTATATTATATTATATTATATTATATTAAATATAATCCTCACAGAATTATATTATATTCTAGCCCAGTGGTTGCCATTAATTTGATTTGAAATAATTTTATAAAGAAATGATTTTAGAATGTTGTATTTAAAATATTGGAACAAGAAGGAGACAAATTGAAATTGCAGAGTTTTGAGAAACTAAAAGATAAAGTGCGAGACTGGCTTCATTATTATCAAATAAGAGAGGCCTATAATTTGGACAAAAAAATTGGCTTCCAGGTGGAAAAATCAAAATTGGAAACAGAACTGTTAGATCCTAAAACTAAGATACTTTCAAGAATGTATAACTTGCTGTTAAAGTGGAATACGCAGGATGAAACGGTTAAATCTGCTATGATTAAATGGGCACAAGATGTTGGACATAACATTATGTTTGCTGACTGGGAACAGTTGTGGACCACCGGTATGAAATTTACGGCATGTAATGCCTTAAGAGAGAATATTATGAAAATGATATATAGGTGGTACATGACACCAGTCAAGCTTGCAAAAATCTATCATTTGCCCGATAATAAATGTTGGAAATGTAAAGAAAATGAAGGTACATTCTTTCACCTTTGGTGGACGTGCCCAAAGATTAAGGCTTTCTGGGAGATGATCTATAATGAAATGAAAAAGGTATTTAAATATACCTTTCTGAAGAAACCAGAGGCCTTTCTTTTGGGCATAGTCGGCCAATTGGTGCCAAAGAAGGATAGAACTTTCTTTATGTATGCAACAACAGCAGCAAGAATACTTATTGCAAAGTATTGGAAGACACAAGATTTACCAACCCTGGAAGAGTGGCAGATGAAGGTGATGGACTATATGGAATTGGCGGAAATGACTGGCAGAATCCGAGACCTGGGAGAAGAGTTGGTGGAAGAAGATTGGAAGAAATTTAAAGACTATTTGCAGAAACACTGTAAAATTAATGAATGTTAAAATGATGTTGGATTGAAAATAAGTGGTATTAGCAACAAAGTTAATAAGAATATGCAAAAATGGATTGATAATGGATGAAAATATAGAGTTATAATATGTTAAGATATAGAGTTAAGATAAAGGAAAGAGGGTAAGGATTTGCTGATTTGATTATGTAAATGGGAATACAAAAAGGGGAGGTGCGAGGAGGTCAAGGAAACAAGCTAATGAGTTCAAAGATACAAAAAATGGATTGGTTTTTAATTTTTTCTTACTTATTTGTTTTTTGTATTTTGTATGTTTATTTTTCCTTTTTCTTTTTTCTATTTTATGTATTTTTGTATGTTTTCTTTTTATTTATCTCTTTTTATATGTTTTCTTTCTGTAAACCTTTGTTTTTTGTAAAATCTCAATAAATTTTTTTTTAAAAAAATAGAATGTTGTATTTATTTTACTGTTGTTAGCCGCTCTGAGCCCGGCTTTGGCTGGGGAGGGCGGGATATAAATAAAATTTTATTATTATTATTATTATTATTAGGTACCACGGCTGTGGAAAGGTAAATGGCATTTCCATGCACTCTGACACTTGTCACGGTGTTCCCTTGCGCCAGAAGCAGTTTAGTCATGCTGGCCACCTGACCTGGAAAGCTGTCTGTGGACAAATGCTGGCTCCCTTGGCCTGAAAAGCGAGATGAGTGCCACACCCCATAGTCACCTTTGACTGGACTTAACTCTCTAGGGGTCCTTTGCCTTTTACCTTATTATTTACAGCCATGAGGTTGGGGAAAAAATTGGCAGTTGTTCATAGATGAATAAAAGCAAACAGTTGCAATGCATGATGAGTATCGACCAATACTGGAACATTAACAAAGCATCAATAAAATACTTCCCAAAGTGCAAACCAGTTTTTCTTAATATTGTGATGATCCTGCAGTGAATGTTATTGGACATTCTGAATACTGCAGCATTTGTGATCAGAGTCTAAAGCAGGCTGGCTTCCCACAGATTTTTTCCCCCAGCTCCAGAATGGTTTTTAGCTGTGGCGGTTGTAGAATGGTGAGCATTATTGTGTGAAAGGGCATCTACCTAGGAGCAAGTCAGGTATTGGACTTTGGAATAATTATGGAGTATACAACTTCAAGCCACCGTTGGAGCGATTTATTCAGGGTTTCCAATACCATTTGCTGCAGGATCATCACTTTATTGCTTTGCAGAATGCATTGATGGCTTACTTGCATTGATCGTTTACTTAGTATTGCACCTTGTTGATAGAAGAAGAGTTTGGATTTGATATCCCGCTTTATCACTACCTGAAGGAGTCTCAAAGTGGCTAACATTCTCTTTTCCCTTCCTCCCCCACAACAAACACTCTGTGAGGTGAGTGAGGCTGAGAGACTTCAGAGACGTGTGACTAGCCCAAGGTCACCCAGCAGCTGCATGTGGAGGAGCGGGGAAGCAAACCTGGTTCACCAGATTTTGAGTCCACTGCTCTAAACCACTACACCACACTGGCTCTCATTAGCACAATATAATACTAACATGCTATATATTATTAGCATTTGGCATTCCCCCTTTGTTTGTATTGTAGCACAAGTCATTGTGAACCTGTGCAGGCATAGCATTTGCTATGTGATGGATCATAGCACTTTTGCATAAAAGTATGCCTGCACCAGCACTCTAATCTAAAAATGTATCTCAGCATAACACACACAGCCAGTTGACAACACACACTATTCAGTGTCCTGTCCTGCTTAGTGCTTGACTTTATGTGAGCCATGTGAAAAACTTCTCACAATGTCCCTTCATTGGTTCCCCACCATTTCCTTCATGCTAGCAAATGTCCTACCGATGCTCCCCCTCCTCCACAGTTACAGAATTCCTATCCCTTTATTTTTAAAATCTGATTTTGAGTAGTTGTTCTTACTGTAACCAGACATCTTTCTTTCCTTGTCATTTTCACCTCCTGACAGATCCTGCTGTGCAGAGGTGCACCACAGTTAGTTTACATACTGAGCACATTCCAATTAAAGATCAGATCTGTTTTGGATTTTAAAAAAACCCCCAAAAATTAATGGTGTGAAGAATTAGATAATTTGTTTTTTAAATGCTGGGATTGATGGGAGTTGTAGCTCAAAACATCTGGAGGGCACTGGGTTGGTGAAAGCTATATTGTACTATAATAGGCATGGAAAACATCTTAAACAATTCTGAATTATACTGTTATTTCATGTATTTTATAAAAGGGGAACAAGGGTTCTTAAATTGTCTGCTGCTTTGTCTTCCTTCTCGTAATCTTATCATTTCAGTAAGTTTTGACGCAAAAACAGTTAAGCTCAGCTAAGACCATTTGAGTTCATTGGGAGAGCATAAATCCCACTAAATTTGGCTTAAAAGGGCTTTACTTTGTCAGAATCATGTGTCAATTTTTTTAAAAAATTACTTGCTCAAGCAATAAGCCGTAGAAGAAAAATTGGGGGGGGGGTAAATTTTTGAAAAAAGGAAGGAGAGAGAAGTTTATTGGAAATAAAATGATTCTGTAGAAAAGGTAGAAGGGTGAATGAAATGAGGATTCAATATAACACTGCATAAAGATAAATACTATATCATAAAGTCTGGCCATGAACTACAAGCTTGCACTTAAACTCTCCGTCCTTAAAATACAGCTACTTTTCAGTTCTGGAATAGCCAGGATAGGTTAATTGGGCTGATTAAGCTGTTCGTTTGCCTTTATAGGACTATGGATTTCCACATAAGCGGAAGCACATAAGAACATAAAACTTAGGAACACAGGAAGCTGCCTTATGCAGAGTCAGACTATTGGTCCATCTAGCCCATTACCATCTGCACTGACTGGCAGGTATTAAAACTGTCTGCACTGACTACCAGGGATTAAAACTGGGACCTTCTGCACGGGAAGCTCTCCAGCTGACCTGTGGCCCTTACCCAAACTTGGAAGGGACAACCAAAGACAAAACAAAAAACAAGCAATCAGGCTCTAAGCCCCTTGAACTCAATGAGACATACTTTAGGGTATAGGATTGCACTGTAAGAATTGCAACAGAGGGGGAACCAGGGGACACAAGCAATTTTACATGTCTGATGCAGGATAACAATGGAATTCTTCCTTACGTTCTCTTGGGTTTGGTATTTCATCAGTACTTTTTTCTTTTCTTTAAAAAAAATCTTACTGTGTTTTATCTAAACCATTTAGGGATTCTGCATATTATGTGACATACAGTAGAATTAAAATAAATACTTCAATGACCTGTTTCCCACAATGTCCCCAGAAAGCACACAAGCAGGTCATGTAGGCAAAAGGTCTCTTTTGTTGAGCAGCGCAAGGCCTAACCATCTTGACCAGCAGCCATTGATAGTCTTATCCCATGTGAGTTTACTTTAAATGAGTTTAGATAGCTTAGACAATCTAAGGACGCTTCCAGGCTGTTACTATTTTTGGGGAAAGGGTTGATCCACTAGTGCTTGCTGTTCTCCAAAGATGCACCAAAGCAATGCTCAGAGCTAGTTGGGGAGCTATTTGTGATGGTCCAGAATTTCTCCCTTCACTTCAGACCTTGTCAGCTGTCCTTGTAGCTGTGCAAGGAATGTGTGCGCTGATAATTTGATCCAATTATCACTCTTTTAGCCTGTGGCTGTCATGTCAAGAGCTCTCCTTTCTCACTCCCATTCCCTGCATGCTTGGAGCGTCTGCAGCGGGCCCTTCTGCAATGGAAAGTGAAAAGGAGATAACTTTCTCTGGGACAATTAAGCTCTGGAATGTACAGCAGGCCAAGGTCTATCTTGGGGCTCTGAGAGATTACACAGCCAGTACCTGATAGACCTTGCAGAGTTATAATTCAGCTGTAAAACAGCAGAGGTGAGGCATGTGGACCCATGATTAGAAATCTTTATGGCACTTGGGCTAAAGCAGTTTTAGTTTTAGGATTTTGTCCTGAACCCTTAACAAGGTGAGTGTAATAAGCAGGGCAGTGAAACTCTTGCTGATGGTAGGGAAGGGTAGGGGAAGCGTTTCTGGGTCTAATGCAGGGGTGAGATATTGCTGGATGCCTAAGTCATATCAGCCCCAGCCAATATCGTCAGTGTTCAGGAATGATGAGAGATGTACTCTTTCAACACCTGGAGGTCACAGATTCCCTATCACTGGTGCAAAGGGTCAGATATATAATGTCAGTCACTGGAAGCCATGTACAGTGGTACCTCGGGTTACATGCGCTTCAGGTTACAGACGCTTCAGGTTACAGACTCCGCTAACCCAGAAATAGTACCTCGGGTTAAGAACTTTGCTTCAGGATGAGAACAGGATGAGCAGCAGCGGGAGGCCCCATTAGCTAAAGTGGTGCTTCAGGTTAAGAACAGTTTCAGGTTAAGAACAGACCTCCGGAATGAATTAAGTACTTAACCCGAGGTACCACTGTAGATGGCTCAATATAAAATATGCAAAGAATTGGGGAAAGGAGATTGCTTTATGTAGCCCCTTTGCATTGTATCAAGAGCCAGTTACACACGAAGTAGGAACCACACAGAAGTAGGAACTATAGTGTCCTTTGCACTTTTGGCCTCAGGGAGACCTTTTGCCATGAACACCACTTGTTCATCTTTGGAGAATGCTGCTTTCTAGATGCAGCTGTACTCAGGCTCCACGTTCTTTGCACTTGGGCTACAACATTTGTGTTTCTGATAGGGGGATGGGGATAGAGAATGGAAGGGTTTCGTCAGTTCCTCTGAAGCAATTAGCAGGCCTGAGGCTACGTATTGCATGTGAGGGTTGAAATATTAAAATCACCACCTACATACTAAAACACTGATGGAGGTCTGCCTCATCACCATATATTACCTTTGGTTACACCCCCACCCCCACCAGATTGTGAAGCTGTACACTGTAATGAAGACCTTGTGCTAAAGTTTATCAAGCTTAGTAAACGATCCAAAGACTGGCTCAGTTTCAACCTTTAAGTCATTGCCAATAAGGAGAAAGTTGGATAATGGTAAATAAATTAGCCATGGTGCATTCACTCAGCAAATGGCTCCCATCCATCTCCAGATCATGTAATAAGCTTTCCGGACAGCCGGAATGTTGGCTAGGATGCTTCACTCCAAAATGCAAAACATAAGCTTTGCGGGTTTTGACATTTCATCCCCAAAGTATGAATAGCAAATGGCAGCTGATTTTTAACTCTAGCTGTTGCTACACAGCACGCAGTCCCTCCAGAGCACTGCAGTGGCTTTCAGCTCTAAGGGAGCTTTGAAGGAATCACTTGTACTCCTGATGGTTGAAGCCCAGAAGGGAGGTGCTCAAAAACGCCAAAGCTGTGCAAATGCATCAAAGAATTCTGCTTTGCACATTATGTCAACAATGATGTTCCAGAGTTAAAAAGAAGAGGGTTGCTAACAAATCAAATAAGTGACTTTACTGAATGCGAAATGTAAGTGTTTTAACTAAGAAGAAACCATAAAAAGAAGCAAAGAACCACATGCACATGACCTGTGGTGAGAAGGTTGATTGTACCTATCAAGCAGCATTTCTGGCCATCCTTCGGAGATCCTTTGCACATGTTTGGAGTATCAAAACTCCCACAGTCTCCTCTCTCACAAGCTACTCTATGACGCTCCCATGTGGACTTGCTCCCAGTGTGGTCTTCCTTAGAGCTGCGGAAGCACAATGCTGCTCACCTTCAGAACCGTTCAGCTAGCATTTCAAATGCTCAAAACCCTCCAATGGGTTTCTGAATGTTCCAAGAATGTAATAATAACCTGCACCACAAATTTCTTCCCAAGCCATCCAGGTAGACACTTCTGCTTCTATTCTTGCTGAGAATGTTATTCTGCATGTGGTTGTGTAAGCCTCAAATAACTCCGAGCGATCCAAATCAAATACAAAACAGTCCACAGCTGCTTATTGTGCCATTGTGCATGTGTACGGCTGGACATGTCTGTGAGCTTCTCCATGTGAGTGTGAAGCCTGATTAGCCAGGGCTTTCACTCACACAGAGGAGCCCCTGTTTGCATGCATCTGTACAAATGGATATATTATTACATTTATAGCCCAACTTTTCTCCAAATAACTCGAAGTGGCATACATATTTTTCTTGCCTTCTGAGTAGAGATTTTACCCTTAAGCCTCCCGGGGCCTAGTCTGATGCCCAACCCACTATACCATACTAGATCTCTTTCACACTGATGCTGAACCTGGTGTGGCACCGGAATGTGTAGTTGACAGGGGAGTGGAGCTATTGGGATTTGCAATGGTGCCAGAAGGCAATGCACAGAGGAAGCTCAAGCAAACTCCTCTCTGTTTCCAAGCTGCAACCAGGATGCAAAGTGCAGTTTTGTCTTTTGCTTGGTTTCTGGTAATTTAGGCTGTAGGAAACCTCAACATAAAATTTAGAACATGTAACAGACTTTGGAAGAATGATCTGCCACTGAAAAACCTATCTGCTAGCTATAGCAAAGCTCCTGTGGCTTTTCTAGGGCAAAACTCTCCAATCGTTTTATTAGCTCGATACTGTAGACTTGCACTTAAAACTGTTACTTCCCAACAATTCCTCTCCATCTACAATGACTCCAAGGCTACTTCCATTCATAAAAATACTTCTGAAAGGGAAGACATCTTCATTGATTAAAATGGCTCCAGGTCTATTTTGCTCTTGCTCTGCCCCCAGTTCTCCCCCACCCCCACCCAAACCAGAACTAGAACCAGTTCCAATTAATCTAAAATCTAAATCAGCCTAAAATCTTGTTGAGACAATGAAGCTTTCCTTCTTTATTCAAAGCCCATGTTGCAGCCCTGCTGGTCTCCAGAGGGTTGCCATGGTTATTCTGCAAATAACTGATGTCATCTCTCTTTTGTAACTGTGAGGCCTTTTCAGCTGACCGACTCTGGAGAGAGCAGTTTAAAATTCGAAGACATAGACATCCAAGGTCTTACTGAGAGGACTCTGCTACTGGAATGGCAATTGCAAGGGAAGCCATGGGAGGGAAAGAGAGGGAGAGGAGAAGAAGAAGAAAAAAAAGGTTGTGTGTGAACTAGATGGGTTCCTAAGGTTGCACAAGAATTGATGGGAAATGAGGGTGGCAGGCACCAAAGGTATTGTGGGTAAACAATGATAGCACTGATAGCAGAAAAAGATTGAAATCCATAAGAAAGCTAACTTAAACTGTTGAATAGATAGAAAGAGAAAGGCAGTCAAAATGATACAAAAGCAGGAAGGGAAATAAGCTGTTTGCGTTCTGACTTAGGAATTGAAAAGCAGGATAAGCATGCAGGACTTTAAATGTGTTCCAGATAGTGAAGGTCATATAAGCTAATGCACCAGAGCTGGCATCCTTCTGTCTGGCGATTAACTAATGCATATAGCACAACATTTTGCCAATACGAAACACTTATTTATTTATGGACATATTCAAAACCCATGTATTCATATTAATTAGTATTTTAATCCTTGAATAGGCACATTAACATAGATGCCTGTGTGACAAGGCTACCAAGTTTAGCATGAGAAAAGATGCAAAACTGGCCTCATAGGAGTTCTTTATTGGGCAAAATAAATGCCTTTTGTGCAAAAAGAACACATGGTACAATCAAAATCTAGAGGTTAACTTGTTTTTTTTAAATGACAACAGATTCATAATAAGTCAGAACAGTTCAGTTAGGCAGGCAAAAGCTACAGCAAAAGGGAGAAAGTCACTGGTTTCTTGACCTAGTCCCATAATGATCTTATATGAAAGGCTGCTTGCATATTCCTCTAAGTACATGCATGTAAACACAACGCTGTCCCACTTAAAATGTCCCAGAAGTCTCAGTCTTGGGGTTAGAATAGTTCTGCCACTTAAAATTATTATTATTATTATTATTACCATCACCATCATCATAATTATCTGTCCTTCATCAGCAGGTCTAAGGACAGGTTGACACAATATAAAAATACTACTTTAAAACCAGTAAAAACAAAGTACAGGGATAGAGTGGGTCTCCTGAAAATACACATCTCATGTGTCAAAGGTAAAGAGGGTAAAGAGATGCATCCTCAGCATTAGCTGAAAGTGAAGGTGCTGGATGTACCTCTGTGGTGAGGGAAATTCACAACTTAGGGGTTGCCACAGACAATGCCCTCTCTCAGGTCATCACCCCATGAACTTCTGAGGGCGGCTGGACTATCAAGAGGGCCCCCTCTGCTGATGATAACACCCAAGGGAGTCTGTAGAAAACAGAGGCAACGTGTCAAATATATGCATAGGTAAAGGGACCCCTGACCATTAGGTCCAGTTGTGACCGACTCTGGGGTTGCGACGCTCATCTCACTTTATTGGCCGAGGGAGCCATTGTACAGCTTCTGGGTCATGTGGCCAGCATGACTAAGCCGCTTCTGGTGAACCAGAGCAGCACATGGAAACGCCGTTTACCTTCCCACCAGAGCGGTACCTATTTATATACTTGCATTCTGACGTGCTTTTGAACTGCTAGGTTGACAGGAGCAGGGACTGAGCAACGGGAGCTCACCCCGTCACAGGGATTCGAACGGCCGACCTTCTGATCGGCAAGTCCTAGGCTCTGTGGTTTAACCCACAGCGCCACCCACGTCCCTCATATGCATAGGACCCCGCAATAAACCGGCTAGTTGCTTCCTTCCTATACAGTGATGGTCAAAGTACATGTAACAGCCATCAGATGAAGGATATGTGTATATCTACCTACCTACCTACCTACCTATCATCTATCTATCATCTATCTATCTATCATCTATCTATCTATCTATCTATCTATCTATCTATCTATCTATCATCTATCTATCTATCTATCAATCATCTATCTATCTATCTATCTATCTATCTATCTATCTATCTGTCTATCTATCATCTCTGTAGGTGATGAAAGCTGTCTTCATGAGCTGAACTAGTTGTGGTTTGTGGTTCCTACATGAAACATTTCCATACAGTGTTCGACTGAGCCCTTTATCGCCTGTGCTGATAACAACTCTCCATTGTCAGGCAGAGGTTTTGTCCAGTTTGCTACTTTGGTTCCTATATGAGTGGAGACATCCAGAAAAAATTGTACCAGGGACCCTTATACATGCTTTGTACTCTATATATGTGGTATGATATAAATTATGCACTCTTACCATCAGTGCTTTTTTTATAGAGAAAAAGGTGCCAGAATGCACCTCTTTGGACTGGTGTGTGTGTCTCCTCGCCAGCCAGAGGCTTGTTGAAGCTGCTCCACTTTGGCACGGAGAGGCTTCCAGCTTCACGAGTTCCCCCACCTTTCACTTGTTCAGCTGTGGTGGGGCTCAGCTGGGAGGTGTCAGAATGCTGTTCTGGAGATTTCCGGCTGAAAAAAAGCCCTTCTTAGCACTCTTACACACTCTTATCATTGTGGCCCTTCAATATTATCTAAAGAAGGAACGTATCTCTGCTTCTCTTCTGTTATAAGATTTGAACTCACAAACTTATGGACGCAAACCTGGAAAGAACACCATACCTACTCCATTGAGACACAACATCTGAGGCCTTTATCAGCAGCTGGCCATAGACTGGGCAATTTTCCTCTCCAGAATATGTACTGGGGACCAGTTTGTAGAAGCAGGGATGAAATTGCTCAGTTCTTCTTGTGAGTTCCACATGAGAAGTAGAAGACTTCCATAGGCATGTACCAGCCTTTAGCTGTCCTGAATGAGCTGGACTTACTCTTATTTAGCTCAAAAGAGTTCATGGATTTAAATATGAATGAATGCCCCATTTTCTCTGTACTTAATTTTTGCTAATGGAGGGTTGGCTTGAATGTAAGCAGCCACTGAAAAGAGCTGGTCTCCGTAGTCTGAGAATATTAATAAGAAACCCAAACTAAATGGTGACCTGTTTGCCCTGAGCTTCTGCTTTAAACTGGGTCACGTCCAGGAAGCTGACAAAAATATCCCCGCCACGGTAATTCATTCTCCCACACTTGTGCCTTGAAATAGACTCCTTTGTTTTTGTTTGGTTGCCTGCAAGACTTCTCTCCCTGCCTCTTGAATTCTTGCACTTCTTATTTGTATGAATTTATCACTCTCTTGATCCCAAAATAGCCTCAGTATTTTGGGACATCTTTGGAACACTCAAGTGTCTTTAGGAATGTGGTTGTGAGCCATCCAAGGCGATATATCATAAAACTGAACTCAGGCCACTGAAGAAGCTGTTGAGAAAAGCTCAGCATAACTTTCAAGTGGCGTAACAACCCATTTGTTTGTTTGTGTTTGTGCACGTACAATTCCATAAATTATCAAGATGCTCCAAAAGAAGTCTCAGCGCTCCTTCTTTATCATGTTAAGCATGCAATGGACTTTGAAAACTTGAGCTCATTCATCCTCATGAAGGAGAAGGAGGGCATTACTAAACAAGGTTGGGCAGTGGTGCCATTGGGGAGGGACTTCAGGGCAGATGTCCAGGATCCCACTTAGCAGAATGAGCAGGAGGCAGCAAACACATTTTGTGCTTCAGAGGAGAAGCAGGCTCATGATGCTCCTTAGCATATCAAGGAAGGTGTTTAGCACAGCAAGCAGGCTGTGCAGCAGGCAGCAGCTAAAACTATCTCCTGCCAAGCCTCATCGGGTAGGAGGATCCCAAACATGTTGATCGCTTAACAACTGAGCATGAAGTCAAAATCCAAATACTGAGCAATGGCTTCCAATTTGCCGCCTCTTTCATCCCATTCTCTTGTACTTAACAATGTTTGATACTTCCAAGAAAACTTTTTTGGCGGAATGCTGCTTCCAGTTATTGGCAATATTGGGCCTGACTTGGTATTAAGCAGATTTCTATGTTCCCCAAGGTGATACTGTTTCCAAGGAGAGTTTAGTAGTGCATTCTTGCTCTCCTTGGTATGCAAATATGGAGTACTGTGTCGGAAACCATGGATTCACTGCATTAGCAGAAGAAATGTATGTTCCTCTGATCTAGAGCTCTTTCTGGTTCTGGTGTGTGTGTGTTTGTGTGTTGCTACCTCCTGGATTCCAGTCCTGCCCTCTTAAAGAAATTCTTAGTGGCAAATATTTCCATTTCTTCTTTCCATAAATATGTACACTAATCTCTAGTAGATACATCTGCCATCTCCTCCATTGGCAGGGCGCCACTCAGTACACTCCCTGTACAAAACCACCATACTTGCTATCCTAGCTCTGCTTTGATGCAGTGCTTATTACAGCTTTCCCCACAACTCCCATCAGCCCTGGCCTGTACGGCCAGTGGTCAGGGTTAATGGGAGTTGTAATCCAAAACATCTGGAGGGTACCAGGATAGAGAAGGCTAGTTTATTGAGATATTAAAGTGACATTGACCATCCAATCCCAGTTGGACTCAACCCCACACCTTTTTGCTCAGAAGTGAGCATTGCTGTGCTCAGTGCAGTTTACTCTCTACTACTACTACCACTACTAATGATTTATATAACACCCTTCATCACGAGAACTCAGGGAAGTTCACAGAGTAAAAATACAGGTAAAACAGTTAAAAATAGTTAAAACAAAACAAAACAAAACAATAGCCCCTTCCCACAAACACAAATGAAAGGCTGTAGTCAGCCAAAGGCCTGGTTGAAGACAAATTTTTTTACCTGGTGCCTAAAGATATATAATGAAGGTGCTAGGCAAACCTCTCTGGGGAGAACATTCCGCAAACAAAGACATAAGAACCAAACATTATGAAAGACAAGAGAATGCTGCTGTGCCTGTATCTCCTATCCTAGGTAAATATGGATATACTACCAACAAACCTGTTGTCGTCGCACCTTACTGGCTATTATTTATAGAGAGTTACTTCCAAGTCAAACATACCAAAGCCAGCCAATTGTGCTTTACAATGCAAGCCCCAAGTCATGGCTTACTTGGCCATGGCTTACTCCTAAATCCAGTACCACAGGCAGAAATTCAGCAGGTTACGAGATGAAGAGCTGTGCCCTTTGCTTCCTGCCTGATACGAAGCTGTTAAAGGCACAGAGCCTTTGTCATCTATGTTTAAGGCTGAAACGCTGTGTTCTCTTTCGTAGGACGAAGCAACATGGAACTTCATGGGGCTTAACTTCCAAAAAGAGATGCATAAGATTACATGGTAAGTTAAAAATATTCACTCTGTGGCATTGGCACTTTCTTTGGCTCTACGTCTCAAGTATAATTAACACATGATTAAAAGAAAGAAAGAAAATCATTTTCAAATCTGGTGGCTGCTAATTAAGTTGGGTGCCACTACTGCAATAAACTAGGTGCTGCCTTGCTATGAGGCAATGAACTTGCCTCATAGCAAGGACTTGTTAGCTTCTGGAGATTGTAATCCCAGTGAGCGACAGCCACTCTAGCTGCATGTGGCAAAAGAGCTATTATTTCCTGAAACATTCAGGGTGCCCAGCCAAATAATGTCGAGAGATACAGATCGCCAGTGGCGTAGCGTGGGTTGTCAGCACCCGGGGCAAGGCAAGTAATTTGCAACCCCTAACCCGTGGATTTGCGCCCCCTAACCCTAACCCCCAGATGTTGCACCCGGTGCGGCCGGCCCCCCCTGCACCCCCCACGCTACGCCACTGCAGATCGCACACCCTATGGGCTTCTTGGGTGGGTGGTCATGCTCTGTACACAAAAATGGCCTACTGTTTCAGAAGCAGCACTGTGTGAGAGTTTATTTATGTTTAAGGCTGCCCAATCATTTGAACATAAGCAGAGTTGGGTGCACTTTCAACCCCTAAAAGTTCAAACCCTGTTGAGAGAGAGAGAGAGAGAGAGAGAGAGAGAGAGAGAGAGAATGAATCCCTCCTCCAAAAATTTTTCATTCGGCAAACTATGCTTAATATAAATTGTTGCATAAATATGCTTAATTAGCAATCTCTGTTTTGAAGAATGTTGACTTTTTTTGAGCAGGGACTTGGGTGTCTTGGGAGAAATCACTAAGAGATAACACTATCGCGGAAAGACTAGCCAACCCCCTGTGTTGTCGTCTCTTCCCTATATGTACAAGGCGCTTCCAGGCTGCATACTCTGGTACTCCCAGTTTCATTTTTTACATGATAAATGGGGAGTGAGACAAAGCATTGGGTTGGGTGGGTAAGAACTCAAAGCATGACTTCCACCATAGACTTGGAATAGGAGCATAGGAAGCTGCTTTCCACTGAGTCAGACCATTGGCCATTTGGCTCAGTATTGTCTGATTAGCAACAGCTCTCCAGGGTTTCAGAGAGGAGTCTTTCTCCAGCTCTACTTGAAGATGTCAGGGATGGAACCTTAGTTACTGCTCTACCACTGAGTTAGGTCCTCTTCCCAGGGCCGGCTTACCCATAGGCGCTAGGAGTGCAGGGCACCTGGGTGCCGGGCTCTCAGGGGCGCCAGGCTAAGAATCCTGGGCCGAGATTTGGAGCCTGGGGATTGAAGAGCCAGCCACTGCCGAGCAGAGCAGAGCCCTTTGGAGTGCCACAGGCTTTTCAATCAATAGATTTTATTGCATTAGCCGTGTGGCCATAACATAATATACATAGAAATAACAACATAAAATGGGGGTGGGGAGGTAAAGGTGGATATCGTCCTGTGCAAATACTTACAGGAAAAAAAAAAGAGAGATAACAGAAGCGACAAGGGATTTAAAACATCGAGTGACCGATAATACAAAAACAAAAAGACAAAAAAAAAACTGCTGAGGGTGGAGGAGGATCGTTAAAGGGGTCCTTCAGCTCCTTGGATTTGTCCTAGCCCCATTGACCTTGTACAATAAAGCTACTTGGAACTTCGTTCGATTGTGCAGCGTATCGACTGCAGCTGTGGTGTTACAAAGAAGTTAGTGCCGCTTTCCTCTTCATCACACTGAGCAGGAAGTTAGCTGTCATCTCGGTAATCCAACAATCAGAATCCTGCAAGAAAAGGGACACTATCCAGGGCTGGATTGGGAGATGAAGCTTGTTCATGAGAGGAGTTAAAAACCGAGATCTTTCATCTGTCCAGTTGGGACAGAAGAGCATTACATGGTCCATAGTCTCCAGAGCCGTGTCATTACAGGTGCATGTTCTGTTTGCGATGGGGACTCTGGAATAACGACCCGACAGAACTGCTGTAGGAAAACAGTTGAGACGGGCACAGGTAAAGGCCCTTCGCTTAGCCTCCGAGGAAATTGTGAAGCAGTATAGAGGGATCCCTTCAGGGGGAGGAATAGCTAGGGCTAGGCCTGAACACGGCCCTCTTGCATCGGCAGCTGTATTAGAGAAGTCAAGTTGCTGTAGCTTCTTTTTAATTGAAGGTAGGGCCGCCGGACTGATGCACTCTAATTTAAGAACAGTTTTGCAATTCAGATTAAAAAGAGAGCGGAGTTTGAGGTTAATTGTAGTTTTCCAAGGGGAATTATGAATATCTCTTAGGATCAGATTGGAAAAACCACCTCTAATTCGAGCATCCGATGCTAGTAGATGGGAGCTATAGGAAATGGCTCGACTCCATGCTCGTTGTACAATTGAGGGCTGGGCGAACTCAAGTCGTAGGGCTGCACCTGAGACGCATCTCGGGACACCGGAAAGAGATCTCAGAAACATATGAAGTGGGCGATCCAAGTTACCTGATATTGCTGTAGTCCATACTTCACAGCCATATAATAATTTAGGAACAACTTTGGCATTGAATATTTGAATTGCTGCTGGAAGGTGTTTGCCGCCCTTCTGGTGGTAAAATCGGACAATGGCATTGGAGGTCGTGGTTGCGGCGAGAAAGGCAGATTGTAGATGGGTGGTCCAGGAGAGATTATAAGTGAATATTAAGCCTAGATATTTAAAGGCTTTTACCTTTTCTAAGTAGCCACCTGTGATCTTAAGCGGCTCCAGCTTGAGTTTGCGGGAACGAGTGAAGTGAAGGACTTTCGATTTTTTATAATTAATATTAAGAGCTTCTGCCTTACAATAGGCGATAAATGCATTAACTGCATTTGCCAGGTCCGCAGCTGTTCTGGATAAGATGACGGCATCATCTGCATAGAAAAGGGAAGCAACGGGGTGACCTGCTAAGTGAGGAGGATACTTAGTTGCTAGCTTCAGAGGGGAAATTGCATCATGAAGATAGAGATTAAACAGCAAAGGGGCCAAGAGACAACCTTGTCGGACGCCCTTGGCCGTTGGAAATGGTGTGGTAAGGGAGCCGTTGGGACCACTTCGGACGCAAGCTGTGGTGTTTGAATAAAGGGAAATAATTAGGGAGAGGAGGTGCGGATCAATTCCCAGATGGGCAAGTTTGGACCATAATCTCTGCCTAGGAATGGAATCAAAGGCGGCCTCCAGGTCCATGAAGGCGGCAAATAGGTGGCCTTGCCTTGGTGCGGAGTATTTACTGGCAAGGTGATAAAGAGTTAGACAGTGGTCCATGGTTGATGCTGACTTTCGGAAGCCAATCTGTTCTAGCGGTAGAATGTTCCTCTCCTGGACCCATGAAAGAAGTTCTTCCAGTAAAACAGCGGCAAATATTTTCCCCGGAATAGATAATAAACTGATGGGGCGATAGTTCCTAGGGATGTTTGGCTGGCCGCCTTTGAAGATCGGAACTATTATAGCTTCTCTCCAGGAGTCGGGGATGTCTAGGGCGGAGGAGATAGCGGTAAATACAGGAGTCAGCTGTTCGCTCCACCAAAGAGGATGAGTCAGGAAAAGGTCCAACGGAACCATGTCTGGGCCGGGGGCCTTATTCCTTCGCATGGACGTTATGATGTTGAAGATGCGAGTTGGGGTAAAGTTTATTGAAGAGGTGGGACTAAGAGAACAGGAACAGAAGTCCGACGGGGGGTGAAAGAGATACGTAAGATGATTTGGAGAAGCGAAACTGGTTGAATAATAGGCAATCCATTCATCAGCGGAAATCTGGGTAGCTGAATTGAGTGGTGCCGAAGGTCTAACTAAGCGCCAAAAGGAGCGGGAGTCATGCCTCTCTACAGCCGAACGAAGAGTGGACCATGCCTCAAGGATGTGCTGCTGTTTCTTACAGTGAATCATGTTTCTGTATGTCCTTTTAGTATCTATGAGCTTTGCACGGGTTTGGGGGTCGTTGGAGAATTTGATGATTCTGACCATTTTCCTAATTCGCCTTCTTAGGGCTTTACATTCCTTGTCAAACCAAGGTGATTCAGAAAGGAGGCGTTGGTGGGTAGGCGAGGTGGTGGTTGTGTAAGTTATTGAGAAAGCATCAATTAATTTCCGGTATAGGTCAGCGGGCAGAATTGGGTCAGAAGGAACTACAGACATATCGAATGATTTTTGTATGTCCAGGGCAAGAGAGGAACTGAGGCTTGTCCATTTCTTTGTTTTGTATACAGGGTGGTTTTGTGCCGTGGAACTATAGTTTGAGGGGGCTGAAAATGGCTCTATTAGGTTTAACAATAGAGTCAATGGAAGGTGGTCACCACCAAAATATTCAGCCACTTCCATTTTTGTAGAAATTGAGAATAGCTCCGGCGTCAATAAAATGTAGTCGACAACACTGGTTCCCCGGGAAGTGATGCACATTAACTGCTGCGAGGACACGGGAGTGATGTTACCATTCGCGATGCACAGATCGTTTTCCATGGCCAATTGGGCCATCAGCCTCCCCGACGCATTTGTTGATCAAGAGAGCATCTGTTTCCCCAGGGGGGCTGCAGGGGATTGTCCAAGAGTGCTGCGAGAGATAATATATCATCGTCGTTGGGACCTATTCTTGCATTAAAGTCGCCTAAGAGGATTTGGGGAAGTCCTGGGTTAGTTGTTTGAAGATCATGGAGCCAAGACGAAAGTTCAGACCACCTTTCATTGCGGTCGAAATCATTGATTACCGGGGGCAGATACACTGTAGTTATCAACCATGGGCTTTTGGTCTTTGGAAGATGGATCTTTATAGTGAGAAAGTAAGGGGAAGATTTAATTTCCTTGCAAATAGTGAGGGATAAGTTGGTTGAAATAAGACAGGCGAGGCCAACTTGGGGGCGGCCCCTGTTGGTTAGTTTACGAGCACAGGAGCTAAAGGAGCAATAATTAGGGAGAGCGATACTTTGTTGGGACCAGGTCTCTTGAAGGCACACAATGTCAAAAGAAGAGATGAAGTTTATTGCCTCAGGATCCATTTGCTTTGTCGCCCAGCCGTTAACATTCCAGGAGACAATTTTAAGGCTCTGGGATGGATTGGATGCGTCTTTCAAGGAAAGAGCTGCTTTTGCTTGATTTGTGAGTGAAGATTGAGTCTGTTTATACCTAATGATGTCGAATTTCCGCGGAGATAGGGAGAGGCTTTTCTGCTGTGGGTGCTGAGGCAGCTGGCCGGCTCCGCCCTTCTGTGTGCCTGGGATTGGTGGGCTGTCGAGAGGCCCGCCCAGCGCATGCATGCTGCTCACATGAGGCATCCAGCTTCCCTCCCAAGCCTCTGTGGGGATTGCCCTCCTCCCACAGTGGCATGGAAGAGAGTTGTGCGCCCACCACCCATATGGCTGGAGAGTGCACAGCTTCCCTCCCAAGCCTCTGTGGGGATCGCTCTCCTCCCTCCACCCGCAGAGGAAAAAACAGTAATCTGCATATAAAGCCTAGGTTTGGACAACAAGTTCAACTCGATTTACCAGCAATTCATTGTTGTGAAGATATGAGGTTGGATATAAAGGCTTATCTCTTACTCTTATTTATTTTTCTCTTTGCCAGCTAACACCCAAATAATGAAGTAAGGCGAATACATTTCCTCCTTCTCTATAAAGCCTGAAATAAGTTTTCATAAGGCAAAGCAGATATAAGCACAGTTTATCCATTTGAAGCTCTCTTCTGGGCAAAAGATTCATTTAAGCCAGGGATATATTTCCTTGCATGCCCCAAGTATCTGCCGAACAGCTAGGCTCTGTAGGAAAGTCTCAGCATAGCTATCACACAGGGTCTTGCATAAAACTGTAAAACTGAAGAGTGGATTATCTGTGTCTTTCACATATGCTAATGGGGAAGTTGTGGCACTCCAGACACTGAATGGACTACAACTCTCATCATTTTTGACAATGGACTGTGTTGTCTGGGGCTGATGGGAAATGGAGTCCAACAACATTTGGAGGACACAGGTTCCCTGTCCTTGATTCCTTACCCACAACTGTCCAGGTGACCATCCACGTTCCGCGCCTAGTCCAGCATTCTGTTCTAACAGTGGCTAGCCAGATGCTTATATGGGATGCCCAAAAGCACTCTCCTCACTATGAATCCCAGCGAATGGCATTCAGAGATATGCTGTCTCTGACAGCAGAGGCAAAGCCGAGCCATCATGGCTAGTAGCCACTGATCAAAGGAGAAAGAGAAGGCAGGGTGCTAACTTTGTACCCTGAACACTTGTGTAAAAGAGAGTTTTGGAAGGCACAGCTTATCATGCTAGGGTAGGAAAATCTGCCACTGCTGATAAAGCCCTCTTCAGAGCAAATATTGAATGTACAGGAGACCTATCCAGCTTTATATTTGCTCAACCTCAATTGCCCATCAGTAAAATGGGAATAATATTGATCTTGGGGCAAACACAATAAAGATTGCAAAGCACAGACTGAAGCGCTGTACAAACAATACACGGGAACATGACTAATATGATCACTCTATACATAGTACACAAGAAAACCACTGACAAGTGCATGCAGAAACAGCTTGGAGTTGGACAGCTTCCCAGCTGTAACTCTACATTTTTGAGACAGGTTGTCTATTGTGAATACACCTGAAAGAGAGTGGTTTTTCTCCTCCTTTGGTCATTTCTCAAACAGCATACTCAGGGGTGCCTCCTGTGAAAGAAATGGCCAGTCTTACGCACGGCGTTTTCCAGGCTGTGGATTCCAAAGCAAAGCCTGAAGCAGCAAAAAGCAAAGTGCTTCCCCTCCACAGTTGTAGGATGAGGAGCACAGAGGCCAATTCAGTCCTGAGCTGCCAGGCGTTCCTGCCACTGTCACTCAACCAGCAGAGAGGGACTAACTGGGTGAGGGCGGAACAATAGAGAATGGGCTGTCAAAAGACATGCCCAAGAACAGAATGGTGGGAGGGGGGGTGGAGGAATGATGAATAGATGCTTCCTACACATGTTTACAAGGAGAGGCATTGATCCCCAGCATGCTGGGTGCCTCCAGGGTCACTAGCACAAGAGGGAAGAGATAAAAGAGTCCCTGTCAGTATAACAGCCCCAGGGCAGAAGGAATTTCTATCAGAGGGACCAGGAAATAAGAGACACTTTACTGTGGAGTTAGAAGTTGCAGCCTTCATGTGTGGCGGGAAAGCATCTGGGTGTGGGCTGCAGTGAGAAGGGATGCTAAAATAACTCCCATTTCTCCACAAAAATCCTTTGAGTTATTGCTTCCTAATAAAGAACGTCATGAAATGTCACAGATATTGCTAGCATAGGACCTAGAATAGAGAACTGTATATACCGTATTTTTTGCACCATAACACTCACTTTTTTTCCTCCTAGAAAGTAAGGGGAAATGTCTGTGCGTGTTATGGAGGAAATGCCTATGGGTGGCATGCCTATGGATTTTCCTCCTCTAAAAACTACGTGTGTTATGGTCGGGTGCGTGTTATAGAGCGAAAAATACGGTAATTCCTGCCGTTTCTTCTAGCAATGTTCAGCATATGTGGCCTGCAGATTTATTTTAAGAATGAAAGAAGAGCTTTGCTGGGTGAGGCCAAAGGCTCATTTAGGCCAGCATCTTGTTCTTACAGTGGCCAATCAGATGCCTATGGGAAGCCCACAGTCAGGGCCTGAGTGCAACAGGGCCATCCCAACTTGAGATTCCCAACAATTGGCATTCAGAAACATACCACCTCCAGCGCTGGAGGTGGTGCACACACATCATTTTGCGGTACTTCTGTTGGTGAAATATTCATATCATTGCAAAATGTGGGTATTTTGTCCACATGCGGCTTCCATAAAACTGCCACTCTTGACATTCTTGGCCTCACCCTGCACTCCACTGTGACATCACCCGTTGTGAAATGTTTTATGCTTCTGGCAATCTTAGTTCATCCAAGTGTTTCAGATATAGTGGTTGAAAAGTGTTGGTAGGAGTCTTTCTGCATTTTTTGTTTAGAAACACATACACCCTTCCAAATCCCTTTCATAACGCCTACACTCCAGTACCTACAAAGCTAAGCATTTCCAGAAGAGGAAACAACCCAAGATTTGTTCAAGTGTAAAGATCAGCCAAGTGTGTATTCAATTCATGTACTTCACTCTGAACTAGAAGAAATATACTGTGGTGGTATGCGATATATATAGTCTCCTCTGGAGCTGAGAAGACAGAGAGGCTTCACTTGTGCTGAAACCACATGACACTCCCCTCTCCCCAGAAACCTCATGGGGGAACAAGATGTGTTGGAGAGTTAATGCTTTGAGCCTTTCCATCTTATGCTCAGGCTTCATATATGCTTAAAACACCTTGTAATTACCAAAATAAGGTGGCTCCTAAAAATGTTTGTTCAGTAGGCTTAAAAACGTGTACTGTGTGCTTAAAATCTATTAAATTTAATCCCCAATATACTGGTTTTAATTTAGGCATGCCAAATGACTTATATATGTATTTAATTATTTCAGACTCTTAAAGCAAGGAACCTGGAGCAACAACTCTATCATCTTACAAGCGGCTATGCATGTTGTAGGCTCAGAAACAGACAAAAAATAAAGACACCAGATTTCCCCCGTTTTATTTCTGTGCCCCTAAATACACCTAGTAGGAAGTAACAGTACAACCCCATGCATGTAGAAACTGAATTAAGTCCCATAGAGTCTAATAGAGTGTCCTTTTAGGGTAGTGAGTATAGGATTGCAGCCTAAAGCTGTAATCTGAATATACATGTATAGAATATGCACTGTAAGGCTATTTAAACAGTAAAACCTAGCCAGGTGTATACAGATGTTGCAAGACTCTAAATCCCTTCAGACCCAACCAGCATGGCCAATTTGTAGGGTTAATGGGAGTCTAACATCTGGAGGGCAACAGGCTACTCATCCCTGATACATAAGATGCTATTAGTTATGATAGCTAATGGAGGCTCCATGCCCTCTGAATTCCAAGGGCTGCTGTCTTTGCTATACTTTACTTTTGAGCTTCTGGATGCAGCTTGCTGGCCAGTGATGGAAACACCTTTGCCTTGATCCAAGCATGGTGATGCCTAGATCCTTAGGACTGGACTGCTGGATTAATTGAGAGAACATTATGCATTATAAATCATTTTAGGGGGGAAACCCCCCACAAAATAAGTGCGAAGTAGTTAGCAGCATAACTAGCAGCACACCAAGCAAATGCCAGGTTTATTCTGTCCAGTGCTCCCCCCCTAAAAAATGTTTAGGGGTACTCTCATTTTTCTACTCATATTGAAATACTGCCCCTTAATGAGGCCAAACTTAGATTCACAAAACATTTAGGGGTATACGTCTCCCAGGAAAAAAAATGCACTGATTCTGTCTATTACAACTACTATAGAACTATTATTTGTCCCAAAAACTTGCACAGAGCATTTTAAAATTGTGTGCATGTGTTCTGTTCTTTACATACAAAAAACACATTGAACACCCCGGTTATAGTTTAATAACATTCTCCTGTAATGGCACAAGAGGCAGTTGTGGTTTTTTGTCTGCTGTGCGGGATGCAGGAATATACGAGAGATCTGCTCAGCAGACGTTGGCCCCGTCTGCAACATTCCAAGACAAACACCAGGCCGCCCCCATCTTCTGCCGGTTGCTCTCTGTCCTACAATTCACAGCTCGTGACTCAGAGGAGGGCAGCAGCAAACACACGAAATGCCAAACTAATTATTTCGCTTTGTCAGCTCGGTAAAAAGCATTATTATTTTGGTAGGAGGCTGTGTTTTCATAAAGAAAGCCTTTGAGAAAACAAAACAATTAAAAAAAAACCCTCAGTGACCTCTCTCTCTCTCTCTCTCTCTCTCTCTCTCTCTCTCTCTCTCTCTGTGTGTGTGTGTGTGTAGAGCTTTGGTTGAAATTGCCAAGTCATCAAGAACGCAGGTGCAGTTTATGACCCCCGCTGTTTGGACACTGTGACGCTGGGCTGCCTCATCCACACACACTCCCATTCCTATTTGGTTAGAACTAAGGAATGAGAAATGAAAACATGCAATGGGTCCGAAATCTTTGCTTGAATGAGCTGACAAGTTGAAGACGGTGAACATCTATACCAGCTTGTGCCAAAGGAGCTTGATGATTATGATAAGTTTTTAAGAAGCACAGTTTGGAGCCAAGTTTTCCTTTGGTAAAAAAAACCATCTTCTCTGGTTTTACTGACACACTCACAGTTTTACACTTTATTCTTGCTCTTCCCCGCTTTACGTTAATGGGAAGGAACAATTATCCATGTCTGCAGGATTGAATACGCAGCGTCTGTCATTGGGCACCCGAGAAACTCTGAAGAGGATAGGCATCTTGCACAAATATCACAAAGACACACAGAGAACTATTATGAGTTCCTCTTTATTACTTGAATGAAGACTATGCTGGATGTTCTCCCATTTTGATTTTTAAGTAAAAGCAATGGTTTTGGTAATGCTGAAATATTTTTCAGAAAGCTCTTAGAATATTCATACTCTTATTTTAAATTGTATGCCTTTTCCCTTCTCCCCATTCATCACATGGATGATTCTAGTTATTTGGGGATACAGAATGGGATAATATCATGATTCTGTGTATCCAGGCCAACCATACTTGGCCAAGCGGCACTGAGAGGCACAAACAGGGTGGCACCTTTCCATTTCCCCATAGGTGGTGAAATGGGATGGGCCATCCCTGGCAGGAGGGAAGTATGTGCAGCCCGGGGTGATTTGCTTGAGGGGATTGTTTGCTGCAGCGATGAATGATGTTCCAGGCATATTGATTCATACTTCGTGATTTATACTGTTTTGATTTATTCATTGCATTTATTGTACCCACATCTTCTGCTGGTTCATTTATTATTTATTGCATATTTTTTCTTCACTGAGGCGTGTTGCTTTTACAGTCCTATCTTGGTTCCCGAATGCCTTGGGAGTTGAATGTTCCAGCTCCCGAATGATTGAAAACCAGAAGTGAGTGTTTTGGTTTTTGAACGTTCTTTTGGAAGCCGAACTTCCAAACTTTGGTTTCCGAACGTTTCAGAAGTCCAACGGACTTCTGGAACGGATTGCGTTCTACTTCCGAGGTACGACTTTATTTATTAATGCTTTATTGTTGTTACGAGCTGATTTGAGCTTAACTTGGTTGTTGGAAAAGTGCCATAAAAAAATTAAATCAAGTCAAGTCATGGCGATCCAGGGAAATGTGAGGGGAGACTTGCATGCATGGTGAAGTCCCCCCCCCCATTCCTCTCCACTGTTCTATTGAGATATGTCACTTAGTCCATGGGGGAGAGGATGTACAGGTTTGGTAAAAGAACAACCTCCCACTTGGGCATCCAAATGGTATATGGGATTTTTGGCACAGATCTCACAAATGTCGCTTTTGCGAAGTAGGACACGCCAGAGGAGCAAATGCATGTTAAACCGCACCATCTGTCCATATTTAATTGAATGCTATAACCAGGTGTCCCATACAAGGAATCTAAGTGGAGGTGATGCATAAGCATCATGAGGCTGCTTTTCTTCCTTTGGAAAGGGAAGAATAAACTGCCAAAAACATTGCCAGTAGAGAACAAAAATAAATCATTTTAATGCGGCGCTAGATACAGTTTTGGAAGAGGAAGAAACCAGGTGATCCAGCTGCAAGTTTAAATAGTTTGCAATTTCAATGAGGTAATGTGGTTTGAAAAAAACAGTACCTCTGAAATGATGTCTGGAGCTTATTCCTTGCAACAACTCTCATCTGTTGGTCCACTGAATAAACAGCACACTATCCCAAACCTTTGCTGGAAACAAAATTCGGTGGTCTTGTCCCTCACTGTAATTAGCCCTCTCAACAGCTGAAAGCCTAGTGGATCTAAATTGCAGTTATAAGACCACACAGGGCCCTTAAATGATCTGGAGATACATTGGGTTGGTGTGAGGCAGAAGCAGAGTAGGCTTCTGTGCTACAATTAGCAAACAATTAGAAGGGCCAGCTTCATTCTTTGAGCCCTGGACTAGTCAGAAGAATGGCAAAGTCAGATTGAAAAAATCCAGGTTCCAAGCAAACGGCAGCGATGAGGAGGGGAATTGTGCTACAAGGGTCATTCATACAAGTACCCATACAAGCACTCGCTTGTATTGTTACCCTTGAACAAACAAATAAAAGGCCTTTGCTCAGCACGTGCTTCTTTCTGGTCTTTCTGGCTTGGAAGGTCTACAATTATTCACCCCTGACCTTTCCCAAACCGAAAAGTTCTGTATATCCATTGCTGGGCTCTTATTCTTCCCTAGCTCTTGTCCTGCAGTCAATTTCCACCGGGCAAGAAGAAACAGCCAACACAACACAAGCTTCTTGTAACAGTTTGAAGCACCTGCGCTCTGGACACCCTTTAGCTGATTCAGTGTGTCACACACACAAGCTCCCCTGTTCATTTTCTGTGCTCTGCAATATCAAGAAGACACCCCTTTCAGCACATCTGCTTTCCATTTCCCTGGATTCTGCCTCCTCTCTGCTGTTGCTGCACGGTTACTGAAATGGTAATTTAATCTGTTCCTTTTCCTCTTGTACTCGTGCAATGAAAAAAGTGATCATGACTATGCTGGATGGAGCTGAAATTCACTGGCAGAATAATGTTCTGCCACAGCTGAAGCAAGCACCATACACATTATTTTTAGGTGCGCCCCTAGGATGATTGAAGTGGACATATTCATGTGATGAATATGTGTTTGCAGCTATGTGTATCACAAACATACATTTGTCAGGGATTGGTTACAGAAGGGGCAGGGAGACTTAAGGCTTGCGGGATCTACTTAGTTCCTCCACCCTAGAATCCTGAGGTCTACCAACTGGAGCAAAGTACAAATAGTGGCATACACGTTGTAGGAATTAGGGAATAGGGTGCTTTTGAGCATATGCTAAGCCCAGGAATCTTTTTGTCAGTACCATGCTAACACATTCTTTAATACAAAACCCCACTCCTGGTTTCCCCTCCCCCTCCAGCATCCCCCTTCCTCAACCTAATTCATGTGTGGGAGGAGTTTGCTGCTATTGTTGTACAATTGGGAATCAGAAACACTTCCTGATCTACTGCAAATTTCCCAGAGATTTTCCCAACAGCTCCCCATCAGGTGCCAATACCCCTTAAGCAATATGGAGAGGTTCAGAAGCAAAGCATGATGGATGTTTAAGGCATTTCCCATGCTTCTAATTCTTAGCACTGGCAGAGGAAGGTGGGTGCGGGGGGGGGGGCGGGCATCGCTCTGGGTGTCATCCCTGAGTGGGGGTGACATTCAGCGCATAGCCTGCCCACGACTCAGACTCACACGCCTACCGCGAGCTGTCGGTGGAAGGAGGGAGCTGCTGCACTGCTTTGCCCCTTCCTTCCTCTCCCCTTCCTGTTTGCATGCCTGCCTGCCTCCTTCCCATCCTCTGCCCTGCCTGCCTGCCTCCTCCAGCTGGGAGAATGGCGCATGAAATATACTCTGGGTCCTGAGGTGATTTCACATTCTTTATTGCAGCTTGTAAAACAGTGATTGAATTGCCCCCCAAACCTTAGGCTTTTATATACATTATTTACACAATGAGTCCCGTCTGATTGGCTGATTCTGCTTCCCTCCTGGAGCTTGATTGGTCTTTTCCTGCGGGCCAATCAGTTGTTGCATTCTACGATCCTACCAGCCTAATAGGCTGATCAACTTCCTCCTGGAGCCTGATTGGTCTTTTCCTGCAAGCCAATCAGTTGTTGCATTCTAGGATTCTACTTGCCTATTGTTCTAGGATCCAAGCTTAGTACATAACAGCACAGCAGCTTCCCCTGATGGCTGGCGGTAGGTGCAGGAGTCACGGGCGGGCGGTGTGTCATTGCCCTGTGCTCCCAGCTGGAGGAGGCAGGCAGGCAGGGGAGAGAACAGGAAGGAGGCAGGCGAACAAGACGGGGAGAGGAAGGAAGTGGGATCGGTGGGTGCGCGGGTGGCTATCCTGCTCCTGGCAATGAAGGCTAGCTTTGGATGGTTGGGCATCTGAAGCAGAACATGCAAGCAATGCCCCTGCATGATAACAAATATAAGAATTAAATAACTGGCTGTTTGTTGTTCCCTAATGACAAACCATCACCTCCTGCCTTTGACAGCTGCCTTGGTCTGCTTCATAGCTAGTTGGATCCGGTGTCCACCATAGCTCTTGGCTTGGGTTTGTTTATTGAGTCCATTGAGCTGATGGGGGGAGCCCTTGTTGAGAATTTCTCACAATGTGTGTTTACAACTGTAGCAAACATTGCTTTGTGGGTGTGGCTGCATCCGGAAAGGGAAGGTGCCATCTGTGAAATGCTGCGTCAGTGAAGTATGCTACGATGCAATATTAGTAAATCTCACCAATTGCTTTAATTGTGCTTGGCCACAAAACAATTCACAGCCGAACCCATATGTTAAACAAACACAAGGGTTCCCATTCCCTTGAGCATAGCTCCGATGAAACATGTTGTTTATAATGTGCTTATTTGCTGATTGGGAGGTCAAGCATGTTTGACATTCCCAGCTCTCTCTTAACTAGGATCTGCGCTTTGCTATCAGGCCCATCTCCCTCCCTGCCCTCACCCACAGAAACCACATTTCCATTTTCTAGTGAAAAGTTTACAGCTTGGAAGTCACAGAGATAATTTTAACCATCTGCCTTACCTCCAAGAAGGGAAAGTTTTAATTGTTTGGTTTTTTATTTTATTTTTTTAAAAGAATGTCCTTTAAAAAAAACTTCAGCTCCTTTTTGACACTTTAGGATCTACAAATTATGTGACTGTTTACTTTAAGCATCTGGATGTAGAAAACAGTCATTGATTCAAGGGCCCCAGGAAAGTAAACAGTGCAACACCCGCCAGTCACTCAATTGTCACATGCAATTGGAGGTGACACAAGAGATTGCATGCCAAATACCTTGGCCGTTGGCAGGCACGTGCTCTTGTCCCACCAGTGCGGGTACAAGAAGGGTGATGGTGGAACAAACCTTGGTTTTTATCTCCCACCAGGCCTGGCCTTATATGAAGAAAATACGAGATAGCCCTTCTGGGTTCTTTTCTGCATTATGGACTGGGCTATCAGTGTGGCACATATAAATACAGTGGTACCTCAGGTTACATACGCTTCAGGTTACATACGCTTCAGGTTACACACTTCGCTAACCCAGAAATAGTGCTTCAGGTTAAGAACTTTGCTTCAGGATAAGAACAGAAATCGGGTTCTGGCGGCGCGGCGGCAGCAGGAGGCCCCATTAGCTAAAGTGGTGCTTCAGGTTAAGAATAGTTTCAGGTTAAGTACGGACCTCCGGAACGAATTAAGTACTTAACCTGAGGTACCACTGTACGTATGCCAGCACTAAGGAAGAATATCATAGCCTCCAACTTTCCTCAGATGAAAAGAGGGACATTTCTCACTCCCTCACAACTAACCATCCTCCACCCCCCTCATTTTTGTTGCCACCGCTGCAGAGCATTTCCTATCCGAAGAGAAAATGCCACCAATTCACACAGCAAACACAACCTCCACCATCCTGAGAAAAACCCGTAATCTCAATTTTATTTTATTTTATTCTTTGGTAGATTTACAAAAAGAAAAACACACACCAATATATAAATTTTAGAAAGGGGCAAGATTAGACACAGACACATGAAGTATATATACATTTAAACCAAGACTTCTTGCACTCGGCTCTGCTCCGCCTTTCTGTCTGCCCAGGGTAGCCCTGCCCTCTGCCTGCCCCTGGTGCTTCACATGGGGCTGAACCATGGCGGTGGGAGCCTCACTTCCTCCTTGCCTGTTCTCCAGCAGTCATTGGGGGAGGCTGGCAGCAGTGGCTATGGAGAGGCCATGGAAAAGCAATAGGATGCTCCCTCGCTGCTGCCAACACTCAGGACAAGCGCCAGCTCCTCCTCTTCCTTGAGCTTGATGGCAGCATCACTAGCAGGGGAAATTGGGACGTTCCAGGATCAAATCAGAAGCTGGGATGGCTTTTGTAATTCCAGGACTGTCTGTGGGAAATCAGGACACTTGGAGGATATGGAATATTTCCTTGTCCTTTCTGGGGAAGGATATTTGAGACTTGTGGGTACTCTGGGTAGTATCGCTTGTGCTATTGTGGGAGTTGCATAACTGACAGTGGAATCTGCTTGGTCGCCCACAGTTACTGGACTACTTGAGCCTCTGTGCTTAAGAGGCTTCTGATCAGAAGGCTCCAAATGCCTGCAGTTCCTCTCTTCCGATTGGCCAATCAGTGAATTGGAACAGTCTGCGGACTAGCACTTTGGTGATGTGTAACCCCTTCCTGCGAATAGCGTGAGAAATGCTCAATGGCCTTTCAGCGTCACGTGTGAAAATGCCCTGTGTGTGAACTGACTGTGTTCTAAGAGATGGCCTTTAGAAGATTTACACTGATCTGTGGATCCTGCTTTAGATAGTTTTTGTTTACTCGGCATCTGCATTCAGGCTGCCTTAGCAAACTCTTGGCTTGAGCTCCTCGGTAGCTCCGAGCACCCTCTCCTGTTAATCTCTACAATTGTTTGTTTTATGGTGTAGACTACTTTGCATTGTCAGGACATCATCCCTGGACAGTGTTTTCCTTGGCAGCATTTCTAGGTCTGAATCTTGGCCTCTCCAGATTTCTCGTCATTAGCAGTCAGAAAAAATGCTAAGCAGGCTCTGGCTGTTTCTTCTCACAATTTGTGGCAACTTGCAGAGGGTTAATGAATGCCTCTCCTCCCCACCCTCCCCAGATGCTTTGCATGAGGCATTTAGGGTGACAGAAAAATGGTAACCTCCTGCTCCAGAAGCAGATGATTTAACATCTCTCTGCACCCTTTATACAGTGGTACCTTGGGTTAAGAACTTAATTCGTTCTGAAAGTCCGTTCTTAACCTGAAACTGTTCTTAACCTGAGATACCACTTTAGCTAATGGGGCCTCCCGCTGCCGCCGTGCCGCCACCGCACGATTTCTGTTCTCATCCTGAAGCAAAGTTCTTAACCTGAGGTACTGTTTCTGGGTTAGCGGAGTCTGTAACCTGAAGCGTCTGTAACCTAAGGTACCACTGTACTTAGACATATGCAGACGCTGAAACTGATTTGTAACTCTGTTTCCTTCACCAACATATTAAACCATGGGTAGCAAATGTGGTGTTGGACTGCAGCTCCCATAATCCCTGACCCTTGATCATGGTAGTGGGGGCTGATGGAGGCTGGGGTCTAGCAGAATCTGGAAGGCACTATGTTAGTTGCCTCTGTATTGGGCAGATGTATAGATTAAGAGGTTTAAAAACCTCTTTTCAGGGCACCTTGCTCTTGGAAGGCAGCAGACAGAAAATTCCATCACAAGACCTAATAATCAGTGCCGGATTTATGTCTAGGCTAAGTAGGCTAGGGACGCGGGTGGCGCTGTGGGTAAAAGCCTCAGCGCCTAGGGCTTGCCGATTGAAAGGTCGGCGGTTCGAATCCCCGCGGCGGGGTGCGCTCCCGTTGCTCGGTCCCAGCGCCTGCCAACCTAGCAGTTCGAAAGCACCCCCAGGTGCAAGTAGATAAATAGGGACCGCTTACTGGCGGGAAGGTAAACGGCGCTTCCGTGTGCTGCGCTGGCTCGCCAGATGCAGCTTTGTCACGCTGGCCACGTGACCCGGAAGTGTCTCCGGACAGCGCTGGCCCCTGGCCTCTTAAGTGAGATGGGCGCACAACCCCAGAGTCTGTCAAGACTGGCCCGTACGGGCAGGGGTACCTTTACCTTTACCTTTAAGTAGGCTGAAGCCTAGGGCCTCTAAATCTAGGGGGCCTCGCCATCCCTCCCGCTCCCCAGCAGGCAATCTCCCCTCTCCCAAGCCCAAGACTTCATGTGAAGGCAGGGCAACTCGGGCCTCTAAGTCTAGGGGGCCTCGCCGGCCTGCCTGCTCTCCAGTGCCACAGTCTTCCCTCTCCCAAAATTGCAAACCCAAGACTTCATTGCAAGGCAACTTGGGCCCAGCAACTGTGAGACTCAGGGCTAGCCAGTAGGGCCCAATTTGAAGCATTGTGACCCAACCTTTTTTCTTTTGTAGGGCCCCAGTTCACAGCCAAAGTCTGCAAAATCTTATAGATATAAATAAAATCCATCTAGATTGCCCTGGTGCGGGGGCCCTCTTAGGAGCGGCCCGCGGGGCCCAGTTTGGCCCAATTGCTCCAATTGCCTTAAGGTCAGCCCTGATGAGACTGTGCAGGGGTTGGACTGACAAGCCCTGCACCTTCTAGGTCTCTGGTGTCACCATTCAGAGTACAGACTTGTTATGGGAATAAAGGGGGGGGCAGTGTGTGTAGGAGAGTGCCAAGAGATATTGATTCTGCCATTGCCCCATGGCTCTTTAGGTTGTTGCTGGACACTCAGTGCGGCATACCCTCATTGCAGCCCCTATTCTGGAATTAAAAAGCTCATTGCCTCTCCCTTTTCCTGTGGAAAGCATGTAGGGTATGGTCATAGGGATAGAGAGATGCCTCTCTATGCTCTGAGTGTAGTGGTGAATTGGAACTTTCAGTTTAAAGCCAGAAGAAATTCAAGATGCAAGCGATAACACTAGCCATTTTCTTTTTGTCTCGCCAATTTCATCATCCTCTCATCAGTGTTCACTACGTTCAGAGGAACCAGCTAAAATTAGAATATAGGGGAGAAAAAAACTTTCCCCCAACCACGCTTCCCCCCACCCTGGCATCAAATCTGTACATCTATCAAGCTACCAGTGCTGGAACAGAGCTAATCCCACAGTAGCTGCAAGGGGAAAGCTGCTCATATTGCTCCAAATAATTATCTGTACTCAGCCATACTGTATTGAATTAGCTAGCATGTGGCTACTATTAATCTTTCATCCATAATCTCAGCTTGCTAGGTGGACCACAGAAGACATAACTGAGGTTGCAATCCTATACTTGGAGTGGCTTACTTTTGAGTAGACATGCACAGGATTGTAATGTGCTGGCTTACTCCTAGGTAACTGCATGTTGCTTAAACTTCAGGCACGTTTCCATTAAGCGGAAATTCGGAGAGGAACAGACTGGAATTCAGAGCCATTCATCAGCAAATTAACCTTGGAACAACTCCTACCTTCTTGCAGCGTTTACTGGACCCATCACCTAGTTATCACAGCTGGATGGCTGGATTGTGTCTTCTCTCTGGAGTGTTATCTTGGAAGAGCATAATGGAAAGTAGAGGAAGAAGAAGAAAAAGCTCCTGCTAAGATTGCGGTTGTCTGAACAGCTCTTGGCAGGAGTAACAAATCGAGGTTGCCTCTGATCCTGGCAGACTTTTCTCTTTCATTAGCACAAATGTCAGTCCAGAGGAAAAAAACAAAGCAAAAAACCCAACCCCATTTACTTTGGAGATGCTCTTGCAGCCTGTTGCATATTCTGTTCTGAGCTGACTGGATTGTTGGCAGAACAGGAGGAGACGGGCATAAATCACATGGGCTTTCTATCCTAGGGCATTTCTGCTCAATCTTTCACAGCTCCAAGATCAGCTTTAAATTATCCCAGGAGGATGCTTGTTGTTGTTGCTTGATATGTTGGATACTGTTGACTTATTCCTGTTATGTTTGCTCAATAGTAGAAAACAGCCAG
The DNA here is from genome assembly GCF_027172205.1 of Podarcis raffonei. NCBI lineage: Eukaryota > Metazoa > Chordata > Lepidosauria > Squamata > Lacertidae > Podarcis > Podarcis raffonei. Next base: position 39,910,043 of record NC_070603.1, read on the forward strand.
AGTCTTTTGCTTTTGGCAAAAAATGCTCTTCCCATTTCAGCAAAGTTGTTTTGCTAGAGGGCAATGGCTGGAAAAAATAATAGGGTTTTAAAAAATAATTCTCTCTTCCCCCCTCCCAATTTTAAATAAATTGCAATCAGCTCTACAATCCATTTATTCAAACCAGATTCTCTGATTCTGCTGAACTGGTGCCTCTTAATGGCAAAAACTTCCTTCTAACTGGAACAGCATTTCTCCTGCATCTTTCTGCTGAAGATACTGTTGTCAGGGCACAAACCCTGCAACCATAGATCAATGGGTTATTACATCCATGAGTTATTACATAACTCCCAGTTTATGCTGGGGTTACATTACAAGGCACCGTATGCATTAGTGAAATCATTTATATTTGAAACACCATTGGAAAAGCCTGCAGACACCTTTAAACCTTTGGAAATCCCTGGAAACCCCTTTAAACAACCAGCAGCACTTACCAGACGGGCATGAATGGTGGCAATAGTGGCTCTCAGTCTCCTTGCTCAAACGCTCAAAGGGCTCCTAGGATTGCACTTGCAAAGGCTTGTGGGATTGCTAGGTGCTGTTTTTACACCTTTTTTGCCCTTTCTGGGCTCTTTTAGGGCTGTTTTTGCCATTTTTAAAGTCACTTCTGGGTTTGGCGTAATGGATTATGCATCAGTTGGATGTGTGTCAATTGGTTGTTGCCCATACTTCTAAGCACCTGCACACTGCTGAGTGTAATTTTCCCCATTTGTACAGTTCCTTTTAAATGTAGGGCACATAGTGCACTCTCTTAAAAAAGTGATATGCATCTAGTATTAAGTTAAGAATTCTGTGTGGGCACAACTGAGATGATAAACAGATGCCAAAGGTTACCTTACCAGCTGCACATTCACAGCCACACACATGTACTAGGCATGCCCAAGGTACACACTGCTTGTTTTGGTATGATTGCCTTCACAGTTTGCTCAGAAATCATTTTTGTCAAGCAAAACACTCATATTTTCAAAAATGAAAATGAAAAAAGCTTCAAGGTGGAAGGTATGTGTGATCAGATGTAACATATTTGGAAAACAGCACTTTAAAAGATGTATAAATTGCAGGTGAAGCCAGTGCTATTTTTCTAGAAAAAGAGGTGTTGCCTCCCTTGTTCTCTTAGAATGGCACTTACCTGAGGTGCCGGAACTGAGTTCCTGTGAGTTCCTGCTGGAAAAAAGTCGTGGGTCAAGCACTGCCTTCTTACTGTGTTCATATTTCCTTCCCTTTGGCTATCTGCCTGCAGTTACCTGAATACACTTTGATTCAAATGATTACAATGCTGCAAGTCCATTATGAATGAATTGTGGCTTATCCTCCTCCTTCGTCCACAGCAACGAGAGCACATGTTGCTTCATCAAAAGAAAACTGAGGCACTTTGTACACATTACAGTGAGTGAGGTGGTAGAATTCCATACTGTGCCACTTCAGATTTCAGGTGTGGCTGGTGGGATGTCACATCTGAATGCTCACTCAGATAAAATAAAGTTCTTGTGTATGTAGTAAAACTCACACAGGTGAGTCTTACTAGGGACACGGGTGGTGCTGTGGTCTAAACCACTGAGCCTCTTGAGCTTGCCAATTGGAAGGTCGGTGGTTCGAACCTGTGCAATGGGGTGAGCTCCTGTTGCCCTGTCTCAGCTTCTGCCAACTTAGCAGTTCGAAAGCATACCAGTGCAAGTAGATAAATATGTACCACTGCGGTGGGAAAAATGGCGTTTCTGTGTGCTCTGGCTTCCGTCATGGTGTCTCGTTGAACCAGTAGCGGTTTAGTCCTGCTGGCCACATGACCTGGAAAGTTGTCTGTGGACAAACACCAGCTCCCTCGGCCTGAAGCAAGATGAGTGCCACACTCCATAGTCACCTTTGGACTTAATCGTCCAGGGGTTCTTTACCTTTACATTTATTACCTAAAACTCTCACACCACAGAATTATGCTGAGAGGAAGTGAGCATTGCCAGAGAGGAGGAGGAGGGATTACACTGAGGACCCCTTGAGCAACAGTCCCCCAAAACTGGACATGAGACTGATAGAGGTTGCTTCAACACTGCTCTTGGATGTACATTTGGAGTAATGTGAGACTTTTCGGTCTATGTGGGTGGAACAAACACTCTTGTTTTCCCCTGCATCTGTAGCAACTTTCTGGGAAGTAAGGTAATGTCTACTTTCAGGAACTAGGTTAAGCCTAGAGTGGTGTAGGCTGCAATGCAGTGTTTGATAGCATCACCCTCGCTGTTAGGCTGCCATCTTAAAAGTGTCTTGGGAAGTCCTACTTGCTGAGACATCATTCACCACATTTGAGAGTTTGTGTAGCTTCACTAATGGGGGGTCATGCACAAACGGCTCCGGTAAATACTTGGCAAAGAAATAGCTCTCCCTTCTATTCTTCAGGGCTAATAATGCAGGGAATTGTTTAAGAAGGTGGATGAGATATGTCTTCACTAAATATTGATTGAAGAGCCCACAATATTTGCTTCTTTTACTTCTGCACAGCTTAAGGTGTGTGCTTGTTTGCAAATGGAGGGATCAGGTCCCCGGAGTCCTGTTATTTGTAAAGGGAACAATGCTCTTCCCGTGAGATTTCACAGGAATTAGAACAGCTCATTTACACTTGTCGGAAACCTCCCAGGAAGTGTATTTGGCCATGTGTGAGTACAGCCACTCAAGGGCAATTCCTTCTTTAGAGTTAGCTGCTATGCACGCTTCAGTAATGAGGTGCGAATTAGCACTATTGCTGACATCTTTACTGCATCCTTCAGGACCTGGACACTTGTATATCATTCAGAGCCTTCCATCCTCAGTCACAAAATTGGAGTTCTGCATATACATGACATCATAAACAATATTTCAGGGGATATGAGGCATGTGTTGTAGTCAGGCACATTGAATTAACTGTCAACAGACTTCTTTAGCTTTCAGGCTATAACATCTATTTGGCCTAGGAGAAAACCTGGTGTAGGCCTGGTTCATGACCTCTGCCAGTGAACGAATTAAACCTGCAATCCTATGCATGAGTGTTCAGCAACCTGGTACCCTCCAGATGTAGTCCATAGCAGGGGCTAATGGGAGTTGTAGTCCAAAACTTCTAGAAAGCACCAGGGAGTTCTAGAACACCATGAGGTTCTAGAATGCACTGATGGGAGTTGCGGTCCAGAGCTTCTAGAGAGCCCCAGGTGGGAATGGTTGCCTTGTACACCAACTTGAAAGCCCCATTGAATTTAATGGGACTAATTTCTGAAGAAGCTTGCATAGGATTATTTTCCTTGTTATGAACAGATGTGTGAAGCCTGAATTTCATGGTTAAGGTTCCACATACAGCACAAGGCAAGCATAAGTTATTGATATCTAGTATGGTATGGTGTCCTCTCTCACAGTAATGTAGATGGAATAGATGCAAAGATGGCACAGAAGTCAAGTGTGTGTTTGTGCGGAGTGTATTTCCCCCAGATCAAGCAGGGAAAAAAGAAAATGAAAAGGAGTATCCTGTATTTCTCTGAAAACTTTGGTTGTTTGACTCTCTCTCTCTCTCTCTCTCTCTCTCTCTCTCTCTCTCTCTCTCACACACACACACACACACACACACACACACACACGAAGGAGATAGTTCAGTCTGGAGAGCATGAGATTCTTAATCTCAGGATCATGGGTCCAAGCCCCACATTGGGTAAAATATCCCTGCATTTCAGGGATGGACTAGATGACCCTCATGGTCCCTTACAACTCTACAATACTGTGTTTCTATTTATTCAGGTAGCCAGATAATTATTTGAATTGCCTCGTGTAATACAGGGCCATTATATTACATTGGCAATTGTAGAGTTATTTATTGTAAAATATTGTAAAAAAACAGTTACACAGCATTAAAATATAAACATCCATACTTAAAATATACAACAACACAATCCTAATAAAACACTGAAATGTAAACATGATAGTTAAAATACACAATAAAAGAATCCTAATTTTAAAAACACAGGAATCAAAACAGAAGATTCGGATCAAGAGATCAAAAGAATGCCTGTGTAAATAATAATTATTATTGGTAATTAAATTTTTATCCCGCCCTTCCTCCCAAAGGAGCCCAAGGCAGCAAACAATACAAACATTATTATTTTTCAAATCAACTTTTCATCTAAAACATACCTATCAGGTCTTTCAGGGTGTAGTCAGAGGGAATCCAGGAATCAGGAGTTGTGCCAGGGAATGAGAGGCAAAGGTCTGAGCCAAGTCAGAACCAAAGAACTCACTGGAGCTGGGAAGACCATTGCTGTTGCTGTACACACAAAATCCAAGCTCAGCTAGGAAGCCCTTGATGGTTAACCCTCCTGGTCTCGGATGGACCAATGGGCAGCCTGGGTGCCCTGGAAGATTTCCCACTCTCTATATGTTCTGAGACAGCATGCTAAATTTATTTTTAATATTGCATTTAAATATCCAGTTTAAGAAAAAAGAGAGAGGCTACTTTAAATACATATTTTGAGATGAAGCACACATTCAAAAATTGTTTTGAAATGCCTACTTTAATGCACAGGATTAAAAAAATCTGTAGGCAAATTCAGAAACCGAATGGAATTATGGATAAAAAACATGTGAAAGTGGCACAGGAAGGAAAAAGGTCTAACTTGCCCATGCTTATAACTGAGCACGTCTTCTGTTTTCCATTTACGACTTCAGAAAGTGAGGTCCAATAGGATTTAACTGTGATTGTCCCGTGCAGAATGTCATGGGCTGACTTGCAGAAATAACATGAAAACCCACATTTGCACTCTAGCCCTGTTCTACTTTTCTTTTAAAACAGCAGTTGCTATAGTTCCAGCTTTGGCAGAAACGTCTTCCCAATAAACCCCCGTTTTAAAGAGGGAGCCGTTACAAGGCAGTTGCTCTGATTTCACATCACGCCGGAGCTTGGCAGGCAGCCGTCCATCTGCAGAAACCATCTCCTTTTCGGTCCTCTGAGCATTAGCAGAGTGTGCACAGCTTTTCACACTGGAGAATTATCAGCACAGATGCAACGTCCTTAAATTGCTTTTTATGGCTTTTAAAGACAATGGGGCATTATTGCAATGCCGGATGTAGCCCAAAAGCCAAAATGCTTCAGCTCTGCAGGTACACACAACGAATGCCAAAGAACCCAGTGCAAAGCTGCTGGTCCCTGCCCCGATTTCTTGATATGTTTGGTTTTCATTTTCTGCCTCAGCCCCACCCCAGCACTGCCACATTTCTTCATAATACAATAATAATAATAATTTATTATTTATACCCCACTCATCTGGTTGGGTTCCCCAGCCACTCTGGGCAGCTTCCAACAAAACATTAAAAATACAATAAAACATCAGACATTAAAAACTTCCCTAAACAGGGCTGCCTTAAGATGTCTTCTAAAAGTCAGATAGTTGTTTATTTCCTTGACATCTGATGGGAGGGCGTTTCACAGGGCAGGCGCCATTACCAAGAAGGCCCTCTGTCTGGTTCTCTGTAACTTCGCTTCTATCAGTGAGGGAACCGCCAGAAGGCCCTTGGAGCTGGACCTCAGTGTCCGGGCAGAACGATGGGGGTGGAGATGCTCCTTCAGGTAGACTGGGCCCTCCCCCAAGCTCTCTCTACTCCCTTCAGCATTCACACTAAAAGTGAAGGATGCAGAAGTTCCTCCTTGGTCACGTGTGCTTTCTTGGGTAGAACCGGCCCTTCTTTCCCCATAACACTTCACACTGGCTGACCTGCTTGAAAAGAGAAAAGGTGGGATCTACCAAATGCATGGCTGGGCCCTTGGAGACACAGGTCCCAGGAATCATATGTCAGAACCAGAGGTGGGTTATAGGGAAACTTTGCCTGCAAGCCAAATGCAGCCCTCCAGGCCACTCTGTCTGGTCCTCAGGCTCCTCCCAGGGTCATGACCCTAACCAGCCTTGCTCTGCATCCTCTTCAAGGGTCTTTTACAGCTTGGAATGTTTCCTTCAACTGTGATGATGCTTCTTGCTTAACAGGATTAAGATTTTTGTTTTGTTTTGCATAGCAGCATAGAAACCTCTGGCTTTTGCACAGATGGTCATTCTTCAAGGCAGTTTGCTCCACTGCTTAACTTTCCCAGCATTTCTGATATGTGAGGTGCACTTGTTTCTCTGAATTAAAGTCAGAGACACTGATATCCTATTATTGTCAGTATACTGGTGGTTGCTGGTTTAGCTGGCCAGTCAAAGTTGTTCCTGGGGTGTGGGTGCTGTCCAGGGCTGGATTTAGGTTTGAGGAGGCCCTAAGCTACTGAAGGTAATGGGGCCCTTTATATGTCCAGCTATCCTTTGTCAACAACAAATTGTCACTGTTTTTTGTGTTGAATATATGCTATACGGTAATTTATGAACCTAATAGTTATGGAAGTGAGAGCTGGACCATAAAGAAGGCTGATCACCGAAGAACTGATGCTTTTGAATTATGGTGCTGGAGGAGACTCTTGAGAGTCCCATGGACTGCAAGAAGATCAAACCTATCCATTCTTAAGGAAATCAGCCCTGAGTGCTCACTGGAAGGACAGATCCTGAAGCTGAGGCTCCAATACTTTGGCCACCTCATGAGAAGAGAAGACTCCCTGGAAAAGACCCTGATGTTGGGAAAGATTGAGGGCACAAGGAGAAGGGGACGACAGAGGATGAGATGGTTGGATAGTGTTCTCGAAGCTACCAGCATGAGTTTGACGAAACTGTGGGAGGCAGTGGAAGACAGGAGTGCCTGGCGTGCTCTGGTCCATGGGGTCACGAAGAGTCGGACACGACTAAATGACTAAACAACAACAACAACAACTAGGTATATAAAGCCATTTGCACATAACAAAAATGTGTTTTATCAAAGTAATTGTTGAACTGAAATACAATTAAGAAGAAGTATATTAATAGTGAAATACAATTAAGAAGTATATTTTTTGGGTCCTTCAAGAGAGTGGGGCCCTAAGCTATACAGTGATATCTCTAGTTGCAGACACGATCCATTCCGGGGTGCCATTCACACCCCAAAAAGTCTGCAACTAGAGCGGTGCTTCTGTGCACTTCCAGGTTTGCCGCGTTCGCAAGCAGAAAAGACGCAACATGACTGTAGCTTGTTTAGCTTATACGTAAATCCAGCACTGGTGCTGTCGCATGCTGACAGCTTCTAGGAGCCACTGGTGAGAGCTCAGTGCAGGGTGAAGAAAAGGCTAAGGAGTAAACCCTACACAAATCCAGAGTGGAGTCCCTAAGACGGTTGGATGGCGCCTTGTGTTCCTCCTTCTGGCAACTTGTGTAGCCAAGCTGGTATTGCTCAGTTTTCCTTTGGACCACATCAGTGAGGCCGAGAGGGAGGTTTTATCATCTGGGCAGCCCAGGACCTTCATACACACTGCCCATGCTTGTGCCCTTGTCTCGAGACAGACGATTGCCAACAACAACTGGTGGTTGCTTTGACCAGGCTTCAGCCATTAAGATCCAAAGGCTTTTTATACATAGCATTTTATCAATGGAGGCTGGGTACTTGTCTTTTCTATGCACACACACAATTGAGATCTGGTTTCATTACAAAAATAAAAGGTAATTGCAGATTAATTCTGCGTTACCCTGCAGTGTATCCATTTGAATATGGATGAAAACAGATGTTGTCAGTCCTGGCAATGGGTGTGTGTGTGATGTTGTGGGTGGGTGTATACTAAGATCACAATCACCACTTCCTTCTTCATTCACTTGGGGAAAGTACAACGAGGAAAAGGCATGGAGGATTTGCAAATATATAGCAAGGAATCACACCCTGCATACATTCCCCTTGCAGTGGCCTGGACACTCCTCATGCCTCAGCAGAATTGGGATTTGCATCAACTTTCTGGCCTCAGAACAGAAAACTTGAAATGACTTACACACTGAAAAATCCAGTCTCCGAGGCCCTGAATGTGCAGATCTTGAAATCCTTTGCTATGACAGAGAACCACAGCTAATCAGCAAGCTAGAGGGAAATGGAACAAATGTAGCAGCTTGTAGTTTTCTTCTCCCAGGTCTTCCCCTGCCTCACTTCCCTGTGAGAAACTTTGTCAAGGGAAAACCCAACATGCTTCTGCAGAAGGAAAGTTGAGCTTTCTCCTTTTCAAAGGAGCTTCTCTCATCTTCTGACTCGTGAACACAGACTCTATCAGGCTCATGCCGGCACCTTCCATGATAAATAAACTGCATCAGGAATTGTCTTCTGGCCTCCTTAGCTGGTAGAGGGTAGTTTTGGGGAAGGTCTGTAGCTCAGTGGTAGAGCATCTCCTTCTCATCCAAAAGGTCCCCCACCATTTATGCTTGATCAGATGGGCAAGAAAAGTAGAGATTTTGGAACCCCAAAAAGAAACCTTGACCTGTTTTTATGCAACAGCTCACATCTGGGACTTGTGGAACTGGATTTAGACAGACATTAGTTAGATTCCTCTTTTGATATTTTATTTAAATGAATGTGGTTAGAATGATTTTGGCTGGTAGCAACTGCAATACCAGCTGAATAAATGAACAGGCTGCCCAGGGAAATTTTGGAATATTTCTCTTGAGGTTTTGAAACACGAGTCATGAGGAGCATTGGGCAGGGTTGTTTGAAGGTTAATAGATCCTTATCTTGATGTTGACAAAAACCAGGATGTTTTTATTGAAGTCCCCATCAGTTCCGTGTGTGTGTGTGTGTGTGTGTGTGTGTGTGTGTAGTGGTTAGGGTGTCAGTGGAAGGTCTGTTCTGCTATGCAAGGAGAAATCCTTGTGCAGACGGAATGATAGACTTAGCACTACATTGAATTCCACCTACAGAGTATAATTTTGCTGAGCTGAAAGACCTAGGACAAGAATTCCATGCTGTTGGTTGCCAAGACAGTCCATTCAAAGATCTGATTCCTCCGAAATCATACACCAAAACAACAACAACATGCATTCCAACCCAAGGACCAGTCACAGATCCAAGGAGAAATGCTATGTGCACTGGAATATTTACTTAGATCCCCCCCCCTTACATTTACTTAGATTTTTTCCCCCTGGCACAGACTTGGAGATTTCTTTTCTTCTTTAAGTAAGGGTAAAGTTTACCAATACCAATACCTATGATGGCCAAGGGCAAGGAGATACCCCAGAAGTTAGTTTATGAAAAGTGAGCATCCACTAACTCTAGCTGCCGACCTTAGCTCCGCTCCATGTGGGTTGGGTTTCTGTGCTAGATGGCTGCATTTTACAGACATCTGGATTCAATAATCCAGTTGATACAGGCCATAAAATTAGAAACTGAACACTCCAGAAGGCAGAGGTCAGCCAGTGATTCATTGTGATCTAATGTGCTGGGCAGCAGCTCTTTGTGGTCGGGTAACAGGCTGTGTGAGGAACGGAAGGGCGGAACAGGGGAGAGGGATCAGCCCATGCCTCTTGTCATGCATTTTCTCGACCCCAAATACTGGAAATTGGGACCAACCTTTTTATAACCCCATCTACTTAACACATCCACCCAACCACCTTTATTCAAAACAGCCGGGTAGCTTGCAAACAAAGCAGACTTTGCTGTGGTTTCATTTAGTCTGCAGCCTTGATCCTGACCTTGGTGCTCAGGAAATTCTGCTGGAAAGGTACATAGTCCTTGGCCCAGCTTTCTAACCCCCCCAATGCCCTTTGTGGTTCATTGTGCTTTCATCCCTCTTTATCAGCTGAAGCTGGGCCTGGCCTCTTAATAAAGAGCTCATGGAGACCAACTCATGCAGATCAGTGACCTCAGAATGCCCTCTGGCCACCTTGTAAGTCTGTCTCCCAGACAAGATAGGAAAGAGGGGGTGCAATCCCTTTCCCCATCTTCAGTGCATACTTATGAATACAAGTGGGGGTTCCAATCCAGGTTGAATGGCAAGCACAGAAGTGGGAGGTGTCTCTGTGTTATATTGGTCTGTATCCATTGATATAAAGTACAGTCATACCTCATGTTATGTTTGCTTCATGTTACGTTCTTTCAGGTTAGGTCCTGTGGCTACCCAGAAGTACTGGAAAGGGTTACTTCCGGGTTTTGCCACTCGCGCATGCACAGAAGCGCAAAATGACATCACATGCATGTGCAGAAGCGCCGAATCGCAACCCACGCATGCGCAGACGCGCATGTTGCAATGTTGCAAACAGGCCTCTGGAACAGATCCCGTTCGCAACCAGAGGTACCACTGTAGAAGGGTGTGACATTGTGCAGATGGCGTGTTCCTTTTCTGGAGAAATTACATACTGTACATGGTTTTTTGGTGTGTTTTTTTAAAAGCAGCTCAACCAGAAAAGTGCAGCACTCTTGGAAGGAAAGGATTCTGCAGCCAGTTCTTTTTTCAAAGCCACACTTCATCCGCCCTGGGAGGAACTCACCACAGTCGCTGGCTGACCTCCACAGCACCCGTGGCCACAGCAAACCTTATGAATGTGCTGTCGCAGCAGCAATTTGCTGTTGGTCGCAAATGTCCCTGCTTAGTCTTCCAGCGATGTCTTCCAGAGCCAGCGGCTGCATCAAGAGCAAACGGGTGCCTCCAATCTGAAACAATGTCCTGGTAGCTGCAACTTGCACCAAGAGGTCCTGCAAAGATTTAGGCTAGAATTAGCTACTGTCAAATTGGTACTTACTTTTTGCTCTCTCTGACACTTTTGCCTTGCAATATGTCTCCAATCTGGCTTAGTTCCCCCACATATATCAAGTATTGCAGTGGCTCATTTGCTTATAGTCTAGGCCAGAAGGAGAAACTGGATTTGAAATCTGTTATGTTTTTAAGAAGGAAAGGCCATAGCTTAGTGTTTGAGTACACGCTTTTCGTGAAGAATGTCCCAGATTTCATCTCTGGCATATGCAGTAGGACTCCTGTCTGAAATCCTGGAGAGCTACTACCAGCCAATGGCAATAGTCATGAGCTAAAGGGAATAAATGAGGTACTAGGAAATAATCATATAAAGTTGGATAGATCACCCAGTCCACGTCCCTACATTATTTTGACTTCAAGAATAGCCACCAGATACTTCAGAAAATTCCCCTGTGAACATAACAACTTTATTTCATTGTTTTAAGTCTGGGTGCTTCCAGGCTGTCAGCATTTCTTGAGAGGGATCCAAATACATTCCAGAACTTTAGATTTGCGTCATTAAAGTTGCCATAGTGCAACAAATCCACTTTTAAAAAAAGAATAAGACATTTTGCGGCTTTGGAAAACGATGAGGAAATGCATTGAAAAGCACAGGATGACTAATGGGAAGATGTACAAACACCGCACAAGCTTTGTGGCAGCGAAACAGGTGGAATGCTCAACAAGCAGCTTGTCTGTCAAAGTTTGGTTTCTCTCTCTCATTTTTCCAGTCTTAAGTTCAGTTCTCCACATTTCCACATCAGTTTCCAATTCTTTAAAATAAAAAAGTTATTATGACAATTCATCAGCATTTTGGTACGGATTTCCCCAATACAGTATACACATATTTGTTCGCAATTTTGCCTAATATATATATTTGAAGCAATTTGCCATAATATAAGGCATTATTGTATGTTATTTCACTAATTCCATGCATTTTAATCCATATGTTACCCCAGTATATGCATTTTTTGTACACATTGTATCCCTGGAGAACTGAACTGCAAAATTCAGAGAAGTGCGAATTTCAAAATTCACATACTGTTTTGGAAATTAAGTAGGTTCACCTTTTAGTGTGAACTGAATTGAATTTCTCCAGCAACCCTTGTCTGGAGGGCCCCCTAAGTATTCTTAGAACTTGTGAGCGTATCCTGATATCCAAGATACTACTTCGGAGTAGTCCCAAGGGCAGCTACTGATGCTCAAAGTGTGATTAGGTAAAGTATGGCTGACATGCAGGCTAATCTATGTTTATTCTGAGGTAAGTCCCATTCAGTTCCAAAGGCTCCCTGGGACTTACTTCCAAATAAACATGGATTAGGCTGTGTGCCTACCCCATGTTCCCAAATCACACTGTGAGCATCAGTAGCTCCCTATTTCCACCTCTTCACTAGAAGCAGCATACGAGAAAGAGATAGTCCTACAGGAGAGCCCAAAAGCCTTTCTAGAAATAGCTTTTGAACCAAAGAGGGCTGGCAGGAGAGCTTAGGCATCTGGGGACGCAGCTTGATATGCTCTTTCCAAAATGTCTTTATTGTGTTGAGACAATAAACCTAAAGGGATGCACAAATATATACAGGTCAAGTAAACTGACAGTCATTAGTCATCTTTGTTTCACTTCCCCCACTTTCATGGTTCCAAGAACATTACACTGACAGGTTAACAAGTCCCCCTGCCCTTGCCACAACTCAGTAATAACATATGTATTGATTGGGATGTAATGCATCAATTGAAAGGCTCTGTCCGCATTTCAGAAGTATCTGGGTGGTGGACCTCTAGGTCTGAGATATATGATGTGTGTGGGAACAGGCCCATGGCTTCTTTGTTCAGCCTGAGTTAGTATGTGGAGCTTATTTGTATCAGTAACCATAGCCAGTAACCACCCCTTCATGGATCACTGCCTTGCCGTGGCGAAGGGGCTTGAAGAACTCAGAGAAGCTATGAACTACGCCGAGCAGGGCACACAAGATGAACAGGTCATAGTGGAGAGTTTTGACCAAACGTGATCCACCTGGAGGAGGAACCGGCAAGCCACTCCAGTATCCTTGCCAAGAAAACTCCATGGACAAAGACAACAGGCATATAAAAGTTATGACGCTGGAAGATGAGCCCCTCAGGTCGGAAGGCGTCCAACATGCTACTGGGGAAGAGCGGAGGGCAAGTACAAGTAGATCCAGAGCTGATGAAGCGGCTGGGCCAAAGCCGAAAGGACGCTCAGTTGCGGATATGCCTGGAAGCGAAAGGAAAGTCCAATGCTGTAAAGAAAAATATTGCATAGGAACCTGGAATGTAAGAACCATGAACCTGGGTAAGTTGGAGGTGGTCAAAAATGAGATGGCAAGAATAAATATTGACATCCTGGGCATCAGTGAACTAAAATGGACGGGAATGGGCGAATTCAGTTCGGATGACCATCACATCTACTACTGTGGGCAAGAAACCCGTAAAAGAAATGGAGTGGCCCTCATAGTCAACAAAAGAGTGACGAAAGCTGTACTGGGATGCAATCTCAAAAATGATAGAATGATCTCGATACGAATCCAAGGCAGACCTTTTAACATCACGGTAATCCAAGTTTATGCACCAACCACTGGTGCTGAAGAAACTGAAATAGACCAATTCTATGAAGACTTACAAGACCTTATAGAAGTGACACCAAAGAAGGATGTTCTTCTCATTATAGGGGATTGGAATGCTAAAGTAGGGAATCAAGAGATAAAAGGAACAACTGGCAAGTTTGGCCTTGGAGATCAAAACGAAGCAGGGCAAAGGCTAATAGAGTTCTGTCAAGAGAAAAAGCTGGTCATCACAAACACGCTTTTCCAACAACACAAGAGACGACTCTACACATGGACATCACCAGATGGGCAGTATCGAAATCAGATTGATTATATTCTCTGCAGCCAAAGATGGAGAAGCTCTATACAGTCAGCAAAAACAAGACCTGGAGCTGACTGTGGCTCAGATCATCAGCTTCTTATAGCAAAATTCAAGCTTAAACTGAAGAAAGTAGGAAAAACCACTGGGCCGGTAAGATACAATCTAAGTCAAATCCCTTATGAATACACAGTGGAAGTGACGAACAGGTTTAAGGATTTAGATTTGGTGGACAGAGTGCCTGAAGAACTATGGATGGAGGCTCGTAACATTGTACAGGAGGCAGCAACGAAAACCATCCCAATGAAAAGGAAATGCAAGAAAGCAAAGTGGCTGTCCAACGAGGCCTTACAAATAGCGGAGGAGAGAAGGCAAGCAAAATGCGAGGGAGATAGTGAAAGATACAGGAAATTGAATGCAGATTTCCAAAGAATAGCAAGGAGAGACAAGAAGGCCTTCTTAAACGAGCAATGCAAACAAATAGAGGAAAACAACAGAATAGGAAGAACCAGAGATCTGTTCAAGAAAATTGGAGATATGAAAGGAACATTTCGTACAAAGATTACCATAATAAAGGACAAAAGTGGTAAGGACCTAACAGAAGCAGAAGACATCAAGAAGAGGTGGCAAGAATACACAGAGGAATTATACCAGAAAGATATGGATGTCTCGTACACCCCAGGTAGTGTGGTTGCTGACCTTGAGCCAGACATCCTGGAAAGTGAAGTCAAATGGGCCTTAGAAAGCACTGCAAATAACAAGGCCAGTGGAAGTGATGGTATTCCAGCTGAACTATTTAAAATGTTAAAAGATGATGCTGTTAAGGTGCTACACTCAATATGCCAGCAAATTTGGAAAACTCAGCAGTGGCCAGAAGATTGGAGAAGATCAGTCTACATCCCAATCCCAAAGAAGGGCAGTGCCAAAGAATGCTCCAACTACCGCACAATTGCACTCATTTCACACGCTAGCAAGGTTATGCTTAAAATTCTACAAGGAAGGCTCAAGCAGTATGTGGATCGAGAACTCCCAGAAGTGCAAGCTGGATTTAGAAGAGGCAGAGGAACCAGAGACCAAATTGCAAACATGCGCTGGATTATGGAGAAAGCTAGAGAGTTCCAGAAAGACATCTACTTCTGCTTCATTGACTATGCAAAAGCCTTTGACTGTGTCGACCACAGCAAACTATGGCAAGTTCTTAAAGAAATGGGAGTGCCTGATCACCTCATCTGTCTCCTGAGAAATCTCTATGTGGGACAAGAAGCTACAGTTAGAACTGGATATGGAACAACTGATTGGTTCAAAATTGGGAAAGGCGTACGACAAGGCTGTATTTTGTCTCCCTGCTTATTTAATTTATACGCAGAATACATCATGCGAAAGGCTGAGCTGGATGAATCCCAAGCTGGAATTAAGATTGCTGGAAGAAATATCAACAACCTCAGATATGCAGATGACACAACCTTGATGGCAGAAAGTGAGGAGGAATTAAAGAACCTTTTAATGAGGGTGAAAGAGGAGAGCGCAAAATATGGTCTGAGGCTCAACATCAAAAAAACGAAGATCATGGCCACTGGTCCCATCACCTCCTGGCAAATAGAAGGGGAAGAAATGGAGGCAGTGAGAGATTTTACTTTCTTGGGCTCCATGATCACTGCAGATGGTGACAGCAGCCACGAAATTAAAAGACGCCTGCTTCTTGGGAGAAGGGCAATGACAGGCCTAGACAGCATCTTGAGAAGTAGAGACGTCACCTTGCCAACAAAGGTCCGTATAGTTAAAGCCATGGTTTTCCCAGTAGTGATGTATGGAAGTGAGAGCTGGACCATAAAGAAGGCTGATCGCCGAAGAATTGATGCTTTTGAATTATGGTGCTGGAGAAGACTCTTGAGAGTCCCATGGACTGCAAGAAGATCAAACGCATCCATTCTTAAGGAAATCAGCCCTGAGTGCTCACTGGAAGGACAGATCGTGAAGCTGAGGCTCCAGTACTTTGGCCACCTCATGAGAAGAGAAGACTCCCTGGAGAAGACACTGATGCTGGGAAAGATGGAGGGCACAAGGAGAAGGGGGCGACAGAGGATGAGATGGCTGGATAGTGTTCTCGAAGCCACAAACATGAGGCTGACCAAACTGCGGGAGGTAGTGGAGGACAGAGGTGCCTGGCGTGCTCTGGTCCATGGGGTCACGAAGAGTCGGACACGACTAAACGACTAAACAACAACAACAACAACAACCATAGCCAATAAATGCACACGGGTCCTGCAATGTATGGGTCCTGCCCATATCATATTGCTTTTGAGAAATGCAGAAGTGACTCCAAGGGCTGTTCTCAGTGAGGGGGTACCTGGAGCGTTCACCAGCCCTGCCCTAACCTGTCCTCCAGTATCCCATTGTAAATCCCACGGACTTTGACACCCACCCTGTCAAATAAATCCTCTTTCTTTTGTCGCAAGGCAGCTTGCCAGGTTGTGTTGTGTTTACAACTACTCCAGGTGTTCTAATGTAAACACTACCTCCATCTGCTCAGCTCCCCTTGGGAGAGGACAGGTTTCATTTATCCCACCAGAATCATTTCATGGCTATGTCCGCATTACGAAAAAAAATTTGCAGTGTCGCCAGCCGTGCAAGGAGAGCCCAAGCAGGGAGGGTCTTTTCTCCGCTTCAGGTGAATACATGGAGGTTGGTGGGGCCAGTGAGTAGGGTTCCACTCTCCCCATTCGGTCCACACATTCCTGTCCCTGGAAATATTACATGAATTGGATTGCTCTGGGACTTAGCAAAATGTGCTATATTCCTTACAGTGAGGTATGAGAAGACTGATAATTAGTACAGTCCATTCATGCATAGTGGGCACATGGCATGATAGCATTTCCTCTATGCCTTAATTTAATTTTGTGCCTTCAGCCCAGCTGTGCATTCCTGAATGTAGCCTGATAATCAAAGGAAACGTCCTTCTATGCATTCCCTTGTATCTGAGACTTACGGGAAGGAAGGGACTCTGCGTTTGGGTATCATCTCCTCCCGTGCATTTTCTCCTCTGTAAAAAACAACAACCATGGAGTTTTTATCGTGCTCCCCTTGCTCCCGCTTCCAAAATGAGGTCTACACACGAAGCAGAATATCGTGGGAACGAAGTGGCATCAATTGGTAGACTTCACTGTGACCTATATTGAATTATTTCCCTGTTTGAAAAACTTTCCATCAGTATTCAAGTAGCACAACAGGAAGAGTTCTGAGTTAGAACTCCCCAGCGCTCACTTCTAGGATATGTAAATCTTTAATTGCAGGAGTTAGGTGGAGGAGCCTTGAAAATGGTACAGTATAGCTCAGGCTGCTGTCTGATGTGGAGAAGTCTACTCTACCACTGTAGGATTCTACCACCTCATTCTGCTAAGAACAAGGCCTCATTTGTTGTCACCGCAGACAAATTATTGCGTCGACTCTTTCTGACGCTGAGATCAAGAACATGAGAACAATGGGAGAACCCTGCTGGATCGAACCCATATTGTACAGAATCCCATATTGTACAGAATCCTGTTCTCACAATGGCTGACCAGATGTCTCTGAAGAGCCCATAAACAGGAAATGAGTGCAGTAGCACACTCCTGACTGCGATCTCCAGCAACTGATGTTCAGAGGCGTCCAACTGGAGGAACTAGTCATTGTGATTACTTGTGCATGTGTGTGTATCTGCTGATTATAACATTTGTATCCCACTTTTCCTCCATGAAGCTCAAGATGGCTTACATGGTTCCTCACTTCCTATTTTACCCTCAAAACAACCCTGTGAGGTAGGCTAGTCTGAGAGATAGCAACAGCATGAAAACACTCTGTGAGTGTTATAAGTTAGTCCAGCACTCCAGTCATCACTCCACACAGGTAGCATCCCTCTCTATGTTGTAAGAACAGCTGTGTGGATATCAATTTTGTTCCAATATATACAAATCTCTTGGCTTCCCGACACATATATGTGGATGGAAATGTACACCTACATACCCGCTTTATGCTACTTGATATGCATGCTCTTGATACACAGATAAGATTCTTTACATGCAAAAAAGGCAACAGGAGTCTTTGTCCTCCTACGGTTTGTGGAGGTCTGCTGTAGTCTTGCGCATTTCATTGCGCTGACATAGTTTGCTGAAGCAATAATTCTGTGACTGATGGGAAGTGTCTCAGGATTCTGTGCCGTCAGTGCAAAGACTTGTGGCATCTTAAAGGCTGAAAGAACTTTTCAGCCTGAGAGCCACATTCCCATCTGGGCAACCTTCTGACAACCACTGGCCAGTGAAGGGTGGGGACAGAGGCAAAAGTGGGCGGAGCGATGAATGTAAATGATCCCTTTGTACAGTAGGCCAGCTTCCACACCCACTCACCCCACAACTTCCAACACTCCTCTGTCCTCCATCTAGACAAGCAAGAGGCATCACCAAGTTTAAGGGCACATTTCAGCTTGGTAAAACATTTGAGTTGTGAAGCAGGAACACTGAGGGGCATGGCCTAGGGAGAGCTTTGAGGGCCATATATAGGTTTTATTCAGCCCCTGAGACCAAGTTTCCCAGTATTGCTCTAGAGGGCTGTAGGACTCTTTATCAGTTGAGCTGGGCAAGATGTTATTCAAATGATTAATCTTTTTTAGGGGAAAAAATGCAGCACAATACAAGTTGCATTAGCTTATGAGAACTTCTCCTAGAGAATTATGTCTTCTGTTCTGCCCACACCAGCTCAGATGAATCACTTGACTAGCCTCATGTTTCTCTGGGCCAGTTCCATGGACAGGCACAGAAGCAATGTAGCTCTGAGCTTTGGGACAGAAGGCAAGTTCCAGATGGTTCTTTGGGCTGTGGTGTGGATGGACAGAGGCCAAGGCTGTCACAACTCCTGGATCGTACTTTGGTCTGCTCAGTGAAACCACATGAGGTGGAGCAGGGTTTCACAAAAGGGGCTTTTTACAAGATGTGAGAGAGCAAAACAACTCTCTCTCCACCCCCAGTACTGAAAATACATGAGAATTTGGGAGTTTCACATAACGGTCAACCAAAGGTTTTTTGGCCAAGCCATTGTAAGAGCTGGCCTGTGGTTCTTTTCATTCCATGGAGTTCTGACAGAAGGCAGAGCTGCTGCTGTGAATTTTTGACCAGCATCCTGTGACATATTTTTCTTCACTTACTAACAGCTGCTGGTGAGGGTGTGTGTGTGTGTGTGTGTGTGAGAGAGAGAGAGAGAGAGAGAGAGAGCATTTGGATAGGAGCCATGGTGCTGTGCCATTTCCTCAGTTTAACATCTCCCCTACCCCAAGATGCTAATAATAACATAGGAGGGAAAAATGCAGGCTCCATATGGGTACCTGTCTTTCTTTTATTATTCAGGTTCTTCTAACATTTATATACCACTTTTCTCCACAAAATGGGTTCCAATGCAATTAGTAAAACCACTCCATTAAAATAATGCAACATTTAAACAGTAAAGCAAAAACAACCCCCCGCAATAAAACCACAATATTGACAATGCTAAGATTTCAGCATTGCATTGTAACGTTTGTCCCCTTCACAGCTTATAGCAGTTTCAATGGATGATTTAAATCGGAATAGAGCAGGGGAAAGGGTGAATTTTCCCCTTCCAAATATTGTGGCCCTGATTTAAAACTTGTGTCTGATTTTAAACAAAGAGGAAGAAGTTGGGAAATGGGATTGCAGACTTCTGACAGCTTTGCACCTTTAGACATGCTATGACTGTTGCGAGCCGTTGTGCTCAAGCATCCACATCTTATTGACAAACAAGTCACCAAGAGGGGCCTCTTTGTGAATATATAGTTTTGACAAATGAGAGAATATTGAATTAGAATACTCAGAGCAGGTGTTTGCTGGCTGGAGCTGGGCAGGCAGGAAGTGTGGCAAGGCAGGGAAGCAAAGACGTAGTTAGGCGCTAGCTCCAAAGGAGGTTCATCTTTTAGGCAGGGTGCAAGTTGTTCAGACTGGGGATCCTTGTCGGAGCCTGAGTCTTCATAGGACCCGGTGTCACCTCATTTGCCCTTTATGTCACCTGACAGCTGCTGTATTAATGACCCATAGCCCCTCTTGGGCATTGGTGGTGCCCAAGGACTGTGAATAGCAGACCAGCCTTCTTTTGTTGCTTCCCACAATGGTGTGGCCAGGAAGTTAGGTGCTTGGGTCTGCATTCCAGGTGTTTCCCTGACCCACTGCGCATTGTTGTCTTCAAAACTATCAGGGAGAGTAGCCCCGAGAACTCTGGTGTGCTACTCTGAGTTCTTCCAGGAATTTATTAGAACCATAAGAACAAATCACTGGTGCTTAACTTTGGCAGAACAATAGATATTTCCAATGGGTGTGGCACAAGCCTCATGCTGTGGGGGCCTAATCATGTGAACATACGTCTGCTCTCAATTACTAGCATGTAGGTAATCCCACTGAGGTTTGCTGAGCTGTTATTCTTTCTATAGTATCCATATGCCTGTCCATTCTGGAGGGTGGGTGGGGTGAGATCAAGAGCGGTCTGTGAGCTGGGCAATCGGAATCTCTTCCCTCCTGGGCTTCCTCACTCATGAGAAATGGGAGGACCCCAGCATAGGCAGACGCTGAAAATTTAAAATAAATAAATAAATCTCTCACCTCTGCCTTGTCCCTGAATCCCTTGAGGCAACAGCAATGGTGCCTGAGTCAGGCCTTCTCTGGCAAGGTAGATGTGTAGGTGTAGATATGTGTGTGTGTTTTGGGGGGTATTGTTTTTGTTAGTTATTATGGTATGCTGTTTTCTGTTTTTATATTGTAAACCATCCTGTGGTCCTCAGATGAAAGGCGATATAGAAATATAAATAAATAAGATACCAACAATAATAGTAATAATTTAATAATTTATTATTTATACCCCGCACATCTGGCTGGGTTTCACCAGGCACTCTGGGCGGCTTCTAACCAAATATTAAAAACAACACAGGGTCTGACATTAAAAACTTCCCTAAACAGTTGTCTTTTAAAAGTAAAATAGTTGTTTATTGCCTTGACATTTGCTGGGAGGGCCTTCCACAGGGCAGGTGCCACTACCGAGAAGGCCCTCCGACTGGTTCCCTGTAACCTCACTTCTCGCAGCAAGAGAACCGCCAGAAGGCGCTCAGCGCTGGACCTCAGTGTCCGGGCTGGATGATGGGGGTGGAGATGCTCCTTAAGGTATACAGGACCAAGGCCGTATGCCTATGCCTGGGAAAAGGCTTCAGCTCAGTGATAGCATGTAGAAGGCCCCTGGCATATCCAGTTAGGCCTGGGCTGCCTGAAGCCTCTGCCAGTCAGTGCAAACAGTACTGAGCTGGATGGACCAGTGTTTAGACTGTTTACTTGTATGCATGAAATCTGTGGTGCTGCCTCTTGTGTGTGGAGAGCCAAGCTAAGCAAACCCTTTGAGGAGGCACTGCAGCTCTTCCATCTTCTAAGAGGGCCTGCCTGTGTCCAAGTGGCAGACTGTTCACCTGCATGCAGTTCTTACCCAAACACAGTGAGAAAGAATATTAAGAGAAATGATAATAGAATACCTAAAGAGAGAAATATAAAAATAGTAACAAAGCAGAAAGAGAAAGATAGCATCGTTCAGCTCCATTTGTGCTCATTTCAAATTGCTGGGTGCTATCCCCCAAATACGTAGCACAAAACTAGCTAGCACAGGTTAACTCATGTCATTGTAATGGTATGCTTCATGGCTAGCACATAATGCGTCATACACATTGTCAAATAGAGAACATGACAATAAACGTGTCACCAGGGTCAGTGATTAAAGAGGGTCATATATAAAAATATAATTCAAGGGAGCAAGCTGTGGTGCCACTCAGTCCCAAGTTCATGTGGAGGCATAGGGTGTGTCCAAGTGATTGTGCAAATCGTACACTATTGTGCAAGGGGATTTTCCTCTTTGGTTCACAACCGGGTTAGAAAGTGGTGATTATTTTGCCAAAATTAATAAGCCCTCTTGCAGCAGTTTTTAATAGTCTGAGATGGTATCATGTCTAGTCTGTTGAGTCACAAAAATGAATAAACAGATGTAGCAGGCAAAAATGTGCCATCATGATAAATCATTGTCAACGAGACCTCAGCTTAGACATTTGATCTGGGGCAGCTTCACAGATTTTAGTCCCTGCCTGCTTGAAAGAGGCAGAGGCAGAGGCAACTCCCCAAGAAACCCTCCCTGGATTTGGAAAATCTAAGTAACAACCAGCCAGTTGCTAATCTTCCCTTCTTGGGCAAGGTTCTTGAGATTTGTACCTCTGAACTAGGCCAGTTTGTAAGTAAGGGTTTATGAGTCCTATGTGGTACTACCCACCACTAGATGCAAGCCTTGATCCACACTGAAGCAACCTGTCTCCCCATTAATGTAGGGGCTTCTACATCCTATCTATCCTAGTGTTGACCTGAACTATTTCTCCTTTAAATATGATGGTCTTTATACATGCTTAAGTATAAATAATGCATGAAGGGGTTAAAACCATAGAGTAAGCTGTCCTGCCAGGCTTAGCTACGTCACTTCCCTTACCATGGAAGGAAATAGGCAATCAAGCCTATTGTCTAGTTCTCCAGTCAACCTGTGAAGAGGTTTGAGTTGCTTGCTCCGATTCAACTGCATGGCTTTCATTAGCCTCTCTTGAGTTTGTAAATCAATAATTTAGGACTTTCACCACCTTTTTAACGAAGCTAAGTTTTACTGCTTGTGCAACTTTTCTGAATGAATCTGACCTTTGGAGAGTTTGTACCATTTTTAAACTTAGCAAAAGTGTAGTCTTTGGCTACAGCGGGGGAAGAGGGAAACTTTGGAAAGAAACTTTTTAATGGGACATTTTGGAATTCACTTGGAGAGGCGCACATTTTGAGGTTTTACAGTCTATATTTCCACACTTTACTTTGCTGCCTATTTTGTGACTTTAAATGTCTACTGGGGTTCTCTCACCAAAGCGTACTTGCCTCAATCTTGGATCTTGGCATCCAGAAATTCTCTTTTTAATTATTATTATTTTTTGCACCAATACTTTGATATTTAGAAAGTCTGAAACAGCCAGGATCTAAAAACCCCACCATTAAAGGGGGAAAGATCCAGGACAGGGGATGGGGGTCTACATTTTGCTCTGGTGATGACAAGCCCTTACTTTCTGGTCTAATACACACCCTCCCAACTTTTCCCAGGTAGAAATAGTGACACTCCTGCATACATGAAACAGTCCTGTTATCACACCAAGGTGTAGTGCTTAAGCATCTTCAACTTACTATTCCATATTTGCTAAAAGCTTGCCTTTCTGCTGCATGTTATCTCTGCAGTAGCTTCTCCTGCATTGATTTCTCTGATGCAGATTGTGTTGGGAAGCTAAGAGTTTACTTTTTGAAAGCTTAAGACTGTGTAATAGAACGTTTAATGTCACAACTCAAGACATGCAAGAGCATTGCGCTCCCATTACTGCCATAGAGTGCGATGTTGTCTCCCCACAAGGGGGCATTGATGGGGTGGGAGCATAATTCACCCTATGCAAAGGTGTTCACACCTTGACTATAGCTAGATTAGGAATGGCTAAAGGATGAATTGGGAATGGACTGAAGCTGGTTTGAGAAACAGCTAATCGAACAATAGTATTTTATAACAAAGTACAGGATGCATAAAGGGACGTGGGTGGCACTGTGGATTAAACCACAGAGCCTAGGACTTGCCGATCAGAAGGTCGGCGGTTCGAATCCCTGTGGCGGGGTGAGCTCCTGTTGCTCGGTCCCAGCTCCTGCCAACCTAGCAGTTCAAAAGCACGTCAAAGTGCAAGTAGATAAATAGGTACTGCTCTGGCGGGAAGGTAAACGGCGTTTCCGTGCACTGCTCTGGTTTGCCAGAAGCGGCTTAGTCATGCTGGCCACATGACCTGGAAGCTGTACGCCGGCTCCCTCGGCCAATAAAGCAAGATGAGCGCCGCAACCCCAGAGTCGTTCACGACTGGACCTAAAGGTCAGGGGTCCCTTTACCTTTACAGGATGCATATGCATGTTGGATAATGTCATGTGTACACAGATTAAAAACCCAGCACTGGAAATGCAGGTGTGTTTGGATCGGAAGCTATGCAGGTAAAGGAATAAGAGCCAGTTTACAGGCAGACACATTCATGTGTTTTTTTAAAAAACAGTCTTCCTAAAATCTCCCCGAAAGACAAAAAAGGACGAGTGGTTTGCCAGAAATGGAGACCAACCCAGGGAAACAGATGGAATATATGCAGATATTCTCCCTTCTCCAGATGTTTTGGAGACCGTTGCTGTGTTGCCTCATGGAGAAGCAACTATAGCTTAGTAGCAATGCTTTGCATGCAGAAGATCCTAAGCAGACTCAGTGCTTGGCATCCTTGGAAGAAGTTCAGTGAGTAGGTGACATGAAGACCCTGTGCCTGAGATGCTGGATGGAATACCCTACTGGGGTAAAAGGGTCTGTCTGGAATAAGGCAGCTTCCTGTTGCCTTCAAATGGAGTGATGGGTACCAAGACAAAGGCAGCCGATTATGTCTGGGTACCCCATTATGCTACGGTAGCCAGATGGAAAAGAGGTCAGGGCTCCTACACCTGTCCTGCTAACTACACCTGCCGGAATCTCCTATTTCTACCACACAGCTATTAAAGGTGCAGTAGCTCAGTTCCCTTTTGCCTCTGGCCAGCCAGCACAGGCAAGGGAGAGGCAAGGTTTTCAAAGGACGCTTCTGCTTGGGAATGAATTTCTTTAATATTCAGGACACCTTTAAGGACAGCCGTCAAGCCTTTCAACAGGAGCAAGTTTACACCACGAGTGGGGAACCTTTTTGGCTCCAGGGGGGTCGGATCCTTACTGGGATTGGGCCAAACTTTGAAGGGGCTAGGGCTGCTCATCTGTCAATCACACTGTGTCATTGTGAATGGCTTGGCCAGGGCCATTAACTTAGCAAAGAGATTGGTCTGTCCATTTCAGCAATCCCTTCTACTATGGGCTCCCATCTTACTCATGAAAAACCTCAGGCTTGGAGGGGACCCAAAGACATCATCCAAACCAGTCTCCCAATCATGCCATACTATACCTGATATGAATAGGAATCTATGAGCCAAGGCCTTTTCTTTTTTTATAAAGGCCTACATGCATGCTCCAGCTCTATCAGATAATTATGTCTGTAGCTGCAATACAAAAACATTACCAATGGGAATAATTGTGCTGTCACATATTTGAAAGGTCTGATGAGTGGGAGAACAGAGGATTCAAACCAGATCAGGCAGAGACTTCTTGGGAACTGCTTGCTTAGGCTACTCTTTCATCCCCCCCTACCGACCATTTTTGGAACGACTAACTTTGGTAAATTAAAAACTCCGGCTCTTTAGCAAACCAGTTTAGGCAGTTTCCAGGAGGAACACTCGTTTTAATATGATTTTTTTTTTGTCCGTGCATTTCACATGGCTATACATCTGAATGCAAGATCAAAACTGGCTAGAATGCACATCTTTAAAACACCCCTTTCTTCTCTTTGACAAATTAGCAGCATTCAAATGGGATGAGTTTGCTTTCCCTTTCTCGTTTTTTTATTTTGCTCCTGTGGCTTTAACAGCAATCTTTAACCATCACAACAACAACAACTGCACACCCACAGACACATTTGGCAGGGGATGCTTTTCCTGGCAAGGAGGTTAAGTGTAGGAGTAGCTTCACCTGCATAATTTCGGTGTGTCAGGCTGCTGTTAAAGGCAGGTCAGCATGACAGCCTCCTCTCAAGATTAAGATGTGTTTTTAGCATCACTCCTGCAAACTGCCTGTAGCAAAACACACTTGTGGTTTCTGGTCCTCTCTGTGTATTCCAAAGAATGTGTGAGAACATAACGTAGGTGTAAGGGAGGGGGGTGGATATGCCTTCACCACCCACAAAGTTCCCTCCACCTTACTCCACGATCAGACATTCTGCATTGAGCAGGGGGCTACTGACCATGTTGGGCTGAATGTGCTTAGAATTCTCCTCATGATCAGGAATGCTTATAATAATTTGATTCTTGTTCAGTCCAATACACTTAAAAGGTCTCTTCAGGCCTTCCTACTTGATGCAGAAAGTTTGATTGTGGAGCAAAGCGGAGGCACTGAGGATGGTGCATGCATGCCTGTTCTCTCTGTGCACTTCGCAATGCATGGACAAAGGGTGCATAAACTGCAAGGCATGGAGGCCAAGATGGTACAATTACAAGCAATGCCCTTTGTGTACTATGGAAGTACCCAGCAGGGGTTGGGAGTACCAGTTGATGGGAGTACCAGTTGATAATGCATTAATGTTATGCTTGCAGGTTTCCCATAGGCATGTGGTTGGCCACTCTGCAAACAAGATGCTGGACTTAGGTGGGCCATTGGCTTGATTCAGCAGAGCACCTCTTATGGGTGGTCAGACTTCAGCCTTGTGGGGGTCAGACTTATTTTTTTTTTTTACTTAGAACCCTGGGATCCACCAACCTGGTGCAAAAGTCAAACAGTTAAAATGTAAGCTTCTGAGACCAAGGGTACCAGAGCTGAATGTAGCTCATAGTTCTTTCACACAAACATCCACTCCTGATTACCCCCAAGTTTTCTTCATTTAATTCCAGCAGTACAATTTAGTTTGTATGTAGTCATTTTCTTGTCACTACAGAAACTTTGGCAATCTACTGCAAATCACCCAGGGATCTACTAGTAGCTCTAGTTCTGATTCCTACTCTTGCCTTTGGAGCCCTTTATGATGCTTATACATCAGGTTCCCTTATACTTCAGGTATGCCCTTTCCATTTAGAATCATAGAACTGTAGAATTGGAAGGGATCCCAAGGGTCATCTAGCCCAACCCTCTGCAATACAGGGAATCTGGTTGGCCACTGTGATGAAATAGTGCTGGACTACATGGGCCACCTTGTTTCCTTTGGGGTTTTAGATTCTGGGAATATAGTCTTGAATTAAGTCTTTCTCTTGCTTCTGACCAGCTTATGCTCTATAGAGTTTTTATTTGGGCAAAATACAAAGAATGGAAAGTGTATTTTTTTAAAAAAAAATCAATAAAACCACTCACTCTGTGTCCAAATAGGTGATTTGCTTTCAACAGCAGTTAAGGGGATTTTGAATAATTTCAAGCCAGGATTCAGCACTTTTCCAGTTGCCTGTTGTAATGGGGGCTGTGAACTCTTGGGCTTAGTCACCCCAGAATGATGTTACACTCTAAAATTCTTGTTCTCTAGGATGTTGTAAGGGGCCACTTCATTTCTAAGAACTGAGCAACCTACATAGCAGATTGTTGAAAAGGTCCAGCAAACTGAAAACACAGCTGTTGTGATGTGCGACTCCTTTCATCTTGTGGAGCTAGAAGATCTATGGGCTACAATTGCAAAACAAAACCTGGCAAAACAGACTAAAGTGTGGCGGTGTTGCTAATTTTATAGTCACCTGTGTTATTATAGTAGTGGTGACAAGGAGCAGTCGGTGGCAAAGGAACCCTCAGGGAAACCTAGCAAAGGAGTTCACCTGTTATACAGTTCTTATTACTCCAAGTGAACCAACCTGTTACAGGGAGGTGTTTTGCTACCTGTCATACACTTGCTAGGCAACTCCCTTTACCTGCCGCAGCTCCAGGCAAAACCTGCACTGGATTTTTAGGTGACTGTGAACTGGATTCTGAGTGCTGTTACTATTGCTGAAGTACTTTGTTGTAAGAGATTCTCTCTCTAAATGGGCAAAATCTACTTCTGTGCCAATGTTGGGCTGTTGTAGTATTGTCATTTTCAAAATAGAACGCCATGAGGCATGCAGGCAGTGATTTCAGCTGGCAACTGCTTAAAGCCAGAAAAACAGATCCGTATACAGTTCTGCTGTAGAGATTTCAGACACAGAAGTGTGAAGGAAACCATCGCTTCTTCTGAACAACAAAATATCACCTGTCAGTAACAAGAGAACTGAACTGCTCCTGGGGCTTCCTTGTTTTCCTCTTGTGCTATATCTACAGTAACGTCTTCCTCTCCCTTCTTGCAGTCAGAAGGCTCCCTTGCACCCTTGGCAAGGAGATTTATTGGCGCCCCCTGCCTCTGGTGCCCTTGCCAGAGGAGCCTGTGTGCCTTGCTCAGTGGCCCAGAGCAGCAGAAAAGAGGCCCAGGAAGTGTGCCAGAACGGAGAGGCATGTTTTTTGCACCCCCCTGGTCCTGCGTCTTTGGTGGGGGTCAACCTGGCCAACTCCTAGGTACACCCCTGCTTGCAGCCCACAGTTGCTGCTCTCTGGCAATCACAGAGGAAGAAAGCCTGTTTTATGTTCTTGCTTCTTACCCACATCCACATGCATTTTTTGATACCTGC
Organism: Podarcis raffonei; assembly: GCF_027172205.1. Classification (NCBI taxonomy): domain Eukaryota; kingdom Metazoa; phylum Chordata; class Lepidosauria; order Squamata; family Lacertidae; genus Podarcis; species Podarcis raffonei. The sequence goes on from NC_070603.1 coordinate 39,937,874, forward strand.
TGTGCAATGAATGATGGATGCCACTCAACAACCTTGACAAACAGCTCTTCACATGGCAAAACTAGTCCTGGACTGTTCCATTGAAGGTGGGGGAGTGCAGGACTGAATGTTATCCTGCTCACCTGGAATGTGGTGCTCCATTCCCCAATCAATAAAGCAGTGGTTGTACATGGCTACTAGTCATGGTTTCTATAGTTTTCTCCCCCATAGCAGGAACACTATGCCTCTCAATGCCAGTTGTTGGGGAACACGAGTGGAAGAGTGACATTGACTTCTCATGGGCATCTGATTGGCAACTGAGAGCAGAACTGGACTAAATAGGTCTTGGGTTTGATCCAGCAGGGCAACAACAACAACAACAGCAGCAGCAACAACAACAACAATTTATTATTTATACCCCGCCCATTTGGCTGAGCCTCCCCAGCCACTCTGGGCGGCTCCCAATTGAGTGTTAAAAACAATACAGCATTAAATATTAAAAACTTCCCTAAACAGGGCTGCCTTCATATGTCTTTTAAAGATAAGATAGCTGCTTATTTCCTTCACATCTGAAGGGAGGGCGTTCCACAGGGCGGGCGCCACTACCGAGAAGGCCCTCTGTCTGGTTCTCTGTAACTTCACTTCTCTCAATGAGGGAACCTCCAGAAGGCCCTTGGCACCTCAGTGTCCGGGTAGAACGATGGGGGTGGAGACGCTCCTTCAGGTATACAGGACCAAGGCCTTTTAGGGCTTTAAAGGTCAGCACCAACACTTTGAATTGTGCTCGGAAACGTATCCTATGGTAAAGGAAGAATAGCTTTTCTTCTCCTTCTTGCTACAGAATGCATGGCTCCAGCTTTGCACTGCAACAGAGAAAAGTTATGGTAATTTCTGTGTACCTATTGCACATGGAGAGAGGGAAAAGGACATCTACCAGGAAGTACATGTTCACTGGAAATTAGCTTCAGCCATTCTACAGGAATGTGGCAATCCTGGCTAGTCTGCGGCAGCCCTTTTATGATGGGAAGACAATTGATTTTGTGCAATTCAGCACAGAGGTTTCAGCAAAGCACAACAAAGAGGTGAAAGGGTTTTTTAAGTGCTTCTGTATATGGAAGAGTTAAAGGACCTGCAATTCTGTATGTGCTTAGGCTTGAGAGGAAAAGACTAAGGCAAATTTGACATGATAACAGTCTTAAAATATGTATAAAGTTTTGAGAGTTTAGGGTTGTTATTATTTTAGAAAGCAGATGAGATTGCTTTTATTGCTAGAAATTTTAGGACAAATTGCCATAAATTGTTAGGGCAACAAGAAGCAGGAAAGTTGATAGGGAAAATGCCTCAAAGGAAGGACTGATAAAAAATGGTTTCCTGGCAATGGTTGTAGAATGAAGAGTTTTAAAATGATTCAGAATTAGCAGCTGGGTGATTGTTGCAGCGGCAAGATGCTATGCTTTAGACAAAAGGCTTTGGATGAGAGGGTCTTTGTGAGTCTGTTTACATTGTATAATGGCTAACTTGGGAGTAGTGAACTCAGTGGGGCTTACTTCTGAGTAGACTGTATGGGATTCCACTGTTAAGCTGCAATCCTAAGCATACTTGCTTACTTGGGAGTAAGACCCACTGAACTCAGTAGGACTCATTTCCAGCTTAAACATGCATAGGGCTTGGCTGCAATTCCATTGTCTTATTATTATTATTATTATTGGACACCTATATCTTGAGAGAAGAACCTTTCAGCTACAAATATGTTCTGTGATGAGGGTATAGAACAGAAAAGAGCACTTGAACCTAGCATTGCTTGCCCCCTCCTCCCTGAGAACATAGGTCTGACAATCCAAGTCTCAGTCCATCTTGAACTGTAATCCCTCCTGTCTACTGTGTTCCTGATCTAGAGTAGTCATTTGTTGAAAAGAAAAAGCACCACATCACCAAAATGGCATTGTCATATTTCAGTCTAATGGAAGAAATTAGCCTCTGAAAAGCTATTGATTGCACAGCTTGAAAGCACAAGGCCTCTAATCTTGGTTAAGCTAGCAAACGTTTGATCTTCATAAAATAAAAAGAGAAATCTTTCTAAAAATACAGCCAAATCTGGGATGATATAGACCCCGAGGATTTGGCAGGGAGAGAACTGGCCTGGAAGCCTTTACCGATGCACTAATTATCCATAAAAGGTTACATACAAGTACAGATTACATTTAATTGCCTGTTTCATTGTGGAAACTTGCCATTGCTGGGGAAACTGTTGGGTGAGATTTTCACACATGCTATGCATAGTGCCTTTGAGCTGCACTCCTACTGCTGAGGCGCATGTGTGAAAAGACCTGAGGTGGGCAGCTGGGTAGGAATGGGCGACAGAAGCCTTTTTATGACCTGTATTCATATTTCACCTGGAAAAGAACTTGGAACCAAATGCTCGCCTGTGAATCAAAGCTGAGCATTACGAGCCACCAGTTTTCATTCTGAGCTTTTAATTTATAAATTTATAAACTCTGGCGGTATCTCTATGGCCTCACCCACATGAACCAACCTTCACCCTGAATTCTCTACCAGAGGCCCTGTTCAGTGTGCCCTCTCTGAGGGAGGTGTGGAGGGTGGTGACACGAGCATGGGCCTTCTCAGTGGTGGCTCCCCATTTGTAGAATGCTCTCTCCAGGGAGGCACACCTGGTGCCAGTACAGTTTTTAGGTTAAGAACAGACCTCCAGAATGAATTAAGTTCTTAACTCGAGGTACCACTGTAATGCCAAAGAAAGACCTAAGGGTTGGTATACGCTGTCACTAACATCACTAGTCATGATGCGATTTCATCAGAGTCTTGTTGTAGGACAGAACAGACTAGCTTCTAGGGTAACCAAATGTGTTGTCTCTCACACTAGCTGGAATGGGAATCATAAATGACATTTATTAGAGGAAAAGCATACAGTATCTGAATGCCTGTTAACTGAAGCAGGAGAATATCTGTGGGTGACCACTTAAAGCAACATGAAATGAAGATGTGATTTCAGTCTCCCAGTCTCTAAGTTTTCATCTCCTGAAAAAAAGCAAAGCAGTTGCCATTTATGATTTGACTTTTTAAGGTTTTGCCCCATTGCGGTTTTTGTTCCTCAACATTTCCTTATTATTTGACTGTGATTTTTACATGTTTATGCCATCTGGTAATTCAGTTCAGAATGACACAAAGATGCTCTCAAAGTTGATTGTATTGATCTCATCCCTTGGAGACTGAAGGCTTTTATTTATTTTTATTCTGAAAGTCACACTGTTCTCAAAGGGAAGAGCTCGCCCTCATCATTTCTCATCTTAAGGGTTGCCTCTGTGCTTTTGTTCATGCATGACAGGAACTATTCCTCCTTTGAGCGTCAAAATTTATGTAGCTTGAAGGAAACTGACTTTGTGCTTTTCACCCACTGTCTGCTATGCATTTTCTGCTTCATAATCTCACCATAATTACGAATTTCAGCTGCGGACCACAGGTTTTGATATACTGCCTTGCCAGCAGGTCTTCCATGGTGTAAGGAATGTGCCATTCAATATATCCTTAAAGGATAGTCACTCGTTGTCATGAATCCCCCCAAAGAAACAGAGAATCTTTATTATTCTGAGGAACTAACTAGCCCTCATAGAAATCAGGTCATTTCCCATTTCAGCTTCTTCTCTGCATTGGAACTTACTGCTGGCACTTTCAATAAGAATATCTAATGCACGATTTCCTTCCTACATTAGGGACTGGGAACTCTGTGGCTCTCTCCAGGTCTTGTTGAGCCTAGACAAATATGGCCAATGAGTGAGAATTATGGACATGGCTAACTTCTTCACGTGGCACGTATTTAAACTACGGTACCCTATACCACAGGAGGCAGTGATGGCCGTCAATCTAGATGGCTTTAAAAGAAGATTAGACTAATTCATGGAGGTGAGGGCTGTCAGTGTCTACTAGCCATGATGGCTGTCCTCTGCCTCCATGGTTGGAGGCAGCAATACTATTGAATACCAGTTGCTGGAAACCACAGGACGGGAGAGTGCTCTTGTGAGTCGAGGACCTGCAACATGTGTAGGGGTAAATAAGACACAATGACACATGTATTTTAGGTTAATGGGCTAAAGAAGGCCACAACTTTATTGGTTACAGCATGTGAGTGGTATTGGCTTAGGCATTGGATCAAACAACCTATATATGACCCCACCCTGTGCAGCTGGGGGTGGGGGAATTGAAGGTTAACAACCAGTGGGAGGAGCTTGTTGATGCAAATATAACTGGAAGCTTCCCCTGATGTCACTGGGGGGTCGTGCCATGGCCCTAGCCACCAGCAGGGCATTGGACAGGATCCATGACCGCCAGATTCCTTTAATGGAATACCCAACAAGGGGAGGGGTAGGTGATGGTCACACCCCACCCACACATATTCCAATGCCTAACCACCAATACCCGAAAAGTTGTGACGATTTGCTACGAGGTAGGCGAAAAACCAAGAGGCTGGTGCCAATTTGCCAAATGGGTAAAAATTCCTACCAGGGCCCCTGGTCAACCAGGGCAACCAACCAAAGTCCATAGCTTGCGGGTTTCAGGACTAAATGGGCTGTTAGCCTGATCCAGCAGGCTTTTCTTATGCTCTTGACTTGGATTGGTTAAATTAGTGGGTATACTGTAAGTAAAACAGTTGGATACAGCCCCATGTTTCTTACTTCCCAGATATTTCCTAGGAATACCGTATTTTTCGCCCTATAGGACGCACTTTTTCCCTTCCAAAAATGAAGGGGAAATGTGTGTGCGTCCTATGGGGCGAATGCAGGCTTCAGGAGAGCCACAGCGCCAGCCCCACAAGGTCGGGGGACAGCGGGGAGGCGGAACGCCGCCATCCCGCTGTCTCCCGATGTGGTTTGGAGGCTGATGGCGGGGAGACGTGTGCTTCTCCCCGCCACCAGCCCCGCAAGCTCCGGGGACAGTGGGGAGGCGCAGCGCATCTTCCCGCTGTCCCCGGACCTGGTCTGCAGGCGGGCGGCGGGGAGAAGAGCGCTTCTCCCCGCTGCCTGCCCCGCAAGCTCCGGGGACAGCTGGGAGGCGCAGCATGTCTTCCCGCTGTCCCTGGACCTTTTCTGCAGGCGGGCGGCGTGGAGAAGAGTGCTTCTCCCCGCTGCCTGCCCCGCAAGCTCTGGGGACAGCTGGGAGGCGCAGCGCGTCTTCCTGCTGTCCCCGGACCTGTTCTGCAGGCGGGCGGTGGGGAGAAGAGCGCTTCTCCCCGCTGCCTGCCCCGCAAGCTCCGGGGACAGCCGGCCCCACAAGCGCCTGGGGGAAAATAATTTTTTTCCCTTTATTTCCCCCCCAAAAAACTTGGTGCGTCCTATGGGCCGATGCGTCCTATGGGGCGAAAAATACGGTATGTACCATCCACATACAGATTCATGCAAACAGAAAATTAAGCTGATCGCAGGAGGAGAAATCAAGTTAATTTAATTCATCATATGCACATGTATCTACTATGCTCCATTTACTCCAGTGACATAATTTGGAAGCTTTTTAGCTATTTCCATATTTGTTGGGCATTAGTGAAGCGTTCACAAAAGAATGTTTGTTGTTGCCAACTGCATCTCTTGATTTCATTTTCCCAAGCTTCTTGTGCCCTGCAGCCAAAAGAACACAAAATCCTGCCCTTTCCATCCTTGCGGGGGAGAAATCTTGCCAGGAGAATCAACATGAGCGTAGAAATTGGTGTGAAAAATAGGATGGGAACACGGAGATCTGAAGTGGGTGAAACACCCACCTGCCATTGAGTTTTTTGGGAGCAGACTGTGCTTCCGACCAAGTTATGCTCTAGCCAGTTTGGGGCAACTTCTCAGAGAGATTTTTTTTTTTTAATCATTTGAATTTTTCTAAACTTAACCTTATGGCAATTTTATTTGCATGTTTTGCTATGTTTGGCTTCACTTTTTGTTTCCATATGCATCTGTGGGGCAGAATTAGCCATTAGACGTGGATGAAGCTGCTCATGTATCTTTGTTGTCTGTGCACAGCAATGTCTGCTGAAGTATTCTGACATAGTGTAATAGCCTGCACTGGAACAAGAACCAAGGGATATGGCGTTATTGCTTCTGAGTTATTGCTCCCCCCTATGAAGGATTTCTCACATAGTTATCTCTTCTAAGTAGGAAAACATCTGTACATCCCATGTACACCATTGTATGTAGATGAATACACATGCAGAGGGAAACCATGACTGGTCACAGCTTCCAAACATTGGTGTCCACCACATGTACATACAGGGCCCAAGACATTTTGGCACCTGAGGCAAACCACAAAATGGTGTTCCCCTCCCCACCAGTGAAGAAGGGGTGAGTGAAGGTCTACATAAGAAACAACTGAGGGCAGGGAATAAAGATCTACATTGGGATCTGTTGCCCCTGTGGGTTCTGCCACCTGAAGTGGTTGCCTCAAATTGCCTCATGGGTGGACTGGCCCTGTGTATGCAAGATGAAGTAAGATTTGCTTCTGATCACAAGGCGTGATGATGTACATTTGTCACACACCAGGTTTTATTTAAAAATAAGTGACAATGATAAAGGACATTGTCATGTGTAAGCTCTGAGTAATTTTAGTGAAATGTGCATACAATTTATCTGCATAAATGTGTCTTCATCCTATGAAAGTAGTACAGGAACAGTAATCTTATATTTTGGAATGCTGTGCTTAGTTGCCTGGTACATTTGAGTTATCTTGTTTGAGAAAGGCTATTACAGTCACATCCAATTACATGTTTAAAACACATGGCTTTCCCCAAATGATCATGGAAGCTGTAGTTTGCTAAAGGTGTGGAGAATTGTAGCTCTGTGGAGGTAACCTACAATTCCCACAATTCTTGGATGGAAGCATTGTGCTTAACATGTATGGTGTGAAGTAGAGAAGATCGTGAAGCAAAGAAGATCCTGAGGCAGAGATAGCATGAATGGAAATTGGTTATGCCAGCAAATTTGGAAAACTCAGCAGTGGCCAGAAGATTGGAGAAGATCAGTCTACATCCCAATCCCAAAGAAGGGCAGTGCCAAAGAATGCTCCAACTACCGCACAATTGCACTCATTTCACACGCTAGCAAGGTTATGCTTAAAATTCTACAAGGAAGGCTCAAGCAGTATGTGAATCGAGAACTCCCAGAAGTGCAAGCTGGATTTAGAAGAGGCAGAGGAACCAGAGACCAAATTGCAAACATGCGCTGGATTATGGAGAAAGCTAGAGAGTTCCAGAAAGACATCTACTTCTGCTTCATTGACTATGCAAAAGCCTTTGACTGTGTCGACCACAGCAAACTATGGCAAGTTCTTAAAGAAATGGGAGTGCCTGATCACCTCATCTGTCTCCTGAGAAATCTCTATGTGGGACAAGAAGCTACAGTTAGAACTGAATATGGAACAACTGATTGGTTCAAAATTGGGAAAGGCGTACGACAAGGCTGTAGGGTGAAAGAGGAGAGCGCAAAATATGGTCTGAGGCTCAACATCAAAAAAACGAAGATCATGGCCACTGGTCCCATCACCTCCTGGCAAATAGAAGGGGAAGAAATGGAGGCAGTGAGAGATTTTACTTTCTTGGGCTCCATGATCACTGCAGATGGTGACAGCAGCCACGAAATTAAAAGACGCCTGCTTCTTGGGAGAAGGGCAATGACAGGCCTAGACAGCATCTTGAGAAGTAGAGACGTCACCTTGCCAACAAAGGTCCGTATAGTTAAAGCCATGGTTTTCCCAGTAGTGATGTATGGAAGTGAGAGCTGGACCATAAAGAAGGCTAATCGCCGAAGAATTGATGCTTTTGAATTATGGTGCTGGAGAAGACTCTTGAGAGTCCCATGGACTGCAAGAAGATCAAACGCATCCATTCTTAAGGAAATCAGCCCTGAGTGCTCACTGGAAGGACAGATCGTGAAGCTGAGGCTCCAGTACTTTGGCCACCTCATGAGAAGAGAAGACTCCCTGGAGAAGACACTGATGCTGGGAAAGATGGAGGGCACAAGGAGAAGGGGGCGACAGAGGATGAGATGGTTGGATAGTGTTCTCGAAGCCACAAACATGAGGCTGACCAAACTGCGGGAGGTAGTGGAGGACAGAGGTGCCTGGCGTGCTCTGGTCCATGGGGTCACGAAGAGTCGGACACGACTAAACGACTAAACAACAACAACAACAATGCTAGTGAATGTTGCTGCGAATAATGGCTCCACTTATACACAGGTGTGAATTACTGATAGCCATTTATACTATTGGGCACAGGTGACAGCTGCTACATATGTTGTCCAGTTCTTATTCCAGGAAAAACGAATTAGCCTCTCATGTTTCTAGTGCAAGGGACTCCATTTCATGCAGTTCAGAAAATGTGGAAGCTTTGCCCTTGTTGTATAGGTTAAATGCTCTAAATAAATGGGAAAGGCTCGAGGCTGAACATGTCAATAGAAATGATTGTTCTGAAGTAGAACAGAAATTTTAAATTTGGAATGAATTTGAAACTGATTTTTGTGTCCACAAAAATACAAGCACCTCCTCCAAAGCCACTCACCCCATTCCACATCTCCTGCATGAAACCTCAAACTTTTCCACCTTACCAACCATGAATTATCAATGCTTCATAACCGTTCACAGTGAAGTCTGGCATTTGGGAATTGTCAGTCAGTCAACATTTCAGTGCCCATGATGATGTTATTCCAGCAGTATTTTGAACTTTTCAGCAGTTATCTGTGCTTGCCAAGATACATTTCCCCACGGTAGCTAGTTTGGCTCACTAAGGGTGTGTGTATGCATGAATCAATTTTCACACATACATAGCACATGATTTCAGTGTCCCCAGTTCCTCAGCATCGGCAGAAACTGAAGCCTTGGTTAATGTTTAACAGGCTGTGCAGCCAAATTAGTGAGCTACAAATCAAACTATGGACCTTTTCAGTGACCTTTAAGTGCACCTTAGGCCAAGGCACTGCTTGTGCTGTTTCCCTTCTATATAACACATGGATATTTATAAACTGCTTTGGTGATACAATAAATTCTACATATCCTTCACTAGCTGGTAAAACCAATGTCAGATGAAAGACCATAGATGCCTTTCTACAGTTACATTTTTTGGCAGGTGGTTGAGGGTACAGGGGAAGTATTCTTGTTGTTGTTGTTTAGTCGTTTAGTCGTGTCCGACTCTTTGTGACCCCATGGACCAGAGCACGCCAGGCACTCCTGTCTTTCACTGCCTCCCGCAGTTTGGTCAGACTCATGTTTGTAGTTTCGAGAACACTGTCCAACCATCTCATCCTCTGTCGTCCCCTTCTCCTTGTGCCCTCAGTCTTTCCCAACATCAGGGTCTTTTCCAGGGAGTCTTCTCTTCTCATGAGGTGGCCAAAGTATTGGAGCCTCAGCTTCAGGATCTGTCCTTCCAGTGAGCACTCAGGGCTGATTTCCTTAAGAATGGATACGTTTGATCTTCTTGCAGTCCATGGGACTCTCAAGAGTCTCCTCCAGCACCATAATTCAAAAGCATCAATTCTTTGGTGATCAGCTTTCTTTATGGTCCAGCTCTCACTTCCATACATCACTACTGGGAAGTATTCTAACTCCCCATAAAACTTGGAGGTCTGTGATTTTTCCTCTTCACTAACTATTCTTGCATTGTTTCGTATCCAGAAAGTTAAATGGGCTTACTCTAACGAGGTGAAGTACAATCCACAAACCTAAAAGGCTTCTTGAGGGTATCCCAGTGCTAGTACAGACTCCCCAGACTGATTGCTTATTTATGTAGCTCGGGCCAAAGTTATACACACAATGTATATCATAAAGGCCAGTTCTAGCTTTTAAGAGGGTCCTTGGGCAATGTGCCTTGAGGTAAGACACCTCCAGCATTTTTGCGCCATGGCAGGTTGGATGGCTAAGTCTAGACACTGTTTTAGTTTCCCAGAATGCTCCAGAGTGATGCTGCATTGGAGGAGGAGTGCTGTAAGAAATTCATATTGTGGCCAGACCTGGTTGCCCAGGACTGCCCAGACTTCTGGACCAGCAATTTCTGCCACCCCCAAAGGGGCTCAAGATACCATAATTGCCAGTGGTGGGCCCTGCCAGGGTGCTGCTGCCCTGGCAGTAGCCCAAGGATGCCAGGTGTTGATGCTGGCCCCATGAAGCACAATTTGTGTCAGTTGTCCATTGACCACATGCTGATGTGCGAGTGATCTTCAGGGCTCAAATGGTAAGATGAAAGAATTGCTTGTCTTCATGAGATCTGGGCATTGAGCTATTGTCACTTGATTACATGCTGTTACATAGCCTTACAATTAAACTGCTTCTCTGCTTCCCTCCAGCTGTGGCACAGTGAGGGACAGGAATGAAAGTGTACACAGAACCTAAAATTCTGTTTTAGCGCTCTAAGGAATTTGGATCAAGTTGAGTATGAGAGGCATGTTTGGACCCATGTCCTTGATGAACCAGAGAAACTGATATAACATGAAGAAAAGGAAGAGAAAATCCACTGCAGACATGGTGATATCCAAATTCAGGGAGCAAAACATGGTCAAACTTAGGCTGCAAACACAGAGAGGTGAAGAACTGGAGCCCTGATCTCTGGTGATTTACAGTTTGCACAAATGATTGAAGAAGTAGAGTGTCTATATTTACTCTATTGCCTCTTCCCCTCACCCCCTTTTCTTTCCTTTATATTCTTTTATTGCATTTAAAATAAACAAAAATGCAGCTGTTCCCATGGGAAGCAGTCGGCTCTGTTAAAACAGGGGAGAAATGTAATACATTGTGGAGTGCCAGGTGGTACAATTCTGTTGTGAGCCTAGCAACACATGAAAGCTCTAGTTTCTAGAGCCTTGGGAGTAAAAAAAGAGTCTACTTAGAAATTTTTCTATAAATGAAAAGGCCCACCCCCCACACTTGACCTTTTCTGTATCTTTTGTGAAGTGTGTCTAAAGTTTTTGACAGTGACAACATTTTGTTGCCTGAAGCAAAGCCCAAACGGCACTATCCCTTCCCTTTGGTTAGTGCTATAAAAAGTATTGCTGCACCAGTCCAACACAAATTCCTGAGCATCCTTCATGGTGCCACAAGAAACAGATTGCTGCATGGCAAGCCTGTCCTGCTTTTTGAGAGTCCAAATTTCTAGGTAAAGGTAAAGGGACCCCTGACCATTAGGGAACCGGCATATAGCTTCCGGGTCATGTGGCCAGCATGCCTAAGCTGCTTCTGGCAAACCAGAGCAGTGCACGGAAATGCTGTTTACCTTCCTGCCGGAGCGGGACCTATTTATCTACTTGCACTTCGTGCTTTCAAACTGCTAGGTTGGCAGGAGCAGGACCAAGCCCACCATATTGCTTCTCTCTATATATCTGTTGGCCAGTGCAAAGAGTAATACAGCGCTGGTGAGGCCAGCCTTTCCTCTGCAGGAGCAATGCTGATTTGTCCTCAGGAAGCCTTGCTCTTCTATATGATTCTTGTTCTATGTTGGCAGCGACAGACTACCACCAGCACATGACTCTGGTGCTTAAAAGCTTGCACTGGCTGCCTATATGTTACTGGGACAAGTTCAAGTTTTGTGTATTAATTTACAAGTCCATTAACAAATTGTGTCCTGAATACTTTAAGGCTGATTCTTTTCATCCCTGCCGAGTCACTGAGATCTATAGAGGAAGTCTCGGTTAGTGATCCCCCATGGCTCAGGTGCATGAGGAGCCAAGAGTACAATATTGTGGCACCCCAGGTAAGGAGCATCTTCAGCCCTTTCATTTGCTCAGTAATTAAATATCTGATTTTTTTTAAAAGCCTGGATTTGCAGCTCATTTCATGACTTTAATGAAACATTTGTGCAGATAATTTATCCTTAATAATTTATGATTTATCTTGTATAAGAAGATACATGTGCATGCATGGATCTGATCATAGTCACTCAGAAGCAAACCATTTGCTCAATGGGCATTGACTCTTGGAAATTTCCCCTGTGAACAACAGCGTTTAATATTTCTACAACATTTTCAAGTGTCCAGTGCACTTTGCGTGTATGTAAAGGTAAAGGGTAAAGGGACCCCTGATCATTAGGTCCAGTCATGGCCGACTCTGGGGTTGCGGCACTCATCTTGCTTTATTGGCCGAGGGAGCCGGCGTACAGCTTCTGGGCCAGCATGACTAAGCCGCTTCTGGAGAACCAGAGCAGCGCACGGAAACTGCATTTACCTTCCCGCTGGAGCGGTACCTATTTATCTACTTGCACTTTGATGTGCTTTCGAATTGCTAGGTTGGCAGGAGCAGGGACTGAGCAATGGGAGCTCAACCCGTCGCAGGGATTTTCGAACTGCTGACCTTCTGATCGGCAAGTCCTAGGCTCTGTGTTTTAACCCACAGCACCACCCACATCCCTTGCGTGTATGATCAAGTTGTAATTATGACAGCAACCTTGTACAGTAAGTCACTATTATTATTCCTCCATTTTGCAGGTGGGGGAACTGAGGCTGAGAGAGATCAGCTTGCCTAGGGGCCAGCTAGGGAGCTCATGGCAGAGGAGAGATTCAAAATCAGAAAGTTCCTGATTTGTGTCTCAAGCTGTTGTTCTGTACTTCTGGGGTGGGGAACATGTAGTCCTCCAGATGTTGTTGGACATCTCTCTCTCATCAACCTCAGACCGCATGATCCATGGTGAGGGAAGATGGGAATTGTAGTCCAACAACATATAAGGGCCACAGATTCCCCACCCTTGCTATACTTGCATACCAAGAAACAAACCTCATTGAACTTAGTAAACATGGATGCTGTGGTGAGGAGTAAACATGTCTAAGGCTGCATTGTCAGTCCCTTAGTCACTGTGCTCCACCGGCTCTGAAAAATAAACATGTTAATGCAATGCTGGTGTCTGTACAACCAGCTTTACTAGTGAAGATGAGCTGTCTGTCCTATTTTTTTTTCATCCGTCAAGTGAGTAGGTGGTCCATAGCTGGCACCCTCTCAGCTCACTGACCTCACAAGCACTGTGTGATTCCTAAATCTAGACCTGACCACAGCCTCCATCATGTCTCAGGGCTGTTTCTGTCCTCATATTGCCTCTGTCCCCACTTTGCAAACAGGCACAGAGTTTGCAAGCCTGAACTTTCTATGTGATGAAAGCAGAGTGGATGTGTGAGGGCAGTTTTCAGTCTGTGGCCCAAATAGTGTCTGCCTCCTGTTAGGGCCAAGGAATGTAACTTTTTTTCCCAGCTGGAGGGCCACATAACCTACTGGGTTGCCAGAGGCAAAAGTGAGCAGAATAATGAATGTAAATATTATCTTGGCATAGTGGGCTACAGGGCCGGATTTAGGTTTGATGAGGCCCTAAGCTACTGAAGGTAATGGGACCCTTTATATGTCCAGCTGTCCTTTGTCAACAACAAATTGTCGCTGTTTTTTGTGTTGAATATATGCTATATGGTAATTTATGGACCTAATAGGTATCTAAAGACGTTTGCACATAACACAATATGTATTTATCAAAGTCATTGTTGAACTGCAATACAGTTAAGAAGTATATTAATAGTGAAATAATTATTAAGCTCTAACTTAAAATGATTTTTTATTCATAACAAACTTAATAATGCAAAACCTTTTTTCCTTTAAATTTTTGGGGCCCTCCAAGCTATAGCTTGTTTAGCTTATACAGTGGTACCTCGGGTTATATACGCTTCAGGTTAAATATGCTTCAGGTTACAGACTCCGCTAACCCACAAATATTACCTTGGGTTAAGAACTTTGCTCCAGGATAAGAACAGAAATTGGGCTCTGGTGGCGCGGCGGCAGCAGGAGGCCCTATTAGCTAAAGTGGTGCTTCAGGTTAAGAACAGTTTCAGGTTAAGTACGGACCTCCGGAACGAATTAAGTCCTTAACCTGAGGTACCACTGTATGTAAATCTGGCACTGGTGGGCTAGTTTCTACATGCACTCTTTTCTATCCCCCATCCAGGCAAACAAGAGACATTTGAGTTCCAGGACACATCCTAATTGGCAGAAGTACTCAAGGAGGGTGAGAAATGGGTCCACCGAGGGGTGTGACTTGGGGAGAGAGGGCGTGGCTTGGGGAGAGAAGGTGTGGCTTGGAGAGAGGGGGTGTAGCTTGGGGAGAGTGCCAATGGCCAGATTTGCCACCCCTACTTTAGAAAGCCTTGCTGCACCATTCAAGCACCCATTCTTGCCTATCCACTCTGCTCCTCTTTCCACCAGCTGCTTTGTCCTGTTGCAAGGCAAGGTCAAGCCCTGGTGGAAAGCCCAAGCTGCTGTTGCTGGGAATTTGCCTCTGGTAGTTCTCTCTCCCTTGCTGGTGGGCTCTTTTGCCCTTTGACTACCTGTCTGTGGTAGGTAGGCACAGAGGCGTTGCACCCATTGTATCAAACCATCTTTGCATTATCCATGTCGGAGAAACCCTACCTGCTGAATTTCTTCTGGCTGTGCAAGTGCTAAAGGGGTCATGAGCTGGCAAGTCAGGCAGGAGGGGCAGAACAGCCTGTAAATCCCAACAATTCCCAGGTAAGCATCAGAGGCTCTTTCAGTGTAAGGAAGTTGCTGTTCTGTGTCACCGGAGTTTTCACTGCAAATAGGAGGGGTTGAGATCTCTTGGTGCTAAGCCCTCACTGCAGAAGCTATAGTTTTCATTGACTTTGCAACCAAATAAATCTCTCCCCCCCTTCTCTATACAGGTGTCTTTTGAGGGCTCTGCCACCCACATACCAGATCTTAGAAACAGACACACACACACTGAGCAACCCTAACCTGCTTAACAGGAAAGACCATCTTCCCCCTCCCTTGGAGTAATTTGCCCTCCTGCCTTATGCCTTCAGGGCTGGGTGGGGCTAAAAGAGGATTTAATATGCACACTGGCTGCTGACATTAATGAGGTGATGAGGAGAGATGTGGAATCAACATGCTGATGTGTGGTGACAGATCTGGTTTCTGGTGAAAGGGAGGGGGCAGGGAGACAATGTATTTCCAGATATGACTCGTGTCTGGTCAAAATGCAGATGAAGGACTCTGCGTCCACCCTATGGCATATATTTCTGAGGCTCTTCTTATTTGCTGCATACTTATCTTGGAGGAGCTCAGGCTGGCATATGCAGTCTTCTGTCTCCCAGATTTTTTTTAAAAAAATTCTTACACCAACCCTGTAAGGTAGTGATGTCTCTCCAAGGGCACACAGTGAGCTTTGTGGTATAGATTGGAACCTGAGTCTGATTTGAGTCCTATACTCTACCCCACTGCACCACGCTGGGTCTCTGCTAATTCTGAATTTCCAGAATTGTGACCGCTGTGTCATTCATGGGGGCCCTCCCTTAGTTTACAGGTTTTAGGAAGTTTGGTGCTACTCTCCTTAATTAGGGCTGGGGCTCTATAGGGTTTTCTGACTAGGCTGCTCTTGTGGGCCAGCTGCCTGGTTGTAATGGCAATGAGAAGTAAGGCCAGTAAGAAGATACTGAAGTGTGGGACTGTGGAAAACCCAGGTTTCAAATCAGGTAAAAGAGGGTGAGATATTGGGGAACGAATGCTGGGGTACCCTTGTTTCGCACCACATGCGGTTATTCTAAAAACCCCCTGTATTTCTGGACAATTCTCTGCTTCTGCATGCTGACAGAGTGACTGCTATATGTTGAAGGCATGAATGTTATTGCTTTGCAAAAGAAGAAGAAAGGTCCACTTAAAAAAATTAAAAAGTTATGATTATTATGGGATGTGTGGAGTGGATCTACCTACCCACCAAATTTTGTTTATTTTAAGGGGGTGTAATGGGACTTTAATCTGATGGTTTTAGACATGAGTGAGGCAATGGACTCGACCAGCAGGCAGATCCAGAACTCACCTACCTTCCATGAATAATTTCTGACATGTTGGTAGCGCCACCCACCTGTCAATCATCCTATAATACCATGTGATTCAATGCTCATGCTGTCCTTTGTATATTTTATGTTTTTGTGGGTTGTTCTTTTTTTACACTGCCTTGGGAGAGTAAAGTGCCCTGAAAGGCAGTTTAAAAATCTCTTAATAAACCAAATCATAAATAGGGCATTGGAGATTAAGCATTCAGTCATATGGTCCCACCCCTGCACTCTGAAGTGACAATATTCCATGAAGGTTGTGCTACAAGCTATTTCTGAATGTGTATATGATCTTAATTCCTTAATCTACTGTAAAGAAGGAAGCACGTACTATGACTGTGAAACATGAATATAACTTCTACAAGGATAGATATTAATCCAAGGGAATTTATGGCATACCTGGTGCCTTTCTCTGTGGGCCTGATGTGGGGTAGCAATTCTGGCCCCTTGCTTGCCTCCACTTCTGCTCCATTTCTATAAGCGTAAAGGTAAAGGGACCCCTGACCATTAGGTCCAGTCGTGACCGACCCTGGGGTTGGTGCGCTCATCTCGCTTTACTGGCTGAAGGAGCCGCCGTACAGCTTCCAGGTCATGTGGCCAGCATGACTAAGCTGCTTCTGGCAAACCAGAGCAGCGCACGGAAACGCCGTTTGCCTTCCCACCAGAGAGGTACCTATTTATCTACTTGCACTTTGATGTGCTTTTGAACTGCTAGGTTGGCAGGAGCAGGGACCGAGCAACGGGAGCTCACCCCATAGTGGGGATTCGAACCACTGACCTTCTGATCAGCAAGTCCTGGGCTCTGTGGTTTAACCCACAGCGCCACCACAAGCGTAAGCAAGGCAAATATTACAGCAACAACAAATTTATTTGTTTTCTTTCATTCCCATCCCTCCTTCCTTCCAGCCAGTAGGTCATTACTGCTTGCTGGTAGGGAGAGGGCAAGGCAGCAGGGAGGTCAGCACAGTGCAAACGTGCCAGCAGAAATGCCAGATTGGCTCTGCTGGTGTTTTTGTACCACACCAACCTCCCAGCTGCCTCACCCCTCTCTCTCTCAGTAAGCAACAGGGGCCAACCTGCTGGGAAGCTAGAGTAGCGACTCTACCCCACGCAGGGAGGTTAGCTCCCAAGGAAACAAAACTGGAACCATGTAGGCCCTGGAATTTCTCACTGCTCAGGAAAGTGGGGAGAAGGCAATGACGAGAAACAACAAAAATCCTCATATTCTGTCTTAAAGGGTTAGGAGTACAGTCATTGATCATCAGTCCTTCTTAACCCCCCCCCCCAAATGTTGGAACAATCTAATAGGGTAGTGGTTGTACATAAACTAAAACTGGCCATGTGTCAGTTTTGCTACGTTATGGATGTGTTACATATTTTTATTATAAGCAATCCAGGGTGCCTTTGGCTATTCTGCTTCATCACTTAAGGGAGGCTGTCAGCTAATGGGCATTTGACATGGAAAGCATTTTCTGGAATTTCTCTCAGTCAGACACAAAAGCCAACTCTGCAAGTGGTCAAGGCCTAGCTAGTTAGACTTGGGACTGCCAGGCTGTACACCATAGGGGTGTTTGGGCATCATTCCTTGCAGGTTTGTTTGCTGTTACCTTGACAGTCAGCGGTGCAGTTAATTGAATCCTCTTCTCACAGGCGGACTGTGTGATGTGTGGAGTGGCAGCGTGGCTCCCACTGAACATCTGGAGGGACATAAATACCTCGAGCCCTTTACCTCTCAATTAAATGGTGGAATTTGCCATTGGATAGCTCTTGCCTCCTCTTGGTGCCCTTTTTGTGTGTGCAGGCCTGGCAGGAGTGAGTATCGCCTGACAGGATGTGTACACACTCTCAGGGAAAACACAGAGAAGTCTTGTTTTACATGAAGGCCTCAAAGTCTGAAGCTTGCCTTCCTGCAGACCCTCGGCCTCGCTGCCTCCCCCCCCCCCGCCTCTTGCATGGGGCCTGCAAATTGATGGCCGAGGTGAATAACTTCTTTGACACCAAGAACTAGACCGAAACTATGTCAACGGAGACAGAGATGGGAGGGGGTGGTGGCTTTTCCTGTTTATCCTGTTGGACTTTTTTGAGCTGTGTCCTGAAAGGTCAATTTGTAGAGGAGACAATTTTATCTAGGGGAGAAAAGAAAGGAAAACAGAAACCAAGGAGCCAAGAGAGGAAGATTATATATGTATATATTCTTGGTAAATGTCTCGGCCATGACGTACCGCAGAAACCATTCTTTTTAAGCAAGTTAACCTAAAGGAAAGAAGGCTCTCAGATAGTTTATTTGTGTGGAGCCTTGGGGAATGCATGGATGCCCAGTAGAGAGGCATTATGGCTAATCTGAAGACCAAATCTCCTAAGAGAGCCATAGACTGCTGCACAGTATTCTTTTCTACTTAGAGAGCATGAATGCCTCTCTCCTTACAATTCTAAAGAGCGGGGATTGGGAATCTGTGACACTCAACAGAGCTTACTTTTGAACATACATAAGGATTCATTGTTAGTATACAACAACAGCTGTTGCATTTTTACACAACTTGCTTTGGGAAATGAATGGCAGCCTTGCTCATGGCTGTCTGTGGTTATACAGCAGGCTACATGTGTAGTGAGCACAAGGTAGGGTGGGGAGGATAGATTTTGTGCATTGTGGTCACTCGTAATCATCCACCAACAGATTGCCATCTTGCCTCAAATGCATTAAAAAGTAAGATTAAAAAAGAGCGCTGTGGCCCTCGTGTCCTGTTGTGGGCATCTGTGAAAACAGGATGCTGGACTTGATGGGCTTCTGTTTTGATCCAGCAGGGCTCATTTTATGCCCTTAATATTGTCTTAAATCCCAAAGGGATGCTTTATTTGTTATTCTTCCTTCATTAAACTTGCAGAATCATGCCTGGGGGATATCAAGTACTGTCTGGATCAACAGTGGTAGGTTTATGGAAGAAAATATAGGGAGGGCTTTAATGAAATCCATAAAGTGTCCCTCAGCCCCCAGTTTTTGCCAAGCCAATCTGCCCGTTGCCTTCTAAAAACAGTAGCTAAGAGAGGGCTGGCACAAACGGTTGGGACCTGAACTGCCTCTGCTACGATTTGAGTACAGTGGTACCTCGGGTTACATACGCTTCAGGTTACAGCCTCTGCTAACCCAGAAATAGTACCTCAGGTTAAGAACTTTGCTTCAGGATGAGAACAGAAATCGTGCTCTGGCAGCGCAGCAGCAGCAGGAGGCCCCATTAGCTAAAGTGGTGCTTCAGGTTAAGAACAGTTTCAGGTTAAGAACGGACCTCTGGAACGAATTAAGTACTTAACCCGAGGTACCACTGTACTGCTTTTGCTAGCTTCAGTGGTTTATCTACACTGAGCATATTTAAAAATATTTCTTTTGAGTTCTGTCCTTGCAGCTCTCTTCTTCCAAGGATCTGAATAATAACTGCGACCGTCTAAGAATATTTAAAGATCTCAATTTTCTTTTCTTGACCTTCCAGTGACACCTAGTGGTTCTTGTGCAAAGAACACAGAGCACGCTATATAAGTTGCAAATTTGCCAAACTGTGAGGCCAATGCCTAGGATGATTTGGTTTATGGCAGGGGCAGACAGAAGGTAGATTATGATCCAGTGACAAATCTCTGGGTGACTTGTAGTACATTGCCAAAGATTTCTGATTCCCAGTTGTTTTAAAATAGTAACAGCTCCCCCCCCCACCGCCCCGCAAAAAAAAGGTTCCTATCCCCTAGAGCCACTGCTGCTCAGTGAAAATATAAAATCAGTGTCTGGCAGCAGTAAAAGAGGCACATTTGATGCCAGGAATTATGGGGAGAGGAAATGGAAATAATACCGTCAGTAAAGTCTTTATAAAAATGATAGTTGACTTCATTTTGGAAATTACATGTGGTTCTAGCCATATCCTGAAAAAAGGATATAAGTGGAGTTGGAAAAGGTACAGAAAGGGGGGGAAATGACAATGGGATTGGAACATATTTCTTATGGGGAAAGACGATTCAATATTTGGAATTTTAAAAATAAAAAGAAAGAAAACCAAAGGGGGGATATGCTGTGGTAGTGGTTTAAAAATTATGCATGGAGCACAGAAACTGATTAGAGGTATTTTTTCCCTCTTCCTCTCATAACACTAGACCGGGATGGGGAATCTGTGCTCCTTGATATGTTATTGGACTTCAGTTCCCATGAGCCCCAGCCAGTAGAGTCAATTGGCAGGAGTGATGGGAGCTGTAGCCCAACAACACAAAGAGGACCACTGGTTTTCCCATCCCTGTCCTACCTGGATATCATTTATGTATCCTCTCTGTTATCCTCCCTGTAATTCTTACATGGATTACATGGAGGAAGAGAGAATGGCTCCATCCACCCACCCACCTACCTACCCATCCTGCCCTCTGCAAACCCCAGCCTCTGGCTGATTGGGGGAAGGTGTGAAGAGGAGATGCTGCTCTCTCTATGTAAGCTACAGATTTATTAAGCATAAATCAAGGACAAAGAAAACACGTCGTCTCTCTTTCGTCTACTCAGAGAGAGAGTCAAAAGCCTATACACAACGGAAGTTCCCAGCAAGCTGTGCTGGAATGTAAACAGACATGTGACACGCAACAGTTCCATGTCTGCAACTAAAGGTGGAATGAAAATTCCCAACAGGGTTCCCCTGTGATGTGGAAACTGATTGCACAGGGTTCTAAGCAGAGGCGTACCTAGGCTCCTTTGCGCCCTTGGCAAGGAGTTGAATCAGTGCTTCTGTAGCTGGGAGAGACCATGGACAAGAAACTCAAAAAGTTTGCTTTTCGTCAACATTCACATTCCACCAGTGCCTTCCTTTGCGGTCATCGGGGTCTGCTCTGCTCTGCTCCTCCTCTCCTATTCCTCCTCTTTTGGTCCATCTGTCTGCCTGCCTTTGTGCATCCTTCTCTCCCTCCCTCCACTCACCACCTTCCTTTATCCTCCTCCCCCTTCCTTCCCTTTTTCCTCTTGCATGCCTTCCTATGTCTCAGACTGCCTGGACTCTTCTTCCTCCCTGGCTCCTGTTTTGCAGGTGGCATCAAACCCCATAAATCATTGGCCCCCTCTCCTGGGTCCCTCCCCTGGTCCCCCGGCTCTTTCACAGATTCTTTGGAGACATACCAGTCCCTGACGTCATTGCATCAAGGTGCCCCCTTTAGATGGTTTTGAAAGTAGATCAAACAATTCATGGAGGACAGATCCATTCAAGGGTATTATTAGTATTGGTTCACCTTAAATACCAGTGGGAGATAACTGCGAAACCATTTAACCTGTCATGGGCCAGGAATTGGCTTCACCTGCTGAGCAGCAGCCTGAAGGAGAAGAAGGCAGAGTGACTCCACCTATTGCTGATCAGCTTTCTTGCTCCTAATGTGGACCAGTTGGTTCCAGATTTCTTAAGCAGCATTTCCAGCCTCAGTCAGTTGCTGGAAACAACATTTGTAGTTCCTGGCCTGACCTTGCCGCTTCTTGCTTTTTGTGACCTTGGACTCTCAGCTTTCTTGACCCCTGGACCATCTGACTATGTGAACTGAGATACTCCTGACCTTAAAGGGTACTCCTGACCATTAGGTCCAGTCGTGGATGACTCTGGGTTGTGGCACTCATCTCGCTTTATTGGCCAAGGGAGCCTGTGTACAGCTTCCGGGTCATGTGGCCAGCATGACTAAGCCGCTTCTGGAGAACCAGAGCAGCACACGGAAACACCATTTATGTTCCTGCCAGAGCGGTACCTATTTATCTACTTGCACGTTGACGTGCTTTCGAACTGCTAGGTTGGCAGGAGCAGGGACCGAGCAACCGGAGCTCACCCCGTCGCGGGGATTTGAACCGCCAACCTTTTGATTGGCAAGCCCTAGGCTCTGTGGTTTAACCCGCACCCGCCACAACCTTGCATTTGGATTCTGCCCCCTGAGACTTGGCTGGTTGGCTGGCCTAGCCCACCACTGAGCTCTGCCGTGGCTGAGCAGCACGACACTATTACATAACCTTCCTACAAACAAATCAAGATGGATGTTCAATAAACAGCTCATCCAGAAGCACCCTAGGAGGGCAATTTATGTTTTTATGGTGGCTGGTAAGCAATATGTCAGGGAGATTGCTGACTACTGACCCCCAGTGGCCATTGGATAAGTTAGCATGAGGTTTAATAAAAAGGATAACTTTGTGGAGAACTAGATCTCATTTTTTCAGACAGTATCAGGGTGGTGGAGGGTGGCAGTCTTCCAGAATCACAAGCAGTATCTGCTGGAGACGTAAGGCAATAAATGCAGGTCTGGATCATATATTTTGGTCTTACTCAATGGCAAGAAGCTTTTGGTCAGTCATAGTTAGAAAAATTAAAGTGAATTGCCAGCAGACACAATCTGTTGCCAAATAGTACTTACGTTATTTGGTTGGTTATGTGAAAGATTTAGCTTTATTAGAGGACAGAGGGATGGTGATGTTGTACATCTTTTAACAGCTGCTCATATAATGCAAGTGGAGGAAAAATAAGAACCCCAGCATTTTACCCAATGGAACCATCATTAAAATCTTTTCTGCATCAGATAAAAACCCCAGACATTTGATGGACTATGATAAATATTCTGCTCTTTATTAACTATTTTCTGCCACTGAAGTTTTGCTGTTTTGCTGTGTCTGATTATTGGTCACTGTGATGGTTTTACTGTAATGTATTCCTTTTTTATGCTATGCCTTTGGCTCTTAATTTTTTGCAAGTCGCTTAGAGACTCTTTTGTAGTGAGCGACTAATAAGTCAAAACAACGCTGAAGAGAATAATAGATTGCTGCAGCCTTAGTGGTGGGGCAGAGCCATGGAGATGACCTCCTAATGCTGGCATTACTACCTGGGTGGGGATAGGATGTGGAAGGGCAATGGTGTCATCAGGGCTGTGTGGACCCATCAGAGGAAACACCAGATTGGCTCCATTGGTGTGTCCCTGCAGGTGTGGCCTTGCTACTACCAGCGGTGGAGCTAGCCACTCAGGCACCCAGAGCAGTCCACATGCTGTGCACCCGGGGGTGGGGCGAGCCGCCCAGGGGGTGATTGGCGTGGCAGTGATCCGCCCAGAGGGGGTTTTGTCACCCCCCCGGATGACACTTGGGGCAGCAATCTGCCTGCCCTGCTTCCTACGACCCTGGCTACTGCCTTGCCCTACCCCAGTCATAAGCTGTAGTAACCTTGGTGTCAGGAGGATGGCTCAGCAGCTCTTCCTACTACATTTACTGCTACTTACTGTATTTTCAGGATCTTAGTGGTGGCCCCACATGGTAAAGCTAACTAACACCCTTTTCATATTTTTATTGAAAAACGGGACATCTTTTTATGTATTGATGTAAGAAAGCTCAGGAAGACACTGGGCCATATATCTACTGTTTGGTACAATGTAATTATAAAATTATTGCATGATTATTGTAAATCTGAATAAATATTGTGCAACACATACGCACACACACACACACACAATTAAAATAAAAAATTGAGTGTAAAAAATAACAGTAACCACTTCAGATGGCAAGTTTCTTGTTCATTTGATGTGGACTCTGAAAAAATGAAATGAAAGTTGTTGTTATAATGGGATGAAAGGAGAAATATGGAATTTATTTTGAAGTAAGAAAGTATAATTTTTAAAAATCCAGTTCATAGTGGTTTTGGAAAACATACTGAAACAAATATGTACTTCATTTCATTTTCATTTGAAAGGCATGATCAATAAAAGTATTCCCAGTGGTACACAGAGAAGGATTTTTGTGATTTCTCAATATAAAGTTCTATGATGATATGGGTTTTTGTATTCTGCCACAATCCTGTGCAGAGCCAAGTTACCTCAGCCTATTGATTTTAATTGGCTAAGCATCTAGCTCTGTACTGGGTTCCAGCCCTTGCCTTAACTCCTTAGCAGCTAGAAGCCCATTGCTAAGCAGCAGCCAGAGATCATTTGTGTTTGTTTTGTCGCACCCAACTCTATTGCTGAATTTGCATGGTTCTGTTCCATTTGGAACAATTTTATGTATTTTATATATTTCATAATTGTATGATTTTATCTGTTTATATCTTTGCATTTTCTATTTCTATAAGCTGTGCTGGGGCCTTACAGAGAAGGGCAGGTAAGAAATCTTATCAATCAGTCAATCACCTACACTGCAGGAGGGAAGCAAGAATCCACCAGAAATTAAGAAAGAATATGGGTTTCCAGTTCTCCCTTGCTAATCCCACAACAGAAAATTGGTATGCTTCTTATACAGGGAAGGGGCATGTGTAGGTGTTGACTACATTGACACAAACCATGCCCAGGAACCTAATGTTATGACATTAGGCATAAAGTTATGTTATCTCTGATCTAAGCAGTAAGTGCTAAGATCAGAGATGAGGTATCTCTGATCTTAGAACTGAACGCCACAGCACTAAAATTCAGGATAGGCTTATCTCCAGTCTTAGTGCTGTGGTGTTAAGGGCTAAGATCAGAGAGATAAGCATCTGCCTGCTGTTTGACAATGAAAAGCAGCAGGCTGTGGAGTATCTCCAATCTTGGCATTATGAGACCATCTTGAAAGACAGCAATTAAAGAGTTTTCTGCAATTTAAACCTCTGTGACCGTATCTTTAAATAAAGCCTTTATTGGAGATAAAGCTTCTTACTCTTTAAAAGTCCCTCAGTATAGACTTCCGGAGGCGGCGCGAAACCGTGATGGCGGACCTCTTCGAGCTCTGAAGAGGGGCACCGCAGAAAAGGGTTGTTCGCGACGGCGCAGCGGCAACCCATCAAGACAAACCACGGGCAGAGTGAGTCCGTGGCCGTGGGACCCGGCGGGCACCTGGAGCGACCCCGAAATCACAAAAGGAACCCCGTAAGGGGCTCCGGAGTGAAGGAGGGGGAGCGGTGCTGTGGGTTCATCGCTCTTTCTGCGGAGGCGAAGCCGCGCGGCTGTCACGGATGAGCGCTGACCTTTCTTCCAAGAAGCATCGGGCTGAAACATCAAACCCGTGAGTAAGGACCTAAGATCCTACAAATTAATTCGGAAAATTCGGCTAAAAACGGGAGACGAGAAAGAGGAAGTCCGTCTTCCGGCACTGCTTTCAAGATCAAAGCAGACGGACTAAAGAGCGGAAAGCGCTGTGAACAGGGAAGCTTTAAAGCTTTAAATTGGGACTTTCGTGCACATCTGAATTTTTCTTTTAAAGAATAAATACAGCATAAATTTGACCTGGAGCGGTCCCCCAAGGGGCAAGGGAAGACTCTAACCCCAAATTCCCGGGTGGCCGGGTAAAGTTGTTTAAACTGCGGAACTGTTGCAAGCTTCCTGATACTTTTGTAACTGGAGAGTGTAATTTTGAGCTCTGCTAGCTGAAGTGGATATAACTGTAGGCACCTTGCTGGAACTTTGTTACATGTTTAAAAGTGCTCTGCAGGACTTTTTTCTTAGCGTGCTGGAACTAATTTGCTTTTAAAATTGTTTTTAAAGTTGGAACAAAGAGACTTTAATCGTGGAAAAGTTACCTTCTTCTTACTAAAATTTTGGTGGCACTCCCCCTAGAGGACATTGGGAATATAGAGGCCTGGGAAAAGTTTCTTTGTTTACCTTCTCTCAATAGTCTGTTTTCAATTTTGGGCTTGCCTTTCCCATGGGATTACAACATTTGACCTTGAACATTGACTGATGAGTGGCACGGGAAAGACAAGAGCAGCCAAAGCTAAGGAAGCTAAGGAGAAAGAGAAAGTAAAAAAGCAAGCACAGCTTTTGCAAACAACTTTAACTCAGGGACGTAGACTATCAGTTCCAGCTGTGCTTGCGACACAAAAAGTAGAAACCGAAAAGCCTGAAAAATCTGAAGAGGAAGATATGGCAGCAGGAGGAGCTGAGGCAGTACTGAAACAAGTTTTGGAACAATTGTCAGCAATAAATCAAAAAATTGATAATCAATCAACAAAAATTGACCAAGCAACATCCTCGATCCAGAAATTGACAGATCAGGTTTCCCAACATACCCAAGCAATTGAAAAATTGCAAGGAGCAACAGAAGAGAATCGTAAACTGGCAGGGGAAGCCGTTCAAATTGCAACATCAGCTAAAAAAGAAGTCGAGGAAGTTAAAGCAGAAGTCAAGCCTCTCCATAAACAGATAGGGGACCAACAAACCTATCTTTCGTTGGTGGAATTGAAAAATCGCGAGACCAACCTCAGACTAAGGGGAGTCCCAGAAATTGAACAAGAAGACCTAATAGGACTTTTGACAACAGAGTTTACAAAGTTCTGGGACTTAAAAGAAGAAAGTGACTTCAAAATTGTATCGGCTTTTCGGTTGGGAAGATTAGTAAGAAAAGATAGATCCAGAGACTGCCTAATAGCTTTGAGATCAAGGGAGGAGAGAGATAAAATATTAGGCCTACACTTCAAAAACTCAATTGCGATACAAGAGAAAAGGGTGGAAATTTACCGAGACATTCCTAAACAGTTATTGGACTTGAGAGCCACCTATTCAGAATTGGCTAAGTTGCTGAGACTCAACACAATTCCTTACAGGTGGGAGTTCCCACAAGGGCTATCATTTACTTACAAACAGAAGAAGGTTAAAATAAGATCACCAGAGGACCTACAAAAGTTCCAGCACGATCACGGAGAAGATCTCCAAAAAGAAGCAGCAGCTAATTGGCCTATACCCAACCCAGGTGGAGCAATACCTGCACCTTCGGAACCAGAGGAGAAAGAAGACACACCGCTCTAGGTGTAGCAGAATAGTTCAGGATGTCTCTGCGGCTACTCAGTTGGAATATAAATGGCGGAAATTCCCCGGAGAAAAGAAGGAGGTTATTTCACATATTGAAGAAAGAACAATTGGACATTATTTGCCTACAAGAAACCCATGTGACTAGGCTCCACAGGAAGGTTTTGGTTAACAAAAGATTAGGCCAAGAATTTATTTCGTCTGACAAAGTAAAGAAAAGAGGAGTGGTGATTTATGCCAAGGAGAGCCTGACACCTAAATTTCTATTTAAGGATGAACAAGGAAGAATTTTGGCAATTGAAATTCAAACCCAAGGAGTAAAAATATTGATTTTAGGAATTTATGCTCCAAATGACGGGAAATCGGAATTTTTCAAGAAGCTGCATGAGACGTTGCTGGATTATCTGGATTATGCTAACATCATAATGATGGGAGATATGAATGGAGTGGTGTCTACACACATGGATAAGTCTTACAACCAAAACTTAACATTAGACGGCAGACTGCCCAAAACTTTTTTTGAATTAACTGACAATCTGGATTTGATCGACATATGGAGGACAAAGAATCCCTTAGGTAAAGAAGGAACTTTTTTCTCTGAGGCCCACCTGTCTTGGTCAAGGATCGACCAAATCTGGACCTCCAGGGGGCTGGCACCCAAGATTAAAAGGGTGGAAATCTGCCCAAAAACATGCTCCGACCATAATGCCTTGAAAATAGAACTTAGATTAACTCAACCTGGTTCCTTCAGATGGAGAATGAATGACACACTACTAAGAGATCAAGAGATTGTGAAAAAGGCCCAAAAAACATTAAAGGACTATTTTGAGATAAATCTGAATACTACAGTTGAAAAAAGAACGATCTGGGACGCAAGCAAAGCTGTTATGAGAGGGTTTCTGATACAACAGAATACAATCAAGAAAAAACTCTGGAATGGAAAGAAGGACAAAATATTGGAGAAAATATACCAAGGAGAGAAAAAACTGAGAACCAAACCAAAGTCCAAGGAGGTGCTGAGAGAAATTAAATTCCACCAAGCAGAATATTCAAAATTGATCAACCAGGAGATTGAATGGAAAATAAAACAGATGAAGCAAAGATCCTTTGAATCAGCAAATAAATGTGGAAAGCTATTAGCTTGGCAGCTGAAAAAAAGACAAAAGCTAAATACGATAACAAACCTAGAGATTGATGGAAGGATGGTACAGAAACCAGAAGAAATTAGGAAGTGCTTCCACAGATACTTCAAAGAACTGTATGCACAGGGGCCCCAGAAAGAATCAGAGATAGATCAATTTTTAAAGACAAATGGACTATCAAAAATAACTCAAGATAAAAGATCAATCTTGAACTCTACAATAACCTCACAGGAAATTGAAGGTGCCATTCAGAATATGCAACTAGGCAAATCTCCAGGCCCGGATGGACTTACCTCCAAATATTATAAGGTTCTGAAGGACTATTTGATACAACCTTTGTTGGAGGTATGTAACCAGATCATGGATGGGAAGAGGGCACCAGAAACGTGGAAAGAAGCCTTCATCACATTGATACCTAAGTCAGAATCTGAAAAGACTCAGCTTAAAAACTACCGTCCCATCTCACTCCTAAATGTGGATTACAAAATATTTGCAGACATTTTGGCAAATAGACTTAAAAAAGTTTTAAATGAAGTAATTCATAAAGACCAAGCAGGCTTTCTCCCTGGTAGACATTTATATGAGAACACTAGAAACATCATTGACATTTTAGAACTTTTGCAGACTAATAGGAACACAAGGGCGGTGTTAATTTTTATTGATGCGGAGAAAGCATTTGACAACATATCTTGGATGTTTATGAAGAAGAACTTGGAAGGGATGGGAGTGGGACGGGGGTTTGAGAATGGATTACATGCAATCTATTCAGAACAAAAAGCTAAACTAATAGTGAACAATGTGGTGACGGAGGAATTTAAAATTGAAAAAGGGACACGACAAGGGTGCCCTCTATCCCCTCTGTTATTTATTTCAGTCCTGGAGGTGCTATTGAATATGATCAGAGAGGACCGGTTGGTACAAGGGATAGAGGTCGGAGTGAAACAATATAAACTGAAAGCTTTTGCAGATGACCTAGTTTTGACACTGCAGGAGCCAGAATCCAGTACAAAAAGAGTTCTCGAACTTATATCGGAATTTGGTCGGGTGGCGGGATTTAGGTTGAATAAACAAAAAACTAAGGTTCTGACCAAAAATTTAACAAACATAGAAACAGAGGGGTTTCAGAGAGAAACAGAACTGAATGTGGTTAAAAAAGTGAAATACCTTGGGATTTATTTGTCCTCCAAGAATTTGAATTTATTTAAGGATAATTATGAGAAATGTTGGTTGGAAGTTAAAAAGGATTTAGAAATTTGGTCAAGATTGAAACTTTCCTTGCTGGGAAGAATCGCAGCGATAAAAATGAATGTGTTGCCGAAAATGTTATTTTTGTTTCAAACCTTACAGATCGTGGACAGAGTGGACTGCTTTGGAAAATGGCAGAAGGATATATCTAGATTTATCTGGCAGGGCAAAAAGCCCCGAATAAAGTTTAAAATATTAACAGATTCAAAAGAAAGAGGGGGGTTTGCCCTGCCGGACCTGAGGTTGTATTATGAAGCTGCAGCCTTCTGCTGGCTGAAAGATTGGTTCTTGTTGGAAAACACTGATGTCCTAGATCTGGAAGGTTTTAATAATGCTTTTGGATGGCACGCATACCTATGGTACGACAAGGTTAAAGTACATAAATTGTTTAAAAGTCACATTGTCAGAAAAGCAATTTTTGCAGTCTGGATGAAATATAAAGACTTACTAGAGAGTAAAACTCCGAGGTGGCTATCACCAGTGGAGGCCAAGGCCCGAAAAAGACCCAATATGGAGGCCTATTGGCCGAAATATTGGGAACTGACTGAAAAAATTGGAGACAATTGGAAGTTGCAGAGCCAGGACAAACTAAAAAATAAGGTGCGAGATTGGTTACATTATGCTCAAATTCAAGAGGTTTTCAAAATGGATAAAAAAGTTGGTTTCCAGGTGGAAAAGTCGAAACTAGAGACAGAATTGTTAGAACCAAAGACAAAGCTGTTATCTAGAATGTATAACTTGCTGCTTATGTGGAACTTACAGGATGAGACAGTTAAATCTGCTATGATTAAATGGGCACAGGATGTTGGACACAACATTATGTTTGAAGACTGGGAAAGGTTATGGAACACCGGAATGAAATTCACGGCAAGTACGGCCTTGAAGGAAAACATTATGAAAATGATATACCGGTGGTACATGACCCCAGTCAAGTTAGCTAAGATACACCACCTGTCTGACAATAAATGCTGGAAGTGTAAGGAAGCAGAGGGGACTTTCTTTCACCTCTGGTGGACATGCCCAAGGGTTAAGGCTTTCTGGGAAATGATTTATAATGAGTTGAAAAAGATATTTAGGTATACCTTTCCCAAGAAACCAGAGGCCTTCCTGTTGGGCATGGTAGACCAGAAAGTGTCAAAGAAGGATAGAACTTTGTTTATGTATGCTAGTACAGCAGCAAGAATACTTATCGCAAAGAACTGGAAGACACAAGATTTACCCACGCTGGAGGAATGGCAGACGCAGTTGATGGACTACATGGAGATAGCTGAACTGACCGGCAGAATCCGAGACTTGGATGTAGAAACAACTGAGGCGGACTGGAAAAAGTTTAAAGACTACTTGCAAAAGTATTATAAACTGTATGAATCTTAAGATTGTGCATGATTTCGAAATGATACGCTTTAGCAATTATGATTAAGTAAATAGTAAACTAAGTGATAAAAGAGAAAAGGAGATAATATGAACTGAACATGTTACGTTTATTTTAAAGGTATAAAAACTGCGACACAATATATTGAATTTAGATACATAACATGTAAAAGTTACAATAAGGTATGACATAAGGTAACAAATTGCTGACATTGTTAATATAAGGAACGCAGAATCGGAAGGGGTGGGGAAGTCCAAATTGGGATTTTTGTTTAAAAAAAAAAAATGGTTTCTTGTAAATTCCTTATTTGCTTGCAATGTATAAAAGTTGGAAAGAAACGTAATAAAAAATATTATAAAAAAAAAAAAAATAAAAGTCCCTCAGTATACTGGGAATGCAAAGCCTGGGGTACAAAGGAAGAGTCTGGGCTGCAGAGGGTGGCGCTGTCACCAGATCTAGTTTCCTGTTGCTGTTGGAGGCAGTAAGGTAAAGGTAAAGGGACCCCTGACCATTGGGTCCAGTTGTGGCCGACTCTGGGGTTGCGGCGCTCATCTCGCTTTATTGGCCAAGGTGTACAGCTTCCGGGTCATGTGGCCAGCATGACTAAGCCGCTTCTGGCGAACCAGAGCAGTGCACGGAAATGCCGTTTACCTTACCACCGGAGAGGTACCTATTTATCTACTTGCACTTTGACGTGCTTTCGAACTGCTAGGTTGGCAGGAGCTGGGACCGAACAACGGGAGCTCACCCTGTCGCGGGGATTCGAACCATGACCTTCTGATTGGCAAGCCCTAGGCTCTGTGGTTTAACCCACAGTGCCATCCGCATCCCTTGTTGGAGGCAGTACTGAGCTAGATGAACCAATAGTGTGACGATGTAAGACGGCTTCCTATGCTTCTATGTATTACATGCATATTATACAGCATTTCCACACTTGTTGTGATGACAGATTTTATATCTAAACAAGACCTCTGTGG
This sequence comes from Podarcis raffonei, assembly GCF_027172205.1. Classification (NCBI taxonomy): domain Eukaryota; kingdom Metazoa; phylum Chordata; class Lepidosauria; order Squamata; family Lacertidae; genus Podarcis; species Podarcis raffonei. The sequence goes on from NC_070603.1 coordinate 39,969,162, forward strand.
TGCTAGGACATGGCTGCACGAGTGTCCCTTGTCAAATCTTTTTATTTCAGTTTGCACCACATGGTCTTGATCCCCAGAGAAAGTCCAGTCAAAAAGAAAGTGGTACAGACCTTCTGAATAACAGGTGACAGAAATTCAATGCATCCCTTTTTTAAAAAACACAGCAAGAATATATTAATTTCAACTGGATGGTGTCCAGTTATACTTTAAAGACATCTAATAGTGGAGGGTCTGTTACATCAAGAAAAAGTGCTGTTAATTCCCATCTTTGCCAAAAGCAGACTTAATGTCTCAATTGAATGACTCTTGCTTCATCTTACCCCCAAGAGCCTAAGAGCCCCGTTAATCCTGCCAAAGACCCATCTAGTCCAGAATCCTGTTCTCACCATGGCCAACCAGATGCCTGTCAGGAAGCCTGTAAGTACAACACGAGCCCAACAGCTCCCTCCCCATGTGTGACCTGCAGCAACCAGTATTGAGGCATACTGCCTTTGACAGCCATCATTATCTCATTAGGTTTTATCCTGTTGGATATAATATACTCTTACATCAAGACCAGAACTTCTAGCAGAAACAATGTCACCTTGCATTACAGTTTAATGGGTACAAAATAAGAAAGCTAGAGATTAATGTTTTCCCTCTGCTTATAAACAGGATTCAAATTTTTGCAAGCTTTGATGGATTTGGGGTTTTATGTGAACTGCTGGAAAGTATTGCCTTGGTGTGTTTTGCCTCATGTGACAGGACTTCTTTTACTAGCAATAAGGAAGATGTAGGTTTCCCCATTTTGCAATGGAGCAGGAAGAGGCATTTAAATCTGGGAGTCATTCCAGTTGACAATAAAATCCAGATTTTGCTTTCAGTGTTAAAGCAGCACAAGTAGAATCTGCAATACTCCATCCTCAGTTTATACCAGTTTTCATCGTGGTGGTGGTGGTGGAAATGTCCAGTCCAACTGGGTGCTTCTGCCTCCACCTCTTTTTTTATTATTATCAGGAAATGTGCATGCTCAAGGGCTAGAAAGGAAGGACACCCTTGTTTTTAAAAGACTGCATATGTGCTTCAGTTTGAGTGGTGCAGTGATGGAGTGTTCAGGCAGACATTTCAAAGGCACAAACCACTGTCAATATGGAGCATGGGGAGAGCTTTCATCACTCATGGTGACAGCATCACAGGTGATAAGCCATCAAGACCAGGCTTCCTCAACCTCGGCCCTCCAGATGTTTTTGACTTACAACTCCCATGATCCCTAGCTAGCAGGACCAGTGGTCAGGGATGATGGGAATTGTAGTCTCAAAACAACTGGAGGGTTGAGGTTGAGGAAGCCTGATCAAGACCTTTTGATATGCTTATAACGATCATTTGCACAGTAGTCAGTCTCATAGAACAGGTACTTACTGTATGTTTGTATGTGAAAAATAGCTTGTCAGCAGTTACATATTGTGCTCTGAGCATTGTGACATGGTTAGTTCTGCCCCATTTTGGCAGCGTTTATATGATCTTCCTGAAATTTCTGCCCAGGGTTCAGTGGTCACATTAGCTAACAAAATTACTCTGGGAAATCCCACCTCTGTTGTGTGTGACTTGTTCTGTATCCAGAAAACACAGCTTCTCAAGATGGTTGAAAGGTCTGAGTTGCAAACTGGCAACCCCATGGGCCTGGTTTTCAGACTTTCTTTCCATGTCAACTAATATGTCAAGGAACTCCTGCATCCTGTAGCGAATGTGGGGACATTATCTTTAGAGCACATGCACAGTCCATGTGGGGTATCAGCCAGGCCAGTTAACCTTCAGCAATGTCCCACGTGAATTGAGCTGATAGGCGGTGCTTGTCAACCCTACTTTCCTTGGGCAGTCACCTATTTATTTGCTCTATACCTGGCATCATACATTTGACTCAGCATAGCAAATAACATAATCAAGCTTTATTAATGCACTCACCTTGAAAGATGAGGTCTTCTGTAATCTTAAGAAACTGTATAGGCAAAAGCCTGGTTCAAAAAACAGGTTTCGTTAAGAATACATGGCAAACTGGGGCCACAATGTTTGGATTTTTCCTAAGCAACAATGCACCTAAATCAATATTTGTCATGTCTTCATATGGGAATCCTTTAAATGTCTTGAGGCAGCAGGAAGACTATCCAGCTGGTTGGCTCCCTGCCCCATAGCCCTCCCTCAGATCCCTTTGCCCACCCTCTCTTTCCCATCTGTTGTGGGGAACACAAACTGAACTCCTGTTTGCTGCAGAAGGCAGGGCAGCAGAGAGAGGGTGAAGGGGACCAGTAAGAGAAACAGGGCTTTGAGGCATGGAGGCTGCAGGGTCTCTTGGTTCCTTAAGGCAAACCCAAATGGTGTAACAAGAAAACTCAGTTTCTGCTTATTGAAAGCTCTCCCAGCCCTTTTTTCTCTGCTGAGCAACCCTTCCTCAGGTGGTGTGATGGCCTGAGATTCAGACTCAGATGCTGAACCTGAGGGATCCCAGCCTGCACAGGATCCCCTGCCTCCAGAACCAGCTGAGCCGGGGCTGGGGCATGAGACTGAAGGGTCCTCACCTGTGCTGGATCCTCAGGTGCAGGCAGCAGCTGACTCTGCTCTGGCTCCTGAGGTGATGGAGGACCCATTGCCTGCAGGTGCTCCACTCTCAGCCCCGTCAGAGGAAGCTGAGGTTGCCTCTGGGTCCGGTAACCCTCCAGCCTCTCCTGAGCTGCAGAGGCTCAGGGCAGAGAGGCGGAGGGAACTAAGTTCCCGCAGGAGGAGTGCTCGCCTCCAGGCCAGGAGAGGCGAGTCACCAGAGGATCGGGGCCACCCTATGCCTCGGGGCAGATAAAAGCTGGCCAGCCCCAGTCCCAAGTTGTGGGAGCAACATTGTTGGTTGCTAGTTCCTGCCTGAGCTCCTGACCTGCCCTGACTCCCTGCTTGCATGCCTGTTCCTGACTTCACCCAACTCCCTGCCCTGCACCCAGCTTCAGCTACTACGGACTGCCTCCACGTTGCATCTTTGACCATGGACTGGACTTGGACCTCGCCTCTCGGGTAACCCATGGGACCAGCACAGGAGGTTAACTCTTCCCTCGACTACAATTCTAATGATGATTGACCCCCATGCTGCTTTCGAGTTTTCCCCTAAGCTCAATAGCAGCATGGCAGGAGGGGCAATTTACATCAGGATGGTGGGAGGCAGGATTTAAAACTTTCCTCTCCCTACAATTTTGCTTGTGTTGCGCAGCTGAGTAGAAAACAGCTGAGAGGGATGAAAAAGAGGATGGAATGCAAAAAAAGTATTTTCTGGAGCCCTACACTCCATCAGCTGATCTGGGAAGGGTATGTTGTGGGTCATGTAAGATTAAGCTGTGATTGACAAGCAGCCCAATGCCTTCACATTGCTAGCTTCTGAACTAGAGATAGAAAAAAGGCATGTTTCTTGGATAATGATGAGAGAATGTGCACATTGCCCAGAGAACGTACAATATTCAACCTGAATATTCAGAATCTTGATGAAGTTCCCTCTCAGGTCCTTGTATCTTTCTGATTCCTCACCCCAAGCCCTCCTCTTCATCGGCTTCTCAGACCATGTGCAATCAATCTCCAAACCTGTTGGGTAGCATTGAATGATCAACTAGCAGTCTATCCCTGAGCATGTTAGCCTAAAGAAAGTCTCACACAGTTCATGAAGTTCACTGGGGCTTGCTTCCAAGACATTGTGCTACCTAAACTCATAGAACTGTCCATAAGAGTTGTCCTCCACATTTTCTTGTTTGGATGCTTTTATTTGTTTTGACAGTCAGCCCTCCCCAACCCCCACATATTGCCATATTAATTTGAATCATTCTTGTGCTGTGCCTTTTTCTTTTGGTTTCCAATTTCATGCAACGGGACTTCTGAGCAGAAATATATAGGTTAGTGCAGCGTGTTCTTGCACCAGGGTTGGGGACCAGGTATGGCTGGACTCTACCTCCCTTCATCCCTGACCATTGCCCCATTGCTGGGGCTGATGGGAGCTGGAGTTCAGCAAAATCCGGAAAGCCACAGAGTTTCCCATCGCTGTCTTGCACAATTCTTTCTTGTGCCTCCCAAGCCACATTCCGGCTTCAGAAAAGCCTCTCAGTCTGTATACATTACTCAGAGTTAAGCTGAGAGAAGGAATGAGTAATAATGCCAGGTATTTCCTGAACTACGCACCATCCCCTTCTGGATAGGGCCTCCCCCTTCCTTTTGAAAATAAGAAAGATAACTAGCCACTTGTGGATTGGTGCTTATTCACAGCAATCTTAACAGAGAAGAGGCTTAGCACGCCAGCAGCTTATTTTATTGGATGCCAAGCTGTGTAATTTAACTCAAGCTTATGGAAGGTGACAGGAAAGAGTTAATATCCTGAGGCGCTGAGGAGTGTTCAGGTGTGACTGTTCTTTCATATCTGGACTGCGTGCAGCTACAGTGCAAACACCTTAGAAGGCAGCAGCTGTCGGAGTTGGAGAAGCAGCTCTGTTCAGGAGATATTATAAAATGGCTGACTCTGAATCCAGCTGTCCCAAAGAACTGCCACGGGAACTGATACTTGAAGACTCCATCCATGCGGCAAATGGATCACAGATCTGCAAGGCAGAGTGTGAGAGCGTAGGATTGAAAAATGAAGCAGACCCTCTGTCATCGGATCCAGAAAGAGGGCATGCTCCCAGCAATGGAGTAGGCCTGGGAGAGAATGTGACTGAAAATGGACCCAAAGAGGAGCCACCAGGCAAGATTGGGGAAGGGGATGCGGTAGAGGGAGAAGAGGTCCTCTGTGACTTCTGCTTGGCTGAGAAGGTGCTGGCGGTGAAGTCCTGCTTGACCTGCATGGTGAACTATTGCCAGGATCACTTGAAGCCTCACTTGGAGAACGCCAAACTCCAGACCCATAAGCTTATGGATCCAATGAAGGACATTGACATGCAGAGCTGCGAAGTCCACAAGAGGCACCTCGGTTGGTTCTGCCATACTGACCTTGCGTGTGTCTGTGAGGAGTGCCTTGCAGATGGACACCAGGGACATAAGGCTGTCACCTGTGGGGTGGCCAGGAAAGAAAAGGAGGTAAATTGTAGCTTTCTGAGCACTGTCAATTTTCAGGGGGAATGTCATGGGATACTGGCTTGCTAGGAAATATGGGGCCTAGAGTTCTCATTCATACGCACACAGCCTTTTTACATGCGCATGGCTGGCCCAGAGTGCTGCTGGAGGGATTCTTGCTTGATATCATGTTAAGATTGTTTATAATTGCAAATTTAATAGAGAACAGGCTTCACTGAATGCAGCTGAGCTTGCTGCTGAGTAAACATGCTAGGGTTTTGCTGCAAATGTCGGATGCCTGGGGTTTCATGGTTATGTAGCTTGACATATTATGAAACCCAGGAGGCCATCCCACAGAAGGGATCACAGTTCAGGGGAAATCTGACAAAAGTTGGATGGACAAAAATGGGGTGTGCCTGCTTTCTGTTAGAAAAGGGTGGCATTGCCAAGTGTTATCTACACTCGGGGTCTGCTTGCAATTATCGCAAGCTCAGGGCAACTGGGGAGTTTGCTATATTACTAAGGACTGAACTGGTTGTGTCACCACTGGCAGCACATGCAGAATTTGGCACAGCTTAGCTTTTGGCCCTTGGATGCAGATGCTGGGAAGCTGTGACTGAGTGTCAAATGCTGATCCATTCCTGTATTTCTGGCAGTTTAGATGACTGGCTCTGTGGCTCAGCCCTTGGCCTTGACTCTCAGTGAGGACTGAGACAAAAATGCAGCTGCCACAGGACAAAAGAATCAGTAGTTCAGAAGGCATAATTCCTACGGCTAGAAGCTCAAGGTAGAAATTGAACTGGAAAGATCCTCAGCTGCAGTGAGAGTTTCCAATATACAACACCATCATGGGACCAATAGCTATTAAAGTTAAGATTCATTCACTCACTCAAAGAGATAGTTAGCATTGTTGTGGCAATTGTGCGCAATGAACTCTACTTGCATCCAGTGGTATATGGTTCAAGGAACCACTGCATGAAGTAGGGCTTTCTCAGTGGTGGCACCCTAGTTACAGAACTCCTGTCCAGTTGAGATCAAATGGTCTCCCACACTATCTTGAATTAGGCAGCAGCTTAGAAATTTACTCTCATGGGGCACTGGAGCAGTGGAGCATAATTACAGTACCTCCGTTGATATGATTTGTGTTATAATATCCATTGTAGCGTATTGGATATTGCAAGGTATTCTGAACGGAAGTTTTAAAATGCTGGTTTTAACGTCGTCATTTTATGATTGTTGGCTTTGTGGGAGGAAGGACAGAATGTAAGAAATAATGTAATAATTACTTCCTCCTTTCCACTTTCCCTTTCTATCACACTTGTATCACCCCCCCCCAGTAGTTATGCAAGGTGGGTGTTATTTAAACCACTGAATATGAACACACATTTCACCCAGTGTTAAAAAAAAGCCGCTGCATCTTTCATTCAGATGTTTAGGCAAAAACAAGCATGGACTTTACATGCTCCTTGTAAAATATTTAGCTTAAAAGTAAACAGACCTACAGCAATAATCTCAAAGGAGTGCCCGGTGCTCTTAATGATGAATTAGAGTGCAGTTTTGGGCAAACAATTACAAAGGAGTTCTGATTTCCTCCCATTTGGATGATTGTTTCTATGTCCCAGATTCTGCATTGAAACTTTCCCAGCCTGAGGCTTTTATAATGTAGCAGTAATTCCAGAAATTGCTGTGAATCATAGTTTGTGTGAAAGAGGCAGGTATTCATAGCCGTTATGACTACCTGTGTAGAAGGTGTGAGCTCTTGGCTTTTTCTGTCTATTCCTGTTCTCCAGGATAGAACTATTATTTGATGTTTCATATTTAATACCAAAGGGATTTGTTAAACTCATAATCTGTCCCCCTGAAGAATGCAAATTTAGATCAACTGAAGGTGTGGTATAGGAACAACATGGGGACGCCGCCATGGGTTTAGCACCCCCAAAATGCACCTGCATGCAGTATTAAATGCATGTGGACATGCAGTGTGGACATGCTCTTAGTCACAAGTAGATCGTCCCCCACCCTAAAGGCTCAGAGGAACCAAATAATGTAGTATATTTCAGGAACACGTTGCTTCGGAAAGCAAAACTGGCTAACATTGTTCCTGCCACATCTTGCCTCAGCTGAAGTTTCTGAATACCTTTCAAGGGCAGTCTCGTGTGGAGCACATTGCAGGCATCTCATCTAGAATAGATGTGATCAAAACATGTGTGACAATATCAATCTGATTTCTCCAGGAAAGGGCACAGCTGGCACACTGGTCAAAGCTGTGCAAAAACACAGGTGCTACCTGACAATCCCATGGCAAAGTTGGGTTCCAAGAGTACCCCAAACTGCAAACCTTGTCCTTGAAGGGCAGTGCATCCTCATCAGGTACATCTGATGGGCTAAGCTTTCCTACTGACCAACAGCACCTCTATCTGTCTCAGTTTGTTAGCCCATGACTGTGCATTTAATGTAATGTGCACTTTGGCCTCTGGGGATACGAATCCCAGATTGATTGCTTTTAAGGGAAAATGGATATTTCCATTTGATTCATGGCTTTTAAAAACTGCTGTTGAGTTGCCTCTTTCAATAACCTCTGATTTTATCTACCCACAGTACGAACTTATTCAGCTCCAAGCAGGCTATGACTGGAAACTGAAGTCAGCAGAAAATGCAATTGAAAAGCTGCAGAGAAATTCAGAGTCTATAGTGGTAAGATTTTCACTAGGCCACCTCTTTCTTTGCAGCTAAGTTCCTGTTCAGGTTGGTCTCAAACTGGCTGTATTGTACTGTATTAAGAAAGGCATACCCATAGCCCTCTCTTTGTTATAAGCAGGCTGTATCTTCGTAGACTTTGCTAACTGACTGTAACCCCACAAAACAATCTGGACCAGGGCTGGCTCCAGGTTTGGAAAGGTCCTGGGCAAAATGTCCTCTGGTGGACTCTTCAGGCATAGCTGGTGGTGTTAGCAACAGCAGCAATTTCTCATAATGTCCTGGAGCAACCTGGTGCCCTACGGATGTTGTTGGACACCAACTCCCATCTCAGCATGGCCAATGGTCAGGGATGATTGGAATTGGAGTCCAAAACATTTGGAGGGCACTGGCTTCGGGAAGGATGCCCTGGAGCATCTGATGTCATAACTCTCTGGGAAATCCAAATGATGGCTTGCAGATGTAGCTTCATGATGTGAAGGACCATGGTAGTGGCCCTAGGATGCTGTTTGCTGATGATGACCATTGTCATCATGGAAAAACAGGGACTAAAGTTTGTGGTTTAGCATTTTAATCATTTTGATCTCTCTCATTCCCCCTTTTATGCTCATCTTGTTCTTTGATTCTTCTCAAAGTATAGCCACAAAATCTGTGACCGTAGGATCAGTGTTCCTATGGACCCAAAACACTTCTTACCTTGTCTGGATTGTTACTCATATGTGCCAACTTTGATGGCCAGTGTGGAAGAGGAGTGGCAGGCTCAATCTGCTGTGGAAACAAAAGCTTGATGATATCATCCAGCAGATGAGTAACATTTCTACGTGGCTGGGAGGTTCCCACAGGGTTGGTCCTCCTTAAAATAATAGAGGGGTGACTAATGCAATTCATTTTCACTTATTGGAAACCTTCTTAAACTGCGTAACCCTTCTGCCAGCCTGGTAGTTGCCTGAGGAATGTAAAATATTCTGTGGGTTGCTCCTCTGGCGTGAAGGTTTATCTCGGTGGTTGGGAACTTACGACCCTTCAGATGTTTTTGGACTCCAGTTACCATCATCCATAATCATTGATCATGTTGGCAGGGGATGATGGGAGTTAGAGTCCAACACAATCTGAAAATCTGTATGTTTGCCACCTCTGATGTAGATTATTCTGTCTCCATGTTGACCAGGTATGGCACACACCCAGTGCCAAGTAGTTGAATGACAGCTATTGACAGACTGGTCTTGTCAGGAGTTGGCTGTCTACTAGAGGAAGGGGATATTCTCTGTCTCTGTTGCTCATTTATTTTCACAGTTCCTTCTGTTTTCTCTCCTTCAACAGCTTTCTTTTGCCCTCACATCTCATATTAATATGGGCACATTTATCAATCAGTTTATTATATTTATATCCCACCTTTGCTCCAAAGAGCTCAAGGTGGCATACATGGTTCTCCCTTTCTTATTTTATGTTTGCAATAACTCTCTAAGGTAGGTTAGGATGAGAGACAGTGACTGGCCCAAGACCCAAGGCCACTCAGTGACATTCTTAGCTGAATGGAGATTTGATTGCTGAACTTCCAGGACTTGGTCTGACACTTTAACCACCACACCACACTGGACATCTAACCACTGCACTATGTTACTTTTCCAATAACAAAGATGGTGATTTCCTCCCCCTGCAGAGTTCTGTATCTGAAGTGAAAACCTTGGTGGAAGAGAAGTTTGAGGAGCTGCTCCAAGCAGTGAAGAAGACTCAGTCTGTTGTGCTAGCTTTCCTAGAGGAGAAGGAGCGTGGTGCCGTTAATCATGCTAATGGGATAAAGATCCACCTTGAGAACAAGCGGGTGGTGATGGAGGAATGCAAGAGCAGGCTGGAGAAGATGGCCACACACACAAATGACATCATCTTTCTAAAGGTACCTTAATTGGCCAAGAGGCAAACGACCAGTTGGTGTTGCTGACTTAAAATGGTCAAATGTTTGGGTTAAGGAAATGCTAATGAAATGCAACCCTTGCTGTCCCATTGCATTTCTTTCTGTAAGCTGTGCGTGCTCCTGTGTGTTTGCCTGATCTGAGATGCTCAACCAGGCCTGTGGCCCCTCTAGTCCAGCATCCTGTTCTCACAGTGGCCAACCAGATGCCTCTAGGAAGTCCACAAGCAGGACCCAAGTGCAAAGGACCCTTCCCCCACTTGTGATTCCCAGCATGTGATATACAGAGACATACTAGGTTTGACAGTGGAGGTAGAATATTGACATTCGGTGGCAAGTGGCTATGGATAGCTGTATCCTCCATGAAATTGCCCTGTCCTCTTTTAAAGCAATCCACGCTGGTGGCCATCACTGTCTCCTGTGTGAGCAAGTTCCATCGTTAAACTATGTGTTGTGTACGTGTTTGTGAGACCAGCTGCTGTTGTATGGGCAGCTAATGTGTGCATTTGAGTGAGCAGAAGCTGCTGGTGAGAGAAGCTGCTCCTATGCATGTACTTCATTTCTGCAACCTTCAGCCCCTTGGCTCAAACTCCTCTCGTACCATGAGATTGGGGAGCTGTCTGACTTTCCAGAAGCAGCAGGAGCAAGCCTGAGACCAGGAGACCTGAATCAGCTGGGGAGCTGTCCAGCCAAAGAGGCAAGGATGAAACTGCTGCCCTAGCAGCCATCAGACAATGACTGAGCAGTTTTCTGGATGGTTCTGATGCCCAGCTCCTTCCTGGAGTACCTGCAGGGCCCTGGTCTGGAGCAGTTGTTGCTTCCTGCTCCCCCTCCCAAGTAGGGTTAGGAGATGAGATGGGTCTTGGCCTGCCAAACAGGGGCTATGTCTCTGGACCTGGGATTTGGCCACTTTGAGTTGATTTGGAAAAGAAAAGTGGAGGTAAATATTAATAACAATGATGGTCAAGAAACAGGAAGGTTATTAGGCTGCAATAACTTGAACCAATCATGTGCATGATGTGTGCATCCTTTTCTGTAGCTACCACAGAAGAGCAGTTAGTTGCAGGGAGTGAGGCCAGGCTAAGCAGTGCATATCCCTCTTTAGAAGCATCTTCCTGTTTAGCAGATTGGAAGGGAAGGATAAGCCCAGCCCAGCCCAGCTGTGACTCCCCTGAAAAGCAATTCAGTTAGGCTTAAATAACAACTCCTATAGCTGTTTTAAAAATATTAGTTGTTGCGTGAGGTTTGTGTGTGAGAGTGCCTTGGGGGTGGGCTGGAATCAAACACCCAGAGTGGAAATGGTTAACCCTTGGCTTCTCACCTGTGTCTGACCCCCCACAAAACAGCCCTTACACTGCAGCTAGGCTTTTAAAACAATTTCTATTGCCACCAATGGATGCAGGGTTTGTTTGGTTTTGCCTAATTGCTGTGTGGGGAGGTAGCATTGAGGTTGGGCGATTATATGTTGGTTGGAGAGGCCCTACCGGTATTTATGTATGTATGTGGGTATTTATTAACAGGAATACTGTGAATTCAAGAAGAGCGAAGGAGACGACACGTTGCCCAGTGTCTACATTGGCCTAAAAGACAAATTGTCAGGGATCCGAAGGGTGGTCACAGAGTCCACGGAACATATTTTACAACTTTTACAAACTTCCTATAAGGACAAGTTGCAGGAGTTTGCTAAAGATGGTGAGTTCCTATCTACCAACCCGCTCATCCAGTCCAGTGACCTTTTCCTCTGTTGTTTCTGCAACTAAGCTGTTGTGTTACTTTTCTTTTTGCAGAGGACGCTGGCATCAAAACAATGGTGTCCGCCATGATCCCATTCAAGCACCGCATAACTGCCCCAGAACCTAAAAGCAGGAGTGACTTCTTGAAATGTAAGGCATAATTATATACATGACTGTATCTTTCAGATGAATAGACTCTTAAGACCAAGCCTGTCGGTTTGTTGAGTTTTGAGGGGAACAGCGAGAGGAAAACAGTGGTTTTAAACTAATACGATATATTTCTTGTTCCTCCAAAGATATTTGCCCATTGACGTTTGACCCGGTTACTGCTCATCGCTATTTGAGGCTCTTGGAAGACAACCACAAAGTCACCAACACCACGCCGTGGGAGCACCCGTACCCGGATCACCCAGAGAGATTTCAGCACTGGCGCCAGGTGCTGTCGGGCAAAAGCTTATACATCAGCCGCTACTACTTTGAGGTCGAGATATTTGGGGCTGGCGTTTACATTGGCATGACGAACAAGAGCATTGATCGGAAGGGTTCCGAAAGCAACAGCTGCATCTCAGGGAATGACTTCTCCTGGTGTGTTAAGTGGAATGGGAAGGAATTCTCTGCTTGGCATAGTGATGTGGAGACACCATTGAAAGTCCAGGGATTCAGCAGGATAGGAGTTTACCTGGATTACCCCAGGGGCACCCTTTCCTTTTACGGCATTGCTTCGGATGTCATGACTCTTTTGCATAAGTTTGAGTGCAAGTTTACTGAACCTCTCTACCCAGCCTTCTGGCTATCCAAGAAGGAGAACAGTGTGCAGATTGTCAAGTTGTGGGATGAGGCTGAGGCCACCCTGGCACCTCTTCCTGCTCACTTGGGAGAAGCAGCTTCTTCCAGTACGGTCTTGGCACCTGAGAGCGAAGCAGAGGCAAGTACAAAGACATCAGAGTCGGGACACAGCCATTGATTAAGTGATGTGATCATGGGCACTCCTTCTTACTACAAGTGTGCCACTGAATTAATTAAAAGGTAAAGGCAGACACGATGGCCTCTAAGGGGGGTGGAATCAAATATCCGTATTAGGGCAATACTTTTATCTGGCCAACAAACACGTCACAAAATCGGGTGAGCTGAATTGTTTTGTTGCATGTTTACCTTTTTGGTTGCCTACCACTCCACTAAATATCTTCTCCAAATTGAGAAACAGCTGGGGGAAAGGGAATCTCCAAGGTCACGCTGTTTACTTTGTAGGGAACTGATGCACCTTTCAAGACTGGCATTGGCTGCCTCAGTGTTCGCCTGCTCCCTGATGCTCAACTGATACATCTGTAAAGAAGCATTTTTTAACAACATCAACACCAGCGCTGCAAGTCTCCAGTTCTCTTGTCATGTGGCCTGGATGAGCAGTACCACAGCATTAGAGCTGTTCAGTTTCTGAAAACAACTGTTCTTTCTTAGCAAAGGAAATTGTGGGCATTTCTCATTTACTGCATTATCTTGGCAGGTTGAATAAACTTTGGTTTATTATTTATCGCATGTTATTATGTTTTGATTCTTTGACTGTTTTGATATGGTATCAGAATTTGTTTTCTGCTTTCTGAAAAATCTGTGGTTTGGATTTTCTAAACGAGTAACATTACACTGAGTGAAATGTGGCTGGATAACCAAGGACCAGGTGAAATTGTCCCAGGGCCTAGACCTCGTTTGTGGGCCACCTGCTGCCCATTCCTGGCCTATAGCAAATCAGATCATCATTGATTGATTTATTGATTTTTTAATACTAGGTACTCGCAAAAATCAAATGAGCAGGGCCCCGGCCCACAGGTTCACAATATTTGGCAAGTACAAAGATTGTTGATTCAGGACTGGGGTCATGCAAACTTGGGTGTGGACCATTTTGGACAAGGCTATCACTGAGTAAACTGTCGATTGCATCTTGACAGTTTTGTTTGCTTGCTAGCAGGTTAAACACCACCTCTAAACTGAGAAACAAAGCAACTAATGGTCAAAGTTTCCCTTTCTTTAAGTGATTTTGTTTTTCTCTAGAATTCCCTTTTTCCTGTGGGAAGTGTGTTACAAAAAGGAAGCCTTATTTTATTTTAACTTTTTTAACTTGCGAATTCAGGAATGGAGGAGAAATGGCTGTGATGATAAAACTGCCTTTTCTCCAGTACAGGTGAAGTTCAAACTGCACAGACACAAAAGAAATGTCTCATAGCTCCTCTCTGTACAATCTCTCCTCCTGTAGCAGCCATCCTAGCCAGAGAAGGAGTTGTTCAACTAGCTTCCACTGCTTAAGCAAAGGTTGATGACGTCAAGATTTTAGGACAACCTGTGCCCCACAAACCACTTTGAACTCCTAAAGTCATGTAGCATCCCCCATTTGGCAAGGGAAAGGCCTACCAATGTAGACTTCTGAGTCTGTGGACTTTCATGAGAGCTGTGTGCACAGTATACATTTGAAACAGTTTCGAAGCATATGTTTTCCCTCAAAAGAATTCTGGGCACTGTAGTTTGACCCTCACAGATTTACAGTTCCCAGCAACTCCTAAGCAACTACAGTGCAAAGAAATATTGGAAGGGAAAAGGTGCTTTGAGTGTGCTTTAAACGTACAATGTGTACACAGGCAAAGAAGGCTATGCACTCAGGTTTCTAGCTCCCAAGGAAGCCTTTGTGGGTAGTCTATTCACATAGGCTTTATCCAGTGCTATTTTTCTAGAAAAAAAAGAGGTACCAGAACTCACCATCATTCTACCATGAACACCTCCCTCACTCTCTTAGAATGGCAATGGCGCCCACCTGAGAAAAGCCAGAACTGCGTTCTGGTGAGTTCTGGCTGAAAAAAGAAAGCCCTGGCTTTACCCCAGTAAACATCCATGGCTAACACAGGGACATCAGGAGCAGGAAAAGCTGCTCACACACCATCATTTTGTGCCAGCTCCCCAGTAATTGTTTGCTTGAAGAACAATGTGTATAATGTAAGAACTGGGCTCTAGTGCAGTGGTTGTAACAGAGATTCTGTTTGAAATGCCTGCGTTATCTGGATAGAGAAATGTGTTTCTACTGTTCTGGAGAGCTGCGTAATTACTCCAACATTTTTAATATTGTTGGGCATGTTGTTGGCTCCCCTTGATTGTTGTCCTTAAAAAACAAACAAAGCCCAATTAAGTCAAAATTCTTGGTTTTTACAGTGACTTGATTCCATTGGTATCAGTGTAACTGAAGTCAGATCGTATCAATGCATTTGGGCAAGCTAATTGGCCTGTCTCTGTGTGTGGCTCTCCTCATGTAACATGCACCCATTTTCCTCTGACAAACATTGTAAGATGTGGGTTTGTTTTGGCAGAACGCGAGAGCAAGGATTAGCAGCAGCGAGTGACGGAAGAAAGACATAAAAGAAGCATTGAACGGTTGCTGCTCAGGGTCAGATAAAGGGTAGCCAAAACGTGGGGTTAAAATTAACTTACTTGTTTTATACATCCCCCAATTTGATTTGAAGGCTGGGTAAATAAACACGTTCATAAGACAAGAATTGTTTTCAGGAAAAGTGGAGAGAAGACCAACTTTGGGGAGTCTCTCAAGACAACTGTTTTGGGAAGGCCCAAGAATGCATTTTCCCCACGAGGGGGCAGTCTTGTTGCATAACTGATCCGATGTGCTGGCTGTGAGTCATGTGCTACGAGTCTGATTTCATGTAAGGTTACCAGAGCAATTTGCACTCAAGTGCTTGGGAAGGCCGTTTTAAATGAATGCAAATTTCTTCACATGCTGTAGGAACCTTAGAATCCTTTGCTGACTGGGATGGGGCCGTTTCTGAAGCACAGCCTGGACCTTTGCAGGCAGTAAAGGTAAAGGTAAAGGTACCCCTGCCCGTACGGGCCAGTCGTGTCCGACTCTAGGGTTGTGCACCCAACTCACTTAAGAGGCCGGGGGCCAGCGCTGTCCGGAGACACTTCCGGGTCACGTGGCCAGCGTGACGAAGCTGCTCTGGTGAGCCGGCACCAGCGCAGCACATGGAAATGCCGTTTACCTTCCCGCTATAAAGCGGTACCTATTTATCTACTTGCACTTAAGGGTGCTTTCGAACTGCCAGGTGGGCAGGAGCTGGGACCGAAAGATGGGAGCTCACCCCGCTGCGGGGATTCGAACCGCTGACCATACGATCAGCAGGTCCTAGGCACTGAGGTTTTACCCACAGCACCACCCGCGTCCCCTGCAGGCTGTAATGGGGGCTAATGAAGTGAATCACATTGTAAATGAGGTAGAGGTGCTCCTGGTCAGAAAAGGGCCTCATCATGGGATAAGGCAGGCATAGGCAAACTCAGCCCTCCAGGTGTTTTGAGACTACAATTCCCATCATTCCTGACCACTGGTCCTGTTAGCTAGGGATGATGGGAGTTGCAGTCCCAAAATGTCTGGAGGGCCAAGTTTGCCTATGCCTGGGATAAAGGCTCAACCTTCTTCCCTTCAAAAGTAGGTTTGCGACTGGGAACTTCTGCTAAGGTGCCATGCCCCCAGATGCGCAGCTGTGGCCAGGAGTCTCTTTTTCTGGTTCATAGAGATAGGGGTGACATTCATAGAATCATAGGATTGTAGAGTTGAAAGGTGAATCTGCCAGATTTGCACTTTCTGAAACAATGCGTGAACTGAGACACACTCAGGTGCACTTTTCTGCATTTTGCAATGCAGTTCTCCAGTCAAGTGATGTGTACATAAATGCATATGTGCATGTGTTGGTTGGGGTGAGTGTTATTACTGTGAGTCAGGGTATGCCTTGGCAAGAGGGATGCTGAAGGGGAAAGAGATCCCTGACTCTTTAGATGCTTTTAAAATGTGCTGCTACGTTTTTGCTGGTGAGGGGGGTAGGGCAGGATTTTATTGCATTTTTTGCATTGTCTTGTAGTTCTCCAGTTTTGCTGTTTGTTATATATTGTAGCATAACTGCATCTTCTTAACAGCTTAGAGACCATCTTGAGTAGTATGAAAATATATGGAATAAAAAACTGGTGAAAATACAAAACACAAAAATGAATGAGGCAAAAATTGGGACTGTTAGGCAAAATTGCATACAAAATGATGCATATTAGAATAAATCTGCACCAAAAGCTGATGAATTTTCATGAGGGCTTTAACAGCAACAACAAAGCAAATTTGCAAACCGATGTGGAAATGTGGGGAGTTGAATGTGAGGAAGAACTGCAAGGGGATAGAGACTCTGTTTGCCATCAGGGGGTGGTTGCTTTCACCTGTGCTCCTCCACCTCCAGCCCGAGGAACCTCCAGGAGGGAGCTGCTGCCATAGGCATTATGTATATATGTATTTTAAGGAGCTGAAATAGTATGAGTTTTGGGGTTGTGGAGAACGTGTGTATGAACTTAAATTTTTGGCTGCTATTTTGTCAATGTTGCTAATATTGTTTTATAAATTTTAAATGCTATATTGATTTGTGTATCATATAATACGGATTTTCATTTAAATGTGATGTTTAGCTTGTTTTTTTAGCTGTCTTCAGTGGCCTTAGCTACCCCTTCCAGTTTGGTGTCACCTGCAAATTTGATGAGCATCCTCTCAATGCTTTCATTCAAGTTGTTTATAAAGATGTTGAACAACAATGGACCCAGGATAGAACCCTGCGGCACCCCACTTCTCACTTTTTCCCAAGATGATAAGAAACCATTTGTAAGCACTCTTTGGGTCTGGTCAGTCAACTAGCTATAAATCCACCTAACAGTTGTCTAATTCAGCCCACATTTTATCGACTTCTCCACAAGACTATCTGAAATTGAGATACATTACGTCCACAGCATTCCCCTGATCCACCAAGCTTGTAACACTATCAAAAGAAGAAATGAGATTTGTCTGGCATGACTTGTTTTTGAGAAAAACATGCTGGTTCTTAGTAATCACAGTATCCTTTTCTAAGTGCTCATAGACCAACTCTTTTAATTATCTGTTCCAGGATCAAGTTGACTGGTCAATAATTACCTGGGTCTTCTTTCCCTCCCCTTTTTGCAGATGGGGGGCAGCCTTTAAGAGCCCCTTAGAGACTAGCAGATTTTTTGTGGCATAAGCATTTGTGGACTAGATGAACTCACTTCATCTCTTAACTCTTGAAGGTGCCGCAAGACTTGTATACGCTGGTGAACAGGGATCAAACTAGACATGATGTTCATTCCCTGAATGTAGCAAATGTTCACACCTTAGCAGTCTCAGAGGGGTTGGTTGGTTGGTTGGTGGGGAGGGGAAATTTAACTCTTTATGTCCCTGGTAGAAATCAAAATCACAACTCTGAACCTGCTTTTTGCTTTTCAAACGATGCCTCCATTGGCACCAACTGGAGTTTGCATTTCAAGGTAATGTTTTGGATAGGAGATTTTTGTCAAGACCCTGGCATTGCCAGGAAAACTTTAGCAATTTTTATTCTTTCCTTCCTCCTCCCAGCATCCTGAGGCTCCCTTTTGGATGCTAGCCTGGCTCTCCAGGAATCCTCCTTCCTGAGTTTCTGTCCCTTTGCCATTTGATTATTGAGGGCTGGTTTTTTTTAATGTGAGTTTTGAAGACACCCCTCAATGCAGAGAAGAGATAAACGGTCAATTTTCTCTGCTTGGCACCTGGACATCTGAAATTTGGGCTTGTGTTGCAGAACTGTGCATCACAGATGGAATGTGGGATTGAACGATGGTGTGTCCTTCTCTTGGTGGTGGCATTAGAACAAAAATACTTGAGGGTGACAAAGGGCAAAGTAGATTAAGAGGGAGGCAAGCTTTGTCACATATGGACAAGCTGTTAGGGGAAATGTTCAGAAAGCTTGTTTGGCCACCCAGCAGCTGTAATTCCTGGAATGGCAGTCTGCCAGTTCCACCAATACTGCTTTGCCAATTGCAGTTTAAAGGGGACACACGCCCACCTTTGCTCTCCAATAATGCCGAATATATATGCAGAGTGCTGAACGCATTTTATTCTGTGGATGTGATTTATTCCCTCTATATATTTAGGGAAGCCATCCTGCAAGAATTGGCATGCAAACAAGCCTGCTTCTAGATCAGATTAATAATTTTGAATTAAGCTGTAAAGCAAATGTCCCCATTACACTTTAAAACCCACTAAAAATTGACACTTTTGGATGGAGTGGGAGAACATTTAGAGCTGAACGCCAGCATCTAAATAGCCTGGAGAGAATACAAGGGAGATCCGGCTTGTGCGGCAATTTTGGATGTCAAAACAAGTTTCCCCACTACCATAAAAAGCTATTTGGACTTCACATTTTTAATTAAAGTTTTAATTATCCCCAGAGTATTTTATTAGCTTTTATGAAGACAGCTGCTTTTTATGCTATAAACCAAAGCTTTGCTCCGCTCCAAAGAGCAACTTGTCCCAGATAGGAGTTTTGTCCTGAATAATTTTCATCATTGGTAAACTGGGTTATTTAATTTAAACTGACATTTACCATCCCAATTTGATTGAAATGGGTTTTTTTTTTATTGCAGAGGCAGCAAATAACCTTGTATGGGGTTTTTGTGCTCTGCATAGATAAGATGTGGGGAATCTTCCCTGGGGGCTAATTTTCCCTGTAGAAGCAAAGGCCTGCTGGACCTGGTGCCCTTTTATGTAGCCTGACCCCACCCACTCAATTTCCATACCGCTGGAAACCATCAGGCTGGGAAAGGTCCCTGGAGAAATCAGTGGCTGCTGTGAAGCTGGTTGTTTCGATATGTGATGGTCTAGAGATGTGATCTCTGGATGGTCTCTGACTAGCAAACCTCCTTAAACTGTAGTTGGTTCTTAGCTGCATAATGCCTTTTATGCTACGTCCTTTGGTTCTTGGGAAAGGAACTCAATGGTAGAGCACCTGTCCCAGGTTCAACCCGCATCATCTCCAGGTAGGGTAGGGAATGACCTCTGCCTGAAACCCTCAAGAAGCACTTGCCAGCCAGTGTTGTCGATATTGAGCTAGACATGCCAATGGTCTCCTCCATATAAGGCAGTTTCTCATGTTCCTATGGAGTTGAAAACATGATGGAGGAGCCATGAAGGGTGAAGCACAGGATCTTGTAGGAAAGGAGTTTCATCTACAAAGTAGCTAAGACACCTGAGAGAAGCCTAGTCTTTTAGTTTCCTTGTAGCTCCCTTGGCTATCAGTCCCTTCCATCATGTTTTAGTGCTCTGATTGGCTGGTGCAAAAAGGGGGGAAGAAGAGGGAGCTGAGGAAGAATGACAGAACCTTCTCTTCCCATTGCTCCACATAAGTGTCTGGGAAAGAAGGTGGCAAAGGAACTGATGGTTTCTACATTCCCCTGAGATCTCTGCTCCTGATTCTTTCTGTCCCATGATCTACAGTGAGTGTCTCAGGGCTCTGGTTTTCAGGATTCCTCCCCAATCCCCATGCAGGTAAGAGAATTTTTTTAAAAATTAAAGCTGCAGGTGTTAAAGCAGAACTACATTTTGCATCAGCAGGCTCAGCTAAGTCAGGTCCTCAAGTTTATGGAGGAATCAGAATGTGCAGGGGCGTGTGAACTTTTTCAGGGGAGGAGGGTGGTACTTATCTCTTCCCAGATCCACTGCTTAATCCCCCAACCCCCCTCCCCCCAGGTCATCTCCCACCCCCCAGCAGATTTCTGTCCCTGGGAAACATTTCTGAAAACTGAAAACTGGTAACAGAAACTTGGCTAAATCCAAAAACAGTCAAAAGAATACATCGCCACCCATGCACTCTGAAACCCATCCACACATGGCCATTTCCTGGATCATAGTCCCCTTCCAAGACCACCTCAGGACCTCCTGATCCCAAGCACCACACCTTCCGCCCCTCCCATTGTCCTGGGACATCCTTCCCTCTCCAAGACCCTCCTCTTTCAAAACCTGTTGCTTCCCCCCATGCTCCTGAGCAATGCAGATCTCACAATCCCATGAGCCACTCAGGGACCCTGGACAGCTCCACTGGCTAGAGTGTGGTGCTGATACTGCCAAGGTTGCAGGTTTGATCCCTATATGGAACAGCTGCATATTCCTGCATTGCAGGGGGTTGGTCTGGACGATCCTCAGGGTCCCTTCCAGCTCTCTGATTCTTATGACCCCTGCCACGCTCCCATCCCATGCAAGAGAAAAGCAGGATGTGGGTGTGCGAAAGGGTTAATCCGCTTTGTCCCTGGAAAAAGCTTCCCGCCTCTGCATTCATCTTCTTCAGCAAGCAGCGAGTTAAGAGCCTGGCTTTGCTTCCACGACCGTGTAGTTCCTCCTTGAGTCTTAAGAGGAACCTTTCTCTTTTGAATTCAAGTCTGTAGCATCCAATTAATCTCTCAAGGAGGTAGACTTTTCATGCTCGAAATGGCTTCCACTTTGCATGCTGACATGTGCCAGTAGCATGCCAGGAAGGGTACTAGGCTATACATGCTATAATTAGGCTTGTACGCTGCTTATGAAATTGCATCCTGCCCTGTCTTTTCCGCAAGCACGCCCATCAGTACTAAGGAAGTCTGTGTACGCTCAATGTGCAGTAACTCCACACAGACAACAAACGCCAATCTGTTTGGGAGAAGGCCATGCTTTGGATCCTGCATTACAGCTGATAAATAATAAAAGTAGACTGGACCTGCCACTGGGGTTTCTGGTGATGGATGGAATGCAGGCAGGCTGAGCGCTTACAATATGCTGTGCTGAAAACCAGAGATAAGAGGGAATCGGTATTAGATATACAGCTTTGTACAAGCTGCGGAGGAGGCTGGCGACTAGGCTCCTGCACTGCGTCTGCGGCACACTATCAACATCTCAGGACTGACAGTTCTGCCCACCCATCGATGTCAGCCCCAAAATCCATTGGCTTGGAAATGTCATCACTGGCTCCTGGTGCTACTGTCTGGAGCAGGCGGGACGGGAGCTAATGGAAAAAAACAAGGGCTGAGGAAAGACAGGCAAGTTGACCCACCATGTAGCAAGTTGGGAACCACAAGAGATGGGGAAGGAGGAGAGACTTTCCCTTTCCCCTAACAGCTTGACTTCTTACCACCTTCCCCATATCTTCTGTATTTGGCTGTGTTGACATTGCCATTTAATAATAATTTGGCTACGGTGTGCTTCTACTGCTAGTTCTTGAATGCCATGGGTTGGCTGGATGTAGAGGACTGAGGGGGGGGGAGGCACTAGCTGGGGAACCTCCCAAGGGAACCCCTCTGGAGAAGAAGGCTCAGAGCCAGGGGATTGGAGGTGGGACGACAATGAGTGGTCAGAGGGAGAAGAAGGAACAGACTGGGAGAACGAGGTGTCAGAAGCTGAAGGGGCAACAGGGTTTAGTGAGAAGGAAGAGGCTGTGGCAGAAGGCAGTCCAGACTCAGAGGCAGGAGAGGAGGGGGGGGGCAGGAGACAGAGACGAGGCAGGCTGCTGAAGAATCCAGGGAGTCTTCACCTCTTACAGCAACCAGCTCCCCACCCCTTGGGGAGAGGAACATACAGATAAATTAAGATTTTTAATATTTTTTTTATAATTGCATTCTGCTCTAAAATTGTACAAAAAGGAATAGGTCAGGGTATTTTCATACTTAAGAATATGTTTGTTTATAAAGCCAATAGAGTATTTTGTATAAACAGATTTTATTTTATTTTTTAAAGAAATATTTATTAAAGTTTTACAAAATCATGAATACAAAAACACATAAAAAGGGAAATACATGAAAAAAGAAAAAATACATGAAAAAAGAAAGAAAAAAAGAAGTAAAAAATACAACATACAAAAAACATACAAAAAACAAGAAAAAATTAAAAACAAATCCGTTTTTCATAACTTTAAACTCCTTTGCTTATTTCTTTGACCTCCTCACACCTCCCCTTTTTGTATTCCCATTTACATAATCAAGTCAGCAAATCCTTATCCTCTTTCATTTACCTTAACTCTGTATCTTAACATTTTATAACACTGTATTTTCATCCAATATCAATTCATTTTTGCATATTCTTGTTAATTTTGTTGCTAATACCACTTATTTTCAATCCAACATCGTTTTAACATTCATTGATTTTACAGTATTTTTGCAAGTAGTCTTTAAATTTCTTCCAATCTTCTTCCACCAACTCTTCTCCCAGGTCTCGGATTCTGCCAGTCATTTCCGCCAAATCCATATAGTCCATCACCTTCATCTGCCACTCTTCCAGGGTGGGTAAATCTTGTGTCTTCCAATACTTTGCAATCAGTATTCTTGCTGCTGTTGTTGCGTACATAAAGAAAGTTCTGTCCTTCTTTGGCACCAATTGGCCGACTATGCCCAGGAGAAAGGCCTCTGGTTTCTTCAGGAAGGTATATTTAAATACCTTTTTCATTTCATTATATATCATCTCCCAGAACGCCTTAATCTTTGGGCACGTCCACCAAAGGTGAAAGAATGTACCTTCATTTTCTCTACATTTCCAACATTTATTATCGGACACATGGTATAGTTTTGCTAGCTTGACTGGTGTCATGTACCACCTATATATCATTTTCATAATATTCTCTCTTAAGGCATTACATGCCGTAAATTTAATCCCGGTGGTCCACAACTGTTCCCAGTCAGCAAACATAATGTTATGTCCAACATCTTGTGCCCATTTAATCATAGCAGATTTAACCGTTTCATCCTGCGTATTCCATTTTAACAGCAAGTTATACATTCTTGAATGTATCTTAGTTTTGGGATCTAACAATTCTGTTTCCATTTTTGATTTTTCCACCTGGAAGCCAATTTTTTTATCCGAATTGTAGGCCTCTCTTATTTGATAATAATGTAACCAATCTCGCACTTTATCTTTTAGTTTCTCAAAACTCTGCAATTTCAATTTGTCTCCATCTTGTTCCAAAATTTCCCAATATTTCGGCCAATTGGCCTCCATATTGAGCTTTTTCTGAGCCTTTGCTTCCATTGGTGACAACCACCTTGGGGTTTTCATTTCCAATAGGTCTTTGTATCTTATCCAGACATTGAACAATGCTTTCCTGACAATATGGTTTTTAAATGCTTTATGTGCTTTAACCTTGTCGTACCACAAATATGCATGCCACCCAAAAACATTATTGAAACCTTCTAAGTCCAAAATGTCTGTGTTCTCAAGAAGCAGCCAATCTTTCAACCAGCAGAATGCTGCTGATTCATAATAAAGTTTAAGGTCTGGCAGGGCAAATCCCCCTCTTTCCTTTGCATCAGTTAGTATTTTAAATTTTATTCTGGGCTTCTTGCCCTGCCAGACAAATCTAGAAATATCTTTCTGCCACTTCTTGAAACAGTCCATCTTGTCCCAGATTTTATTGTACTATATTGAGTTGCGACATAAAACCAAGTTATATGTTCAGAAGTTCCATGTGTCAAGAATTCATAATAACTGGTTCACATTGCAATAAACTAACAATGAAAAATTTCAAAAAAATAAGAAGGGTAGAGCAATGAGAGACAAGACGTCAACACCACACCCACCTACTGTACACTTGACGTGTGGAACAGGTCAACATCTGGCTTGGCTAGAAGGGGATTTGCAGGCACCTCTGATTGGCTGCAAAGCTCTATGCAAACCCCAGCACTTTGAAAGGGACTTCTGAAGACCCCTGTAAGCAAAAAAAGGGTCACCTGGTGTCAGGTGATTGACAGGCAGCTCCACCCATTTATCTTGGCTTGGAGGGCGGGGAGAGATTACAAGGTGGCCACTAGTCAGATCCCATCCCCTACGGACACACAGACCCGGTTTACACTGACTGGCAATCGCTCTTCAGGGTTTCTGGCAGGTGTTTCTCACAAGCCAGGGATTGAACCTGGGACCTTCTGCATGCAAAGCAGATGCTCTTCTACTGAGCTATGGCCCTTTCCAGCAACGAACCACTTGTGAAGATTTTCCGTGAATGAATTCGGCTGTACCTAAGTCTGATTTAGGACTTGCAGAAGATGAATGAGCATTCTGGGTCAGGGAGAAAACATGGATGGAAGACTTTTCATGGAATGCTAACTTGTGAGCCCTGCTTTTATCACTTAGGAACATTCCCTGCTTCCATCCCCATAATGCTGACCCCTTTGCGGAAAACGTGTAATGGTAGAGACACCCCCATCTTTGAACTAGCTGCAGTCATTACCTAATCACCACTATTTCCAAGGCACATCATCTCAGCATTTATGTCTGACATTTTCTGTTTAAAGCTGCAGGCCGCGACATCTGGCATCTCGCCACTTACAGAGAATTTGAATAATCCTTTCACCTCCTTTGATGGCATTTCCTTGAAGGTATTTCAACTGCACATTTAATCTCCTTTTAAATAAAAGGAACGAATTACATTTCCCTCAGACTTTTCTCTTCTCTTGAAGGCTGAGCAATATGTCTGCTGCCACCTCTGAATTTTGTGATCCTCCTTGGCTGGGGAGTGGGATACACTTCGCTCCCTATGCAGAGTTTCCATGCAGAGTTAAAAAGCAGAGTTATTATGCTGGACCTGCCAGACGAATTTCCCTTCCGTAACTCAGAAAGGGGGAGGATGTTATCTGGGGCAGGGCAGGGATGGAGGATCCTGTAGCTTTCTGGATGCTACAGTGATATCTGGGAAGAATTCAATGTAGTGCTAAGTTAAAGTCCCTTAGAAGTGTACTGTACTAGTTGCACTAGCTTGTGCTAGTAGAACGGCTTGAGAAAGATCCAGCGTGGTTCTTGTGGCTGGTTGTGCAACAGATCACTGTAGCCTCAATATTTCCTGTTGCGCAACCAATTGCATAACAACCTCCTGCTAGCACAGCTGTTGCAGTGGATCTCATATCGTGCAACGTTTATTCTCATCCTTATACCAGCACAACCACGCTTACACTGAGAACCAGTGTGCTGTAGTGGTTAGAGTGTTGCACTATGACCTGGGAGAGCAGGGTTCAAATCCCACTTGGCCATGAAGCTTACTGGGTGACCTTGGGCCAGTCACTCACTCTCGGCATAACCAAAAGTAGGAGGGAGAAGAGAACTATGCATGGTCCTTGGAGGAAAGATGGAATATAAATCTCTCTCTCTCACACCCCCCACAATGGCAGTCAGATAATGTTTAATCCAGGCCTCAGACTCCCACCCCTTAAAACTTAAAAAACACAGGACACTTAAAAATACACTGGCTTTTTAATTAACAAAAGTGTTTTTTTTTAAAAAAAATGGTGATAAGCCATTGAATCTGATTACAGTGGTGCCTCGCAAGACGAAATTAATCCGTTCCGCGAGTCTCTTCGTCTTGCGGTTTTTTCGTCTTGCGAAGCACGGCTATTAGCGGCTTAGTGGCTTAGCGGCTATTAGCGGCTTAGCGGCTATTAACGGCTTAGCGGTTTAGCGGCTATTAACGGCTTAGTGGCTTAGCGGCTTTAAGAAAAAGGAAACAAACTCGCAAGAACTCGCAAGACGTTTCATCTTGCGAAGCTAGCCCATAGGGAAATTCGTCTTGCGGAACGACTCAAAAAACGGAAAACTCTTTCGCCTTGCGCGTTTTTTGTCTTGTGAGGCATTCGTCTTGCGAGGTACCACTGTACAGAGAATGTGGCTCAAAGGGCAACAACTGTCCTTAGTGACAACCCCTTTTATAATTTTAATGCACTTTAAAAAAAAAAGCGACAGTGCTGTAACCTGCTCTGGGACCCATCTAGTGAAGGAAGGGCTGTAAGTACAAAAAAAGAAATTAAATTAAATCCATTCTCTCCTTTGCTACATGTGTTCTTCAGACAGGAGCCAGAACACAGCATTTGGCATCAGAAGAACTCTGCTGGATGAGAGCAAAGGCCCATCTAATCTAGTATCCTGCTTCCTGCCCTCTCTAACCAGGTACCCTAGGAAGCTCACAAGCAATATATATATATGAAGTCAACAGAGTCCCTTCTCCCTGCTGCTCCCCAGCACCTGATAAACTTTATTGCCTTTATTGGTATCATGGGCTGCAAGCCACAGATAAAAAGGGAGTAGGGGAAGCCACAGATTTTGAGATTTTAAGCTATTCCTGAAGCCAGCTTTAAGTTCCAAGGACAACTTGGACACTTTGCCTTCTCTCAGGCGAATGTCACTAGTGCCCTTACCATCTGGCAGCACAGTGCCTGGCACTGCCCTGCTCTGACACCGCAGTCCTTTTAGGCTTTGATTAATAAGGCCACATGTCCTATGTGACATCATAGTTGTGGTGGGGAGTAGGCATGAAGAGGGCTTTCCAGAGCAATGGTCCCTTAGAAAGCGAACAAAGCACACAGGCTTTGTTCCTCGTGATCCTATGTGGGCATTCAAATCTGTGACAATGTTCACTTATGGCAACACTACTAAGCTGGCAATAGTCACACAGTTGTTCCCAGCCAGTTTAGGGTAATGTAGTGAACAGGATGACATCGTGACACTATACAGCCAGTCCCATTTGTCATGTGATGGCATCGCTTAGTACAAACACTGTGTGTATTATTCAGGGTTACTGGCCAAGCTCCCTGAATTTCTAAACACTTTCAAGCAATCACCAAAAATTGCCAGGAAAGGGGAGGGGAAAGGCTTTCAGTGCTTCTGAAATTGCTGGCAAAAGGTGCCCTTTCTTCTGCCTTGGCCCCACTCGTAACCAACTCTCCCCAATAGAAAAAAAAGATGACCTCTCAGCTGGAGTCAGTTACCAGACACTCCTGGAGGCACCACCCCATCCATTAGGATAGGGGCAGAGGACAGTTCTGGTCGATGGAGGAGGTGTGTGCAGACAAGAACAGGTATGTTGCCACAGCAATGTCTTCTATTTCTTCCTGGCTCATAACACCCCACACCTCCTGTCACCCAGCTGACTTGTTATGGATGGATTGGGGAGGTCACAGCAGCATCCTTGTTTTTGTACTAGTGGGATATTCAAAAATCTTCCCTCCACACCAGCCGTCAAAGAAACGAGGAGCTTGTAGGACATGCCATTAAAAATGTGTGGTATTTGACTTCACACATCCTGCTTATGATGCACGGTCTGTGTGTGGCTGGGGCAGCCGGGTACCCCTAATTCCCCTTCATTTGATTACCCTCCCCTTTCCTTTCCTTTCATCTAAAGTCTTTGCACAGCTACTCTTCACTTCTGTCTGGGAAACAAATAAGCAGCCACTGATGGGTGTGTGTGTGTGTGTGTGTGTGTGTGTGTGTGTGTGTGTGACAAATATTTACATTCCCTTGGCTTGGCTGATAGGAGGACTTGATGCCAGCATGTCTCACCTAATTAGCAGAGAGCTCCAGGAGCCAGTGAAAGGCTCTTGGACAGCTTTTACACTTCATTAGTAATGTTCGCCCCTCCTTCCTCCTTCCTTCCCTCTCTCCCCAGTCCAATCCCTGCAGACATGCGGTCTGTGCAATGGAATATGTCAAAGTAACACATGGCAAGGTGTGTGGGTTACAGAAAGGGACACCAGTCTGGCTCTGACAGAGCAAGAAGCTCACAGACCAGTTCCTGTAGCCACCCAAAGAGATGATCGTTTTCATCCTACTCTGGCTGTAGATACAACCAGGACCAGAAACAAATGTGGCTTTATGCTCAAAAGTTATAAACACACCAGAGCTGGGATTTATAAATATTTGCTTCACATCACCCAAAGGCACCTCTGTCATGTTTCAACAGTGCATGCCACCTCTGTGTTTACTGGTGTTTGGGATCCTTATATTCCACAGGTTCAAAATTTAGGACATCTTGCAAACCAGAAATGCATGATAGCAAAGAAATTGCTGCTTATGCCTGATGTTGCAAAAGACCAAACAGATCATGGTGCTTCCCCAGGGGAATGGCTTTCTGAGTGAACTGCATTCTCTGTCAGCATGCCAAACATTGTCAATGTACACTAGACTGTGTGACATAGTGGCACACTGAATATTCTACAGTTGCAACTTAAATCTGGTAATTTGGATGGATGGGGCAGAAATTCTGCGCATGCCCCCCCCCAGCACATAGGCTGGGTAAATATTTATCTTTTACAAATCCTGCTCAGCTGCAGCAACGCTGTTCCTCTTGACAGCTGATTCCTTGGCACTGTTTTACCCCAGCTGCTGCTGCTTGTTCTTCCTTACCAAATTCATCACATGGGTGATTCCACCCAATCAGGCATCATGTGATCACATCACCATGCTATGCAGCTAGTCAGGTCCGGCAACATGATGGCATCACAAAAGGCAAGTGAAGGAGTGGAAAGCGGGAAAGTTGGGACAATGTAAATCAGTAAATGGAATTTTTTGCAAAAAGGTCAGAAGCATCGCCAAAAAACAGAGGTGTTGTTTGCCACTGCCAAAAATGTTTAGAAAAAGTAGTTTCAGCCACCGTAGTGTGTTGGTTCTGGTACTTCTCACTTCTAGCCCAGAGGACTAGCAGAATCAGTATGGAACTGCTGCCTCCACTTGTAGTTTGGCACCCCATTCTTGCCTGCAGCGACATATGGAAACAACATTTGAAGTTATGTGTGATAGGTGACAATGATTAAGGACCCTGCTTTTACCACCTACCTCTTGGTCAGCACAAGCATATTATGCCAAGAGCTGCATACTGTGTCAACACCAAGTACAGTCACCTGTTTTAAATTATTTGCTTGTTTAATCTAAAGTCCTACTGAAGTTAGGAAACTCATTTCTCCAGTGTTCACATTGCAGGGTCATTCTGAGTCAGTGTTTCATAAAAAAACAAATATTGTTATGCAAGAGGGGCTAGGAAACAGGGAGAGCCACAACAGCAGTCCCATTAACATGACACTGAGAGTTTAAATGAAGATCATAGAATCATAGAATTGTAGAGTTGGAAGGGAACATGAGGGTCATCTGGTCCAACTCCCTGCAATGAGGGAATTTTTTTTGCCGAACGTGGGGCTCGATTGCATGACCTTGAGATTAAGAGTCTAGTGTTCTACTGACTGAGCTATTGCAGATCACTGGATAACATCGCCTTATTAGATAACCCATTCAATGTAAAGGCAAATACAGGGGCTGCAGAAAAGTTCACTAGGCATCATCAAAGATGTAGAAATAGCTGTGTAGGTGTGAGATACAAAGGGGACTAGATCAACCTTTCAACTACTCTGGACTTATCTGTAATATGAGGCATCCATCCATTTGTGGAACTGTGATGTTGTAAAATAATGGACAATGACTGAATACAAAGGAGGCACTTGAAATGTATATAAAAATGTAACCTCAGTGCACAGAGTGAACACACAGGACACTTCAAAAATAGATACACACAATGGACGTCTCGTCTATTTATTGGTTTGTTCTATCCAGTCCTCTTTTATAGTTTCCTTTCCTAAAGCTTCTCGCACAACACCATCTCTTTCAGAGATAATTGGATTGTCTGATCTCAAGGAATCCACAAAGTGTGTGTGTTTGGGGGGGGCGGAATGTGGAGGTGCACAAAGGGGCAAATTTCACCTGTCTGCAGCAAAATGCCTTGAGTGTTGTCTTCTGACCTCTGTATGACTTTTCTTCCGCCTTTCCATGGTAACCCCTGATAGATTACGAAATACCAAGTATCCAGCGTCCAGCACGAGTCTCAAAGATGTAATGAGCTCTTTGTTGCAAACCTGACCTTTGGTTGCACTAATAGTGATAATGATCTCCTTAGAGCCCCTGTAGTCCTGTGCTTCTTTGGGGAGGCACAGAGCAAATCTCTCTCTCTCTCTCTCTCTCTCTGTGTGTGTGTGTGTGTGTTTTGAAGCTGGTAAAAAGCAGAATAAAATGATAAGAGAGGGCACCACTAATACAGCCCGGCCCTGGGCTGAATCGGCTCCAACAAAAACCCTTAATTCAGTATGTAACAGGTTGACAACTGAAGCAAAAGCAGGGGAAATGCTTTAATGTAGCTATAAA
Source organism: Podarcis raffonei (assembly GCF_027172205.1). Taxonomy (NCBI): domain Eukaryota; kingdom Metazoa; phylum Chordata; class Lepidosauria; order Squamata; family Lacertidae; genus Podarcis; species Podarcis raffonei. The sequence continues at coordinate 39,999,343 of NC_070603.1, forward strand.
GGAGCAGTGCCTTGTGGGAGGCTATTCCACAGTAAAACATCCTCATTCTGGTGCCGCAACATAATGTAATCACATGTGTGTGTGAGTGAGTGAATGTCTGTACAGTGGTACCTCAGGTTAAGTACTTAATTCGTTCCGGAGGTCCGTTCTTAACCTGAAACTGTTCTTAAACTGAAGCACCACTTTAGCTAATGGTGTCTCCCGCTGCCGCCGCACCGCCGGAGCACGATTTCTGTTCTCATCCTAAAGCAAAGTTCTTAACCCGAGGTAATATTTCTGGGTTAGCAGAGTCTGTAACCTGAAGCGTATGTAACCTGAAGTGTATGTAACCCAAGGTACCACTGTATATGACTGATATTGCCAGCATCAATGCAGGAGACTGCATTTTTGTTTAGTAATACTCTATACTGGTTTTGTGCATTACATGGTTGGGAGAGATTCTCTGCTTCATCACGTTCACTGCTAAGTAACATCCTGTTACTTTCACAAAATGTGCACATGGCTAGAACTGAGAACTGGTCAAGTGGTGTTGAAGATTTCCAGCCTAGGACATGTAGTTAAAAACCAATGGCTATTTGATCAGGAGAGTCAGGGTCAGGCAAGCTCTAAAGAAAAGACACATGAGATGTAGAAGGGCAAAATAAGTACAACATCACAGGTGTGCTTAGATGTATATTTAGAATGTTTTCAGTGTACCCCTAACACGTAAAGTGTGACAGTAACAAACACATGTATTTGCAAACACTTGCGTCATATGGAAGAAGACAGGTTAAAACCTGAACTAGAGACACTTTATGGATGAATGGGCATGACTCATCTTATCTGACATAGGTAGCCAATGTGATGTGCTTCAGATTTGGGGCAGGTGTCAATTAATGAGTCCCATTCAGGGGGTTGGGAGAACTCCCAGAACAGCATGTGGGCAGGGGGAGTAGTAGAGGGGAGACAGCTCTATCTGGCAAGCCAAAATGCTTGGGCTGATGGAGCGATCAAAAAAGCACAACATTGAATTCCTCCCTGAGCTCAACTACAGCTCCCTTGATTCCTAACCATGACTATGAAAGCTGTGGCTAATGTGAGTTAAGAGTACATCAACATCAGAAGGACCACAGGCTGGCTTCCCATGTGATATGCTATAAATTTTGGGGCGCTGAACTTGAATTTCAATGCATGTATGTTGGCCACACAAGACTGTGTTTTTTTAAATAAAAAGCAAGAGTTGCCATTGTTGTGGAGAGTTGCTGGCTATTTCTGATGAAAGGCAGTCCTGTGTCAAACTAGACTGACATGTAACATATCTTGGAATTCTTCTCTTTTTTAAAAAAATCTGAAATACAGGATAGCATTGCTTGGAAGCCAAGAAATTGCGTCCACCTTCCCAAGTTGCTTACTGGTGGTGAATAGATATATAGAGAGATATGTAGATCCTGGATGAGTCAAATTCTCCCTATACCAAAGCCTTGCAGCTGTTCTGAGCTCCCCAGCTCAGATTAATGCCATTGCTGGGTCAGGTGATGAGCAATACATCTCCTGGTATGTATTTCATGCTCCCCATGAAAAAGACATCCTTTGAAATCAGGTCTATGATAGCAAGCTCTTTTTAAAGCCATTCCCCTGTTCTGCTCGAAACCTTGATAAATACTCCAAACGTTGGATTCCTTCCAGCTTATTGTCAGGCTATCTGCCTCCCCAATAAATAACCACGAACCATTTCTCAGGATCTGCATAAAGCAAGGAGCCCTAATGAGCAGCAGATTCAATTAGCAATAAAAGCACCTGTTAGCGGTCCCTGCTAACCACTCTTTCAGACCTGGCAAGGCTTGCTAAAGAGGTCTTACTCCCTGAACTTGGAGCTTTTGCCAATTCAGCAGTTACAAATTAAATCATGCAGAGACAGGGAAAGAAAAATGTGAAGGAGACCATCCCAACTCAGCTGAATCTCTCACTCTTGGTTTTTTCACTTTCATAGATGCCCACTGCTGAGGTCTTGTGCTCCCCTGCTCACTACTGGACAATTGGAAGCATCCTCAAAAGAAACAGCTTTCTGCCCAAGAGGAGATGCCTTGCAGTTCAGAGTGGGACAGTTCTACAGCATCTACTGTGGCAGATCTGATGGGCTATTTGAGTGAGGAAGCACTTCGTTTAAACACTTTGGTAGACTTTAGTCCCAGAGTGTCAGAAACAGCCACACCGGGTTGAAGCTCTCAAGTGCTGAGAACTTTTCTCAGGGACTGGGGAAATTGCTTCATGAAGATGAATGGTGCTTGGATCTCACTGATAGCATTGTTAAGCATTGTATCAAGAGGGGTGTTTTGCTCAGCACAGCCTCTCGGCTATTCTGAGAGTTGTTCCTCTCCCCATGTTACTTTGTGTTATGAATAACTTCCTTAAGGGTTTGGTTTTTTTGTACTTCTTGCTCTACAAACTCTTGAAGAGGCCCTCCGTGGGCTGGATGTCACAAAAGGCTTCACAATGGATGAAATCAGCCCCTCATGGTGAGATCCTACAGTGGCAAAAAGTTAGAAATTCTGTCTTCCCCATCATGTGTTATCTGTTCAGGGTTGTTGTTGTTTCGGCCCACTCTCCTCATTGCTTGCACCTTGGCCAATGCTTGTATCATTTCCCCTTTAAACATTACCCTAGCCATGTGGAAAATGCTTTATTCCACATTTCAGTATTTACATACTACTTGATTGTAATAAAACCCCAAAGCAGTTAACAAAAAGAAGGTAATGATAACATTATCAGCAAAGAACAGTTAAAAGCAAGCATTTAAAGCACAGGCCATCCAAGTGTCCCTAATTTCCAGGGATGTCCCCGATTTAGAGAAGCTGTCCTGGTTTCTGATTTGATCCCAGAATGTCCCACTTTTCCTTAGGATGTCCCTATTTTCAATGCAGAAATGTTGGAGATAGGGAGTTATCTGACCCCCAAGCTGTCCACAAGCAATCCTGTATAGGGAAGTATTTTTTTAAAAAAATGTTTTATTATGTTTTTATGTGTGTTGGAAGCTGCCCAGAATGGCTGGGGTAACCCAGTAAGATGTGTAGAGTATAAATAGTAAAATTATCATTATGGAATGGGGCGTCCCTATTTTCATCAGAGAAATGTTGGAGGGTATGAAAGCATTCAGAAAATAATTTAAAACTAAAGCTAAAACTAGATTAAAACACACAGCACCTTCTATGTGTCTAGATAGGTTTGCCTAAGCAAAAAATGTTTTGAGCAGGTGCCGGAAAGTCACTTTATCACAGCTGGAGTAACAGTGTGATGACCCGACCTCATGCGAGGGGTTGTTAAAAGGACCCCAAAGTAGTACAGGATCTGAAAAGCAGCTTCCACATAGCTATGTTAACATTTAAAGGCCTGATGCACAACTAACTAACTAAGTAGATCCCAAAGACTGCTAAACCCTGACTACCACACTAAGAGTACATGAGCTGAAGCAAGCATATTTAAATTAAGTTATTTAAAATATTTATTATTACCTGCTTTTCATTTCCAAGGCAATTTGAGAGTAGCGCATATTAAAATTAAACCAATAACATATGATAAAACACAGCAGCACCCAAAAAACCTTCCTGGTACAACTTCATACCCAGGTGGGTGGGGAAGTACAATACTAAAACCATTAAGCTCAGGCACTGATGTTCAGCCAAAGTTTGAGCAAAGAGCTGGATCTTCAGCTTGTGCTAGAAACTCAGTTGGCACCAGACATTTTTGGAGGGGAGGCAGTTCTATAGTCAGGGTGCCACCACCAAGCCCTGACATTGGCTTATAGCGAATTTAAGCTTGTTGTGGCACAATCAGAAGCCCCTCTCCTAAAGATCTCAACACACGCAGACACAGGTATTTATGGGGAAAGTTGCTCCTTCAAGTAACCATGGCTTTATTAGTTTGGCAGCAAACTGGCACATATGCTTGTATTTTCCTTAATTTATCTAAAAAGGTTATCTTTTTGATGAGGGATTGTGTGTATGTATGTGTGTGCATGAGAGAGGGAGAAGAGTAGAGGTGATTCTTGTAGCCATGGCACCATCCAGGAACTTCTGCTAAAGCCACATCACCGATGTCATCATCTGGTACCACCTTCTGAGATAACCAATGAGCAGTGCTCATGAAGAAAAATAATAACTGACCTTCACCTCATGGGCTAATCAGCTGGCACAGGATTCAAACACAGCTCTTTTGAATGTGGCAAATAAAAGTAAGACAAAAGATAAGTCCTTGAATTTGATAAGCACTTGCTCCTTTCTCTCTGTGAAATAAGCACACATTTGCATCTGCAGGGAGGTTTTTAATGAGTCACTTTGAAAATGGTAAATGAATTGCATTTCTTCCCACTTGAGAACACCTTGTTTTAATTATCTCCATCTGATGTTCAGAAGCTTCTGTGAAATGAATGTATTTGTAAATGTCGAGGTAAAATGTGTGTTTCTCCATCAGTGTGCCAGGTTGATAAGGGGCTACAATGGGTGTGTGTGTGTGGCTTTGCACATATGCTGAATCCAGTTTTCCCCTTAGCCACTTTATCACTGAAACAAGTTTCACTGAAGCTAAAGTTGTAACACTGGTGTGGGAAAAACCCCCACTGCTGTTAAAGCTTAAGTGGAATGTGTCCGTAATCAAATAGTTTATTGTGTGACCAGATTTCCACCAAACGCTTCCAGTCAAAACAGTGTATTTTTAAGATGGTGTGTTTGTATGAGAGAGAGGGAGAGAACATTGTTCCTGCAAAGGCATTGAGAATTAGAATTACACTCTTACCATTTAAGTCTTCCTTAGAAAAATGGGTTAGAGTCCTGTTAATGTGTTTGTCCTTGTATGAAAATGGTGGTAAAATTGTATTGTGCGGCTGCTCCTGCGAAAAGAGTGTGGTGTTGAAATTAAATTGTCCCTTTCAATGGAGAATGCTGGAGGTGCCTGCGCTTTTAGTGTTTTTACTTTTTTTTAAAGAAATCATTTTACAAACTCTTTTCACATGTTTGTTACCTGGCGCAGTACAAGAGATCAGAAATACTTTTTATTTCCCTCTCATGACGCGAAATTGACCAGAGGGAGCTAGAGGCAACCCCTCCAGCCTTGCAGTTCAGCTGGCAGGGCCATCTGGAACTCAGCCAAGGGGCCTGGGTCCAATCCTCTGATAACTCATCAATTTCTTTCTCACCAAAAACATCTGTTTCGGGATGCTGAGTTATGAGCTAATATTAAACACAAACGTTTATAGCATCACATATATAATATTGTTGATTAGACGCATCAAGTAAAGTAATTGACCAGTGGGGACCTGGGGCGAGCAGCTGGTAGAACATCTGGAAAGGAGCCAAGAGACCTGGCTTTAATTCCCAGGTCTTCCATATTCTTTCACACCAAAAACATCTGGATTTTGACGCCATGGACTATTGTACCACAGGAAAACCACTTCTGGGAGTCCAGATTTTGTTGTTGAGGAGATCTTAGTCAGAAAAACCTAGACCTGTTTCAATCTGTCAGAAAGCCATTAAGAACGACGGCAAATGGGAGACTTATGGCGCGATACTACACATATCTACTCAGAAGTAAACCCCTGGGACTCACTCGCAGGTAAGTGTGACTGTAGAGATTGCAGCTCTGTGCTAGTGGTGGGTGGCACAGGCACACATACATGCACAGAGGATGCTAACACACAGGCACATATCTGATCTGTTGAGAAGTGGGAATCCTTGTACCCTCCTTGCTTAACAAAGGATTAATCTGATGACTAGGGAGGGGGCAATTTGCATCCCCATCAAGGTACTGGGTTCACTTTAAAATTTGTTTTTGCTGCTACCACCAAAATGGGTGAGTTCTTGGGGGTGGGGGATGGAGTAAAAAATATCTGCTTGTGGAGATGGATCAGGTTTGCCATCACGGCCTTACAACATCCACCAGAACCCTGCAAGATACATGTTTATTGTTAGCTGGAAGTGGATGGGGCCAAGGCGGCAAGATAGTGCCTTGACTGAGACAACCCCACAAGTGTATGGGCAGGTGATATTTGAATCTGAGGCTTCCTGTATTACATCTCGTGTTCCTAATGACTATGTTCATGATATGTCATGACTTGTCATGACATGACATGAGAGTCATGGCTGATGGAAAGGAAAGTTTTTGGGTTTTTTTGTATTTTTATTAAAGATTTTCTTGATTTACAGAAGTATGTGTAATGTCTCTCTCTTGTATTTTTTCCATGTAACATTTTTACAAATCAGTTTCATTTGTTGAGACATTAGGAAGAAAAGGGGGAGAGGGGTGGAGGGGTGGAAGATGGGTGGGGGTGGGGTGGGGTGGTGAAGTTTCTATTTTGCTTAATGTATGTAGGGTTTGGTGTCAGCGTTGCTTGTGCAGGTTCTCTGCTGTTCACTTGTGATGGAAAGGAAAGCTGGACCAAATCCACAGTTCTCAAAGAGAAAGAGAACTCGTTGGGTGAGATTGTCAACATACGAGTTTGTAAGGATGTTCCCACAGTACAGAGGAAAGCTTTGACAGCTTGCTATAATTGTTCGTATTGCACTCACTATGTATTTCTGTGGATAGCATTCACTCCAGCAGATGGTATTGTAAGTTTTATTAATGGAGGAATATCTTCGTTGCCCTTCATCCACCCCTAGTTTCACAGTGTTGGGTTATTGTTGTTTTTTTGTCAGCCATCAAGTCACCTTGCTTGCTAGCAGTTCAGTAACAATAACCATATTTATCTAGCTATAACATGACAATAAAATGAAACATTTGCCTTAGCATTAACATGACAATGGCATAAAATAATCAATGCTATTAAAATACAGCTGTCACAATACCCGAAATTGTGAGACTCACGTTCTCCAGCACTTACTGGAACCAGATGTGGGCAACCAGTGAGTAGATGAGCTACCGCTATCTTTAAAAAAAGAAGAAGCTTTAAAACATTGGTCTTCAACAGGTTGGTTGAGAAACACTAGTGGAGCCATGGCCTGATCCAGGGTGGGTTGCAAACAGGAGCACAACCACCATGTAAATATATGGTAAAAAATTATGAAATGGATCCCTAAATACATGTTTGGGTTAAAACTGGGTCCTGCATCTGAAAGGTTGATGATACCTGCCTTACAATAGTCTTGGTTTTCAAAGTCATGACAATTAAGATATTTGTATTGTTTCCACTGGGTGTCAGTAGAGATTCACATTTACGCGTCCTGTACTGGAAGCAGAGTAACGATCTTGCCTCTAGAAGAAGGTGGGCGGCTGCTGTCCAAATGGACTGAGGAAAGTGACATGGTCTCTTTTTAACAGTGATGATGCCCTGGGAGAGACAGACTTAGAAACTCAGGACTTAGTGGTTTTTGCTGTAGCTTTGTTTCTTTTCTTGCCAGGAAACAAATTCTCCAATGTGTCAACAAATGAAAAACAAGAGCTAAGTACATGCGTTTTGTTTCCCTAAGTGGCTCTTTCCTGCACTGCCGAAGCTGCAATTATCACCCACATTTCAGGGACATTTGTGGGGTTCACTCATTAAACAGAATGAACCCATTTGATATATAAGTTTTTAAAAATCCTGCTGTATGGAAGGAACCCTCTTGTTGTTCTATAGATATCCAGGTTCTCAGACAACTGAAATCAACTTTGAAGTCTTTGGTTTTCAAAGGAACCATGCTAATTTGCACTAGCTTATCAGGACACAGTGATAAAGTGTTTTTGGGCATTTCCTTCCTGTGAAAGGAGAAGGAGGGGGCCTAGCTGATTGGCAGAGTAGATGGTTTGCTGTGTATGAGGCTCAATCTCTGCCATTTTCAGTTGAAGGAGCACCTGAAGGAAGAGTGAAAGCAACCATCTGCCTTAAAGTCCTGTGATCTTGGCACAAGACTTGCCATGGCTGGTGATGAGAGCTGTCGGTGCTGGAAAATGTAACATTAAATATCTGCCATTGCACTAAGGGAGCAGGATTTGCTTACACTAATTTTACATGGAGGTTAGATTATATCCAGTCCCTGTTGAACATTTTGATTTGTTTGCAGTGAGGCTTATACAACAATGGCCACCCATTCTGGTTTGTTGGTGGGGTGTTAAATCATTTGTTCACTCCACACTTTTCAATGCAGTTCCCCATCGTTTTTTCTAACTGCAAAAAGCCCAGCTCTTTTATAAAGTGGATATGTTGCACTAGGGTGACAGATAACTCTTTATCTTCACAAACCTGAAATTCTAGTATGTACTTTAATCCCTTCCACAAAATGTTGACCGTCTAGAGGCTCCTAAAGACAATTATTTTAAATGGCTGGAGTTTTTGTTTTTGTTTTTTTTAGTAACAACAACATGCATTAACTTAGTTCATTTAAATTTCTCAGAAGTAAGGATCAGGGGCTGAAATTCAGATATCTGAAGACCGTTATTGATTAAAATTCTCCAGGTTTGCCATGATGCTCCTGGCATGTTGATTTCAGTGACAAATGCTTATATCTCTCTCCTTGAAATCAGCAGGTCTTAAAAGCACTTGACTTTGGCTGGATTTTCTCCAGGGATCATTTTAGGTTGTAATCCTGGCTAAGCACACCTACTTGGAAGTAAGTGACATTGGTCTTAATTCTGAGAAACAGCTCTCTCAAACAGCAACCGCAGTGACTTCAGCAGTAAAATAGGTCTGGAGTCAGGCATTAATTCCCCATGAAGCCTGTCAATTGCTTCTTCTGACAACGAAGACAAAAAAATGCACACACTCCAAGGGTGTGGTCCTGGGGATTCATTTTTCTCTTATGCCTAGTGATGGGATGGAGCCTGAAAATGCAATGGGGTGAAGTCACTGGATCTATACTGAATCAGGGCAGATCTGTTAAATTCCCCACTTGATGTCCCTCCACTTCCCTGCTTGCTTGGGCTAGACAAGGAGCTACCAGGCACCATGACAGGACCTCTTTTAGGTCCTGAACACTGCTATGAGCATAAACAGCAGTGTCCAGAACCACTGGGAGCCATGAGGAATCTTGTCCCCATGGTTCCCAGGGTCCCCAGATACAGCAACTACATTTGAATCTAGGTAAGCTGAGGAAAAGCAGTACTGGGAAGTGTCACAATATCATGAGTTGTGATAGTACTGTGCAGTTGCGCCATCCATACTGGACCTAATTTGGGTCCTGAGTCACATTGCCAAATGTCTGGAAGAAATTCAGCAACAGAATCTGGTTCCTTTGAAGTATTTCTACTGTGGAGTAGAGGTGTGTGCTGGGTATGTGTGTCTTCCTATCCCTCTTCGGACCAGATTACCAGCTTTGAAAACAGATATAGTCACATGCCAACATGAAGCAATTGGTTTCAAAAGAAACCAGATGAGCCCCAATATAGCCTCGTTACAAAAATAAGTATTTTCTTCAAAAGGCTCCCAGTGCGTTCTATAAAAATGTGCAGAGCCTAGTTAAAATGTCATTATGGGACAGTATTTTGTTCCTGAGCAAAAAGAAAGGAGAGATGGTGGGAGTGAATGGACTGGGCCAACGGCTGCTGCTGGAATCTGGAGGGCAGCTAACAGAAAGCCCTGCTCTGTCAGTGAAGGGGCAATGCTGAAGGCCTCGCTCCTAGCGTTCATACCAAGTCTGGTCATCCAGAGGCTGCCTGCCAGCTGCAGGGGTCATTGTTGCACATCTTCATTTCCTGGACTCTTTATACTTTGCCCTGTCCAAATTTTGTATGCATCGTAGCCTTTCCACAGTTCGTGGAAAGCTGGGCTAAGTCTGAAGCTGTGAAGTTCTTGGTTGGAGCCCTGAGAAGTCACTGAAGACCCAGTGTCAGACAGGATGCATCATGGATCCAAAGGAAAGAATGCCTCCAGCCAAGATGGAGGCAAATGTTGTTGCTGTGCAGCCTGTTTTTCACAGGGGAATTCAAAATGGAGGTGTCACCTGACAACCAGGCTGTTCTGTTCACACAAACTCACCTCTCTGTTTGTTCTGAGGGGAACTTTTAATTAAAGGCAACACCTCTGAGAACAACACAGACCTAAGACTTGCACTTCACGTTTTGGCCTCTCAAACACATTGACCAGCAGGCACTTTGCAAAGTGCTCCCGGTGCATTTATTAATAAGGGCTGTTTTTTCTGAACTTTCACGAGTGGTTGACAGATTTATGTAGGAAATTAAGCCAGCGTAATATGTCAGAGAGGCTTCGAAGGCGGCTGAGAAAGGAATGTCACAGAAATCTCAGCACCGACATACATTGGAGTAATCGTGGGAGGGAGCAAGGAGGACTGGAAGAGGAAAAGTGCACCCTGTGAGGCGTAAGGGCACCCTAAAGGAGGGGCACCCTTTAGAGGTGCTGAAGCTTCCTGTGGCTTCTGCAGAAACGGGGGGGGGGGGGGCTTAGCACAGAACTAAGAGTGAAGAGCCAGAAGCCTCTAGAGAGACAGGTATATATAAATGTATTCATTTATCCTGCTTTTCTGTCAGATTAAGTGTGGGGAACCTCAGGCTTGGTGGATAAATGCAGCCCTCTAGGCCCACCCCCTCTCTCTGACCCCTGGGACTCTCCTCAGGTCACCTGCTCCTCCCTAGGCCGCACCATAGCTATCAACGTTTCCCTTTTTTAAGGGAAATTCCCTTATTCTGAATAGGATTCCTCTCAAGAAAAGGGAAAAGTTGGGCCACACTGCTCACTGGCCTTGCTCCATGCTCTCTTTGAGTGTTTTTGCCTGTTTGGTCAGTGTCCTTGAACTCTAAGGATGCCTTCTGGTTGCTTGGATGGAGAGATGTATGGTGTGGTTGTGAGCTTAGACTTCTTTGTGGTTGCCATGGTGCCTACAGTACACAGGTAAGAGCTGCACCGCTTGCTCTATTCAGTTTTGCCTCTGGTCCCATGCACCGTTGGCCTGTGTCCCCCTGGAAGTTTGCCCATGGAGAAATGTGACCCTGTGGGTGAAAAAGTTTCTCCACCTTTGCAGTATAAAATAAATATACAAGCCACCCCCAACCCCAATAACATATTATCTTAGACCCACAATAGAGCAAAATTAAAGCTTGGAGAAAGAGCAGGAATTATCTGATTAAATTTCGCACTAGATTGTTTATGTGTTGTTGTTTTTAAAAAATAGCAACCAAAAATGCTATCCCATTCCAACAAATTCAGCTCACCCCCAAATTATGAATGATAACTGATCAATGGTTCATATGCTGAGTGGCAGAAGAGACAGAAAGAAATGCGACGTGGTCTGGGTCTTTAGCACATAAAGAGCTGACAAACTGAAATAATATAATTTTCTACCTTGATTTTTTGTGCAGCAAGCAATCCAGCCCTTAGAAGTACAGTGGTACCTCGGGTTAAGAACTTAATTCGTTCCAGAGGTCCTTTCTTAACTTGAAACTGTTCTTTAACATTAGTTAAAGTGAAGCACCACTTTAACTAATGGGGCCTCCTGTTGCTGCCGCACCGCCATGCCATGATTTTTGTTCTCATCCTGAAGCAAAGTTCTTAACCTGAGGTACTATTTCTGGGTTAGTGGAGTCTGTAACCTGAAGCATCTGTAACCTGAAGAGTATGTAACCTGAGGTACCACTGTACTATCATTCTAGCAATAGAACGATGGACTTGAAATACTTGGGTCCGATCCAGCAGAGCTCTTTTGCTGTTCTAACATTCTTTCAAATGATGATTTTTCAGGATAGGTTTTGCATGACCAAAGATAATTTAGCAATAAATATTTAGGAATAGGTAACCCTAACCATCTTACATATATCGCAATCAGGTTGAATTCACTTTTGTGGAGGTTTATCAGATTATGTGGAGGTTTGTGGCACATGCAAATATTAGGAACTGAGAACTGATGCATTTTCAGCTTTTATTTTGGTTCAAAAACAAAAAGCACAGAGATGGATCATTTTCTAGAAACTGCTGTGTTTTCTTGTTTGCATCGGGATTGTATCAAACCATCCCCTTCTTTCTTTCCTTGCTGGGATTACCTGCTTGCCTGTCTGGTTTATGTTTGCTATACTTCTGCTGATGAGAAGAGGTGCATTTTGACAGCTAACAAACCATTAGTTGGCAGTGCCTTGCAGAAGCCCAGTTTCCCTTGAAAGCTGAGCCCAGTCAGTAACAAGCCAAGGGACCTGGAAGCCCTTCCTGTTTAACCCCGCGTGGCCTTTATCAGCAGAGGTAATACAGCACCAGCCGAAAGGAAGGTTGCAGGAGCAACAGAGCTGCCACAACCGAACATCTGTTGATAGTATGGTCTGTGTCATAACAACTCCAGCTTTAATAAGATAATGAAAGTCATATTCACATAATTGTATAATATATGGGCCCAGCATCATAACATCAGTTGCCTCAATGTGATACAAATTGGATGCAGAGATGTAGTCCTTTTGGCTGCAGCTTATTCAAGGATTATTATTTTCATAAAAAGTTATTTATAAATGTAGCTCCAGCTTCATCTGCCAGTCTGGTTGCTAAGGGGTATTTTACCTTGTTACTTATTAAAAATAAATCCTTTAAAGTTTTAATTTGTCCACTCCATAATTGGTACCTTGGAGGTTTTTTTAACCAATAAAGCTATACCGAGGTTACAAAGAGTTGAGATTGTCGATGGTTTGTTAAAACCTAGAAGTGTGAGTCTTGAAGTACAATGGAAAGGCCTCCAGTTTCATTTTATAGAGCGAGTTTGCAGAGAAAACCTATAAAATGCGACTGTAGCCAAGCTTAGAACAGAATTCAAAAATGCCGATCCATTGACTTCAGATAATTATTGTGCCTTTGAAAAAATCAAATCATTTCCATGTGCTGATTTGTAATGTGCTAATTTGTGATATTTTTAAAATATATATTTTGCAGAACCTCAACTAAAGAGAAGCGGCTTAGGGTAGCCAAGAGAGAATCCACCTCATGAGTAAGCTATGGGTTTAATCCAGAAATTCTGATCTCAACAGTCAATAACTGTTCAGTGAGGAAGGAGGACCAGGTTAGAGAGGGCAGAGATGGAATCCTGTCCATCACTCTTCATTTTAAACTGATCGGTGGGGTGCCCAGATTTCTTTGTAGAGCTATGCTGCTAAATTGGGCTGGGCTCCCACATCTAGCCAAGAATAGACATGCAGAAGATTGCTTTGTACATGTATGGTCCCTAGGTGGTTTGGAGCATATAAATCTGCAAATTTGAAGTATAAAATTCCCATTTATATATATTTTCCAGAAGGGTAGCTACATTTATTCGCCTTCAAGGTGCCACAAGTCTTTCTTCTCTTCATTGACACATGTAAAAGCAAGTTTTCAAGTTGGGGAATTTTGTAAAAATCCCACTGATTTGTATCAACTCAGAGTTTTATATTACACACATAGGCACAAGCTGCCATTAACCCATTAGAACCCAGGTTGCCAGGCTAAATGCAGAAGAATCTGCTCAAAAGGTCTTCAGCTCAGCTCCAGAAAGGAGGTTGGCAGGTGAGGCCACAAACTCTATGGCACATGTGACCTTAGACGTTACTAGGCTATGTTATCAAAGCCAGAGATAGGCGGCTTGATATTGTATTAACAGAGTAAATGTAATTTATTTGCTGTCCTGGACAGGGGAGGGGTTAATTCAAGCTGTACTCATGCAACACATGGAATTGCTAAGTTCCTGAGATGGTAGAGAAGACCTCTTCACTTTAGGCCTCCTAAAGAAGATCAGTTTACTGATCATTCATCCTGATCTGCTTGCACAAGGCCTACTTGGAGGTTGTCCAGTCTTTATTGAGCATTTGTTCTGATTTGCTTGTGGGTCATTTATCCATCCCATACTTTTCAATGCATTTCCCCATCACTTTCCTAATTGTGAAAAGTCCATTTTTTTAAAAGTAGATTTGCAGGGGTGGGAGCCTCCAGCCTGTGGGTCAGTCTTGACCTGTCAGTTTCCCTCATTTGGTCCATGGGACTATTTTGAGCAAGTCACATAAATCCAGCTTACATTTGGGGTTAGGATGGCGCTTGGTCAGAAAGACAGAGCTTCACCAAAATCTGTTTGACCAGCTTCCAGAGCTGATTGTCAGGAGCCTTTGAAGTGCTGTACAAAGCAGGAACCCAGTACTAAGCAGGATTGTCCCCTCTGCATCTGCTGATGAGAAGGGAAGGCAATCATTCTTGGTCTGGGTGTGTGCATGAGTTCCCTTCAGGAAGCTCTCATCCTCTTGAACCCAGTGCTGTGCAGAATTGGACCCTACTAATGAGAATGGAGGGCAATCCTGCTTTGACTGGGTGCTCCCTCCCCCTTTGTTTCATCAGGTGTTTTACTGTAAAGCCCTGCATTAGATGTACAAGGGACTCAGGTTTGGGATACATTGGTTGTTTTTGTTAAGCACTTGAATTCCAAAATAAATCACTTTATGTTTTCATTGTGATTGGCACTAGGCTGCTCCTTTGGACTGCAAACACACCTTTGTGTACTTTTGTAGATTGACATAATAAGTGTATATATTGCTATGTAGGTCCATAACGTAAGATACAGGGGGTACTCTCTTGCTAATTTTACGGAATTCACAGAGCTCTTTATCAGGCCTTGTGTGGCTGCAGTCTTATTCCAATTTGCCTGAGTGTGAGCCGGAGGAATCTGCTTCTGAGTTGGCATGCACAGAATTGTAGGACCCAAGAGCAATTTGTTTTTTTTATTCTGCACCATACAGAAAAGTATATCCCAAGCGAGTGAATGCTTTCCTCAATATTACCATGCAAATTAGATCTGTGTCCTGGAAGGGAACTTGTAGAAAAGCATGTATGGGAACTAACATTTAAAAACCTGGTATGTTGAATTCCAAAAATAGCAAGTTAAATGAAATTTCCAGTTTCTTGGATAATATTATTGCAGTTTGACATCACCTGCTAGTTAAATTAAAATCAGCAGCTGTTTTATGGATTATGGGGCTGTAATTATGACACCACCAGCCTGATAGGACTGAAAGCATTTGTATTATTCACTGGTCTTGTTGAGTACACACTTCAGCATCAATCTTGACATATGAATAATAGCTTTATAAAATTGATTTAAAAATACATTATTTTTCTGTCTTGGCATTCTTATCAAATATAAGATCTTGAAAAATATCACATGTGTATTTTATTTTGTCACAGAGATTTATGTACATGCATCCGCAGATATTTCCAGATGCCTGCCTGCCTAGTTCGTACATAGGTGTTCAAAGGGTATCCACGCATGAGAATGTATCTGTGGATTATTTACAGGTGCCTATGTGATGTTCCTAAAGAACCTGTGCATATGCCTTTGTGTACACTTTGTGTACATATTTTGTACTTTCATATTTTGTCAGAACTTGCCATCTTTCTATGAAGACCAGCTTGGAGCCAGAACTTAATGAGATCTCCTTATTGGAGGGCAATCTCACTGCTGCATTTGGTATGTATGGGGAACCAAGGGGAATCAGCAGATCCTGATACACACCTTGAGATGGACACAATGGTAGACACCCCACTTAAGGAGGCTGCAAAGTCAAGGGATCAAATCTCTAATGGCAAGGAGCCCATGTGAAAGACCAGATCGGGAAGTGCAATGAACATTAGGCAGTAGATAAGTATGTACATTCCACATTGACAAACAAACAAATAAACAAACAAACAAACAATGCCCCCCCCAAGTTTAAAAGGCCACCATTTGTTTAATTAGCAAAAGGCCAAGGAGAAGCAGAATGTTTTTGCCTGACACCTAAAGTTATGAAATGAAGGTGCCAGGTGAGCCTTCCTGGGGAGAGCGTTCCACGAACAGGGAGACATTGCAGAAAATGCCTGTTCTACAGACCTCTCATGGCAGAGGCATATGAAGAAGGGCCTCACATGATGATTAGAAGGTCCAGGTCCTGTTGTGGCACAGGAAATACTAAGAGTGGAACAACATGGGACAGCTGAAAAAAATGGTACCACTATCTTGTTTTTCCTTCCAATAATGCACAGGATCACTTATTGCAGGTCGTGACACCAACTGTTAAGTGTATTATGTAAAAAAGGTAAAGGTAAAGGGACCCCTGACCATTAGGTCCAGTCGTGGCCGACTCTGGGGTTGCGGCACTCATCTCGCTTTATTGGCCGAGGGAGCCGGCGTACAGCTTCCGGGTCATGTGGCCAGCATGACTAAGCCACTTCTGGTGAACCAGAGCAGCGCATGGAAATGCCATTTACCTTCCCACCGGAGCGGTACCTATTTATCTACTTGCACTTTGACGTGCTTTCGAACTGCTAGGTTGGCAGGAGCAGGGACCGAGCAACAGGAGCTCACCCCGGTGTGGGGATTTGAACTGCCAACCTTCTGATCGGCAAGCCCTAGGCTCTGTGGTTTAACCCACAGCGCCACCCACGCCAAGTGTATTATGTAGTTCTACGCTAAACATGTCATGTAAGTAAGACTGCAGATCAGCAGAAAGTAGTGAGTATAACTCCTCCATTTGGCCTTTTTTGGGGGGGAGGGTAAGCCTGTCTAACACTTGTAAACCTTCAATCTATTTCTTTTCTTTTCACAAGTTTGATAGGAACCCTTAAAAACCTCAAAGGGCAGGCCTCCATTCTCCAACTCTTCCCCTGCCTTCCCCAAGTTTTGGGGACTGGGCTGGGACTTGGGGTTGGGCAGAGAGGCAAGAGTGGGGTGTAAACTCAGTTTTGAGGCATGCCTGGATCTGACTCAAATGGAGGCCATACATTTTGAGTTGGGGTAATTTGCATGTTGAGGTCACCACTCTCAAAGCCTGGCAGCATCTCTAATAGATAGGAGGACCGTCACTAACACTTCCTGGTTTTGCACTCCATCTTTCCTTTGGGCTGCTAATCAGTGCTATCGATCTCTTCTCTCTTCTCCTGAACTTTTCAAGCAAGCCAGACATCTTTACACTGAGGCCAATTTGTACTGCTTGGCTTTGCTTCGGCATCAGCTTAGACCAGGGTTGGCACTGGCAATTTTTCAGCCTGGAAACTCACAATAAAGGTGTGTGAGAGAGAGAGACTGTGTGTGTGTGTATACAGTGTGACATTCTAAAGTGTGCATGCATTGGAAACGTGGTTTACATATGCCAGCTGGGTACCGGATGCTTTCCCAATTAAGCCAAGACCCCATCCAGTGACTCGTCCTTCTCTCACACCATTGCAGCTGAGGCCTGAATGGCCAGGGCTTGCTGGGTGCTGTAGGAGGAATTGTGGGAACTGCTCTCAGCAGGACAACATATTTGGCATGTCTTGTAGATGACAGGCCCGTCAGAACCATGCTAGTCTCCATGACTATGGCCTAATAGATCCCGTGATGAATTGAAATGTATTCTTCTCCTTTGTGATGGTGTCAATTAATTGGACAACCCAGCTATTGTTGCGCAAACCTCTCCAGCAAGAGGCCTGATCTGATCTCCCTGAGGCCCAAGGGTGGGGCCCACACACATTCAAAGGCAGGGGAAGAGGCCTGCTGGGGCCTGGCAAAGAGCTGCACCTGCTCCCCAGTGGTGAACCGGGATGATATCCTTTTATCCTCAATAATTGCCAGGGAGCTTAGGCTGGAGAGGGACTCTTTGATAGGACCCTTTGGGTGTGATACCTGTCAGCAGCTGCATTGCAGCCTTTGAGCTGCAGACACCAAGAACCCAGTGATGAGGAGAAGATGACAGTGGGAGAGTTTGATTGCTTCTTACTTCTGCACCAACTGAGCTAGGCTAAGGCTGGCAAAGTCTCCTCTCATTATAGCTGCAGGTCACTAAGCGCTTACATTAGAATTGTTCCATTGACATCAGTGAGGCTGTTCCAGGGTAACGTGGTTATGTGTGTTTCACATTCTTGGATCTCCCCATCACTTATACACACCCAGACCCCTCCTGTTCCACTATAGGGCTGGGGGTGGGGGAATATATGAATAAGCTGACCAGCCAATTTACTATTATTAGTACTATGAGCCAAACTGTGCCAAGCATTCAAAGTTGGTCCTACCATCAGGCAGAGTGAGGGAACCACCTCAGGCAGCCGATGTTCAGGGAGGTGGAGTGAAGTTATGGAGGAATGGTGGAGAGATGCTGGAGGTCAGAGCTGCATATGCCACACAGGCAAAAATTCATAACTTTTGTCTTTCACATAATTGATAGTGTTAACTTTGTAAATTGCATAAATTAGGTTGTCATTATGTAATTCCATCTCTTTCATTTCAATGCAAACACAATGCAAATGAGGAGGGGGAAAACATAATCAACTACATATTGTTTGTGGACTGGAAGCAACAACAGTAGCAAATACTGATTGTATTCACAGGATTGATTTCTCTTTTGGGCATGGGATGAGTAAGTGAAAATTGACCATTTCCACTCCCATTTCCGTTGGAATTCGCTGACATCCCTAACTGCCAGCAGACATTTGTATCCTCAATTAAGTTCTTCTGAAAAATAGCAGTCCACAATGCATGCCAAGATTTTCTTCTGCTGCCCTTCCATGTTGGCAAAAAAAGGGGAGTGATTATGGATGTCGCATGTGCGATTTCCAAATATGTGTAAAGAAAGAGACAAATTGAATTTAAGTTTTGAGGCAGGGATCTGACTGCAAAGTACAATCCAATGAGCTTCATTAAGGTTGCACCTCATTCTTTTAATTAACTTCATGTTCTTGTCCTTGGCAAAGTAGTAATTATTTTTTAATCAGCCCATCACTGCACATTGAAGAGGAAGCCAACCTTAGCCTCATCTTGCAAAGAGGTGTCTTAAGAATTAACTTAATTAGCTTGTCGTCATTCCCATAAAATATGGCTTGAATTTGGAGAAAATACCCTTCTTTGCTGTTCCAAGGTTAATTAAAAATGTAGTGCAGGAGCAGGTCAACACTGGAGGAAGTCAAGACAGATGTGGGCTCTGGCCAGTTGTGTGATTAATATTTTTCATGGATCCAGAGGAAGAAATATGTACAATGTGGACGTCACTGTAAAAAGTAATGTGAAAATGCAGTGTTCGTAGCAATAAATTCCCCCGTGCAACGCTGAATACTATCCTGCCCCCTGAGTTTCTTTGCAAAAGCTCAGTAAGCACAGCAGAAATACAGAAAGAGTAGCTGGCATTAGGACTTGTCAGTTAAACTCAAACTAGGAATTCAACAGTTGAATCTTTAGTGCACCTCTATTTCCAGAGGTTGAATTATTTGAATTATGGTGCTGGAGGATACTCTTACGAGTCCCATGGACTGCAAGAAGATCAAACCTATCCATTCTTAAGGAAATCAGCCCTGAGTGCTCACTGGAAGGACAGATCCTGAAGCTGAGGCTCCAATACTTTGGCCACCTCATGAGAAGAGAAGACTCCTTGGAAAAGACCCTGATGTTGGGAAAGATGGAGGGCACAAGGAAAAGGGGACGACGGAGGATGAGATGGTTGGACAGTGTTCTCGAAGCTACCAGCATGAGTTTGACCAAACTGCGGGAGGCAGTGGAAGGCAGGAGTGCCTGGCGTGCTCTGGTCCATGGGGTCACAAAGAATCGGACACGACTAAACGACTAAAGAACAACAACAACAATTTCCAGATTAGGTTTTCTGATAAGCAACCACATGACAGCATCAGATTCTGAACCTGGGCAGTGTGTGAGAGCAAGCAGGGCTTGCAGTGGTGGGGCAGGTTGAGTGAGAGGGGTGGCATGGGGGGCATGCAGTGGTGAGTGAGCTGTGCTTGCAGCAGTGGAGTGGGCAGTGTGAAGGGGCAGCCAGGTGGGATAGCTGCTGATGGAGAAATTATATCTTCCCATTTATGTTTAGATAGAACCCAGCCATCTTCTTGCAAGATTAACTGACAGGAATGGAGGTTAGAGAGAGGAACACCAGTTTGTAGATTGTACTTTATATATGTAAAGATTCGATTTAAAAAGCTTAACCTCATAAGATATTTTCAATGCAATGTCTAACCCTCAAGACACACACACAAAAAGAGGGTCTCCAGGCATGTTCAGAGTGCTTTTATCTCAACACTGAATAGCCACAACCCAGTGCTGCACATCTGGCATTAGGGAGAAGATCTTCCAGGTCAGATACTACAGTAAACTTCAACCTGACCCTGGCACACCATTTTACAGTTTAAGCACTGGTACTTGTTTCGTTTCCCATTTGAAGGTCCTGAAATCTACCCTAGAGTGCACTCCTAAACATGAGTGCACTCCTAAACTTAGAAGTTCATCAGAGTTTTCTCCCAGGTAACTATGTGCAGGAGTGCAGCCTCAGAGGCATTCAGAACTTCCTATTATCAGGCACAGGATACACAGCTGTTGATACGGAAGTCTCATGTAAATAATGGCATTGCAATATTTGCATGATGACTGGCCCATCAAAGGGTTAAACCATAGGAGGCCCTATAAACCTTTCAGCTATGGCTGGGTGTTTTTCCAGTTACAGATAAGGTCTCTGAGAAGAAAGAAAAAGAGCACTAAATCCCCAGAAGCCCTCTTCAGGGAATTAGGATATTAACTTAGGCTTTAATAAAAACATAATGTTAACTAATCTACTGTGAAGGGTCTTAGTCACAAAATATGGTAATTTACTAGTGAAAAATTGAACTGGGACTGAGAGTTGGGAAGCATTGCTTTCAGCAACAAAAAAATTAAAATGTGGAGTGTAATTGCAGTTCTATCAATCCATTCTTTCAGGAAGAAGGAAGGACATTTTAATATACACAGCAGTAGGATCTATATTATTCATCACTGCAGAGCAAGCCATATAGCATGTTTGAAATCAGTGGTGGAGAAGCTGGTGCCCTCCAGATACTGTTTTACTCCAGTTCCCATCAGCCCCAAACAGGATGACCAATGATCAAGGAGGATGGGAGGTGTAGTGCAGTGATATCTGCAGGGCCACAGGTTTCCCATCACTGATTTAGCAGTAGGAACACTGCTTCCCAAATCAGTGTTGCAGCCTGTACCTAGAAAACCTCTTTGGTGTCTCAGTGCGTAAATGAACACATAAAGTTTTGCAAGCAGGCTGGAATCTCCCAGACCTTTAGTCTTCCTAGGATGTGCTCTACTGGTGTAGCAGCTGAGTGAATCCGCTGATTTTGATTTCTCTCATTCCCCCCCCCCCCCGTCTTAAGATCAGTTTTCCACATTTCCACATCAGTTTGTGATTAAAAAAAAAGTTCTAATGAAAACTCACTAGCATTTTAATGCAAATTTCTCCCGAGAGACAAATTTTTGTTTGCAGTTTTGCTTAATATGCCCATTTTTGCAAAGCAGCTTCCTCAACAGAATGCATGTCATTTTCACCAATATATGCATTTATATGGACACTTTATCCTAGTATATGCATTTTTGTACACTTTACTTGGCTCAAGAACTCCATTGCAAAATTTGGAAAAGTACGAATTTTGAAGGGTGGCTGTTTTTCAGTTTGTATATTATTTCAGAAAATGCAAATTAGATATGTTCAGCTTTAAATGCAAACTGAATTGGATTCCTCCCCCATCCCTACCAGTGTCTGACACTAACTGATTTAAATTCCATATTTGCATAACATGAAATACTGTGAATTTAGGAGTTTCAGAATCTCATTTTTGAAAGTTAATCGGTTTTGTGGTGGTTTGAAGGGAATCTCCTGTTTTCTGTGCTGCTCTTATATTGCACTGTTTTCAGCCAGTGGATCTATGTGAGGTAAACTACAGTTCCCATGATTCTTTGGTAATGTGTTTTAAAGGTGAGATGTGTATGACAGATAGCCTGTTTCTTTCTTTTTCTTTGCTTTGTAAAAAGACTAGTCCACCTTTGCTGAATGGCTGGCAAATTCTGACCTGCTAACATCTCTGCAAAGAGAGGTGGGGTGCCCTTCACAACAAAGGCCACTTGAGCATGGGCACACTTCTCTCCCTCCCTCCCTCCCTCCCTCCCTCCAATTATCCTAGTGTTTCATGTATGTGTGTTCCCAACCATCATTGAGCTCCTTGTGCAGAAAGGCAGAAGATGATGGGAACAAGCAAACATCAAAGAGACATCTCATATTATGACAATAAGAAATTGACACAAAATGCTAATTGGGTGGCAAATGGCTCATCCCCAGAGCCTCTACTTTCTGAGAAGTTGGCAGGAATGTCGAACAGGGGGAGGTGACAGAGGGTTTGCATAATAACTGTTCAGGGGGGGAAAAATGGTTGAGGCAGAGCCTGTGACTGCTATCAATCCTCATTACTAGGAAAGCAATACATAATCCCTTTTAATCTCATTCCTAACATTCCAGTTTGCTGTAGGCAGGGGCTTTGGTAAAACCAATTTTCTACTCTACGGGTAGGCTTGTAAGATATTGAAAGAGCCAATGCAGGATATCCCATGTACATTGAGGGTCTGCAGCTGAAGAAACTGAGCTATAGGGAGAGCACTGAATATCCTTGGAAGCAGCAGCATTATCCCTCCCCTCAAAAGGATACTTAGGATACATAGCTCAGTTCTGCATAACCCAATATTTAAATCTCATTGAAATGGGCGATGAGCCACATGTGTTGGAAACGTGTGTCAAACTCACAAAACAGGAAGGTACCGGTATCTGTGAAATGGTTAAGAGGATGTGAAATTCACGCTAGGTTTGGTTGCGGCATAAATAATGTCACTGGTTTGCTATTTCGACACTGGTTTGAGAATACTTTTTAAAAACAGAACATGCTTTATTCTATCCACTATGCCTTTAATTACGGCAATGAAACTAAAACACACACACAATACAGTAATGAAAAAGATCAGGGTCAAATTCAGAAATGGCCACTTTTCTACAAGCTTGTAATACAAATGTATGAAGTATTGCATGCTTTCAACTGTTTCTATGAGATTAAAAGAACATTCAAGAGCTTCCAAAAGCAAATATACAATGATATGAGGGGTTGTTTTTTACAGGGGAGGGGGTGATCAGTCTGGATGATATCCACAAATTCCTCCTAAGCTTGTGATTCTGTATCCAGTGAGGGTTAGAATCTAGTAGAAGAGGTTGTCGAAACTACCAAACCAGTTCCTTTTTCAAGGTATTGGCTTTGGCTGGGTAGTTAAGTACCATGATCTAGCATATCCAAAGAAGTTGCTCTGTGCTATTCAAATTGGTGGGCCTTTCCCCCACTCGGCTCACCTAGTTATGTAGGAGAACAATGGCCAGGGTTGTGTGTAAGTGAGCTGGAAGTAGGCTGGAAGCTGGGCTCTTGTTATTTTGAGACACCAAAGTTCTGCTGAAAAACAGGAAGGTCATTCTCAAAGTTACATTCCTAGTCTTAAAACTCAGCTCTCATCTTATTCTTTAGAGTCTTCTTGTGTATTATGTAGTCAATCCCAGCACCCTGCTCAGTATGCTGATATTTGTTCGCTCATAAAAGTTCTTATGCCACTGTGGTCTAAACTACTGAGTCTAGGGCTTGACAAGCCGAAGGTTGGCGGTTCGAATTGCCACAACAGGGTGAGCTCCCGTTGCTCGGTCCCTGCTCCTGCCAACCTAGCAGTTCAAAAGCATGTGAAAGTGCAAGTAGATACAGTAAATAGGTACCGCTCCAGTGGGAAGGTAAACGGCGTTTCCATGTGCTGCTCTGGTTCGCCAAAAGCGGCTTAGTCATGCTGGCCACATGACCCGGAAGCTGTACGCCGGCTCCCTCGGCCAATAAAGCGAGATGAGCACCGCAACCCCAGAGTCGGCCATGACTAGACCTAATGGTCAGGGGTCCCTTTACCTTTAAGAGTTCTTATAAAGTCAATGGAGTTTTATAAAGAAAAATGCAATGACAGTGTGCACCAAAAAGTGTGATTAAAAACATTAAAACACCATAAAATAACAAAATAATGTTTCCCACAGGCAACAAAACATGAGAATTGTAGGGACCAGTCTAATTTCTAAATTAATGTTCCAATATACTGGTCCCATGTGTTAGCACATGATGCATGGAATTGCAAACATGTTTATTGCATGTGCATGCAACATTTTTAGACGTACAGTGAAAACGTTTGCTGTGTTCACCCATAAAACCAGTTTCTAGCTCTACTCAGAAAAAAAAATAGCATCCTGTTAAATGGGATTGCAGCCTTGATGCGTGAGCTAGCCCTTAGTGCCTTATCACTGATCTTTCACTAGACCTCTCTGGGAGCCATTATGGTGGAGAGGGGCTGTCAAATAGGCATTAAATAAATAAATAACTGTTGTTTCCAAATGTAGTGAAAAGATTTCTCTGACACCTGGTTAAGGAGAAAAGGGAATAACTAAGCATCATCACTGGGACAGCTTTCCTGCTTGTTCTTGAACCTCAGCTGATGCAATTTTAACACAGTTTATTTAATGGCTTCTTTGTAGGCCTATCAAGTTTTCCCTTCTTTAAAAGGAGATAGTGAATTGGAAGACACAGAGGAGCCCAGAAAGGATGCCACATTGCAGAAAGCCTCACTTTGAGGGTGGGCGATTTCCCACCCTCCCTCTTCAGCGACCTATAAACCATCCCACCAAACCCCACTGACAAGCTTGGATCCGGAGAACAAAACAAGGATAATGACACTTCTTCTTCTCCCCTCCCCTGCACCCCCTCCGCCCGCCGCAAGTGCTTTCTTCTTTTCTTCTTTGTCTCGTATTTCTGAGTTAAGAGGATTTTTTAAAAACACAGTAACGAGCTCTTGCTTTGAACTTGGAATATGCCTGCTGCATAAAGCTTCTGGACCGTCCTTATTTAATATGCCCAAATATGATTAGTGTCAAACAGTGAAATATCACTTCCTTATCTCGAAGAACCAGCAGACAGGAACATTTCTAGGGATCAGGGTCTCTCTCTTCCCCCTCCTCTTCCCACTTTTCTTTAACAGCCCCCCTGCTTTTTGGCACAACTCAGACTGAGAATAAGAGGCTTTCTCATTTTTTATTTTATTTTTGTGTACAAGTCCTTCATGGAT